>NC_143547.1:26793933-27993933 GCF_031878675.1 Megascapheus bottae
CACACACACACACACACACGCACTGTGATAGTTCCCTTTTCAAGTTTTAGCTTAGAAAAGCAACTGTGCCTTATTAGAGACTTAATTTTGTAACAGTTCTTTAAAGCTCTGGTCTTTCATAAAGACTCCATGGGTTTCTTGGATTACTCCAACACGCCTGAATGTATTAATGAAGTGACAAAAATTTTACTCTAGCATATTAAGATAAAACTTTTCTGAAATTAAGCTGGCAACAATGATGGATGTCACTATTTATTTATTTATTTATTTATGCCATTACTCTATTGTGTTGCCATTTATCTCTTGTTTTTTTGACTTCTGGACTCCTGCCCAGCACAGGCAGAACTCCAGAACTTAAAAGGATAAAGTAACACAGGTATAACAGATTTGACTGTGAACTTCTCAACCGAAGATATCCAGTAGAGATGGTTTTTACTACAGAACATTTCTTTACCAAATGATGTGGTAGAGACATTTTGAAAGTAAATTTATGTCAATCTTCTAAATAATTGGGTAATGACTAGTTTCTTCCTCATCTGCTTAGTTGAAGGATTTTCAAAATGGGAAAAAAAGGATTTACTATTTTAAAAAAAATTTTTTTTGTTATTATAAGGGTGATGCAGAAAGCGGTGACAGTTACATAAGTCAAGTATAAAGTACATTTTAGACAGTATCACCCCTTCCCTCACTCTCTCCCACTTTACCCTTCTCATCCCCCCCAACCAGTTGTATAGCTCATGGGGAGTGAAGGATTTAGAGTGAGATAATTTGTAAATCTTTTCCAACACTTGTTCTTTTCCCTTTCCCTTTCCCCCTTTTCTTATCCGTTTTCCTCTTGCCTCTTTCTCCCTTCCCTTCCCATTGCATTTTTATAAATTAAACTTTTGTTATTTGCCTTGAGGTCTACTTACTAGCATTCAGAAGACAAAATTTCTTGGTATCTTTTAACATCCTTGCCCTTTGCATCAGGATTGGAAAGTGTATTTTAAA
The DNA here is from genome assembly GCF_031878675.1 of Megascapheus bottae. Taxonomy (NCBI): domain Eukaryota; kingdom Metazoa; phylum Chordata; class Mammalia; order Rodentia; family Geomyidae; genus Megascapheus; species Megascapheus bottae. Next base: position 26,794,924 of record NC_143547.1, read on the forward strand.
TACAACATATGTGTAGCAACCCTATGGATAAGTGTATCATCATTTCTTTCAGAGAAATTCTTATTTGCTCCATATTTGATCCTGTAGGCAATTTTGAAACACAATTGGAACCTGCTTTTCCAATTTGTTTCTGGGTACTCTCATTTCCACATTATGTAGCTTCGAAATGTAATTGTTATATTTTAGACTGACTTATTTAGTCTTTTCTCAATATTGCAGTGGTCACTGTTACATTATAAAAGGCAGTTACATTTACTTTTATGACTTAACAATTGTAATTGCAATATTCAGGAGACTGAGTCATTATTAGCTCCCCCAATCTTGCCTCAACTTTTTGTTCTGTTTTAAAATTTAGACAGCAGTGTTCTCTAATTTGCTTTGTTGTATTCCTTTAAAAAAAAGTCATAGACTATAGAAAGAAAAGCCAGTCCTAGTATCTGTCATATAAGACTATTTTTTTGTATTGTTTTAACATCCAAAATTCTAGAAGCTTAAATCTTGGGACCTTATATAATTAGGTAATTCTGTCACCTTTTTATGGAAAACAAAGTTTATATATTCTGAGGTATATTTTGTTTAAAATCCAGCAGATATGCAGTTCAACACAAACCCTATTCAATACAAACCCCAATTACTGTTTGTCTTGATTATAGGGCTTTGTTGGTTTTTAAATTCAGGACTGGGACTTGAACTCAGTATCTGAAATTTGTTTTCTCTTATTGGTAGGCTTTCTATGACCTGAGTCATGCCCCAAACCGTAATTGTGTTTTAACTTACATTTGTATAATGATAATGCATAGATTTACTTCTTTATTACTCTCTGCCAAGAGAGTACAAAATTCCATGATGCTTATAAACTATTACCAATTTTATACCCAAATGTACACAGCACTTCATGCTTTGTGAACAAATGTTAAAAGTAGATGTTGGGCAGACTATTCATTTGTTTAACATTTATTGTGAAATGTTAAACTTAAAATTCAGTTCAATGAATTTCACATAAGCAAATTATTTTAAACTTATTTTAAATTATTTTATATGATTCCTGCCATGTAGTCCTTTAGTTTTACTCACAGTTGTAGTTGAAAAAGTTACGCCAATGGTACAATTTAGGATAACATCTCAGCAGCTTAGAATATTTTTTATTAATGTCAACCAGAACAAAGTGAATAGCAAGTCTTTTTGGTGTAACAAAACACAACAAAATTACAAAAATTAATTTTGCCTCAACCTAGATTACTCTGTAATTTGTGATGAAAAATTTGTGGAGAAAAACTGCTAATTCCTCTAATAAATGAAGTTAGGAGTTTTTTACTTACCACAATAATTATAATGCTCAAATTCTCATTTGAAATTGTAATATGTTAAGAATAGTGAATAATGTATTGATGATTTTTTTCAGTTAGCTATACTTGGCTGAGGTAAGTTAGTCAGCTTCAGAAGGACTGAAATCTTAAGATTTATTTACTTCTGGCCGGGTGCTTGTGGCTCTCGTAATTCTAGCTATTCAGGAGGCTGAAATCTAAGGATCACGGTTGGAAGCCAGCCCAGGCACTAAAGTTTGTGAGACTTATCTTCAGTTAAGTGCTAGGAAATTGGAAATGGCACAGTGGCTTATGTGGTACAGTTTTAGTCTTAAGCTGAAGAGCTCAGGGCCACAGTTCAAGCCGTACAACAGACCCCTGCCCTTCCCCCGCCACCAAAAAATTTATTTCATCCTGATTTTTTTAAGTTGAGTAAGAAGTTGGAAATTATCTTTACATGAAGAAATTATCATTCGGGAATAATTATACTGTATTAAAGCATTTATAATTTAAATAATCATTTCTTTATTAAAAGAAAGAATCTTAGTAATAGTTATATAATGGACAGAAGTATAGAATAGACAGCAACTATATACATTGTTTAAAAATTAACATAATTTGTTGGAAATTTTAGTGGATCTTATTTGCACAAAAATTTTATTAGGTAGATTTTTATTAGCTAAGGAGTTATATATTTGTGAAAGGTTATCACAAAGACATTTTAGGGAGCTGGGAATTATAGCTCAGTGGTAAGGAGTGCCTAGCATGTATGAAGCCCTGGGCTCGATTCTTCAGTGCCACATACACAGAAAAAGCCAGAAGTGGCTCTATGGCTCAAGTGGTAGAGTCCTAGCCTTGAGCAAAAGAAGCGTAGGAACAATGCTCAGGCCCTGAGTTCAAGCCCCAGGACTACCCCCCCCCCAAAAAAAAAATACTTAGAAGAGGCATCAAAGTAGAGATATTTTATTTTCCCTTTTATCTATACTTTTTTTTTTTGGTGAAGCTAAGGTTTTAATCTTTTGATAAGATGAAATCTTACTGTGAAAAGGAAATGTTCCTTAGGTGAAAAAAAATAAATTGGAAATATAAGCAAAGTATATTGTCAGTAATACATATATGGTACTTTCATTTTTCTTCAGTGAAAATGCAAGAACCAAGGTTAATTTTGCTCAAATTAACTCTTAATTTTTCATGATAGATCCAAATTTACTAGGTATGTGCAAAACCTTAGTCATTTAATTAGGACATAATTAAGGACTTTTTCCATTGTCTAAATAAATGTACAACTGACTTACTCTCCCTTCTTTTTTTAAGGAATCTAGGTAAAAATGGCTTATCTAACAGTAGCATTTTGTTGGATAAATGTCCGCCTCCAAGACCACCATCTTCACCATACCCTCCCTTGCCAAAGGACAAGTTGAATCCACCTACACCTAGTATTTATGTGAGTCTGAATTGACTGACTAAAAATCTGTTAAATGAATGTTTACCTGCCTTTCATAAAAGCTCAGTATAATGCCCATTAACATGCATTACAGTTATTGGCAACAGTGTGGATGGGGGGGTACATTAAAAAGTTTTATAATAACATTTAGTTAAGTACCTCCTCAGCAGTTCACTGTGATTCTATTTAGAGTAGTAAGGAATACTTTTTTACTGCCCTTATTTTGAGGAGTATTATAACAAAAAGCCACCTAAAAACTTTTGAGTATACTAGGTTTAACATTCTGCTACTTTCCTGCACCTTAATGTTCATTCTGTTGTATACATCTATTAAAAGCAAAAAGTTATTACCTGCATCTCAAAAATTATTTTCAAACATAAAATGTGACAATAGACAGATGTAGCTAGAAGTCTTAATGGGTTGTTTAAAGCATTTTAAAACTAGTCAGGCGCAAGTGGATTGCATCTGTAATCCTAGCTACTAGAGAGGCCAAGATCTGAGGAGCTCAATTCAAAACTAGCCCAGGCAGAAAACTGATATTCGTTTCTCTTGTTAGCCACCAAAAAGCAGAAAATTAAGCTATAGCTCAAGTGACAGTGCAATAAAAAAAAAGCTCAAGGACAGTACCCAAACCCCAGGATTAGCATAAATAAATAAAACAAATAAATAAATAAAATCAAGACAAGATATTAGTTCTGCTTTATAGTATTTTTGATACCTGATATAGGAGACTTATGATTAAGAACAATTTTTATTTACATGATTCCAAAACTATTGCATTTCCTTCTGTTACTCCACTACACCTCAAATGAAAAAAAATTAACTATATGAAATAATTTTGCATCTGTAAAATGATACACTTGATTAAAATCTTTTGATTTTTTTTTCTCTCTCTTCCTTACTCAGTTCTCAAAAAGAGCATAACATGAAATACACTGTGTTAATCACTACTGAATAACTTCACTGTTAGTATATTCATGTTGTGTAACTTATTTCTAGAACTTTTGCCAAACTGAAAATCTATTCATTGAACCATCCTTTACTTACTCCCCTCATCCTCTATGGACTACTTTAGATGCCTCATATAAATAAAATAATGCCGTAGTTGTCTTTCTGAGACTAACATATCATTAAACTCAGGGGTGGGGAACATCTAGCCTGTAGATTACATAAGGCTTACAGAGTCATTTTAGTTTTACCCTGACAAGGCAACTGCATGCGGAATTGGAAATTGAATGAATCTAGGATACTTTTCATACAAAAAATACCTGCTAACATCACATGTCAAATGGCTTTTTTCGGAGAAAAGATTCTCCCAACCCCTGATTTGCCACAATATCCTCTAGATTTATCCATGTTGTAGTGTATTATAGGATTTTTTTTTCCTTTTTAAGTGTGAATGATAATTGAAATACTTTGACTTTAACATTTAATGTAGGAGAGAAATATATGTGGTTGCTGTCTAATACAATGAAGAATCAAAAGATATGATAGGAAACAAGATACATTTTTTCAAATTGTGATAGCTAATGAACATGAATTTAGAACTTCATATTTCAATAAAATCCCTTTCCCTAAAATCTAACCACATGTTCTCATTTTACAGTTGGAAAATAAACGTGATGCTTTCTTTCCTCCATTACATCAATTTTGTACAAATCCAAACAACCCTGTTACAGTTATACGTGGCCTTGCTGGAGCTCTTAAATTGGGTAAGATTTAAATTAAAAAGAACAAAAAGAATGTTCATGTGTGCACATGCACTACATTTGACTTTCTTCCCCTCATTTGTAGACTTAAAGATTGAATTCAGGGATAGGCAAATATTCTACCACTTCAGCTATATGACCATACTTTATGGCTTTAGTTTAGTGGTTTAGATGGAGATTTTATGCTTTAGCCTAGGCTAGCCTCAAACTGTAATCCTCCCTTCTTTATTTCTAAGTACCTGAGATTATAGTCCTGCACCACTATGAGTGGCTTATTTTTCTGAGACAGGGAATTGCTAACTTTTGCCTACATTGTCCTTGATTTTTGATCCTTCTCTTACAGCCTCTGATTAGCTAGAGTTAAAAGGCCCCAGCCTCCACACACACACACACAATTTTACTATTCTACATAGTATATACTGAATACCTTGATTGCATTTGTTACTGTTTCTCCCCCCATTTCTGTGCTGGCTCCCAACCCTGCTCACCTCCATCTCCCCTCCCCCCTCCCCCCATTTGTCACCATTTTAAAAACCCAAACCAAAAAGAAACCACCACCGTCAAAAAAACATTTCCTGAAATTTGTTCAGAGAAGTTACATTTTTGGATTCCTGACTATTAGTGTGTGTCTAGAGTCCTGTGTAGGCTATCATGTCAGTTATATTTTAGTTCTATCTTGACACATGTGAGAGAAAACATGTGCCATTTGGTTCTTCTCAACTTGGCTTGCCTCACTTAGCATAATTTGCTCTAAATCCATCCACTTCCCTGTACTAATCTTTCTAATGGATAGATCATTTCCATTGTGTATGTATACCATCTTTTACTGATCCACTCATCTGTTGTAGGGCACCTGGGCTGTTTCCATAATTTGGCTACTATGAATAGCAGCACATCAGTGAACATGGATGTGCAAGTATCTTTCCTGTATCCTGACTTGAGCTGGGTAGATGCTCTAGTCCATCCAGACTTTTTTTTTTTTTTTTTTTTTTTTTTTTTGCGCCAGTCCTGGGCTTGAGCTCAGGGCCTGAGCACTGCCCTTGGACTTTCTCAAGGCTAGAGCTATACCACTTGAGCCTCAGCACCACTTCTGGCTTTGTTCTATGTATGTGGTACCAAGGAATCAAACACGGGTCTTTGTGCATGCTAGGCAAGCACTCTACCACTAAGCCAAACTCCCTGCCCCCATTCAGACTTTTTAAAATACTGCATAAATAATTTGTTACTTTTTCCTCTTTCATTTTACATGTTCCTGTCTGAGAGAGATCTTACTCTCAACAAAAGTGTATGGTTTGAATATATGTTCTTGATTTTGAGTACTGACACTTTTTGTTTAGTTTGTAAGTTCGTTTGATTTTGGTCTAATTATATAATTATGATTTAGAGTAATGGGGTAATTTCTTTTTTTTTTTTTTTTGCCAGTCCTGGGCTTGAGCTCAGGGCCTGAGCACTGTCCTTGGACTTTCTCAAGGCTAGAGCTCTACCACTTGAGCCTCAGCACCACTTCTGGCTTTTTTCTATGTATGTGGTACCGAGGAATCGAACCCGGGTCTTCATGCATGCTAGGCAAGCACTTTAACCACTAGGCCAAACTCCCGGCCCCGGTAATTTCTTTTTTTTTTTTTTTAAATTTCTTTTAAAAAATTGGCATAGTTTAGCTGTACAAAGGAGGATTTCATTATGATAGTTCCACAAATGTAAACAATGTAATAGAATATTTTGTAAGATAAAATTAGAAATTAGGTAATATTTGATATATTTCCTAGCATGTATAATAGCAACGGAAACTTATACCTTTGATTTGCTTATTGCTCTTTTGGCTAGTAGGACAGGTAGGTTCAAGGTGTCTTTGGTGTATGATACTGAGAATTTGCCATGTAACTCAGAATTTTTTTTTACCTTTTTTTTTTTTTTTTAAAGGAGAACTGGATGCAGTGCTATAGAATAGTTTTTCCCTGTTTCTTAAAAACCAGGGTGGGAAACATTTTAAAACATGATGATTCTAAATGCAGTTTTATTTGCTAATGACTTTTATTAATTTTCAAATGAAGATCTGGGACTTTTCTCGACTAAAACTTTGGTGGAAGCTAACAATGAGCATGTGGTAGAAGTGAGGACACAGTTGTTGCAACCAGCAGATGAAAATTGGGACCCCACTGGAACGAAGAAAATCTGGCATTGTGAAAGTAATAGATCCCATACTACAATTGCTAAATATGCACAGTACCAAGCCTCCTCATTCCAGGAATCATTGAGAGTACGTATTAGCTTTCTGAAGGGTTTTTTGTTTGCTTTTGGTTTGTTTTGTTTTGCATTGTTTTTAGTTTTTAAGGTAAGGACGTGTTACTTTTTGTAAGCATTTTATTATTATTTTATGTTAGTGCTTTGTAAGTACTGTTTATGTGCTTTTAGTAAACTTTGTCCTACAGTTTTCATGATTCATACCAAATTTGTGGTCTAAATCTCTAGTTTAAATTTGAGAATATTTCAACTACATGCCCATATTCTGCATATAGATATCATAAATAGTGAGCAGGATTCAAAGACTATCAAAGGAAGATCCGGGGAAATAGTTAAACTTGATTATCAAATGTAAAAGAATTCCTAACTAAAGCAAGGATTGCTTTGTAATATGCTTTGCAGAATGTCAAAAATTTGGCAAATGTTCATACACTGACTCGAAATGATTGTGATACAAAAATTATCAATAGAAGTAATGCTCATAGGCCTGGAGTTTGGCCTAGTGGTAAGAGTGCTTGCCTAGCATGCACGAAGACCTGGGTTCGATTCCTCAGCACCACATATTTAGAAAAAAGCCAGAAATGGTGCTGTGGCTCAAAGTGGTAGAGCTCTAGCCTTGAGAAAGCCCAAGAACAGTGCTCAGGCCCAGAGTTCCAGGCCCAGGATTGGGGAGGCGGGGGAGAAGTAATGCTCATGTTCAAATGTACCCATATTTATCCAACAGTTGTAAATATGTTACCATTTGTGTATAATCCATTGTACATAAAGGTTTAACCCAAGAAGAGTCTCTTTCATGTGTCAATAATGAAGAACATAGAACATTACATGCACATATCTCTGCTAGTTTAGAAAATTTATAGTTACATTTATAGTTTTGCTCTCTGAGAATATGAAGAATATAGCTAGACATGAATGGCTCTTGCCTGTAATTCTACCTGTTTGGAAGGCTAAGAATGGGAGGATTGCAGTTGAAGGCTGCTGTAGGCAGAAGAATAGCCTCAACATATATCTGCAAATGGTGCATGAGCATGACATCTTAATCTGTGTGGGAAGCTGAGATCATTTGGCTCGTGATTCCATCCTGATCAGAAAAGTCCCAAGATTCCATCTCAAGGGAAAGATACTTGACTTGGTGGCACATGCATGACAGGAAGCTTAAAATAGAGAAGTCATAGTCCAGGTGTTGTTTAGGCAAGAAGTGAGACCCTATCTCAAAAATAACCAGTGCACAAAAAGAGCTAGGGTGTGGCTCAGCAGTAGACTATCTGCGTCAGCAACCATGTGGTCCTGAGTACTGCCCAAAAACAGAAAGAAAAGAGGGACCAATATGATATGTGTGGCGGTAACTTTGTGGCAGATGGTTGAAGCTGGATACTATGCCAAGTTTTGACCTTTCTTGAGTATTTAAGATCTTTGAAGACATTTTTACATGAAAAATTCTAATTTAAGATGTTAGTTCACGGCAGATATAGTGGCTTACGCCTATAATCCTAGCTGTTCAGGAGGCTGAGATCTAAGCATTGTGGTTCAAAGCCAGTCTGAGCACTAAAGTCCATAAGACTTATCTCCAATTAAGTACCTAAAATACCGGAAGTGACACTGTGGCTCAAGGGGTAGAGCGGTAGTCTTGAGCTGAAGAGCTCAGGGACAATGTCCAGACCTAGAGTTCAAGTCCCATGCTTGACAAAGTTACTTCACATAGATAATACCATTCAAACTAGGTGTGAACTGTTTGTTTTGTTTTAATGGTAAAGTGGAATGGACAACCAACCAGTTGTGGAATACTAAACTAGAATGCTTTATGCCTAATCTATAGGAAGAAAATGAGAAAAGAAGTCACCATAAAGACCACTCAGATAGTGAATCTACATCTTCAGATAAGTAAGTCATTTTTTAATGTCCACTTCATAATTCTTTCTAAAGGAAATGATTTTAATATTATCTCTCTCTTCTTAAGTTCTGGGAGGAGGAGGAAAGGACCCTTTAAAACCATAAAATTCGGGACCAACATTGACCTGTCTGATGACAAAAAGTAAGTCCTTGTAGTTAACAGTTCTATGACTTGATGCAAAGAGGTATCCTCAAGATTGAAAATTCTAATTCTGTTTTATTCTTTGCCACTTTTCTAAATTGACATATGAGAGTAAGCTAAATATTTTGGTAGGCTTTACAATTAAATCCCCCAACCTTTTTTTAATGGAGTGGGTAATTTTTTGAGACAGCGTTTCTGTATAGGGCAAACTGGCCTTGAACTCATGTACTTTTGCCACACTTTCCCAAATGCTGAGATTACAAGTATATACATTTTAAGAATTTTATAGTTTTTCAAGACCTTGACTTTATGCTTATTACACAGTATAACACTATACATTTTAGTTACATGCAGTAGGATTATATAAGATGTAGTTAATTATATAGCACAACTGCAAAAATAATTTTCATTCAATTAATTCATCTGTAAATTTTAGACTTATTTTCATTGGGAATGTTGAGGTTTTTTGTTTTTTGAAAAAAAACCTAAAACTTTAAGCAAGAATCTCATGTGAAAGTAAGATATTTATTGATTTAATTATTTTTCTGATTGTAAAAGAGCTTGGCGGGAATGATTAACTTTGAGAAATATTTGCAGCAGGGCTTCACTATTGGTCTGTTTTCTTGCAGGTGGAAGTTGCAGCTGCATGAATTGACTAAACTTCCTGCTTTTGTGCGTGTCGTATCAGCAGGAAATCTTCTAAGCCACGTTGGTCATACTATACTGGGCATGAACACAGTTCAATTATATATGAAAGTTCCAGGAAGCAGAACACCAGGTAATTTTTATATCATATAAGTGAGAGACATGAAAAAGAACACAAATCTGTTTAAAATGAATACAACTAGAAAAGAATTGCTCTTATAAAGTTAGAGGCCTTAATAGGGGTCAAATTAATTTTTCCCCTTTGGATTATCTGTTTAAAATAGTATTGCATAAATAATAATGGTTTGTTCTAGTAAAGAGATTATTGGAGTATTTGGGAAGATAAGTAGCTACAGCCTAAAAGACTTGTTGGCCTCCATCTACTATAGGGGGTGCAGTGTTGTTTTTTGTTTTTGTTGTTGTTTTGTTTTATGTTTTGGAGGTTTTTTTTGGTGTGTCAAGGGGTTTGAAACTCTGGGCTTAGGCGATGTCCCTGAGCTCTTCAGCTCAAGGCTATCACCTTACCCCTTGAACCATAGCCACACTTCCCATTTTCTAGTTGCTAATTGGAGATTTCTAGTTGCTAATTGAGAATTGGAGTGTTCTGGCTGGCTCTGAACTGTGATCCTCAGATCTCAGCCTCCTGAGTAGCTAGGATTACAGGTGTGAGAAACCATGCTTGGTGAGTCCAGTGTTTTCTAAACTTTCACTGTTCTTTTTCTGTAATTGCAATCATAATAAAAATGTATAATTTAGTTGGGTGTGGTGGTACATACTCTTTGGAGTTGAGCTAAGAGGATTGATAGTTCAGGGACAGTCTGATATCCATAGTGAGACCCTGTCTCAAAAAGCAAACAAGCACAAGAAAATATGTATATTCTATATATGTATAATATCATGACTGTGTGTGTGTGTGTGTGTGTGTGTGTGTGTGTGTGTGTGTGTATAAAACAGTTTTCACTAAACAATACATTTTCTAGTCTGTTCCACTCTATTTCTATTTAAAAACAAAGCATAGGTTGACACTGTAAAAAAATGCTTGATTATAATATTGACCCATCCTGCTATTTAGTCTTTTCCACTAAGCAATTTGACTTGTCATTTTTTGCATGTCACATTTGTTCCCTGGGTTTTTTTTTCTCATCTATTATCAAATTAATTACCTTATTTTCAGCCTTCACATTTTCATCTGACACAGATGTACCTTGTTCTTTGTGTTTCTTTGGGTTGACAAGTAATGTTTGGAATAGTTAAGAACTCTGACACTGTTCACTTAGAAGAGATAACTGGTGATAAGCAGTTTTGCTATACTAGTGCCTCAGGTGCTTCAGTTTTCTACTTGAAACAGCCATGGCTGAATTGTTTCAGAATGCAGTTATCTTGCTTCTGGGAGCATGGTCAGTGGTTTCCATCCCCGGCTATTCATTTGAATCTTCTGATAAACTTTGTAAAAATACATAATTGATCTCTAAGGATTAAAATCCAACCATGAGTATTATTAAACTACCACCCCTACCTCAAAAAAAAAAAGTGTTCCCCATGAGATTCTACTTCTACAGCTAGGATTAGAATCATTGGTTATAGTTTTTTCCATAGTTACACAACAATATAAATATTGGACAAACATTTTGAAACTGCTAGTTAGTTTTATTTTGTATTTAGTGTCAGACTGGTTAAGATTCATTCCAGTTAAAACTTTCTTCCATCCAATTTGAATTATTTTGTGTATTTTCCTTTTTAAGTTAAAAACAGTCCTTTCTTCTTCATAGACTGCTCGTCACAGAGGCCTTTTGGCCTTATTTGTTTATGTCATTTTAGTTTTTTAGAAAGAACCTTTTGTAATCTCAAGTAATTATCTGTGTTTCTTTACGGTAATGGCATGTATGTTCAATTGAAAGCTATTTGTACACTAAAGATTATAGAGATATAATTTTTGATTAACAAAAATTAAAACATTGAATATTAAGAATTATAATTGAGGTCAAATAATTTTTAGGAACTATAGTTATGTTGAAGTTTTAAAATAGGTGATTAATATTAATTTAGTATCTCAAAAAATGCAAACATGTAATTATAATTGAGATTTTTCACATTTTTCAAACTTAGTCTTTGAAATCTAATGCAGTTACATTATTTTTTTAAGTCATATTTAAAATCATTGTCATACTGGACATATTCTTCCCCCGTCCCCCCTTTTTTTCTTCTCTCTCTCTTTTTTTTTTTTTTTTTTTTTTTTTTGCCAGTCCTGGAGCTTGAACTCAGGACCTAGGCACTGTCTTTGGACTTTCTCAAGGCTAGCGCTCTACCACTTGAGCCACACCACCACTTCCAGCCTTTTCTGTGTGTACACTTCTGTGGTACACTTCAGGCCCTGGACATGTTCTTATAAGGAATGTGTAATTTAATCATTTCGGTTGAATTTAAAAGCCATTGTTTGACTATGTTGTGGAGTAAGCACTTTCTTCCTGGTTACATTAGTTTAATATTAGTGTCACCTGTTTTAATGGACTTTCGCATGTCACATTCTGAACCATAGAGTTGTTCTTAACCTTTACCCTAATACATTTTTCATTTAAGTGCTTGAGTTCCAGCATCCCTGAGGTTTTTTTTCTTGCCAGTCCTGAGACTTCAACTCAGGGCCTGAGTATTGTCCTTGGGCTTTCTCAAGGCTAGTGCTCTACCACTTGAGCCCCAGCACCACTTCAGCTTTTTTCCGTTTATGTGTTACCGAGGAATCGAACCTGGGTCTTCGTGCATGCTAGTCAAGTACTCTACCACTAGAACAAACGCTTGGCCCCCAGCATCCCTAATATTTCAGTAAGAGCTAATTTTTAATCTAGAGTCTTTGCAATAGGCAATTCCAAACATCTACCTCTAGTAAGTGATAATTATAAGTACTGAGTTCAAAGGTAGACAAAATGAGAAACTCCTTGCTTCGGTCTTTTGCAGAAACTCCAATTAGGTTAGTATGATTCCTTCAAAACAGAGGCCTGGGAATGTGGCCTAGTGGTAGAGTGCTTGCCTCGCATGCCTAAAGCCATGTGTTCGATTCCTCAGTACCACTTACACAGAAAAAGCAGGAAGTGCTGCTGTGGCTCAAGTGGCAGAGAGCTATTCTCAAGCAAAAGAAGCTCAGGGACAGTGCTCAGGTGGCCTGAGTTCAAGCCCCAGGACTGGCAAAATAATAATAACAAAGTCCACTCTGATCCCTTTAGAACGAGACATACTCAATAAGGAACACAGACTTTAAGTCAGTCTGTCACTGACCAGTGATGTGGGTAGGGTTAGATAAGTTAAATATCTCACATATATCTACCAGGTTTAAGTCAGCTTTGTTCTGAAACAGTTGCACCTGGTTATTATAAACCTATAAGTATTTCTTTGAGTTCTGGCAAAGTTGATCTTTGACATTTAGATGGATTTGTTTGTTTTTATTTTTATTTGGTGTTTCTGGAGAGGATTAGACTTTACAGTTTCCTACTCTGCCATTTTTATTGACATCATTGCCTACCTAGATTGGCTGTATTTTGAAATTCAATCTTCTTGTCCCTTTTTCAGTGTCAATGCTTATGAGAAATTCAGGTTTGTTCATAAGTTTAAAAAATGTTAGTGGCAGGTCAGGATTTGTCCTAATGGTAGAGTGCTTGCCTAGCATGCATGAAAACTTGGCTTATATTCCTCAGTACCACATTCATAGAAAAAAGCTGGAAGTGGTGCTGTGGCTCAAGTGGTAGAGCATTAGCCTTGAGAAAAGTCCAAGGACAGTACTCAGGCCCCGAGTTCAAGCCCCACGACTAGAAAAAAAATGATAATGGCATCTATAATACCTAATATTTATTGCTTACTGTGTGTTAAGCATTGTTCTGCTCAGTGATTGTTTCATTGCTATTCAAAACAATTCAGTGATTTTATACTTGTTATTATCTGCTCTTATTATCTGCAACTGGTCAGAAATATTTGACTTCAGAGCTACAGAAACTCTTACTAGTATGTTATGAGTTGATCAAACTCTATAGAATTTTATAGTGTGCTGACTCCCCCCCCCCCCTTTTCACGTTTTAGGTCATCAAGAAAATAACAACTTCTGTTCAGTTAACATAAATATTGGCCCAGGTGACTGCGAATGGTTTGTTGTTCCTGAAGGTTACTGGGGTGTTCTGAATGACTTCTGTGAAAAGTACGTTTCTAAGCTAAAATTATCTTTAAACATAATTATTTAAAAACAGTAATGCTGAAGGACAAGTTACCAAATTGGATACCTCAATGAAATTATTTGATTCCAAACTATTATGTTGTTTTACTGGAAATATTTCATGCAATAGTAATAGTTGGTAAGAATGAGCTTTAAAAATGATAAAAGGTATGTATTCTAAGAAGAATAGTTTTATTATAAATGCTTTTAGAAAGTGGAGGAATTCTCTAATTGAGTACCTTTCTTTTTAGAAAAACATCAGCTTGAATATATTATTCTTTAAGATATAAATCCTTTCTAAAACTTTTCCCATGAAGGAACTTTACAAAATTTAATTAACTTCTTGAGACTTTACTCATGAAAAAACATGCATATTGTTTCTTTACATAGAAATGTTAGCCTTTTGTTCTGAAAATATTCTTATTATGTGAGCACCTGACACTTCCTTTTTAGTAGCAACATGAATATTATTGAGATAGGAATTAAAAACATAATTATAAACATGTTATCCTCCTCATAAAGCAAAAGAAATAAGTCACCACTGAAAATGTATATGTATGAAGTTACTGTGAGGACTAATTGTACATTGTAACTTGTAAATTCTTACTTGGCTTAAGGATCTTTGTTTTGGGTTTTTTTTTTTTTTAATTATTTGTGCATCTTACATTCAAAAAGAAAATATCTTAGAAATTTATAGTAGTGTTCTACACTTAGGTTTTCTTCAATTTAAAGATGCCAGAAAGAGGGAATTTTAAAATTGCTTGGTCTGTTTAAATCAGTACTTTCTTTTAGGGCCTAGCAGTGTAGTAGCAGCAGAAACTCCATTGCCCCGTAGGCTTTTATTTCTTAAAATTTGAGATTGTAGGGCTGGAGTTTGGTCTAGTGGTAAGAGTATTTGCGTAGTATTCATGAAGACCTGGGTTCAATTCCTTGGTTCTACATACACAGAAAAAGCCAGAAGTGGGGCTGTGTCCCAAGTGATAGAGCACTAGCCTTGACAAATGTCAATTTAAAATTGTAATACTAATCTTTTGTTTTTGGCCAATTCTGGGGCTTGAACTCTGAGCCTAGGTGCTGTACTTGAGCTTCTTTTTTGCTCAAGGTTAGCATTCTACCACTTGGGCCACAACATCACTCCTGGCTTTTTCTAAGTAAGTTTATTGGAGATGAGAGCCTATGGACTTTCCTACCTGGGCTGGCTTCAACCGGTGATCCTCACATGTCAATTTTCTGGGTAGCTAGGATACAGGTGTGAGCCATCTGTGCCCAGTTTATAAAACAAATCATCTAGTCCTCAACTGTGATTAATTTCACACTCTACACATGTATCAAAGTTTTTATTGCACACTCGTTAAGTTTCATTGAAATTAATGGACATTAAAAAGCAAAACTAGACATTTTCTTCTTATCTAAGGGCCCTTTAAAGCACTTGATACATTTGCACTCTTTCTCCCCCCACCTCCCTTATTTCAGAAACAATTTGAATTTCCTAATGGGTTCTTGGTGGCCCAACCTTGAAGATCTTTATGAAGCCAATGTTCCAGTGTATAGGTTTATTCAGAGGCCTGGAGATCTGGTCTGGATAAATGCAGGAACTGTCCATTGGGTTCAGGCTATTGGCTGGTGCAACAACATTGCTTGGAATGTTGGTCCACTTACAGGTATTTTAAAGAATATACTTTAAGTAAAAGTTTAATTTAAAAAGGGTTATGTTTACTAAATGTATTCTTTGTTCTTAAAGAAAATACTAAATATTAGAAGAATGCCTTATAAAAATATGTAGTATAACAAATTAAATGGGAATTACCACATGAAAATCTAAAATCATAGATCTCAACAAAATAACAAGCTTGTGTCCTTATATATGTGAAAGATACACGTTGAAGTCCTTTATGGGAGAAAAAGTAATGAATGAATTTTAATTTTTCTTTGATCTCATGTCATATGAATGTTACATCAGAATCTGTTGGAATTATGCCTGTCTTTGGGCATTATCCACGTAAGGTTGAGAATATGGCCTATGGAGCCAGAAACACATGGATTGGTACCAGAGCCTGGCTCTTGTAATTTTGGGCAAGTTATTTAATTTCTCTAGTCCTTGACCTCTTCATCTGTTAAATGAAGATAATAAAACTAATAGGGTGATATTGTGATAATGGAAAGAAATAATATACACTGCCTGGTACATAGTAATAGGAAGCGCTCTATATGATAAATACTATTATTACTACAATTATCATGGCATATAAATATTACTATTACACTGTTTGGATGTTTTCAGAATTGGTGTTGAAGGTATCACCTGAGAGGGTGATAATATAATCTTCTGAACTTTTGATACTTTGGGTTTCATTATAACTTCTTTTTTGTGTTTTGTTTTGTTTTGTTTTGTTTTTCCTAGCCTGCCAGTATAAATTGGCAGTGGAACGGTACGAATGGAACAAATTGCAAAGTGTGAAATCAATAGTACCCATGGTTCATCTTTCCTGGAATATGGCACGAAATATCAAGGTCTCAGATCCAAAGCTTTTTGAAATGATTAAGTAAGTGCTTTCTAAAACTGCTGTAGTTCCTCTCTTTCTGGGGAGTATCAACTCTCCCCCTCTCCCTCCATACAATTACACTTACATTAAAACAAAATGCTTCAGAAGTCTTACAAAATGTAATATGAGAATCCACATGTTAAAAAAAATATTATCCCTTTCACATATTCCACTTTGATATAGAAAGGAACAAAAACACAAATGATTTTAAACTTGTAGATTCACATTCTACTTCCCTATTCTTCCCTAACTACCAAACCCCAGGAGGATTAGTTTTAATATTGAAAGTTTGCTTTGTAGAAACTAAAGGGAGAATTATTGCTGTAACAGAGTCCATTGTAGTTAACATAGGGATTTGACTAAAATGCCAATGCTTTATTGCTTATGAATTGAACTGTTCCCCTTTTCTTGACTGCTTTGAACACTTACTACAAGTTTGTAAGAATTATTACTAGCCACTTAGTTTGAATACATTTGCACTCCTGAGTAAATGTCTAATTTGTTGTTACAATTTTTTTGTTGTTGTTACTTTTTTTCTACCTATTTTCTAAATCTATTTGGAGGCAGTTATTTCAAATAGTACAGTACTGTTGTATTTATTATTACAAAATGCCTCCATATAGTATAAAATTCTGGTCTAAAAAAATACAGGAAGTGATAGGTTAAGTAAAGGTGAAGAAGTCTTATTTTGGGGAAAGATTTTTGGATATTGTTTTTAATATGTCTTATGAGTAGGAGAAATTTATTTATTTGACCGGTATGTTTTGAAGAACTAGGCTAAACAATTTACTTTTGAAATGCATTGCTTTATACTTACATAAACTGAGTTCATTTTAGTCTTCGTTAAAATAGTATTTACACTGAATATTTTCCCTGTGGGTACGCTGATTTGGTCAGCATGTATTTTCAAAATACTGTGATTTGAAAGTAATACCCACTTATTAAAGTGATATCCAACTTAAATTTTTACTCAAACAAAAAAATATTGGTATGAATTACCTTATGATACAATCTTTTGTCAAGACCAAAAGAAATAAACCAAGGCATGATAAGTAATGTAATGTAAAAATTCCTTAAAGAATTGCATCTCTTTGTCCATATCCTCTTTATTAATATAATTGGTAGAGGGTAGGGATTGTCTTATTTTAGTTTGCTTTATTAGAATATTTAAGTTCAGGCTGGACACCAGTAGCTCATGCCTGTGATCCTAGCTACTCAGGAAGCTGAGATCTGAGGGTCACGGTTTGAAGACAGCCCAGGCAGGAAAATCTATGACTCTTATTTCCAACAAACTACTTAGAAAAGCCAGAAGTGATCTTGTGGCTCAAGTGGTAGAGTGCTAACCTTGAGCATAAAGAAACTCAGGGACAGCAGCCAGGCCCAGAATTCAAGCCCCAAGAAAGTGGGGGTTGGGGGCCGGGACATCAAGTGTTATTAGATAGTGGTGGGGATAACCTAGTTACTGAAGATGTTAAGCCAGTTAGAAGTACATGTAAACTTAGTTCTGACTCAGATCACCCAAAGATAAAGGGATTGTGCAAGTTCAAAGTCATTTAGATAGCAGCTGTTAAAGTCACTCATTATAATTTGAACAAATAAGGATTCTGTAATTGGAAAGAATTTTCAAGGGCATTTTGTCAAAACTTTATCTGTATAGCTTCCATAATTTCTGATCATCAAGCAACATATAAAACATTCTCTTTTATCTCACTTGTAGTTCTTCATATTTGCCTAAAATATACATGTCCTTTGGTCCCACCTGATTGGGATTCTTAGAGAATAAACCCCTTTATCTGATATTTACAAGCCAGCTCTAGAGCAGATAATGCTGTAGGATTAAGGGACACAACCATTGATAAGATGAACTCCTTATCTTCAGGGACCTTTAGGGAAGCAAGACAGAGAGACTGACCTCTAAGTAGGAGTTCTAAGAAATTATTTGTATAAATAAAATATATGTACATGCAAAATACTACTTGTACTTACTATGAATTTAAGACTGATTTTGTGAATAGCCCTAAATAATGAGATGAAGTCAACCATTCAAAACTCTATGGACCACACATATTAGATTTTTTTTTTTAAAAGCAGAATCAGAAACAGCTTTGGCATGTTTATGGGGCAAAAAGGGCAGTGTGATGACAAAATGACAGAAAGGAAGTATGGTAGTGATAAGCTCAACAAAGTAAGTAGGAATGAAGTGAAATCTGTACATGGGTTTTTAGGGCATGGCAAAAAGTTCCTATTCTAAGAGAATCTTAGCAGTGGAATACATCCCAATTTCAATTTTAAACAAATGGATCTGGCTGGACACTTAGGGATCACAAATATAATCCTAACCTACTTAGGAAGCTGAGATCCAAAGAATAGAGGTTTCAGGGCCATCCTGGGCAGAAACATTTGCCAGATTCCACCTCCACAATTATCAACAAAAGCAGGGCTGGATGAGTGACTCAAGCAGTAGTGTTAGCCTAACAAACACAAGGCCCCTGAATCCAAACCCCAGTACTGCAAAGATAACTGAATGTTGTTGCTTTGTGGAGGATGGATTCCACAAGGAAAGATAAGGAATAGAGAAGATGGGAATACAAACCAACATGGATAGAGATTTTCTCATGAAGGGTTTATAGAGGTAACGCTCACAGGACTTGCTCATATAATGATGGTGGAACAAAGTAAAAAGCAACCAAGGAAAGATTTTTACCAGTATTGTGTACTCTCTACCTGATTAACAGTAATTTAAAGTGTTCACTTCTTTCCCATTCTTTACCATATTCCCATCATACTTTCCATCTTAGGCTCCTTCCAATTTATATCTTGCCTTAGTGTTATGAAGTATTAGGCACCTATATTATTTTTTAATATATTTTTTATTGTAATTAATAAAAGGGTTACATGATATTTGCCAGATAAATGGTGTCTTAATTCCCACACATTGATATCCTTTCACATGTTATGGTCCCCATTTCCCTCCCCCTCCCCCACCCCTCATCTTGTTTTCCCCCATTCCCTATCCAATTTCAGATAACCAAATACAAATATATCCGATATATCAGGTAACAAAGTGAGATAGTGTAACAATATGAGATAACCAAGGGACAGTAGAAGTGATGAGAGATAACAGTACCTTAAGAACAACAATCATTCATTATATGGCTTATGTTTACATCATATTTTAAATGACAAGTTTAACAAACAATTGTTCAAGGAGGGAATCTCTTATTACATTCTCTGGGACTTAGTCTTTAGAACTTAATCAAAATTAGGCTAACAGTTTGTATGTCATAGAAACATATCAGTTTATGAAATAAAACATTATGATTATAAAGTCATGGGTTTTTTTTGTCTATATACTTATGTTTGTATTTCCATTACCATGTCCATTGCTTTGGGTATGCAGTTATTGAGTCCTCGCTCTTGTACACTTTGGATTTAATAACCGCATATTAAGGATACCATGCGCCTTTTGTTCCTTAGGTCTTGACTTGTCTCACTCAGCATGATTCGCTCTAGATTCATCCACTTCCCTGCGAATGCCATTATTTTATCTTGTCTGTTGGCTATGTAGAATTCCATTGTGTATATATACCACATTTTCTGTATCCATTCATCTGCAGTAGGGCATCTGGGTTGTTTCCATTGCCTGGCTATTGTGAATAGTGCAGAGATGAACATAGCTGAGCAGGTGTCTTTATAATATCCTGGGTCATGCTGTTCAGGATAGAACCTATATTATTTTTATATTGAAATTGGAAGCACAGGATTTGGGATGTTTTTCACGGTTACTGCCAATAATGTCCTTTCTCCCTCCCTTCCCCCTCTTTCTTTCCTTCTTTCTGTATTTCTTTCTTTTTTTGTTTTGTTTTTTTTTTTCCCTGTCATGGGACTTGCACTCTGGGCCTGAGCACTATCCCTGAGCTCTTCAGCTCAAGGCTAGCGCTCTACCACTTTGAGGCACAGCACCATTAATAATGTTTCTTACACTTGCTTTAAACTGAATTTACTGTCATCTTTATGTGTACTTCATTTTACCTTGGCAGTCAAAAATGGCTAATCATCTGAATCTTGATTGTATACCTCATTCTATTAAATTGTGCTCCCAGCTTGAATTGTCAGGAGATGGATTTAGGAAGCTCTTCTTATCATCGCACTAATTAAAAATATTAACTTCATGTTTAGACCCTTGGGCCTGGTTTTATAAATCTCCCTTTTTAAATGGAGCCCTTTAGCCTTTATACTCTTTACCAGCTAGCAACCTTTTCTTATTCTTTCATTTGATGAGTAATTGCTATCTGATAAAAGTCTCTAGAATAGGTGCTGAGGTTTATCTGCTGTCGGTCTAGTTGGTAAAAGAAATACAACAGAGTCCACTTGGGGTCTTCTATCTCCCAAAAGGTAAGCAGGTCTGAGCACCGTTCTTGGACTTTCTCAAGGCTAGAGCTCTACCACTTGAGCCTCAGCACAACTTCCAGCTTTTTTCTATGTATGTCGTACCAAGGAATTGAACCCATGTCTTCGTGTATGCTAGGCAAGCTCTCTACCACTAGGCTAAACTCCACCCCAGAAAAATAAGTTGTATGTGAAAGGTAAGAATATGGAGGCAGGGAGAGCAGACAGAAATAACATCTAAACCCAGCTAATGACCAAACTATTGCACCATAAGAAAGATGCTTCATTTCATCCATTCATTAGTAGTATTCATACATGCATGTATCCTTAGGTCCACACAGTCCTATTTTCCCCAATGAAGGAATGAATCTCTTCTTGGGTTGAACACCAGGCAAAAATGGTTGGCTTGATGCTGTATGACCAGTGCCAGTATTCAATTACTAAAACTAAATCACTTACAGTCTGAGGTTTTTTTTTTTTTTTTTTAATTGTATTTTGTTGTCAGGCTGATATATAGAGAGGGGTTACAATTTGTCAGGTAGTGGGCATACTACTTCTTGAATACTGATACCCCTTCCTATGTTTTTCTCCCAATTTCCCTCTCCTCCAACCACTCCCAGTCATCTTATTTTTACCCTTCCCTATTTCAAATAAACAAATAAACGTACATACAAAAACCATAAAGGGGGGGAGAGAAAAATGATTTCACATAGTACATTAAGAACAACAATAACAAAGATAAACCTCTTGTTTTCCTATCCTGGAGTTCATTTCACTTAGCCTCATCCTCTATGGTCATATATACATAGCTTTTAAGCTATTGTGATCCTCTGCTAGGAGAATCCTAGACATATACTAATTATTACAAATGAGGGAAAATATGGAGCTTATGTTTCTTTGGGTCTGGCTTACTTCACTTAAGATAATTTTTTTTCCAAGTCTTTCCATTTCCTTATAAATGGGGCCATGTCATTCTGATGGCAGCATAGAATTTCCTCTTCCTCCTTCCTCCTTCTTCCTTTCACCTTCCTCCCTCCTCCTCCCTCCTGCTCCTTCCTCCTCCTTCTCCTCCTCCTCTTTCTCATTTTTGTTGGTCATGGGACTTGAAGTCTGGGCCTGGGCCCTGTCTTTGCGCTCATTAGCTCAATTCTTCTGCCCTTATTTCCTCTTCAGGGAAGTCTCTCTAAGTCTTTAGCCCATCTTTTAATGGGATGGTTGTTTCTTTGAAGATTTGATTTTGAGAGATCCAATTTTTGGAGCCGTTGGTATATTTTACATATGAGGCCCATATTTGTTATATGGCTAGTGAAGATCTTCTCCTACTCTGTGGGCTTTCTATTTAACTTGCTAGCTCTGAGAACTTTTAAGGGAAGTCGGTCTAGAGAAAGAGCACATGAGTCAATTGGTTATCTTCTCATCTTTTCTCATCTCCCACTTTCATTCTCTCTAACACCTACCTCCCTTACCCTCTTTCCAGGCATCCTTTACTTACTGTAATGTAAATGTGAGCTCCGCTATGTGCATATTAACAACATTGTATATTTTAGTTTGAGAGTATAAATTGGCTAAAGGCAAATGCTGCTTTGTGTATCAAACTCAAGACTATTCTGCTAGAATCCTCTTGGTGTCTAATTGAAAAAAATCTAATATGATCTAATTTGGTTTCATATGATCATAATTTGCATTTCTAGCTATTAAATACATAAACTTCTGGTTCTGTGTCCTAGAGGTCCTTTCATTTAGCGTCATGCTATATGGCCTTATGTATCTAGGTTTTGTTCTATTGTGAATCTCCGCCCAAGGTTTCTACTGATTATAATAAATGAGGGAAACCTTTGAGTCTGGCTTACTTAATATGATTTTTTTCTAAGTCTTTCCATTTCCTTATAAATGGGGGGGGGGTGTTGTTCTTTCTGACTGCAGCATAGAATTCTGTTGTGTGTAAATACCACATCTTGTTGATCCACTCATCAACTGAGGGACATCTGGGTTGGTTCCATATCTTTGCTGCAGTGAACATCGTTGTGTTAGTGGCTTTAGTATGTCCTTGTTTCTGATGATTGGGTAAATGCCAAGTAGTGGAATTGCTGGGTAATAGGGGAGTTCTGTTTAGTCTTTTGAGGAACCGCCATTCTGCTTTTCATAGTGGTTGAACAAGTTTGGACTCCCACCAACAGTGTAGTAGTGATCCCTCTCACAGGGTCTTTTTTATTTGCTGGCTTCAAACCATGATCTTCGGATCTCAACCTCCTGAGTAGCTAGGATTACAGGCGTGAGTCACCAACACCTGGCTCCCTGAGCTTTTTCACTCAAATCTGACACTGTACTACTTGTGCCACAACTTAGGACTTTTCCTTCCCCGGCTATCTTTGAACCTCAATCCTCAGATCTTAGCCTTCAGAGTAGCTAAGATTATACGTCAGAGCCACAGATGGCAGGTTTAGACCAAACTTTTAAGCATAGGCCTTCATCTTAGTTGAATAGTATAGACTTAAACTTTTGTTAATAAAAATTGCAGATAGTCCTTACATCCATAACAGATGCTAATGAGAATTCTTTTGAAATTTTAATATCTTTAATAATGATCAAATTTGCATGTTAAATCTCTTGGTCTCAAGATGAAGTATTAAAGATTTAGAGGAATGAATTAGAACATAATTACTGCAGTTTACACAAGGAGATACAAAGGTTACATTGAAAAATAAACTGCAATTGTCCTATTACTAGCCTGTGGCTTTGGCCATGCATATTTGTACTTGTTAGTGAAAGCAGAATGTAAGAATGATAAATAGAAAATAAATTAGATTTAGACAATGATGATTAAACCAGCTTGGTTGACTTTAGACACAGCACTTGAATTCTTCCTACAAATCCAAGTTTTATTGAACTTAGCAAGGAATCTAAGATGAATATTTATAGTTTCCACCAAGCTGACATATTCTGGTGCTAGCTATTGAGTTTCCAGAACTGTTAACTTTTTGTTTTCTTTTTTTAAATGCCAGTCCTGGGGCTTGAACTTGAGGAGGCTTGAGTATCGAGCTCCACTTTGACCTCCTCCCCCCACCCCCACCCCACCTTGTGGCTACTTGGAAATAAGAATCACTTGGACTTAACCTGCTAGGGCTGGCTTCAAACTACCATCCTCAGATCTCAGCTTCCTGAGTAGCTAGGATTACAAGTGTGAGCCATTCCATGCTGTTTGCTATAGAGCAGTACCTACATAAAGAAGTGAACTAAGGAAGTATTCAAATTTAGGACTACTGATGCCGTTTTTTGATTTCCTTCCACTATGACAGATTTTTTTTCATATGAGGATATCTTATTTGCCTTTATAAAATGTAAAAATTGTAACAGATGAGAGACAACATAGTACATTAAGAACAACAATCATTCATTATATGGCTTTTGTTTCAATATCCTGGAGGTCCTTTCAATTAGCTTCACATTATATGGCCTTATGTATCAAGATTTTGCTCTATTGCAAATCTCTGCTAGTAGAGCCCAAGGTTTCTACTGATTATGATGAATGAGGGAAACCATTGAGCCTTAGTTCCTTTGAGTCTGGCTTACTTCACTTAATATGATGGGGCGATGTCATTCTTTCTGACAGCAGCATAGAATTCCATTGTGTACAAATACCACATGGATTTTTAAATAACTGGATGGTGCCTGTTGTGCTAATTGAACAATTTTTTTCCCAACAGTGCATACACTATGCACAAAAATAACCTTTCCATAATTAACATGGATCTCTTAAGTGTTATAGTCCTGATAGAATTAATGCATGATTCTTTTTTTTTTTTTTTTTTTTTTTTGCCACTCCTGGGCTTGAGCTCAGGGCCTGAGTACTGTCCTTGGACTTTCTCAAGGCTAGAGCTATACCACTTTGAGCCTCAGTACCGTTTCCAGCTTTTTTCTATGTATGTGGTACCGAGGAATCGAACCCAGGTCTTCATGCATGCTAGGCAAGCACGCTACCACTAGTCCAAACTCCTGGCCCTGCATGATTCTTTTTAATAACACTGACCGCATATAACCTAAACATTCTAAAATCTCCCAATTAGCATACATTTGCTTTTATGCTTGTTTTTCCATCCAGGAATTTAAAGTTCTTAAGATACTCAATTTTTCATTGACTGAGACCTTGAATTTTAGCTATATGGTTGATTTAAATGAAATTGGTTAAATGTCTTACTGATAGATACTCACTGTGGTTATGGAACATAGCCATGGAGTGACAGGTAGCAAAAGAGTTATGAGGTCTCAGGGCTAATGTGTTGGCTTGCTTTTTCCTTCCCAATTCTTTTAGTAAAAGAGACTAGACAAGGAAAGTCTCTTCATTCTTTTGTCATCTGCTTCATGGTGACAAAGTTCATTATGACATAGAATTTTAAGGTACTGTATCAAGTTAATCTGTGTTTTATTATGTGGGAATGAAGCCTCAAGAATGTCAATGTAACCCCAATATTGGCTTTATTGGCTTTATTCGTATAATTCTGCCCTAGAAACCTCATTCCAAAATTAAAACATTATAAGGAAAAAAATGGTTTGCACCCATCT
The DNA here is from genome assembly GCF_031878675.1 of Megascapheus bottae. Classification (NCBI taxonomy): domain Eukaryota; kingdom Metazoa; phylum Chordata; class Mammalia; order Rodentia; family Geomyidae; genus Megascapheus; species Megascapheus bottae. The sequence goes on from NC_143547.1 coordinate 26,819,983, forward strand.
TGCCTTCTCATAACATTCTTTCTGCATAGAAGGTATCTTTTCCTCCACGTCTTTCTCCTCTTAGTCCAACTGATATATTTAAATTCAGAAATGTCAGCTTCTGTATAAAAAACTTCCAAGATTTCTGGGTCTCTCACCAAAAGATCTCTCCCACCTTTTAGTATCCACAACATCCTACATCTATTCATCTTTTGCCTGCTGTGTTGACTTATGAATATATTGTGCATTTTTACCTACCTTCTGTGAACTTCACTAAAATTCTATCCCTCCTTGAGTTTCATCTTTGCAGGTAAGTTTTCAGTTGGATAAGATTCTATTGTGGAACCTCAAATATGATAAGGTCTCATTCTGTCTCTTTGTAGATTTTTCCAACCTGTTGCTATCTTTATCTCCTGCCTTTCTGTGTGGCTTTTAATCTAAAGCAAAAAAAGAAACAAAAAACAAAACAACAAAAAAATACCCAACTATCTAGGTGTCAAAGTGGTTTCTGACCCTGTTCCTAAGATATATTTGTGCAGAATAGCATTTTCTGTTTTCTACATTTTTGTTGCTTTTGCTTTTTTTTTGCCTTTAGAAAATGGAATTGTTAGTTGCTGTTAAAATTCAGCAAAACTACATTTAAGCGAAAATAACTTCAGCTCTATTAGACTTTAAAAAAAACTTTTTAACTATGTTCAAAATTTGTCTTTATATAAAAATCAGTGTGTGTTATTTGGATTAGTTCTGATATTCAAGTCAAGTCTTCATTATTATTTCTGTACCTTTCCTGGAATTCTATCTCTGCATCTCTAATCTCTTCAATTTCTTGTTATTTTTACCCATCCTTCATTGAATGACATCCTTTTTGTTCCTTCTCATTGCTGCAGTCTCCATAAAAGCCCCGTCTCTCTAAATTATCCTGTTTCAACTGCTGAACAACAAGAATCAATATTAAAGAAAAAGATACAGGCAAGAAGAAAGCACAATTTTTTTTCCAATTAATTGTCAGAGCACCCAGATTTTCTAAGCTTCTAGTTTCACATAAAATAAAAGGTTGGCAGCTGGGTATTTGTGGTAGCAGGGTGTTTGTGACTATAGTTCAGCCTCAACCTCATCATCTCCTATGCTGCTTCTTTGCAGTTCTAATTTATTGCCTTTTTCTTCCTAAATTAGTCATAAATTAGAACTGCAAAGTAGCATAGGAGATGATGAAGGTTCCTCTCTTGAACAGACTGAATCTGTTCAACCAAAGCTCTGGGTGTTGGTTTTGGGTTTTTTTTTGTTTTGTTTTGTTTTTTGTTTTTTTTTGTTTTTTTTTAGGGGGGTGGTGAAGGGGACTGCTAACTGAGCCCATGAATCTCAGGAAGGGAGGGAGGGAGGGAGGGCGGGCAGGCAGGCAAGCAAGCAAAATAGCGGGGGGATAGGGGGTGTACCAAAAGAGTGAGATCAAGAAACTGATAGCTCACACTTATAATCCTATCTACTCAGGAGGCTGAGATCCGAGGATCAGGATTTGAAGCCAGCCTCGGTAGAAAAACTCCACGAGGCTCTTTCTCTCCAATAAACTACTCAGAAAAAGCCAGAAGTGGCTCAAATGGTAGAGCATTAGCCTTGAGCACAAAGATGCTCAGAGACAGCACCTAGGCCCCAGGACCAGCCAAAAAGAAAAAGGTGTGAGAGTGCAATGTGAGGTGGTGAAGGGAAGCTTGTGTTTTATTTTGCTCTTAAAACCCCTAGAATGGGCCGGGAGTTTAGTCTAGTTGTAGAGTGCTTGCCTAGCATACACGAAGACCAGGGTTCAATTCCTCAGTACCATATACGCAGGGGGAAAAAAAGCCAGAAGTGGTGCTGTGGCTCCAGTATAGAGTGCTAGCCTTGAGAAAACCCAAAGACAATGCTCAGGCCTCAAGTTCAAGCTCTAGGACTGGCCAAAAAAAAAAAAACAAAAAACAACCCTAGCACAACCACTCCTGTGTTTTGCTTTTCTGAGCCCACAGTTTCCATCTATAATATAGAGATAAACTCTTCTGCACAGAGTAGTTAGGACCCTTGGGAGCACAGTTGAATTTGCATGTCTTATGAAGGTATCTGCAATATAGGGTACATGTTCCCTGCAAAAGGAAAATGCTATTTTGAAACTCTCCTGGGAGAACTTATGAGTAAGATCTGTGCCTCTAGAGGTGAGTTGTATGGAACAAGGGTAAGGAAAAGGAGAACAGCTATTGCTTTTTGAGTGCTGGAGGCATGGTCGGATTAGATTATCTGTTTACCATGCTGTAAGTTTTTTCCTGTTGCCTCTTGGCATCTTAAACACAAATACATTATAGGTACACATACACATACTCAAGTGGCTGTTCTTGCTTTGATGTATAACTACAGTCTAAAGCATTGTTTTTTTTTTTTAATGCACATGAAAGAATTACAGAAACTAAACTCTACAAGTAAATTCCTATGAACTGACTTGCAACTCTAACATTTATTGATATATGTTTAGTTTACAGTTAAATATTTTTAGTTGACCCCCTCCTTGGGGTTAATTATGATAAATTGCCACAAATATGCTATCATACTTGTGTTTATCTGTCATATTTGTTCTAGGCAGTGAATAAATAAGTCGATTAGGTGATTAAAACCGTCAAAAAGTTTGCCTTTAAATTATTACTCATTTGCTAAACCTATTTCCTTCTTTTAAGGGATTGTCCTTGTCTCCAGATTGTAAAGCTGAAAAGTGTCTTAGAGCAACTTCCCCTGTTCGTTCAGATGGAAAATCTGAGCACTAAGATTCACAGGAAAGTATGAATGTAGCAGACGATTCCAAGTAACAATAAATTATAGGGAAATAAGTGCATGTTTAGTCTGTTGTTAGCATCATGTTTTGAAAAATAATATAAATAATGAGAAAAGTTTATTCTACCACATTACCTTCAAGTAAAAATGAAGAAACACACACACACACACACACACACACACACACACACACACACACACACACACACACACACACACACACACACGTTTACCATTAGACTTAAGCCAGTTTTGTATCCCATAGTGACTGAATCTAAACCATGTTTGTTTTTTTGTTTTTGTTTTGTTTGTATTTTGCCAGTTGTGGGGTTTGAACTCAGGGCCTGAGCACTGTCCTTGAGGTTTTTTGTTTTTTTTTTTCCTGAAGGCTAGAGCTCTACCCTTGAGCCACAGCATCACTTCCAACTTTTTTCTATGTATGTGGTGCCAATGAATCGAACCCAGGTCTTTGTGCATGCTAGACAAGCACTCTACCACTAGGCCAAACTCCCGGCTCCCCATAAGTTATTTTTAAAAGTTAAAAAGTATCTACACAGACAGAGTCTAGGTAGTATGGAGAAGAGAAATAATGTACTTTTCTGCCTAAGAAAAATTAAAATTCACATCTGGAATCCAGGCCCCTTATTTCAAGGATGAGGGTATTGATTCCCAGAGGGATTAAGTAATTTGCCCAAATAAGAGCCAATATTAGCATCTCATTAAAGCAGTGTCAGCTTTTTCCTATTAAGACCTTTATGTTTGGATGTTCAGGTACTGAACATTGTCTTCTTTTTTCAATCTGAGAATTAACAGGAATTAATGAAAAGTATGAAATATTTCCTAATTACAAAAGTATGAAGCCATTAGAACCAAGTCTCCTGGCATTTTTTCTGATTTCTCTATCTTCTATGCTAAGAAGTATTCAGTATTCACTTGCTGGTTGCAATAATTTTTTCCCCTACAATAGATACTGTCTTTTGAGAACACTGAAGCAATGTCAGACATTGAGGGAAGCTCTCATTGCTGCTGGAAAAGAGATTATATGGCATGGGCGGGCAAAAGAGGAACCAGCTCATTATTGTAGCATTTGTGAGGTAAGTAATTGTTCTCATCCCATTTTGTAAAGCCCTCTTTCCCTTTCCCTTTTGGTTTTTCTTTAGTTTTTGTTTCTTTTTTTAGCTTATACTTTTAATGTGATACATTTTACTGTAGTGGATATTGTATTAGATTTTGTTCTCTCCTACTGTATTCAAATTTTATATGGTAGTGTAGTATTTCATTAATCAAGAGTGTCTACTACAGATTCATTTTCTGATAAGTTATCAACAGATAATAATTAGCAGAAAACTTGAGTCTGCATGAGATTTTATTGATCTAGATGTACACATATGCCAATAAACAGAATGAAGTTTAGATAATGATTGGTGTTTAGTCCTCGGTGGTACAACAGTACTATTGTCGATCTCCTGTGCCCAAGACATGAAAAAACAGTACACAGCCCTGAGTTCAAGCCCAAAAACAAAATGAGAAAACAAGAATGTAGGAGCAGTGAAGTGCAATGGCTTTAGAAAAGAATGGGTTAGTCTCCATTGTGGCTGCACAATGCATAATGCAATGCATTTTGAATGAATCTTAGGAAAATGAATACTTCATTGTGAAGTCATCAAAGCCACTAAAATAGTTTGAGTAGGCACGTAACTTTGATCTATACTAAAGAGAGAAAACTGGTTGGAGAAAGCAGAAACCAAGTAACAGTGAAACAACTCATTAAACGACAGAAATGAGGGACAAATTGAAGAATACTCACAAATGGCGTGTGTTCAGATTATTACTAGGCTTCCTAGGCCCTGGGATTTTAAGAAATGAATTCACGAGGGCTTTATGTTTTCAAAGAAATTTAAAGGTATGCCAGAGATAGAAATATTGGAGAACTCTTCTAAACCTTGAAATGTATATAATTTTAGTATTTTGTTATTCTGGTATTTATCATTTCTTCATTTGAAATAGTTGATTTCATTGGCTGTTTTAATATTGTGTTACTTGGTGAAAGACAGATGTGATTTTTATTAAACATTTGAATTAGGCTTTGCCGTAAGTTGTCATGAATGCGTCATTCCCTTAGATCACTCCCCGAAGTCTGCATTACTTGTATGTCTTTGGCTCTAATACAGCCATATTTTTGTTGTTGTTAAAGTACCTACTCAACGGGGCACCCGTTCCTCACACCTGTAATCCTAGCTACTCAGGAGGCTGAGATCAGAAGATCACGGCTAGAAGCCAGCCCAGTCAGGAATGTCTGTGAGACTCATCTCTCCAATTAATCACAGAAAAAGCCAGAAGTAGTGCTGTGGCTGAAGTGGTAGAGTGTTAGCCTTGAGCAAAAAGAGCCCGGGGACAGCACCCAGGCCCCGAGTTCAAGCTCCAGGACTGGCAAAAAGTACCCACTCTTAGCCAGTGATAACTCCCAATAATTCATTTAAAGTAGAATTTTGGGGCCAGGAGTTTGGCCTAGGGTAGAGAGAGTGCTTGCCTAGCATGCACGAAGACCCAGGTTTGATTCCTCGGTACCACATACATAGAAAAAGCTGCAAGTGGTGCTGTGGCTCAAGTGGCAGAGTGCTAGCCTTGAGAAAAGCCCAAGTGTAATGCTCAGGCCCCAAGTTCAAGCCCCACGACTAGCAAAAAAAAAAAAAAAAAAATAGAAGCAGTACAATAAATGTTACCCCTCTCTATTAAATGTTTTTGTTTTCTTTTTGTTTTTAAGATATACAACATTTATTTTATGATTACAGGTTGAAAAACATTGATTTGTGTTTTGTTATTGTCTCTAAAACTGCAATTTACAAATTAATATCAAATCTAAATGGTTAGGGAATTTGATATTTGTCATTCAGATGGTAATGCATATCAGGAGGCTTAAATTATTTTGGAGTTGCCTATCTTTTGATACAAATAAAAATTCAAGCGAAGATTTGGTTTGCTGGAGGCTAGTGGCTCATACCTGTAATCCTAGCTGCTTAGGAGACTGAGATCTGAGGATAATAGTTGACAGTCAGCCTGGATACGAATGTCCTTGAGGCTTTTATCTCCAATTACTCATTTGAAAACCAGAAGTATGAATGTGTTTTTCTTTTCTGTCAAACAGGTGGAGGTTTTTGATCTGCTTTTTGTCACTAATGAGAGTAATTCTCGAAAGACCTACATAGTGCACTGCCAAGATTGTGCACGGAAAACTAGTGGGAATCTGGAAAATTTTGTGGTGCTAGAACAGTACAAAATGGAGGACCTAATGCAAGTCTATGACCAATTTACATTAGTAAGTGAAATCAACATGTGAGTACATAGCTAGCTGGGTTATGAGACAACAGTGTTAACTCTGCCACCTGATAAGTAGGAGGTAATGAAGTGTAAATTTTCTTTTGCCTTATCAGATGTTATATGAGGTTGTGTTCATATCATTATTTTCCCCTTCACTTCCAAGAATTTATTCTTATGAAGTTGGTATGAATCATTTTCACTTTTGTTCCTGAGTTAGGCCAGCCTAAATATTCATGTTGTAATTCAGAATAATTCCACCTTCAATGTTCAAATTACATTTTAAAATTTTGAACACCATCACATCTTTTATGTCATTTGATCTCAGTTGATAAAATGTTTACATACATAGGTTATAAATAAATAGCCATAAAATGAATCCATAAATGTGCTCTTAAATACACTTCTATTTTTAGATTTAATTGTATTTGTTTAAAGTGTTGTAGTTGCCAAAAGTATTAATATCCTAGAATATTTGGTGGAGCTTTACTTTCTGGTATGTTATAAATAGAAATTCTAGTGTATTTTTAACTTACAGTTTTTTAGATTAGATTTTTTTCCCCCATTTCATGCAGCAGTCGCTTAAGGGGATGCGTTTTACTCTAGCCAATCAATGCCTTTAAATTTATGAATTATTTATTTCTTCCAGTTTCACACACACACACACACACACACACACACACACACACACACACACACACGTGTGTGTATATGCTCAGAAACTGACTCCTTAAATTTACTTCCTGATATTTTACTTAACTGGTCTTAAAGACCAAAGAAGAAAATTGAGTGGAATATAGTGAACAAAATGTATTCCTTACCCAAGATAGATCCCTGAAGGCAATTAGTAGTGAAATTGCCATTGATCGGTTAAGCTATTTTTCTAAAAGCCTAAAAAAGAAAGAAAGAAAAAAAAAACTAACTAAATGATGTTACAAGAGTTTGTGACTAACTTGTAAAAAAGTTCAGAAAATTATCTGCTAGGAAAAGTGAACAGATGGCAGAAGGGAAAGAGAGTTTTACTCTTAACTTTGTATAGCAGCAGGTTATTGAGCTTCCTTGAGAGTTACTCCCCTTTCCTTCACACACTATATGTTTGTGGCCATGAGTTAGGGAATACTCAAAAACTCATATACTAAATTAACTTACCTTACTTTTCTTTACAGGCTCCTCCATTACCATCCGCCTCATCTTGATAACGTTCCATGGACATTCAGTATGAGACCTTTTCTGCTATTCAGGAAGTAACCCAGTTCTGCACCGCTAGTTTTTGTAGCTATCTCGTGAGGCTGCTGGCTGAAAACTGTGTCTATGCAACCTTCTAAGTGGGGAGTGTCAACCAGCTGCATGGGGGAGAGTACTGTCTCCTGTTCTAGGACTCTCACAAGCTAATCAGCTGGACTTCAGAAAAATAAAATAAGAATTTCCATGTTTTGTATATATCTGACAAAACTGGCAACATCATACAGACTACTGACTTGAACCACACCTCTTTTATATTTCTCTATTTCTGGGCTGATGAATTTGTTTTCATCTATCTCTTCTCCCCTCCTCCCCCTTCAGAATTTTCCTTGGAATAAAATACTAGCGTAGCTGGTCATTTCTTTGTAAGGTAGATAGCAATTTTAAGTCTTTTCTTTGGTTAACTTTTTTTTAATGTGAAAAGTTAAGTAAGAAACTTTTTTTTAAACTGCTTTTATGTTTTCCTGTCTTGTTTTGAAACCATGATGGTTCCACTTTTGGTTCCTAAATAAAACATTAATCAAGAAAAAAAAATTAACAGCCAAGTCACAAAGATAATGAATTGCACATAGACTAAGGAATAAACTTCAGATTTGTGATTTTTGTTTCTAATCTTGATGTAAATTTACACTATTTATAAATACATATTTATTGCTTGAAAATATTTGTGAATGGAATGCTGTTATTTTTTCCAGATTTACCTGCCATTGAAATTTTAAGGAGTTCTGTAATTTTAAACACTACTCCTATTACATTTTCTATGTGTAAATAAAACTGCTTAGCATTGTACAGAAACTTTTATTAAAATTGTTTAATGTTTAAAGAGTTTTCTATTGTTTGAGTTTTAAAAAGAATTTATGTACAGTGCCCAGCTTTTGTTTATTTTTCAAATCTGATTATATATATTTTATATATACTTAGGTATGTATATATAATATATATAGAAATCTGGATATATATGTATAAAATTCAGAACTAAAATTTTTCTCATTTTAAGTTTCACATCTATGGTAGATTTTTGAGGTGTCTACTGTAAAGTATTGCTTACAAAAGTATGATTATTTTTCAAGAAATATAAATGGTATGTATCTTTAAGACCTAAAATGTCAGACTGATTATTGTTAAATTGCAATTACTGCAGTGACAGACCAATAAACAATTGCTGCCAAAATGTAGTATAATAATAGGGGAAAAAAGTAATTGGAGTTGCGATTTTAAAGGGAATGTTACATGAGCTTGACAAATCCTGTGCATCACTTGCTAATATTTTATATGGACAAAAAAGAATTCTGGGATTAAGGGCTTGTTTTACTGTGTAAATAAATTAAGAAACTTTTTTTTTTTTTAAATGTTAGGCAATGTTAAAATCTCTTGCTTTTCCTGCTTATGTGACCTGGGACAGGTAGTGGCAGATTCTATGTTACTATTAAAATACAGAAATGATTAGGATTCACAAGTCACTGCTAATTAATAGTATTTCATTCATGACACATTGTTTGTGCCTTCATTTTCTTGAAGCTTTGGCATTCATTCCCAAGGTTTTTCTATGTATTTCCAGTAAGTGTTAATGAGGACATATAGAGAATGCTATAAATGAAGAGATATAGTCTCTCATACTTTCTTTCCTTCCTTCCTTCTTTCCTTCCTTCCTTCTCTCTCTCCCTCCCTCCCTCCCTCCCTCCCTCCCTCTGCTCTCTCTCTTTCAAATGGAGTACCTGCCACCATGCCTCTAACCCCAAGGATATATTCTGTCAAGAGAATTTATCTGATAAAATGCCCTACTAGTTGCCTTTATTGAGTTTTTGGGGTTTTGGGTTTTTGTTGTTGTTGTTGTTTTTTATGGTAGATCGTTGGGCTTAAACTTTGGGCCTGGGCACTACCCCTGAGGTCTTCAGCTCAAGGCTATGCTATCAAGATAATTTTGAATATTATTTTCCTAAAAACAATTTGAAGACTAAAAACATGGAAATGTTCTCTTCAGTTGATTGATAATTTTGTTAATATTATTAAAATCCTCATCTCTTATAATTTCAAAAGGAAATAATTCCAAATGTCTTTAGTTAGGGAGCAAGAGTGTTTATTTATCTAAGTGCTACTTAGGCTCTTTAGTATATATATGTATGTATATGGCCTGTCCTGGTGCTTGAACTCAGAGCCTGCTGGGTACTCTGCTCTGCCATTTGAGCCACAGCACCATTTCTGGCCTTTTCTGTATATGTGGTACCCAGGAATCAAACCCAGGGCTTTGTGCATGCTAGGCAAGCACTCTACCACTAGGCCAAACTCTGGGCTCCAGTAATGTATTTTTAAGGCATTCTTTCTTTTCTCTTTTTTTTTTTTTTTTTGCCAGTCCTGGGCTTGAGCTCAGGGCCTGAGCACTGTCCTTGGACTTTCTCAAGGCTAGAGCTCTACCACTTGAGCCTCAGCACCACTTCCGGCTTTTTTTTTTTTTCTATATATGTGGTACCAAGGAATCGAACCCAGGTCTTCGTGCATGCTAGGCAAGCACTTTAACCACTAAGCCAAACTCCCGGCCCCTTCTTTTCTCTTTTTAAATCTTTTATCCAAAAGTTGGACATTTTTTAAAAAAAAAAAAAAAGCCCTTAAGGCAAACCTTTTGCAAATAAAATTGCAAACACATCCTCAAAGAAGAAAGATAAGAATGCTAACACTGTACTCAAATGTTTCTTAACCTGTTCCTGCCTTGTTACTAACACTGTCTTCCGAGGTTTTGTTAGTTATTATCAATAAAAATACAAGTTACTTGTTATTTAGCACAGACTCTCTTTACCCAAAATTTAGTTTATGTGTGGAGAGTAATACTTGTTCTGGAGCCTTGAAAAGGGGTAGGTAATAGGGAGTGAAAGTTGGAACAAATCAACATTACGCAAAGTATAGATAGGTATGTGTAGTCCTATGTCAACTGCCTTTTGATGATCTAACACCATTTGCATTTTTCAGGTTTTGTTTTTACTGTTTGTGTAGGTAGATTCTATGAAAGCACCTGATCCAAATGGCTTAAAGTTGCCTCATAGCACACATATTGTTCAGAAAACATCTGATCACACGATACATGGGAAAGCACATGCTGTTTCAAAAAATGAGAAATGATCTTGTTGGCACCATAGGAACTTTAGTAGTATTAATATAGCAATTTGTTTAATCCATTTGCGTCAATAAACATTTTTTGTCTTCTGTTTATTAAAATTGAAATCATTTTTCCCAGGTAATAAGTCAATTGACAATTAGGACTTTCAAGATGCTAGTATTTGGCACACTGAAATTTAAGATCACATAATATGAACTTAATGTAAATCAAGTGTCTGCTATCAACAGGAGCCTAAGTATATTATTTTAAAGTTAAGTTGATTTGGGTTTCCCCTGTGTATTTATCCTGATTATGAATACGATATCCATGCCTTCTCCCCCAAAGACAAGTCCAGGAAGAAGTCATGTAAACAAATGCAAAAAGAGGGGTAATTGAAAGGGTGTCTGGAATTGGGGCTTATATTTTAGCATCCCTTCTGAGAAGGAAGAAAGATTTGGAAGCTTCGGGTTGAAGAAGTGCTAACTTGAGACTATTTGAGAAGTTGGAAGTTTCTGATATTGGAAAGTGTTTCTGGCCATAAGATTTCGTCTTATGATTAATATGGAAAAATCATTTTGATTTAAACAAAACATTAAATGTTGTATTTGCAGTAGAAATAGTAGTGGTACTATTGCTTCTTTTAGCTAATTCTATCCTTTGTGTTAATATTTCTAAAAAAACAACCGCCAAGGAAGTGAGGATTTGGACTTTTTGAACTCATGAAAGGGGACAGGGAAAGCACAGATTGGAAGACAAAAATCCACAGGATTCTTTGCATGTCTGCCACCTAGGGTAGAATACTTCTAACAAGCTACATATGAGAAGTTCTGGAGGCAGAAGATAATGAATTGCCTGTGAGACATCTAATTCTTCATCAAAACAGTAGTTGAACATGTGGCTCTGGAGTCGCGGGTAGCTCAGACTATGAACATGTTTGGATGTCATTTGGATAGTACTTAAATACCAAGATCATGTTCCTAGGAGCATGGTTCAAGTGGTAGAGCACCAGCTTAGCAAGCTCAAAGGCCCGAGTTCAGACCATTTACTGAGAAGTGGACCACATAGGCACATACAGGGCAAACAAACTGCAAAAGGAAAGAAGGCTTAAACTAGCCAGAAGTAGTGTTGAGAGTTTCTGGAGGAGAAAACAAGCACCACCTTGTTACAAAAGGTGAAGATTTAAAGAAATTGCTTTGATTGCCATAAGACTATTGGTGCAGTTTGCCAGAGCTTCAATGGGGTGACAAACTTTGCCATAATGAAAAATAATAACTTTGGGACATGGGTCAGTTAGGTCATTCCAGGTGCTGATGCCTGTTAGAATACCCTTTGGTGAATGATTTTTTAATATTAAGCAGTGTGTAGCATTCTAGAAGGTACTACATAGCAGTTTTTGTATGTCCAATATTTTAATGCAACTCTTATTTTGGAAGTAAGACATTTCAACGTACAGGAAGCAGGAATTGTCTTTACTGTGACACCAAAATACCTACCGTGTATTAAGAATTTGTATAAACATGGCATTTAGTACTTTTCTGTTTTAATTCTTGCACAGTGATTCTTAGTTTTGTTTTAATCCTCATCTTTATAGGTAAGGGGAAGGGCTATCAAGTGATTTCCATAACATGCTCAGTTACTGAGTGATGAACACATGATTATAACTTGCAGTTTGATTCTTGAGTAAGTGCTATTGTACCTCTCGTTGCAGGAAAAAAAAAAAAAGGAATTGCTGAGTTACATTGGAGAGAGTCTCCATTTTGAAAATGAGTCCTGATTTTTAACAAGAGCAAGATATTTTTGGATTCCACAGTCTATAATTAACCTGACCATAGCTTTTGTAGTTCCAAGTAGGAATCCCTTTAACATTGGAAAGGGAACTTTCCATTGAGCTTGACAACAGCTACAAAATGGAGCTCTTCTAGGCAAACCAAAATGTGTGCTGTTGTATGTTTAACTTGATCTTTGTAGAAAGCAATTTAGGACATGAACTTAATTGCTCAGTATCATTTTTTTGTTTGCCATTCCTGGGGCTAGAACTCAAGGCCTGAGTACTCTCCTTGAGCCTTCTCAAGGCTAGCACTCTACCACTTCAGCTACAGCTTTTCTCTGTGTAGGTGATACCAAGGAGTTAAACCCAGGGCTTCATACATGCTATGTGAGCACTCTACCACTAAGCCATGCTTCTGGGCCCCTCAATATCGTATTTCTAGATTTTGCATTCTTATAATGAAAAAGAAGCATGAGTTCAGGTGCATTTGGGTTGAAGCATATTGTGAGGATAAAAATGCATGCAGTCATACAATTTTTTTAAGTATTCAGTTAGACAAAATTGCAAAATAGGAGTGTTAGAAGAAAGGGAAGTTTCCTGGTTCATCAGTAATGTCTAAGTTGTTCCTGTCCTAAAATCAAACAGTGGCACCTGGAGGAAAATGATGTGGGAAGAAAATGAAGATCATTAAACCACATCTAATTTTTTTTTCTTTTTTCTTTTTTTTTTTTTTACTTTGTTGGTCATAGGGCTTGAACTCTGAGCCTGGGCACTGTCCCTGAGCTCCTCAGCTCAAGGCTACCACCCTACCCCTTGAGCCGTGGCACCACTTCTTATTTTCTGGTAGTTAATTGCAGATAAGAGTCTCATGGACTGTGATGTTCGGGCTGGCTTTGAACTGTGATCCTCAGATACCAGCTTCTTGAGTAGCTAGGATTACAGGTATGAGCCACCAGCACCCAGCCACATCTAAACTCTTGATCTGACTACTACTTGCCAATCTAAACTAGGAATCTGACTCAGCATATTCAAAATAATGTTTTAAAAGTACGAGCCTGAAAAAGAAATAGTCACTACTCAGTCTATTTTATTCTTAATCAGGATAGCTTTACTGCACAAATGTCACATTGATATATCCATATGTGCATATAATGTACCTTATTTAAACTCAACTTCTATTATTCCTTTGTCTTCTTTCTCCCTTCTTAACAGTGGCTTTCAGAGTACTATTACCTTTTTTGATTCATATCATTTTATGTCTATCTTCCACACATAAGTAAAAACATAATATTTGTGTGAGCTTGGCTTATCTTATTCAACATGATCTCCAGTTCCATCCATTTTCCTGCAACTGATTTTGCTACTGGGTGAGAGAAAGATCTAGTTTCAGCCTTCCGTATTTGGATATTCTGTTTTTCAGTTTTCCTTTCTCTAACATGTGATTTTTTTTTCTCTTGTTAAAAATTAGAAGACAGGGCCGGGAGTTTGGCCTAGTGATAGAGTGCTTGCCTAGCATGCACGAAGACCTAGGTTCGATTCCTCGGTACCACATACATAGGAAAAAAACAGAAGTGGTGCTGAGGCTCAAGTGGTAGAGCTCTAGCCTTGAGAAAGTCCAAGGATAGTGCTCAGGCCCTGAACTCAAGCCCAGGACTGGCAAAAAAAAAAAAAAAATTAGAAGACTATTAGACTTTCTATTTCATTGGTCATGTCTTTCTTGTTAGTCCCATACTGTTTTTGTTATGGTGATTCTGTAATGTAATTTGAAGCCAGATATTTTAGTAGCACCCCCTCCCCCGCCCATAACATTCTTTGATCAGGATTGTTTAAGCTATCTGGGATCTTTTATGTTTCAATGTGAATTTTAGGATTGATTTTTCTATTTCTCTAAAGAACGACATTGAAATTTTATGGGACATAAATTGAATCTGTGCGTGACTTTGGATAGTATAACCATTTTCACAATATTTTGCTAATCAGTGAACATGGAGTTATCTCCATCTTCTCATGCCTTCAGTTTCTTTAATGTTTTATAATCTCACTGTAGAGATCTTTCACCTTCTTAGTTTGTTCTTGGATATGTTTGAGGCTATTATGAATGAGACTGACTTTCTGAATTCTTTCTCAGTCTAATCATTGTTTGTATATAAGAAGCTACTGGGGGGGCAGGGAGTTTGGCCTAGTGGTTGAGTGCTTGTCTAGCATCCACGAAGACCCGAATTTGATTCCTTGGTACCACATACATAGAAAAAGCCGGAAGTGGTACTGAGGCTCAAGTGGTAGAGCTCTAGCCTTAAGAATCCCCAGGGATAGTGCTTAGGCCCTGAGTTCAAGCTCCAGGGCTGGCACCAAAAAAAAAAAAAAAAGGGTACTGAGATCTTTTCATTTTTTTGGCACTGGGGATCGAACCCAGGACGTTGCACTTCCTAGGCAAGCGCTTTGCCACTGAGCTACTTCCCGGCCCGAGATCTTTTTTTTTTAAAAAAAAAATTGTAATTAATAGAGGAGTTACAGTTATATTCACCAGATAGAATGAGCATTACTTCACACACATTTATATCTCTTCTCATGGGGTCTTGTTTTTCTTTCTATATGTGTAGCTTATTGCTTTGCTCAAAGTGTTTAATCAGATCTAGATATTTTTGGTTTGGTTTAGGTGGAATTTTAAAGGTATTAAGTAGAGCATAACAACCTGCAACTGAAGTAGTGAAGCCAGATGCCCCGTGCTCACCCTGTTCAGGAGGCTGTGATCAAGAGGAGTTTGAAGACAGCTCAGGCAGGAAAGCCTGCAAGATTTCATCCCCTCTCCAACACACACAAATCACAAAGACTGAGCTAGAGATGTGGCTCAAGCAGTAGTGTACTAGCGAAGTAAGGAAGCCAAGCAAGCAAGAGGGAAGAAAAATAAGTGGAGAGAGGAGATGACCTTATTTTGTTCCCAACTGTAGAGGAAATGGTTTCAGTTTTGCCCCTATTTACTATAATCTTGGCTACAGGTTTATCATACATAGTCTTTATTCTGTTAAGGTATGTTTTGTCTATTCCTTGTTTATTTAGTTTTTCTTCATGAAGGAATGATACATTTTGTCAAAGGCCTTTATGCATCTATTGAAAAGATGATAGGATTTGTGTCCTTTATTCTGCTTATGCACTGTATTATATTAATTGATTTTTTTTGCCAGTCCTGAACTTGAACTCAGGGCCTGAGCACTGTTCTTAGACTTTCTCAAGGCCAGAGCTCTACCATTTGAGCCTCAGCACCACTTCTGGTTTTTTTCTATGTATGTGGTACCAAGGAATCGAACCCGGGTCTTCGTGCATGCTAGGCAAGCACTCTACCACTAGGCCAAACTCTTGGCCCTATTAATGGATTTTTGGATGTTAAACCATCCTTGCATCCTTAGAATGAAACCAACTTGATCATGGTGTATAATATTTTAATTTCTTGTATTCTGTTAGCAAGTATTTTGGTGAGAATTTTGTATTTTTTTAAATCAGAAACATTGGGCTCTCACCTTTTTACTTGTACACTTATCTGATTTTGATATCAGGGTAATACTGACATTAACTTAACTTTCTACCCTGCTTTCTCTTTCTTTTTTATGGAGTAGTTCTGAGGAGCAGTGATGTTTAGTTGTTCTTTAAGGTTTTGTAGATTTTGGTAGTGAACCCTTCTGGGATTTTATTTGTTGGAAGACTATTACCATTTCAATGTCATTGCTTATTATAGATCTGTGTATGTAGTTTATATCCTCTTAGGTCAATTTTGGTGGGCCATATGCATCTAGAAGTAAGTGTCAACCTGAATAAATTGTAGAGTCACTTTTCTCAAGGTTTAACAATATTTAGTGCCAAGTTATTAAGCCTTATAATATAAACCAGCAGGCAAATTCCTAATGAGCATAAGGATTATTTTAATGTACTTAAATTATAACTGTGCACGTGTGAGATTACTTAAAATAGATTCAAGGTATGATTAACATTAATATTCACTTTCAGCAATGCCCACCCAGATACCACATCTATTTCAGGAGAAGGGAAAAAATGGAATACCCTGATTTGTAGGCTCATATATAGTTCATTTTAGTTAAGCATTAATTTTAGTGCTTGACTTTGTGGTAGAATAATAGATTTGGCAGATTGAAACTAGATATGAATGCTATCTTTAGAAAACTTAATATAAGTTATTTAAATGTTATCTTAGAATATAAGAAAGGCAAAATTTTTCTTTCATTAAATGTACTTGTTGGATGCAACTTTTGAGATAAATGCAAATGGGAAAAATCTATAATACATGGAAATTAGTACTGAAATCTGTAATCTAGAGTTAGTAGACTTTCTGGGCAAAGGTACTAAAGGCATTTGGGGAGTGGGAGTGAAGACAGATTCAAATAATAGGACCTATGATAATTTTATTAGAAATTACAGTAAAAAGAAAAAAAAACAAAGTACCAAAGATTAAATACTATATAGAAAACCTAGTTAGTTTTTTGGAAACAAATTTTATTGTGTATATTTCAGGTTCCAATATAATGCTATGACTTATCACTAATATTTCATTCTGTGTATAAAAATATCTACAATAGGGCCGGGAGTTTGGCCTAGTAGTACAGTGCTTGCCTAGCATGCACAAAGACCCAAGATTAGATTCCTGGGTACTACATGCATAGAAAAAGCTGGAAGTGGTGCTGTGGCTCAAGTGGTAGAGCTCTACCTTAAGAAAGCCCAAGGACAGTGCTCAGGCCCTGAATTTAAGTCCCAGGACTGGCAAAAAGGAAAAAAAGTAAAAAGAAAAAACAATATTGCACAATAAATCATTCTTAATCACACAGGATTTGTATTCCATGAATTAGAATTACTCTGTAAAATTGTCTATTTTCTTCTCCAGAAAAGGTTAGTCTGCCAAAATTTCAACAAACAAGACCCTATTGAAAAACTGTGAGGGGGGCCGGGAGCATGGCCTAGTGGTAGAGTGCTTTCCTAGCATGCACGAAGTCCTGGGTTTGATTCCTCGGTACCACATACATAGAAAAAAATCCGAAAGTGGTGCTGAGGTTCAAGTGGTAGAGTTCTTGTCTTGAGAAAATCCAAGGACAGTGCTCAGGCCATGAGCTTAAGCCCAGGACTGGCAAAAAAAGAAAAAGAAAAAGCCGGAAGTGGTGCTGTGGCTCAAGTGGCAGAGCACTAAACTTGAGCAAAGTGTGCTCAATAACAGTGCCCAAGCCCTGAGTTTAAGCCCCAGGACTGGAAAAAAAAAAGAAAAGGAAAAATAAAAACCCTGTGTGAGAGCACCAGGTAATCTGTTAGTGAATGTGGAAAAGCCACAAAACCCACCTTTTTGGCATGTGGCCCTCTCTATCTAATACTCTTTGCTTCCTTTTTTGTTTTGTCTTACCTTTTTACTTCTTTTTCCATCTCAATTAAATTCTTCATTATTTCTATTAACTAACCATGACTCTATACATACATATGTATATGAATATATATATTTGCCAGTCCTGGGTCTGGAACTCAGGGTTTGGGCATTGTCCTTGAGCTTTCTCAAGGCTAGTGCTCTACCACTTAAGCCACAACACCACTTCCGGCTTTTTCTGTGTATTTGGTACTGAAGAATTGAACCCAGCCAGGGCTTCATACAAGGTAGGCAAGCATTCTTACCATTAGGAATGCTCCCAGCCCCTATATTGTTGCTTTAGCCTTTGACCTTCTTGATTTTTATACACTTTATATTTAAATGTAACATGTTTAAAGGGTGCAAATCATAAAACTACACCTTAATGACTTACAACAAGGCCAATACCCATGTAACCACAAGCCACTGGACAGGAGCCCCTTTTCCAGCTGTCCCATTTCCATATTCTCTGTCCTCCCTGAAGGTAACTGTCACCCTGGCCTCTAATACCAGAGATTACTGTCACTACTTTTGAACTTTGTGTGTCTCTGTGTGTGTGTGCTGGTACTGGGGCTTAAACTCAGGGCTTCCTCCTCTCTTGGTTTCTTTGCTCAAACTCTCACTCTCCCACTTGATCCACAGCTCCACTTTCTGTATTTTTTTGCTGGCCAACTGGAGTCTCACACACTTTTCTGCACGGGTTGGCTTCCAATTGTAACCCTCACATTTCAGCCTCCTGAGTAGCTAGTATTACAAGCATAAGCCACCCACAGCCAGGTTTCGTTTTGAACTTTATATTCCACAGATGTACATTTATTTCTGGCTTCTTTCACATTGGCTTTCTTTCAGATCCTATAGATAAATGTGTGGTTATTGTTTTTTTTATTACTGAACAATTTGTCATATACGCACTTCATGACACTGCTCCTAAATGTTCATTGTGCATTTTGTAAAAATACAGAATCTGAAAAATGCTATGGCATATGACATGTATTTGTAAATCTGAGAATCTAATATCAAGCTCAAATGAAAATGTCTTCATTTATCTCAATAAGTATCTTTCATTTTTAAGCCAAGAGTCTATCAAAATTGATCCATTGCATTATTTTATTTGTTTAGTCTCTTAATCTACTCTATTTTCCTTGACTTTGTTTTTTACAAATTTGATTTGAGTGCAAAACAATGTCTTCTAGAGGCTTTCCACTATTTTCTATGTGTCTGATTATTTCCTTGTCATGTCATTTTATTTAGGTAATACTTAACATGGAGGATGTTATATAGTTGGTATTGTGTCCCTCAAGGTAGTAACCATTAGATCATACTACATATTTCAGTTTTTGAATAAGTAATTTGCTGTATGTAGATACTTTGGCCTCATCAACAGTTTTTGGAACAGCCTGGCTCTCACAAAATGGTCAATTCTTCTTTCTGGATGCATTTTATAGGTTGAACAAGTGTTAAACAACTCCTAAAAGAAACAGAAGACAAGATATGTCCAGGAGATCTTTTACTTTGGCATGAATTGTACTCTACTTTTATTTTTTAAAACTCCCATTTCAAAGCCTATGAAGGAGACAGGGATAAGAAAAGGTGGCCAGTGTGTTTGTCAAGGTCACATAAGAGGCAGGTGTTAGCCAGGAGCTAGTGTGTCACACCTATAATCCTAGCTATTCAGGAAGCTGAGATTTGAGGATCACAGTTCGAAGCCAGCCCAAGTAGAAAAGTTCACAAGCCTCTTGTCTTCTATAAACTCCTCAGAAAAAGCCAGAAGTGACACTGTGGCTCAAGTGGTAGAGTGATAGCCTTGAGCAAAAAGAGGTTCAGGAACAGTGCCCAGGCCCTGAGTTCAAGATCCAGGACTCGTAAAAACAAAACAAAACAAAAAACCTCATGAAGTATTTTTTAGAGTTGTTTCATTATTGTTAAATTTATTCATTTTATGATCTGACTGTCATTGTTTTTGTTTGTAAATATTTGAATTGTCAATGTAATAGTCTATTACATCTCAGTTTTCCAGTGATGAAAAGTATAATTTCAATTCAATAATATTTTCTCAAAAAACATATCTAGGTTTGTTCAAGTTCTCCTCTGCTCAGTATATGCATATATATGTATATATATGCAATATATGTATAAATATCATCTTGAATATGAATTTTCATGATAAGCTAAAATATGTCTATTTTCTTGCTTTGCACATTTTTGTATTGTTTCCTCTTTTTTTGTGGGTCGTGGGGTTTAAACTCAGCCTGGGCACTGTCCCTGAGCTCTTCAGGTCATGGCTACCACCCTACCCCTGGGCCTGGGCATTGTCCCTGAGCTCTTCAGCTCAAGGCTACCGCCCTACCCTTGAACCATGTCCCACTTCCCATTTTCTAGAGGTTAATTGGAGATAGGAGTCTCAGGTCCTTTTGTGCCCAGACTGGCTTTGAACCTTGATCCTCAGATCTCAGCCTCCTGAGTAGCTAGGATTACAGGCGTGAGCCACCATGCCCGGCTTGTATAGTTTCCTTTTTTTAACCTCTCTTTAAAATATGAAGATATTCTTTACATATATTGTGGATATGAGTCTTTGGTAAATGAATGTTTTGCAAATATATTCACCCACTCTGTGACATGTCTCTTTCTGGAGTATTTTAGTCAATACGATTCTTAATACATGTTTTAATCTTGTGCTTTATGATTATTCCTTTTTGTGTCTTATACATTCCTGGGATAGGAGTATGGCCTAGAGGTAGAGTACTTGCCTAGCATGCATGAAGCCCTGTGTTTGATTCCTCAGTACCACGTACATAGAAAAGCCAGAAGTGGTGCTCTTTCTCAAGTGCTAAAGTACTAGCCTTGAGAAAGCACAAGGACATGCTCAGACCATGAGTTCAAACCCTAGGACTGGCAAAAAGAAAGAAAGAAAGAAAGAAAGAAAGAAAGAAAGAAAGAAAGAAAGAAAGAAAGAAAGAAAGAAAGATTCTTTCCCATAGCTTAAGATATTCTTCTATGTTATCCTCAATATTTGCCCATATTAACATTCACATTCCAAATGGGTGCTGGTGGCTCACACCTATAATTTTAGCTACTCAGGAGGCTGAAATCTGAGGATTGTGGTTCAAAGCCAGCCCAGGCACTAAAGAATGAGAGACTCTCTAATTAATCACTAGAAAATGGGAAGTAGGGCTGTGCTCCAGGGGAAGGGAGGTAGCCATGAAGTGAAGAGCTTAGGGACAGCCCCCAGGCAGAGTTCAAGCCCCATGACCCACACACAAAAAAGGCAGACAGACAGACAGAAAGTGGGAAGTGGTGCTGTAGCTCAAGTGGTAGAATACTAGTCTTGAACAAATGGAACTTAGAGACAGTGCCTGGGTCCAGAGTACAAGGACCAGGACTGTTGCTCCTCTCTGGGGCAGCAACACGGGAACGGGGAGGGACACACAGGGCCAGCCTGTAGTCCCCCGGGAGCCGAGCGAGATGGTAAGTGTCGAAGACCCAGCCCTCCCCCAATCACCAGGGAAGAAAGAACCACGCTGAGTCAGAAGCAGTGTTAACCATGAAAGCGCATCAGATCTCTCTGCTGATCTCTGCTGATCTCTGATGCTCTCCTCCTTTATTGCGTCAGACAATTAGTTATATACTGTTAGGGTAGGAGAAGGTGGGCACTGGGAAGCTAGCCAATAGGAAGAGGGCCTCTGTGCTACCACTAAGGGTCTGGGTGGGGCTTTCAGGTAGTGGGCAGGACAGGTGCAGGAAAGCGCGCGAGACTTGAGCTGCTGCGAGACCCCCGAAACTGCGGGGGGGTTCAATCGAGTCACGTACACAGAGATGCCTTAAGAGAGGTATGCAAAAGACCGAATGCCTAGACAAAGCCCTTTAATTGCAGCTGAGCCAGAATCAGGCCTCAGATATGGAGGCTAGGCCCCAACACAGGACTGGGGAAAATTTTTTTTTAAATCCACCAGTGACTGTAAGGTTTAGGGATCCAGTTTCTTAGCATGTTCACATGTGCTGTTATTTCTTTTAAAAAATGTTCTCACCCTAGACCTAATCAAAGGCTTCAACTGAGCACTCTGGTACTCCTCAAGTCTCCTGTATTATCATTAAATTAATATAATTTTGATCTTGCCTTTTTTTCCCCTCACAGGGACACTACCCAGGCCCCTAATTCAGCTGCCTGACACAAATACTCATTGAATCCCACTATTCACCTCCTAAAATTTAGAATTCATTATCCTTTCTAGTCCTATATTTCCCATGACATTAAGGATAAAATTTTAGCACATATTGTGTCACTAAGCTCCCGGCTTTTAATGTTCCTTGCATACTTCTCGCCTTATCTTCCTTTTTTTTTTTGGTCTGGTTGTTAACTGGGGATAAGAGTTCCATGAACTTATGATCAAGAAATCTAATAACAACAGATGCTGGAGGGGATGTGGCCAGGAGGGATCACTACTACACTATTGGTGGGGGTGCAAACTCGTTCAACCACTATGGAAAGCAGTATGGCAGTTCCTCAAAAGACTAAACATAGAGCTCCCCTATGACCCAGCAATTCCACTACTAGGCATTTACCCAACTGTCTAGAAACAAGGACATACTAAATCCATCAGCACAACAATATTCATTGCAGCACTATTCACCATAGCAAAGATATGGAACCAACCTAGATGTCCCTCAGTTGATGAGTGGATCAACAAGATGTAGCATTTATATTCAATGGAATTCTATGCTGCTGTCAGAAAGAACGACATTGCCCCATTTGTAAGGAAATGGAAAGACTTAGACAAAATCATATTAAGTAAAATAAGCCAGACTCAAAGGAACATAGGCTCAATGGTTTCCTTCATTTGTCCTAATCAGTAGAAACCTTGGGCTCTCCTAGCAGAGATTTACAATAGAGAAAAACCTAGATACATAGGCCATACAGTATGACTCTAAATGAAAGGACCTCCAGGAGATAGAAGCAACAGCCACATAATGAGTGATCATTGTCCTTAATGTACCATGTTATCTCTCATCTCTTTTGCTGTTCCTTGGTTATCTCATAAGTATTTCATGTTGCTATCTGATGTACTGTATATACGCGTATTTGGTTATTTGAAATCAGATAGGGAAGGGGAAAACAAGATGAAGGGTGTGGGTGGGGGGAGGGAAATGGGGACCAAGTCATGAGAAAGGGTATTAATGTCTGTGAAGTAATGAACCTTTTATCTGGTGAATTTAATGTAACCCTTCTATTAATTACAATTAAAAATATATGGCGAAAAAAGAGTTCCATGGACTTTTATGCCTGGGCTGGCTTTGAACCATGATCCCCAGATCTCAGCCTCCTGAGTAGCTAGGATTACAGGTATGAGCCACCAGCTCCAGGCCAGTGAGAGACTCTTAAGCTTCAATGAACCCCCAGAAAACTGGAAGTGGAGCTGTGGCCCAAAGTGGTAGAGCACTAGCTTTGAGCTGAGGAGCACAGGGACAGCGCCCAGGCCCCTAGTTCAAGCACCATGACCAACAAAACGTAAAATAAACAATAAAAATGAGCCCAACCTCAACTCCTATTGCTATTGAATTTTATTTCCACATATTCCGCTACTTATAGACTGCTAGAAACATTGAACCACTTACCAGATATTCTACTTGATAGGTAGCTTCTCTGATGCTCTCTCTGAAAGCTTGGCCTCTGGAGATAAGGATATTTCTCCAATGTTGTCTTTATCTTTCTTCCTCTTCCTCCTCCTCCTCCTCCTCTTCTTCTTCTTCTTCTTCTTCTTCTTCTTCTTCTTCTTCTTCTTCTTCTTCTTCTTCTTCTTCTTCTTCTTCTTTTCTTCTTTTTCTTTTCCTTCTCCTCCTCCTCCTCCTCCTCCTCCTCCTCCTCCTCCTCCTTCCTCCTCCTCCTCCTCCTCCTCCTCCTCCTCCTCCTCCTCCTCCTCCTCTTCTTCTGGAAGATTTACATGATAATATTTATTGGAAAAATTTTAAACTACAACTTTGAGAAAAGGCAATGAGAGAACAAATTATTACATGTGTATCACCTAAACAATTTTACATCTATCTATCTATCTATCTATCTATCTATCTATCTATCTATCTATCTATCTATCTATCTACCTATCCATCTATCCATCTATTGCTTAAGCCAAGCAAGCTGTAAATCAAGTTTCATTCTTATTAAAACATTGTGACAAAACAATTCAGTAAAAGCAAAGATACTTTCAAAAAATTAAAATCTCACATTACTACTGTATCTGACTTTGTCACCTGGTATATTGTACATACGTTTATTTGTTTATTTGAAATAGGAAAGGGAAGGGGGAAAACAAGTTGATTGGGAGGGGCTGGGGGGAGGGAAATGGGGACAAAACCATGAGAAGGAGTATCAATTTGTGAGAAGTAATGCACCTACTAACTGATGAATGTAACTGTAACCCCTCTATACATTACCTTGATAAAAAAATAAAATGAAAAAAGAACAAATTAAATAGTAATGGGGACCTGATTAAATCATATCCACCATGTCATATGTTCCATGATACCAAATATTCTCCCAAAGTGCAATATATCACGAATGCATTCACTATTTGAAAATGTAGAAGGAAAAAAAACTTGTTTTCTATGATTACAACAATGTAAAAACATGTATCCTCATTTTTAAAAGGATAAGATTATGGCCAAATACTGGTGGATCACACCTGTATTCTGAACTACTCAGAAGGCTGACATCTGAGGATCTCAGTTCAAAGCCAGACTGGGCAGAAAAGTCTGTGAGACTATTAGTTACAATTATGCACCAAAAAAGCTAGGAGTGGATCTGTGGCTTAAATGGTGAAGCATTATTTTTGAGTGAAAATAACTTAGGGACATCACCCAAACCCTGAGTTCAAGGCCCAAGATTGGAGTGAGCACACACACACACACACACACACACACACACACACACACACACACACACACACAACAGAGGAAAAGATTCTATAAGATGAAAATAGCAGGGCCGGTGAGCATGGCCTAGTAGTAGAGTGCTTATCTGCTTATCTAGCATGCATAAAGCAGCCATGGGTTCAATTCCTTGGTACCACATACACAGAAAAAGCTGCAAGTGGTGCTGCAAGTGGTATAGTGTTAACCTTGGGAAAGCTTAAGGACAGTACCCAGGTCCTGAGTTCAAGCCATTGGACTGGCAAAAAAAGAAAGAAAATAGACATATTAGAATAAAACTTATTTTTTCTCATTCAGCATTTAGATATGAATGGTATTATTTTTGTAAGCTGAGTTGTTAGAGAAACTGTTAGAAAAAGTTTATAAGCTTAGAAGAGGACACATAGTACGGGTCAGGTTATTCTGGGTATTAGCTTAGGAATATGAAATATGGGCTCCTGTAGAAATATCATTGTCATAGCAACCATATCCTGGTGTTCTTGATGAAGACCTTGGACCCAGACTTAACTGCCCCACTGTAAGAGATACAGATTTGTTATTAAAATAAGGGTGTCCCCGTGTCACATAATGACCTGCACATGAATCTACAGTATTCTAAGGAAACCGAAACAGGAGGTTATCAGGATAAAGAGCCCAGACCAACAGGCTTTCTTCAGCAGTGAAGCCTGGGAAGGGCAACCAAGTCTCCTTTACATATTAGAAAAAGTGAAGTTGGGGGAGGGGCAGATGGAAGTGGGGTAAGATGGAGGAGGGGTGGGTGAGCAGTGTTAAATATATTTTGTTCTGCCAGTCCTGGTGCTTGAACTCAGGGCCTGGGCACTCTCTTTGAGCTTGCTTGCTTGCTTTCTTTTTCTTTCTTTCTTTCTTTCTTTCTTTCTTTCTTTCTTTCTCTTTCTTCCTTCCTTTCTTCCTTTCTTTTTTTCCTTCTTTCTTTTTCTTTCTTTCTTTCTTTCTTTCTTTCTTTCTTTCTTTCTTTCTTTCTTTCTTTCTTTCTTTCTTTCTTTCTTTCTTTCTTTCTATCTTTCTTTTCTTTCTTGTGGCCATGGGGTTTGAACTCTGGGCCTGGGTGCTGTCCCTGAGCTCTTCATCTCAAGGCTACCTTGAGCCTTGGCCCCTCCCATTTACTAGTGGTTAATTGGAGATGAATCTCTCAGTCTTTAGTGCCTGGGCTGGCTCTGAACCGTGATCCTCAGATCTCAGCTTCCTGAGTGGTTAGGATTACAGGTGTGAGCCACCATGCCCAGCTCCTTGAGCTTTTTCAAAGTTAGCACTCTATCACTAGAGCTACAGAACCACTTCCAACTTTTTCTGTGTATGTGGTACCAAGGAATCGAACTGAAGGCTTTGTGCATGCTAGGCAGGCACTCTACCACCAGGCCATGCTTCCAGCTTCAACAATATTTTGACTGAGGAGTTTCAAGGTTTCCACAGCATCTGTGTTCATTAGGGGTGCAGCGTCAGATGTGGCCTTGGTTTCAGGCTCTCTTCCAAGACTTGTTGGTACATTTGTTCAAGAGGACGGGAGAAGAGATGATTCAGCGGCAAGGACAGTTCTAAGATATGGCTGTCAGGGGAAAGGTGAGTGCTTTGGGTTAAGTTACTTTCATCAATTATGTCTTTATTATAGTGGCTGTTAACTGGCAACAACCCAAGTGTCCTTCAGTGGGTAAATGGATAAGCCATGTATACGATCTCTTCACATCCCAGAATTCTCCTTAACGATCAAATGGAAAACAGAATGACATACAGAATCACACAACATACATAACCCTCAAAAATATAAGAAAAAGAATCTAGGTCTCCCAAAGCACATATTGCACAATGGCATTTCTGTGAAAACCAAGAACAAAGGAAATGGGCAGCTGAGCATGGCACTGCACACCTATAATATCAGCAAGATGTTAGGATTGTGAGTTTGAAGCCAGCCTGAGCTACATAGTGAGAACCTAGCTCAAAAACACCAAATCAAACCAAGCCAGACCAAACCAAACCACAACTAAATAGGGACAAGTAATTGTGGCAAGACAATGCAGAGTTATGGTTACTTCGGCCGCATTTGGGAGTGGGCTTGGGACTGAGAAGTTGTCCTGAGAAAATGCTCTAGTTCTTAATTGTGCTCATGTGTGTGTGTGTGTGTGTGTGTGTGTGTGTGTGTGTGTGCAAATATGTGACAAATTCATCTATCCATTCAAATTCAAACTCATCTGCACATTACATTTAAGGAAGTTCTATAAAATTTGTTGTTATTATAAAGGTGATATATACAAGGATTACAGTTATGTAAGTCAGGTAATGAGTACAGTTCCTTTTGTACAGTATCACCTCTTCCCTCATTTTCTCCCAGTCCCTCCTTCCATCTTTACTGTATAGCTGACTTTCAACACAGCGTCCAGTGAGCTCCACTGATACACTTTTTCACGTTTATGGGCCTTGAATTCAGTTCCTGGTCGCTGTCCATTGCTTGGCTATTATGAGTAGTAGGTAAGCTACTGGATTGGGAAGCAGGAAATAAAGCCATCAAAGAACCAACTAACAAAGCCCAAAATGAGGCTAGCAGCATCCGGGCATGCAGGCCTGTCCTCCAGGGAGGAGAGTCAGGCAGCTGCTATAAGGCAGCTGGAATCTAGCCCTGATTCCCTTAGAGCTGCTTCCTGCTGGTGCCTGCTAGAGAGTTGGCCCAAAGTTGGGGGAAGGGAGGTTCAACTTGATCTTGGGACAAGGTTTGGCTCTAATGCACACAGGCTCCTCATCCTCCAGAAATGGCTATTACAGACTTTCTGGGAAGCTAGATAATTCTATAAAATTTGACATGAGTTTTTGGCAACCCTATTTCAGTCTCCTCTAACCTCTTGGCAGCTGATTCAGGAGCATCACAGAAACCAGCCGAAACAAGTTTCCAGAGCACAGTGCAGTGGGCATTAATCCCACAAATTGGCTGCCAAAAGGAAAGAAAAATGCAACTTAAAAAAAAAGCAAAGAAATAGTAGTTGGAACTGAGAAGTCATTAAAGGAAGGACCAGAGTGTGTTCCAAAGTCACAGCTGAATTTGGTGTGAAGAGTAAGTAGCGTCCTCTTATGCTCAGGAAATTTAGCTCTTCTGACTTTCTAACCCATAGAAAAGCAAAGAAATGATGGAGAATGGAACTCCTGCTCTTTCTCCTCTCTCCTTCCCTCCATCCTGCCTTATCCTTAGCTCACATTCAACTCTGTTGTTACTTGGTGGGTTTCGATTGAGTTACATTTTCAATAAGCCTAGGTCATTTGTTCTCTTTCTCTCAGACTAGACTTGTTCCTGCTTCTGTTTAATTTCCTTCTGTTGGTCCCAATAGTATGATGGTGAAGTTGGATTTCTCTTGCAGTCTCTTTCTCTCTTTTCTTCCATTTTACAATCATTCTATGCTCTCACCATGTATGTTTTCATACATCTATCCAGGCAAAGCTGTCGGTGATATTTGGGTGGATAGTAACTCCATTCTTTTTGTGTGAGTGTGCTAGCACTAGGGCTAGAACTCAGAGCCTTGTGTTCAATTATTTTTAGCTTTGTTGCTCAAGGCCTGTGCATTGCCACGTGACCCACATTTCTATTTCTGGTTTTTGCTGGCTAATTGGAGATAAGAGACATATGGATTTTTCTGCCCAAGCTGGCTTTGAACCTCAATTTTCAGATCTAAGCCTCCTGAATAGGTAGAACTACAAGTGAGAACCACTGGTGTGTCTGACTGATAATTATACTTAACATAAGAGTAACCACATATGGGCATTGTGGACAAAAATTATTTATGGATTAGTCTTGGCCCTTTCCTTTTTTTCTTTTGAGTACACAAAAGAAAAATAAGCTCTGGTTCCTTCTACAAGATATGAAATAGAAACCCAAGGAAAGTCGGCCACAGATTTAGAACTGAGGCAAATAAAATAGAATGAATAATAAATATGAATTTTTTGCCAACTTTTTTCGCTCTTTAGTTTTCCAGTGTCTGAAATTCTTTTGAAACTTTAAGTTGGTATTTCTAGTTCCTGAGATGGAACTTGAAAATAAACATCAAAACTAGCTCAAATTTTTGAAAATTGTATCTATCATGCAAAACTATTCTATCAAGCTTTACCAGCTTAAAAAAATAATGATTTGGTGGCCCAGAGTTTGGCCTAGTGATAGAGTGCTTGCCTAGCATGGTTGGAGCTCTGGGTTCAATTCTTCAGTTCAACATACACAGAAAAAGCCAGAAGTGTTGCTGTGGCTCAAGTGGTAGAGAGCTAGCCTTCAGAAAGCTCAAGGACAGTGCCGAGGCCCTGAGTTCAAGCCCCAGGACTAGCAAAAAAACATGATGAATTGGGTGCTTCAGATGAAATCTGTCTGACACTCAAGACAAAAGCTTCGGAGCCTCTGGCCACATTATGGTAACTCTCCGTGTTAATTCTTTCAAAGAACCAACTCCTTGTTTGGTTGATTCTTTCTATAGTTTTTTTTGGATTCCAAATCATTTAATTCTGCTTTGATTTTAATAATTTGCTTCGTTCTACTGAGATTAGGGTTGGTTTGTTGCTTTTTTTCCAGGAGTTTAAGGTGACACATTAACTTGTTGGATTGCGATTTTTTCAACTTGTTGTTGTAGGCACTCAGGGCTATCTACGAATTCAATGCAATACCCATCAATATCCCAATGGCATTCTTTAAAGACATAGAAGAGGCAATCCAAAATTTCATATGGAATAATAAAAGACCCCGTATAGCAAAAACACTTCTTAGCAGAAGGAACAGCACTGGAGGAATTTCAATTCCAAACTTTAGACTCTATTACAGAGCTATAATTCTCAAAACACCTTGGTACTGGCACAAAAATAGGCCTGAAGACCAATGGAATAGAACTGAGGACCCAGATATTAAACCACAGACCTATGGCCACCTAATCTTTGACAAGGGAGCCAAAAAAAAATAGAATGGAAGAAAGATAGCCTCTTCAACAAGTTGTGCTGGCAGAACTGGTTAAGCACCTGCAGAAAACTAAAGTTGGACCTTCTTTGTCACCCTGCACTAGAATTCACTCCAAATGGATAAAAAGACCTGGAGATAAAAGCTGACACACTGAAAACTTTACAAGAAGGAATAGGAGATACACTAGGCCTTCTTGGCACAGGTTGAAACTTTCTTTTTTTAAATTTTTTTTTATTGTAATTAGTAAAAGGGTTACATGATATTTGCCAGATAGAAGGGGCATTAATTCACATACATTGATACCCTTTCACATGTCTTGGTAGCCATTACCCTCCCCCCCACACCCCCCACCTGTCTTGGTTTTCCCCCCTTCCCTATCAAATTTCAAATAACCAAATACAAATAAATTCAATATATCAGATAACAAAGTGAGATATTGTAACAATATGAGATAACCAAGGGACAGCAAAGGAGATGAGAGACAACATAGTACATTAAAGACAACAACCATTCATTATATGGCTTTTGTTTCAATATCCTGGAGGTCATTTCAATTAGCTTCATACTATATGGCCTTATGTATCAAGATTTTGCTCTATTGCAGATCTCTGCTAGTAGAGCCCAAGGTTTCTACTGATTATGACAAATGAGGGAAACCATTGAGCATAAGTTCCTTTGAGTCTGGCCTACTTCACTTAATATGATTTTTTCTAAGTCTTTCCATTTCATAACAAATGGGGCAATGCCGTTTTTTCTGACAGCAGCACAGAATTCCATTGTGTACAAATACCACAACTTGTTGATCCACTCATCAACTGAGGGACATCTAGGTTGGTTCCATATCTTTGCTATGGTGAATAATGCTGCAATGAACATTGTTGTGCTAGTGGATTTAGTATGCCCTACTTTCTGGATGGTTGGGTAAATGCCAAGTAATGGAATTGCTGGGTCATAGGGGAGCTCTATGTTTAGCCTTTTGAGGAACTGCCATACTGCTTTCCATAGTGGTTGAATGAGTTTGCACTCCCACCAACAGTGTAGTAGTGATCCCTCCTGGCCACATCCCCTCCAGCATCTGTTATTAGTTTTCCTGATCCTGGCCATTCTAACTGGAGTGAGGTGGAATCTTAGTGTTGGTTTGATTTGCATTTCTTGTATAACCAGAGATGTTGAGCATTTCTTCATGTGTCTATAGGCCATTTTTGTTTCTTCTTCAGAGAAGACTCTCTTTAAATCTTTGGCCCATTTTTTAATGGGATGGTTGTTACTTTGGAGATTAGTTTTGGAGTGATTCAATTTTTGAGCTCTTGATATATTTTAGATATGAGGCCTTTGTCTGTTGTTTGGTTGGTGAAGATCTTCTCCCACTCTGTAGGCTTCCTAATTAAGTTACTAGCTATGTCCTTTGCCATACAAAAGCTCTGCAGTTTAATGCAGTCCCACTTATCCAGCCTTTCTCTGATTTGTTGTGATTCTTGGTCCTTATTAAGAAAGTTTCTTCCCGTGCCAAGGAGGCCTAGTGTATCTCCTATTCCTTCCTGTAAAGTTTTCAGTGTGTCAGCTTTTACCTCCAGGTCTTTGATCCATTTGGAGTTAATTCTAGTGCAAGGTGACAAAGAAGGATCCAACTTTAGTTTTCTGCAGGTGCTTAACCAGTCCTGCCAGCACAATTTGTTGAAGAGGCTGTCTTTCTTCCATTCTATTTTTTTTGCTCCCTTGTCAAAGATTAGGTGGCCATAGGTCTGTGGTTTAGTATCTGGGTCCTCACTTCTATTCCATTGGTCTTCAGGCCTGTTCTTGTGCCAGTACCAAGCTGTTTTGAGAATTATAGCTCTGTAATAGAGTCTAAAGTTTGGTATTGAAATTCCTCCTGTGCTGTTCTTTCTGCTAAGAAGTGTTTTTGCTATACGGGGTCTTTTATTATTCCATATGAAATTTTGAATTGCCTCTTCTATTTCTTTAAAGAATGCCATTGGGATATTGAGGGGTATTGCGTTGAACTTGTAGATAGCTCTTGGCAAGATTGTCATTTTCACAATGTTGATTCTTCCAATCCAGGAGCATGGGAGGTTTTTCCATTTCCTAAGTTCTGCTTTAATTTCCTTTTTTAGGGTTTTAAAGTTTTCATCAAAAAGGTCCT
Organism: Megascapheus bottae; assembly: GCF_031878675.1. Taxonomy (NCBI): domain Eukaryota; kingdom Metazoa; phylum Chordata; class Mammalia; order Rodentia; family Geomyidae; genus Megascapheus; species Megascapheus bottae. The sequence goes on from NC_143547.1 coordinate 26,851,545, forward strand.
TTACATTCTCAGTTAAGGTAATTCCTAGGTACTTTATTTTCTTTGAGGCTATTGTGAAAGGAGTTTCTTTCCTGATTATTGCCTCGTTCCTCTCACTGTTGGCGTAAAGGAAGGCAGTTGATTTTTGAAGGTTGATTTTATAGCCTGCTATTCTTCCAAAGTTTTGAATCAGCTCAAGGAGCTTGGGAGTAGAGTCTGTAGGATTCTTTAAATACAGAATCATGTCATCTGCAAAGAGGGATAGTTTTACTTCCTCTTTCCCTACTTGGATCCCCATTATGCTTGCTCCTTCCCTTACTGCACTGGCTAGGAATTCTAAAACTATGTTAAAGAGGAGTGGAGAGAGTGGGCATCCTTGCCTTGTTCCTGATTTTAGAGGGAATGGCTTTAGCTTTTCACAATTAGTTTTTTTGGATTCCAAATCATTTAATTCTGCTTTGATTTTAATAATTTGCTTCCTTCTACTGGGATTACAGTTGGTTTGTTGCTCTTTTTCCAGGAGCTTAAGGTGAGACATTAACTTGTTGGTTTGTGATTTTTCCAACTTGTTGTTGTAGGCACTCAGCGGTATAAATTTTCCTCTGAGTACTGCCTTTGCCGTGTCCCAAAGGAGTTGGTATTTTGTGTGCTCCTTACTGTTAAATTTCATAAACTGTTGGATTTCTGTTCTGATCTCTTCGATGACCCATTGGTGATTCAAGAATGTGTTGTTCAGTCTCCATGAGTTACAGGGTTTTCGTTGGTGGAGATGTGTGTTCAGTTCCAGTTTGATGCCTTTGTGGTCTGAGAGTGTGCATGGAATAATTTCAGTGTCTCTGAATCTGACCAGGTTTGTTTTATGGCCTAAGATGTGATCTATTTTGGAAAATGTTCCATGTGCTGCTGAGAAAAACGTATATTGTGTTGTTGCTGGGTGGAATATTCTTCAGATGTCTGTTAGATCTAGTTGGTCTATATAGTTGTTCAGTTGTAAGGTTTCTCTGTTGAGTTTTTGCCTTGTTGATCTGTCCATAGGTGAGAGTGGTGTGTTAAAGTCACCGACAATCACTGTATTTCTATCTATGTATGGTTTCAGTGTAAGTAAAGGTTGCTTGATGAAGTTCGGAGCTCCGGGATTGGGTGTGTAAATATTTAGGATCGTTATGCCTTCCTGGAGGAAAGATTCCTTTAGTAGTATGTAGTAACCTTCTTTGTCTTTTCTTACTAAGTTTAGTTTGAAGTCTATTTTATCTGATATGAGGATGGCAACTCCAGCCTGTTTATGGGGGCCGTTAGCTTGATAGAGTTTATTCCAACCTTTCACTTTCAAAAGATGACTGTTTTTTTGGGTAAGATGCGTCTCTTGGAGACAGCAGAACGATGGCTCTGGCTTTTTGATCCAACTAGACAGCCTATGCTGTTTAATTGGAGAGTTAAGTCCATTGATATTGAGAGTTAGGATTGAGAGATATTTATTAGGGCCTACCATTTTTAAAAGCTTTTATTAGGGCCTGTGTCTTGACATTTCTTATGGTCCTTAGATGGTATGCTGTTTAGGTGCCATTTCTTTCCCTATATTGCATTTATTTTGGTTTTCTATGTATAGAACATCTTTCAGAATTCTCTGTAGTGTTGGTTTTGTTGAGACATATTGTTGCAGCTTTTCCCTGGAATGGAATGTTTTTATTGTTCCCTCAGTTATGAATGAGAGCTTAGCTGGGTACAGTATTCTTGGTTGGTAGTTATTTGACTTAAGGGCATGACATATATGCTTCCAGTCACTTCTTGCTTGCATGGTCTCTGCTGAGTAATCTGGGGTTATTCTGATTGGGTTTCCTTTATAGGTTACTGATCCCTTTTCCCTGGCTGCCTTTAGGATCCTTTCTTTGGTTTCTATTGATCCAGTTCGGATTATGATGTGGCAGTGGGATGTTCTTTTATGGTCAGGTCTGTTTGGGGTTCTAAAAGCTTCTTGTATCTGGATGGGCCTGCCCTTCTGGATATTTGGGAAGTTCTCTGAGATGATTCCCTGAAGTATATTTCCAATACCATTGACCTCTTTCTCCACGCCCTCCTCAATACCAATTAGCCTTAAATTAGGCTTCCTAATTGTATCTTGGATCTCCTGAAGCGCTCTCTCATTTTTCCTAGATTTGGATTGACTCATTTTCTGTTCTTTCTCTATAATAACTAAATTATCTTCAGCCCCGGAAATTCTCTCCTCTGCATTGTCTACCCTGCTATCAAAGCTATCTACTTTATTTTTCATCTCCCTTGCTTCTAATTGCTCATTTTTGATGCCTTGCCTCTCTTCTTTTAGATCATGTATGGATTTCTTTAGCTCCTTGATTTCCATTTGAGTGGTTAGCTCAGTAGCTTTATTTTCTTTGGACATTTGCTGGAGTTCGGTTACCTTTTTATTTGTGGATTCTATGAATTCATCCATCTTTCTTTGAAAAACCTTTATTATGGCCTCCTTTATGGCTTCTTCTTTTTCAATTATCACCTTGTTTATGGTTTCCTCTTGTTTAGCTATGGCTTCCTCCCTTATCTCTTTCTTTATATTTTCACATTTTTCATTAATGATGTTTATCAATTGCATTTGTATAGCACTTGGAAGACTTTCCTCTAGGTTTGCCAGTGACTGTTCCAATATCTGTTTACATTGGGTGGGGGATGTTGTTTCTTGATTTGACATTTTTCTTGAGTTTCTTTTTCTGCCCATTTGAAAATGGGAGCAAGATTAATACTAAACACTATTATAGTTTTTCAGATATAACCAACCTAGACCTCTGTAGCTGGCAGACACTAGATGTTCACAAGTTTTGATTGGTGTTGTCACTCTTTCTTTCAGTGCAGTTACAGACCAGTCTAATACATCCACTGATAAGCGATTTATACCCAAAACAATAAGCCTCTCAATCCAATCACTATTGTCTTTAAGTCCCTCTGAGCCTAGAGAATAATTAAACACCTAGATATACAGTATTGCTCAACAGCCATCAAGTGTAGATCCATGCAGTATGAACAGAGGTCCAGAGATAGAAAAATAGAATGAGAGAGGTCAGGGGAGGTACAAGAGGATTAATGTAGGAGTGTAGGAATATTGTAGTAATGAAGAGAAGGTATAGCGTAAGGATAACTGACCTAAGTTGGTAAGTAGGTAGTGTATTTGAGTACAAAGTTTGGAAAGTATTAGAATAAAACTTTTGTGTTGCTGCACGACTAGCTCTTAGCCCAACCAGTGGCCTCACAGTGGACCATGGGATGGGTCTGCGTGCTTCGTCTGAGTGCGGTTGGCAGACGTTTTCCTGTGCTGCTTCCAGGGACTGCATTAAACTGTAGAGCTTTTGTATGGCAAAGGACATAGCTAGTAAATTAATTAGGAAGCCTACAGAGTGGGAGAAGATCTTCACCAACCAAACAACAGACAAAGGCCTCATATCTAAAATATATCAAGAGCTCAAAAAATTGAATCAATCCAAAACTAATCTCCAAATAACAACCATCCCATTAAAAATGGGCCAAAGACTTAAAGAGAGTCTTCTCTGAAGAAGAAACAATAATGACCTATAGACACATGAAGAAATGCTCAACATCTCTGGTCATAAAAGAAATGCAAATCAAACCAACACTAAGATTCCACCTCACTCCAGTTAGAATGGCCAGGATCAGGAAAACTAATAACAGATGCTGGAGGGGATGTGGCCAGGAGGGATCACTACTACACTGTTGGTGGGAGTGCAAACTCATTCAACCACTATGGAAAGCAGTATGGCAGTTCCTCAAAAGGCTAAACATAGAGCTCCCCTATGACCCAGCAATTCCATTACTTGGCATTTACCCAACCATCCAGAAAGTAGGGCATACTAAATCCACTAGCACAACAATGTTCATTGCAGCATTATTCACCATAGCAAAGATATGGAACCAACCTAGATGTCCCTCAGTTGATGAGTGGATCAACAAGTTGTGGTATTTGTACACAATGGAATTCTGTGCTGCTGTCAGAAAAAACGGCATTGCCCCATTTGTTATGAAATGGAAAGACTTAGAAAAAATCATATTAGGTGAAGTAAGCCAGACTCAAAGGAATTTAGGCTCAATGGTTTCCCTCATTCATCATAATTAGTAGAAACCTTGGGCTCTACTAGCAGAGATTTGCAATAGAGCAAAATCTTGATACATAAGGCCATACAGTTTGAAGCTAAATGAAAGGACCTCTTGGATATTGAAAGAAAAGCCATATAATGAATAATTGTTGTCCTTAATGTACTATGTTATCTCTCATCTCTTTTGCTGTCCCTTGGTTATCTCATATTGTTACAGTATCTCACTTTGTTATCTGATATATTGGATATATTTGTATTTGGTTACTTGAAATTGGATAGGGAAGGGGGAAAAACCAAGATGGGGGGTGGAGGGGAGGGAAATGGGGACCAAGACATGTGAAAGGGTATCAATGTATGTGAATTAATGCACCTTCTATCTGGAAAATATCATGTAACCCTTTTATTAATTACAATAAAATATTTTTAAAAAATCTTTGAAGGATAGTTTGGGGGAAATTGATAAAATTTGAGTAAGGCTGTAATTAATCATAGTGTTGTACCAGTGCTAATGCCCTGGTTTTGATCATCATAATATGGTTACATGAACGTTTGTTTCTAGGATAATAAGTATTGAGGGGCACATCTGTAACTTCTCTAAAATGGCTCCCCGAAAAGGGAGTGCAAAAGGAGCAAGTGCACATGAAATCAGAGAAATACAAAGAAGGAGAAAAAGAGGAAAAGAATGAAGAAAGGAAAAGAATGGCTAGAATGGGAGAACATGATAAAGCAAACACGATTTTTTCTTTTAGAAAAAGCAAATGATTGGGATACAAATACAGAATATATGGGAGTCATTTGCACCTTTTGCTTTTCAGAAGGTCTGAAATAACTTAAAAATAACATTGGTGGTGAGGGGAGGAACAGAAAACAAAAGGAGTGGGCAACTATAAAGATAAGTCAGTGTACTGCACAACCTGCCGGATTTGCCCAATGTGACCTTCAGTGCGAGGACTTGGCGGGGTGAGTGGCCGAGAAGATTTCTATATAGTCTTTTGGTTGTTTCCCCCTGGGGTTCACTCACCCATTTCTCTTAACCTACCAGTGCAACAAAGAGTAGGAAATTCACAGTTCATGTGTACACAGGCCTTAAGTGTGACCTGACATCCTAATCTTCCCACCCTGGGCCCAAGAGCCTATGATTGTCTTTTTCCAGGGAAGAGATCTCTCAGTTTTTGTTTGTCTTGATGGGTCATTACTTGGCTGTAAAGAGTAAATAAGCCAGACACCCAACTGATTTTATTTTTGTTTTGTCAGTCTTGGGGTTTGAACTATGGGCCTGGGTGTCGTCCCTAAACTTCTTTTGCTCAAGGCTAGTTCCTAACCATAATGAGCCATAGCACCACATCTGGCTTTTTCTGAGAAGTTTATTAAAGAAGACAAGAGTCTGACAGACTTTCCTGCCCTGGCAGCTTCAAACTGCGATCCTCAGATCTTAGCCTCCTGAGTAGCTGGTATTACAGATGTGAGCCACCAGCCCCTGACCCCTAGTTGCTTTTGAAAATAGTCACTTAAGCCTCATCCGTGTTCAGGTATTGCTTGAACCCCACTTCTTGAGGGATCAAGTGCCTTCAGTTCTGAAGTTCCCTTTTGAAGGACTTCATGGCATAAATTGGATTGCTTCTCAACCTTCTTTGCAGCCACTTTAAGAATCAGTTCTGTTGGTCCTAAGTTATTGGTTTTCCAGCTTTTAAAATGATATTTCTATTTTTCTCCTATCTCATTTTCTCCTGTCTTGTAGTGGATGCCTATTAAAAATTCCACTTATTCTCAATCAGCAGGGGTTAGAAATGTTCCATTTATGATTTTTCACAGGCAGTCTGTGCATAAATCTCTCTGCATTCCTGATGACTTCCTTTGGACAAAATCCCAGAAGTGGAGTTTACTGGGTAGAGTGTAACATCCTTTTGGAGACTTTTAATGAATTTGGCCAAATTGCTTTGCAATAGGATTATATTCCACCAAGTTTCCATGACTAGCCTCTTTTTTTTTCTGAAAAAAAATTTTTGGCTTGCCTCAGGCAGGATCATTAAAAAATAAATTTTAGGGGCTGAGAGTTTGGCCTAGTGGTAGAGTGCTTGCCTAGTATGCATGAAGACCCGGGTTCGATTCCTCACTACCACATACATAGAAAAAAGCCAGAAGTGGTGCTGTGGCTCAAGTGGTAGAATGCTAACCTTGAGGAAAAAGCCCAAGGACAGTGTTCAGGCCCTGAGTTCAAGGCCCAGGACTGGTAAAAAAATTTAAAAAATTAAAAATGTTTCTTATTTTGACAAGGCAAACATGAACTCACTTTTGGCACAGTTCCCCTTAATAAGTGATTTTTTTTCAGGGAGATGCTCCAGATATGGGCAAGTAGCAGAAAGATAGATGTGGGTAAATGATGACAGTGGGAAATGATGAGGAGAGGAGAGGAGAGGGTGAGTGGGTTTTGTCTAATGCTCTATGCCCATCTCTACAAAGGGCACTATGGTTTGTATACTGAAAGGGGTGAATCAGATGTAGGTGTGGGAAAACCCTAGGTCTTTACTGTCTCCTGGCACAGAAGGGTCAACCCAGGTCTCAATAAGGGGATATTAACCCAAATAAATTAAACACATGAGGAAGAGAAAGAGCAGTACTGATGGCAACAGTTCAGGAATACTTGTACTCAGTGAGTATAAGTGTTACCTGAGGTGACGCCTCACATGGGAGACCTGGATCCTCTTTCAAATCCAAATCCATTTTCATGTGTTTCTCATCATCAGAACCATGTTATCACACAGTGAATGTTACAGTATTTTGAGCTATATATTTTATTTTGTACAGCCCCAATGTCTGCCTATTTATCTGAACGAATTTCCATTCTATGCATTGATGTGTGTGTGTGTGTGTGTGTGTGTGTGTGTGTGTGTGTGTGTGTGTGTAAACTTTTTGATTTGGAATCATACCTATAATCCTAGCTCATCAGGTGGCTGCGATCTGAGGATTTCAGTTCAAAGCAAGGCCTGGAAGGAAAGTCCACGAGACTTCCAGAAATCTGGAAGAAGAGCTGTGGCTCAAAGTACTGGAGTGTTGGGCCAGGAGTTTGGCCTAGTGGTAGAGTGCTTGCCTAGCATGCACGAAGACCCGGGTTCGATTCTTTGGTACCACATACATAGAAAAAAGCCAGAAGTGGTGCTGTGGCTCAGGTGATAAAGCATTAGCCTTGAGAAAAGTCCAAGGACAGGGCTCAGGCTCCAGGCCCTGAGTTCAAGTCTCATGACTAGCAAAATAAAAAAAAAAGTAGTAGAGTGTTTCCCTTGAACAACAAAGTTCAGAAACAGTGCCCAGGCCCTGAGTTCAAGTCCCATGACCGACAATTTATTTTATTTGTATATTTTTTTAAAACAAGTTTTAAAGTAGTGTACAGAATTCTTCTATACATTTTACCTACCTTCCCCTCATGTGAATGCCTTTCTTACTCAAAGTACTAAAAATTACCACTGATATTTGAATTTCATTATTCGTTTCAAGGAGAAAAAACACCCATGTGAGCTGGAGTGGCTGGCATTATCAGGCCCTGCCCTCTGTGTTACTCACTGCTGGCCTGGCCCACGCAGCTCTGCCTTCTTGTTCTCCTTGGACATAAACAATTTCTCAAAATGCCAACATCAAACAAGGGCATTCTGTGATCATGATGGATTGAGACAAAACAAGGCCACTCTGTCCTCCTCATGTCTGAACACAAACAACAACACGAACATTGTTCAAACACAATGACCAAACATTCCCCACAACCCTACCCTGGGTAATAGGAGAATATGAACAACTGATGTGGATGATTTACTAATTGTAGCTTTAGTTACATTTCATTTCTTCTGGCCTATAATTAAGCCTTATTGAGAGATGCATTCCTAGAATTACCTTCATTTCCTTATAGCACCTAATTCAGAGCATTATAAATGAACACACACACAAATAGTTTCTTGACTCTGTTTTTTGCATAAATATCCTATCAATTCCTATAAATATCCTTTTGGTGCTTTGCTTCTTTATTTGCCCTATATCCTGAGAACTGTTCATTTCATTTTCTAGAGTGTTTCTTCATTTATTTGTACAGCTGTGTGGCACTCTATTCATATGGCTGGTCCATAGTTTATTCAACCTTTCTCCTATATTCTGGCCTTTAGTTTGGTTTAGTTTAGTTTTGTTGTTGTTGTAGGGCTTGAACTCTGGGCCTGGGTGCTGTCCCTGAGCTCAAGGCTAGCACTCTATCACTTTTGAGCCATAGCACCACTTCCTGTTTTCTGGTGGTTAATTGGAGATAAGAGTCTCATGAGGGCGGGGGTGGGGGTGGGAAATGGGGACCAAGACATGAGAAAGGGTATCAATATTTGCTTAGTAATGCACCTTCTATCTGATGAATATAATGTAACCCTTCTATTAATTACAATAAAAATATGAAAAAAAGAGTCTCATGGGCTTTTGTGCCTGGGCTGTGAACTGTGTGATCCTCAGATCTCAGCCTCCTGAGTAGCTAGGATTCCAGGGGTGAGCCACTGATTCCCAGCTGTCCTTTCGGTTGTTTCTTGTGTTTTGCAATTGCAATGAATGGCTATGTGTATCTGTTGCAAATGATTTGCTTAGTCTTAGTCATTATTCAATTGCAATAAATACCATTGCTGCAAAGAATGACTTGAATACACTGACTTTTTGGGGGGGTAGGGGTGTGGGCTGTAATAGGATCCAAAGACTAATGTCTGCTTTCTGATGCCACACTGGCCCTAGGGTCACAGTCTAGGCCTGAAGCTATTCCTTAGTCATTAAAGAAGGACAGTATTGTGTCTTCTTATATGCCTTTTCAAAGAGTTCTAATGAGTAAGCCACTGCACAGGTTAAGTTTGCTGGTCCATTCATCTAAGTTGCCTTCTTGGAAGGTCATTACATCTGCAAGCACAAGGATCCCCTGACTACGTGTTGGTCTTCTCACATAAAGGAGCATATCCTTGTGTACATGTCAGTGCACCTGTGCCAATATATGTAGGCAACAGGGCCCAAAGTGGGAGAGAGGGGCAGAAATCTACAACAAAGGCTGGGTGTCAGTAAGGATATAGGCTTGTACTTGTAATCCTAGCTACATAGGAGGCTTGAGATGTGAGGACCATGGTTTGAAGCCAGCTTGGGCTTCAAGGCTGTGAGACTCTTACCTTCAGTTAACCACTAAAAAGTCAGACATGGAGCTGTGTCTCAAGTGTAAGACCACCAATGTTGTGTAGAAAAAGAAAGGGATAGTCCACTGGCCCTGAGTTTAAGCCTCAGGACCAGCACCAATACAAAACAACAACAACAACAAAAACCCAAACAGTCCCCTCTCCAACATTAGGAACCAGTGAAAAATTTGCACGGATATACTTCAGGCTCCCAACACCCCTGGCTTGAGGGATATATATATATATATATATATATATATATATATATATATATATATATATTTGGTGCTGGTCCTGGGACTTGAACTCAGAGCCTGGGTACCATCCCTGAACTTCTTTTTGCTCAAGGTTAGTGCTCTACCACTTGAGCTACAGCATCACTTCTGGCTTTTTGGTAGTTTGATGAAGATAAGAGTCTGAGCTGGCTTTGAATCACAGTCCTCAGATTTCAGCCTCCTGAGTCGTGAGGATTAGACATGAGCCTCCAGCGCCCACCGTGAGGAGACTCGTGGTGATGGTGTAGCTCCTGGGGCCTACTCTCCCATAGTTTGGTGTGTTCCCTGCACAAGCAACACTAGGCCCTTTCATTAAGGCAGTAGGTAGCTAGCCTCCACCCTTTTGCCCCTTTACTTCTCTGGGGCAGCTGACCTTCAGGTCTGCCATTTGGACAGTATCCATAAAGCCTAATCCTCCACGATGAAGCTCTGATCCTCATGTCCACCCCAGAGTCTCCACCTCCTCTCTGCCTCCTAAACACCACAGGTTATATAGGTCACTCCATACAATAGCTGGTGCTTCTTCACACGTGTGTACATATGTGAGAAGGGGTCTACTGGTCTCTCTTTTCCCTGGCACTAAACTTCTTCCTTTGCTCCCTGTACCTGGATGTTTGCGTGATTATTGGCCAAGACTGCATATAATCTAACAGACATTTGCTGTTGAGCCTGGTGGAGGTCCAGGCTGGGGAGATGTGTCCAGTGGCTTCTCAACTGCCATTCATAATTGACCCAAGATTTCAATGAGGAAAGCAAGAAAATCTCGCATGGTTTTCTTAGATGGTCTAGCAACACAAACATTGTGGTGGCTCCTCTGTGCTAGAGTAGTGACCTGGGTTAGGGACCAGGGTCCTGTTTTAGATACTGCTGTGCTCATCTGCATGAGGGAGCTGTTTCTCTCTTTTCCTACCTTGGACTTCAAATAGAGAATGTACAGCCTCTTGTGAGACATCACAGTATTTAAACAGGACAATATTCCTACAAGGATACATCTTTCCTACCCATTTTTATTTTTATTTTTTGCCAGTCCTGTATTGAACTCGGGGCCTAAGCACTGTCCTTGGGCGTTCTCAAGGCTAGAGCTCTACCACTTGAGCCACAGCACCACTTCTGGCTTTTTGCTATGTATGTGGTACTGAGGAATCAAACTCGGGTCTTCGTGCATGCTAGGCAGGTACTCTACCACTAGGCCAAATTACTGGCCCCTCACACTCACTTTATAAACATGAAAAATGGGGCTCAGAGATGTTAATTAATTTACCAAGAAGAGTCTGATTTTCAGAGCTCTAGGATATCTCCCAAAATGAACACAAACTCAACAGCTACCAGTGGCTGACTCATGCCTGTAATTCTGGTATGTCTGTAATCCTAGCTACTTAGGAGGCAAAGATTGGAATGATCACAGTTCAAAGCCAGTCCATGCAGAAAAGTTTCTGAGACCCCTTTCAACTGATAACTGGGTAAGATTGCACATGCCTGTCATAATCCTGGAACAAAGTGAGTCTCCATTTCAAAAATAATCAGAGCAGGCCACCGGGAGTCTGGTCTAGTGGTACAGTGCTTTCCTAGCATGCATGAAGACCTGGGTTCCATTCCTCAGAACCACATACATAGAAAAAGCCAGAAGGCTGAAGTGGTAGAGTTCTAACCTTGACAGAGCCCAAGGACAGTGCTCAGGCCCTGAATTCAAGCCCCAAAACTGGCAAAAAAAATATAACCAGATCAAGAAGGGCTAACTTAAAAAAGACATAGTTTAAATGGCATGATGCCTTCTTAGCGACCACAGAATTCTGTGTTTAAATCCTAGTACTGTCAAAAAAAAACAGGACAAAATGCACAAATTCAACAGTTTTTATTTCAACATTAAAAGAACTGTTCAGGCTCATGTAATCAGATTGTACAGAAAAGTACTAGGAAAGCAGGAGATGTATCTCACTTTGTTATTTGATACGTTGGATTTATTTGTATTTGGTTATTTGAAATTGGATAGGGAAGGGGGAAAAACCAAGACGGGGGGGGGGAGGTGGAGTGGAGGGTAATGGGGACCAAGACATGTGAAAGGGTATCAATATATGTGAATTAATGCACCTTCTATCTGGCAAATATCATGTAACCCTTTTACTAATTACAATAAAAAATATAAAAAAAATTTCAGGGAAGTAAGGATACAGAATGATGGTTGTGTTCTGCCTGAAATCTCTTGAGTGCTGACTCACCCATCTTCTGGCTGTTGAGAGGAAGAAACACTATCCTATGTATGGCGGGTGTAGGCCCACCCGCAAAAGGCAGAAGAATGCAATTACTGTTTAGCAGGAACATTTTTCCTGCATTGGCTCTGTATCCAGTCCTGTGTTGCTATGGGGAAAACAAACTGTCCCCATGTCACCACTGTTCCTAACTGGCTAGGAAGGTGGGACACAGAACTAAATGTAGCACAGATTTGTGGCTCAAAATCTCAGAGAAGAGGTTCAAAAAGTGATCTTCCAGGGCCAGCCTGTCAGGCAAAGCTCTGGGTCAAGGGAGGACTCAGACAGCACCTTCAATGAGGCATAGATCTGATGTCAGATCTTTCTATTGACTATATCCCAATAGGCTGCAGTTGATTGTTGTAAAATGGCTTCTCAGGAAGCAGATATTGAGATGGACTTTCAAATGTGTATTCATTTCTTATAGGTGCTGTGGCACATTATTAGACATTCAGTGGCTCAAAACAATATCCCCACCCCCTATTCCCACCCCTCACAATTCTGGAGACTAAAATGATGAAGTCAGGTTCAGTGGGCTGAAATCAAGATGTTATTAGGATCATATTGTCTTTGGAGACCTTGGAGGAAAATCCATTTCTTACGCCTTTCAGCTTCTGGTGGCTGCTGGAGTTCTTTGGTTTATAACTGACCACACCAATCTCAACCTCTTTCTTCACAATGAGTCTTATTTCTTTTTTTTTTTGCCTCAAAATACCTTCTACTTTTCTTTTGGAAGAATACATAAATTGGCTAGGCAGCAATGAGCGGCTCATGCCTGCACTCTTAGCTCTCCAGAAGGCTGAGATCTGAAGATCACTGTTTGAAGCCAGCTTGGGCAAGTAGGGTCCAGTGAAGCAAGAAAACAAACAACAACAATAATAGCAACACCCCCCTCGCCCCCGCAAAAAACCCTGAAAGTAAGTGTCAGTTATCATCCAGTTGTTTCCTTGTAGACACATTTCAGTTACTGCACATGAGGGAGCCATGCAAACTATGTTTCTTTGGGATGAAGCAATGCAGTAATGATACTCAACTGGACACTATGTTGAAAATGAACTATACAACTAGTGGGTAGAGATTGGAGGGAAAAACTGGGAGAGAGTAAGGAAAAGGGGTGACACTTAAAACAATGAACTCATTACTTGACTTATGTAACTGTAACCCCTCTGTATATCACCTTTACAATAATAATCAAAAAATATATTTAAAAAATCCCTGGAAGTAGAGCTGTGGCTCAAGTGAGAGAGTGTCAGCCTTGAGAGGAAAAGCTAAGAAGAATTTAAGGCCCTGAGTTCAAGACTCAAGACCAACATATACATGCATGTGCACTCATGAGCATACATACACACACATAAGCACACACAGAGATCACATGGATTGGCATTTATGGCCTATCTGGATAATCCAAGATAATCTCACATCATGAATGATCCTTAATCACATCTTATGCCACATCAGGTTTTTTTTTTATTTGGGTGTGGGGCTTGAACTCTGGACCTGGGTGTTGTCCCTGAGCATTTCAGCTCAAGGCTACCACCCTACCCCTTGAGCCACAGCACCACTTCCGGTTTTCTATTGGTTAATTGGAGATAAGAGTTGTAGGGACTTTTGTTCCCAGGCTAGCTTTGAATGGTGATCCTTAGAACTCAGCCTCCTGCATAGTTAGGATTATAGGCATGAGTCACCACTGCCCAGCATCATAGAAGGTAATGGTCATAGCTCTAGGTCAGGATATGGACATAGCTTTCTGCATATGGCTATTCAGCCCACTACAGGTATTTCAACCCTTGTATAAAGGATATAGAAGAAGTAGAATGGGAAGAGGGAAGTTAGACTGTGATATAGGCCCAGCAGAATATTGACCAGCTTGGTAGAGAGTTCTAGAATGAGAATTGTTCATCAAAACTAACAGTTCAGTGGGCCAATACAGTTGGTCTGTCACATCTTGCCAAATACAGTGACGAGTTATGAATATATCCTAGGAAGGATGTGACCTCAAGGGAAGAGTCAATCAGCAGAGGGCAGGGGTGAGAGGGATGCACACTAAAAGAAGTGCCTGTGAGGAGCCTATGATTTTCAGCCATGTGGCCAAGAATAAAACATTTGCTCTATCCTGAATGTATATGAGCAAAGGGACTTCCAAGCCTTTGCAATCCTGTGAGAAGCCACTAGCTGGCAGCTATTTCTAGGTCATTCCAAAGCATATGTAGACCGTACCTATTCTCTATCTGCCCTGGCTTCATTAGCTCTTGGCCTTCACTGCAGCTGTGAATACAGCTGCACAAATAAAAAGAGTTTGATTCTGATTTGTACAAAACCCCAATCTCTCAACAGCTTCCCAAGGATGCTTGGGTGATTTTGTTCTTTGCTGTCTACTAGGATTCCATGAAATCAATGTTGCATAAATACTCTTTGCCGTGATGCAGAGGGGATCTGGGGCTACATTTCTTGCCCAGACTTAGTAGCTCCAGGGGCAACACGGTATTGAAGGCACACTTCCCAGAGTTTCAGGTGATTAGTCTAGAGGAGAGGTCTGGAGGTCTTTGAGGTGGGCATAATGGATTCTCTGAGGACCTCTCTCAAAACCACTGATCATGTGCAAACATTTTGCAATAGGAAAAAAATATTCCTGGCTGAACACTGGTGGCCCACACCTATAATCCTAGTTACTCAGGAGGCGGAGATATGAGTATCACTGTTCAAAACCAGCTTGGGCCAGGCTTGGTGGCTCATGACTGTAATCCTAGGAGGCTGGGATCTGAGGACCAAGGTTCAAAGCCAGCCCCAGCACTAAAGAATATGAGACTCTTATTTCGAATTAATTACTAGAAAATGGGAAGTGGGACTGTGGTTCCAGGGATAGGGTGGTAGCCTTGAGCTGAAGAGCTCAGGGACAGCACCCAAGCCCAGAGTTCAAGCCCCATGACCAAAAAAAAAGTGAAAAACAAAACCAAACCAAAACAACAACAATAAAACCCAACCAGCTTGGGCAGGAAAGTCCATGTGACTTTTATCTCCGATAAACTACTCAGAAGAAGCCAGAAGTGGTACTGTGGCTCAAGTTGGTAAAGTGCTAGCCTTGAGCAAAAGGAGCCCAGGGACAGCGCCCAGGCCCAAAGTTCAAGCACGAGGAGGAGAAGAAAACATTATATATAAAATATATAACACATTTATGTATAATTATATATGTATTCTAGCCTATCTGGGGAAATATATTTTATTTACATATTTATATATGTAATCTATATAAGTAATCTATCTATCTATCCATCCATCCACATGTATTTGTTTCCCTAGACAGGCTAGACCTGGCCTGTGTACTAGAAGGTACCTGTGGCATCTTAGTTCTCTATGCAACTCAGGAGGGTCTGGAGGCAGAGGACCTTGTTCTGGATTCTGGTGTGGAGTCTGACACTGAGATGGGGGGGGTGGGCACCCTAGCCTGTAATCCAATGCCTCTTATCTACAATAAGCTACCAAAAAGCTGGAACTTGAGCCATGGTTCAACTGGTAAAGCCAAACTAGCCTTGAGCACAAAACCTCAGAGACAATGTGTAAATCCTGAGTTTAAGCCCTAGGACTGCACCAAAATAAATAAATAAATAAATGAATAAATAAATAAAACCCTACAGGAAAGAGGGTCCATGATCCTTCAGAGGAGAAGAGTGATCACAATTTACCTTCGAGGGCCAGCTAGAAGGTAATTGTTCTAAAGGTTTTTAGGCAGTCAGAGTCATTTGTCCATCACCTTGGCCTGTTTTCCTCCCTGTCATGGTTGCCATGGGGAAATAAGTGGAGTTGACAAAAGTCAGACACAAAAAGTCACCTTATACATCACAAAATAAGACCTTTTGGTAAATGTGAGTGAAGGGTTTAGAACTGGATAGCACAAAATGAGAGTCGAATGCTGATGAGGAAGGCAAGAAGGTTTGGACTGATAGAAAGAGGTCTGAAACTATTCCAACAAATCATTGTTATTCTTCTGGCCTCAGTTTCTCCATCTGTATGTGAGGCCCATTATGCCAGGCAATTCTGATCTTCAAGATGTTGATTCCAAGGTGGAAAAGACAAGGCAGACTGAAAAGTCCCTGGTGGTAGAAGGCTGTCAGGGAACTGGGAGAAGTGTAGAAAAGTCTCTCACTACTGTTCAAAGGACCAGAGAAATAGTATACCACATTCAGTGTAGCTAAATATTTCATTTAAAATGCATAACACAAACTAATTTTTGAGTAAAAAATATTCTATTAGTCGACCTTAGCATTTTTTAAATATGTATACTGGTATCAGGATTTGAACTCAGGGCCTTGTGTTCACTTGGCTTTCTTGATCATGGCTAGTGCTCTACTACTTGAGCCATGCCTCTAGCCCAGGTTTTGACTGGCGATTTTGAAGATGGAATCCTACAGACTTTTCTGCCCAGGCTAGCTTCAAACCATGATCCTCCAGATGTCTGTCTCCTGAGTAACTAGGATTACAGACTATGAGTTCAGCTCATAGCTTAATTAAAAAAAATAATGACATAGAGGGGCTGGGAGTGTGGCCTGGTGGTAGAGTGCTTGCCTTGTTTGATTCCTCAGTACCACACACAGAAAAAGCCAAAGGTGATGCTGTGGCTCAAGTGGCAGATCACTAGCCTTGAAAAAAAGAAGCTTAAGGACAGTGCCCAGGCTCTGAGTTCAAGCCCCAGGATTGGCAAAACGATGATGATGATGATGATGATGATGATGATGATGATGATGATGACATAGAAAGCTAAATCTGAGTGAAAATTCGTGGGTCTCTTAGAATCATACAGTGGAGCATGTGGTGTGGAGAGAGCAGGCTATGGTTCTTGCTGTGGCTAGAGAGGGAATAAGGAATACTAAGAGGGGTCTGTTTGTGGGACACAGAGCTCCTTTGGTGACTGACTTTGCCTCAAGGATACACTGACTATCCATCTAGCTTCTCTAATTATTTCTTCCTCTTCTTTCCCATTGTGTTGTCCCTAAGAAAATTCTCACTCATTGACACCTGCTTTTTTTTTTTTGCCAGTCCTGGGGCTTGAACTCAGAGCCTGGGCACTGTTCCTGAATCTCTTTTGCTCAAGGCTAGCACTCTACCGACTTGATCCACAGTGTCACTTCTGGCTTTTTCTGAGGAGTTTATTGGGGATAAGAGGCTCATGGACTTTTCTACTTGGGCTGGCTTCGAACTGTGATCCTCAGATCTCAGCTTCCTGAGTAGCTAGGATTACAGGCATGACACACCAGCTCCTGGCTAACACCTGCCTCTTATTCGACCTTGACAAACACACTGGCCACTTTCTCTTATCTCTGTCTTCTTCCTAGGCTTTGAGATGCTTCTGGAGTTGTGTTGGGGGATTTGGGGCACCTAGAACATGGCTCAGGAGTAGGTCTTGGTGGCCATATCCCCTGGGACTTGTCTCCTCACGCCATGATGGTAAGGGAAAAATGGAAGGGTTGACAGGAGCAGAGAGTAGGCCTCCTTGTCTGAAATCTCAATCTGTCCTCTTCTTCCAAAGCCTCAATTTCACCCTGCATTCCTTCCACACAAGCCTCCTGACTTGCATGCTTTTCTCATTCAGCACTCCTGGGCATGCTTCTGGAAAATACTTGTAACCAGCTGAGCTGCAGGTGGTAAGCAGGTATCCTCAGGCCCTTCACATGTCTCTGTTCTGTCAGTTTCACGAGTCCAGTAGAGAACAGAGGAAATTAAGCGTCAAAGATGAGAGAGTGTGTAGCCACTTCTGGATCTTCTGATGTCTACCTAGAACTTTGCTATGATGTCCCACCAGCGTGTGTGTGTGTGGGGGGGGTGTGATTGCTTAATGCCACACAACTTCTTTCTCTAGTTAGTGTACCTCAGTTCTTCAGTGTTTCAGATGGAGCCGCTTCATTCCACTCGGAAGATCACTCAACTAGGGACACATAGGGCCAAGCATATTGTCCCCTCATGTCAGCTAGGCTCCAGCCCCTCAGAATCTGTCATTGTACTTGCAGTCTGGGTAGCGGTAGGCAAACCTGGGGTCACAGGTTCTCAGGGGTCTCAAGATGTCCTTCAGTCGACTGGCAGCTCCAAGGACTTCTGAGTCTGGGAGGATGGTTTGTCCACACTGGGCAAGAGCAGAGTTGATCTCCACCTGTACCGGAGAGGGAAATTTGCCCTGGAGAAGTTGAGGTAACAATTGCTGGCACACGAGCACCATACTATGCTTGTCAGGGATATTGTCACAAGAGGGCAGCAGCTGGGCCTGGCAACCAGAAACAAGACAGCTAAAAAGGTCTTGATTTTCTTCCATTCTGGGGATTGCTTGGCTGCCTGGAAAGAGAAATGGAAACATAACATGCTTTACAACCCGTTCTCAGAGGGTGCACTACTGATGAGAATTGGTAAGTCAAATGGTTTAGTCTCTCAGCCCAGATTTAGGACCCAAGAACACTATGGCCTGAGAACACATTAAACCCTTTTACCTCTACCAGAAGTTGAGCTTAGAACTGTCGAGGTCATATCCAGATTGTGCTAATTCCACTATTACTGAATTTGACAACTAAGGAAATGGTTCCAAGTGCTTTCATTTAGCAGTTACAGTTCAAAGTCAGAAGGAAAAACAGGTAAGCCAGATTATGCTTATTTCTTCCAATTTGTTGCTTCTTAGTAAAAGCTAATCAGAAAACGAGGAATGGTTTCCTTTTTCTATCTTCATAGATTTCTTTATATAAACAAAATCAGAAATGGGAAACAAGGGACTAAGGATTTATCTCAAGTGGTACAATGCCTTCCTAGAAAGATTGAGGCTGAGTTTAAAGCCTGGTAATGTCAGATAGATAGATAGATAGATAGATAGATAGATAGATAGATAGATAGGTTGATAGACGATGAAAGAAATAAGAAACAAAGGCAAAAAAAAGAAAGCAAAGAAGGAAGGAAAAGGATGGAGCCAAACCTAGGGCTCAGAAAATTTGCTCACCATGAGAAATTGAAATTGAAATGTTTAGAGGATTCTAGAGCCAGTGAGCATTTGCACATAGTGAGAAACATGATTCACTCATACACCTCATTGAATTCCATGCTTTTTCATTTGAAAGCTTTATAAAAAGATAATGTGCCAACATGGATTACAAAACATACCAGTGAATCAGGCAGATATTTAAGTTTCAGAGAAGAGCTAAAAGCATCGGATGAGAAAGACTCTGAGGGGGAGATAGGCCAGGAAGGTGTGTGTGTGTGTGTGTGTGTGTGTGTGTGTGTGTGTGTGTTTGTGTGTGTGTGTGTGTGTGTGTGTTGGGCCCCACAGATTCAATTAGATGGCAGCAACTGCCCTGGGTTTGTACTCTTGGGACCATGCCACCATGGACATTACCCCCGTGGACAAAGTCAAGTCTACTTCCCCTTTGGAAATGGGGTCTGAAATAGACATGCAAATGTGTGGAAGGACATTTACATCAGTCACATTGTTCTCACTGTAGTACACAAAGGTCCATCAGGGTGACTGTGGGTCATCCCTGCTTAGTTCCTGTCCCCCTGAATTCTCCCTCTTGACAGCTGCTTAGCCAGGCCCATGCTGAGTACCTTCCAGCTTGTCGATAACGCCCAACGCACTAGCATCCCGGATGAACAGATGCCCATTGCTGAAGATGCCAAACATGGCTGCGTCAACATGGGTGAAGTAGAAGAAATAGTTCAAGTCATTGCTTCTCAGAGACTCCAGAACACCAAGGAGCTGGTAGGCAAGGTCAGCTGCCTGGTCTGGGGGTGCATCGTAGAATTCTTGTAGGGGTCTAGTATTGGTGCTGACAAGGAATCTGCCACAGGAACCCAGATACTTGGGCAATGGCCACCCTTCTGCTCCAGGGAAGATCTGTCAAGCCAGAGGAACAGACAGAGAAAGAGAGAGAAAAATCTCAGCAATAGGACTCTCTAATTCTCACTGAAAACTCACAGGAAAAAAAATCAGCTTTGCACTGGCAACTGGTTTCCAATTCCACCAGCTAAGTGTCTCTCCATCATTTTTATGCATCTTGAATACTGGCAACACCCCTCTGATCTTCCCCATTAAAAAACAAACTCTATTGCAGATGGATAGATTTAGGAAGAGTGATGCTGTCATGTCTGTGCACTATGCAGTTTTTCCAAACAAGGTATGGAATGCTGATGGATCAGCCATGATTTTCAGCAGTACTCAGGATTCCAGAGAATATGTGGGAGAATGGTATCATTGCAAAAGGACAACTAGTCTTTGAGATTTCACATGTATCGCTGCTTAAAAGAGATTATGAGGAAAATAATGTAGGCCCCATTTAAGAGCTTATTGAAAAGAAAAAATGTTTAAAAAAATAACAGTTCAACCCAGGTGCTGGTGACTCATGCCTGTAACACTAGCTACTCAGGAAGCTGAAATTTGAGGGTTGTAGCCAGGGTAGGAAAGTCTGTGAGCCTCTTTATCTGCCATCGACCACCAAATAGCTAGACACAATGTGAAAAATGAACTGTACAACTTGTGGGTAGGGACGGGAGGGAAAAACTCAGAGAGAGAAAGGGAAGGGGCAACTATCTCAAAAAAGAAATGTATTCATTGCTGGACTTATGTAAGTAGAACTCCTCTGTATATTACCTTTATAAAAAGTTTCACAAAAAAGAAATCACACAAGGCAAAAAAAAAAACTCCCTCCTTCACAAAGCCCTTTGGGACTGCCTCATCAGAATAGGCATCTGCCACATGTGCCTAGCCATATCTCTCTCCTCTACAGCACTCAAAGCCCTTTCATGTTGCAAAAGCTATCCCATGGTCATGGAACCCCACAAAGGTACTAGCATTGGATTTGTGGCTCCAAGGTATGCATGCAGGAAATGGTCAGAGGGCTCAGCCCACAGTGGACCTCTGCAAGTCCAAAGTAGCCCCCCACCATGGAGGACTTGTGAAAGTCATCAAATACCTGGAGGAGGATGGGATGCGCATTGACAGCCAACGTGTAGAGAAGGCGAAGTTTGTCACGGTCAGTGAAGTGTTCCATGAAGATGCTGCCAGCATCTGCTACCTCAGCATAGCGCCGAACCACCCGGTCCAGGAGTCTTTGTGAAGGGCAGCGCAGGAAAGGACTAGGCAGGCCCTACAGCCATGTGAGAGAGACCCCCGCCCAGGGGGAGAAAGGATGTTAAGGTCTTGTGGAGGGCATGGACAGACTCTTCTGGAGAAGATGTGGAGGTGGGCACTGGGTGGGTGGTAGAAGAGAGACCCCCTAGGAGATGGGGGAAGATGGTAGACAGAAAGAAGAGAGGAGAAACTCCTGGGAGGGGAACTAAAAGCCTAGGTGAGGGATAGAAATTGGGGAAGGGGGCAGAGGTAGAATATGTCAAACCTAGGGAAGCACAGTGTCCAGGCTTTGGAGTTGATTATTCATCACAGATGTGCATTATTCAAAGGTGACCCATTGGTAGGCATCGGTATGGAAGTGACCCATAGAGGGTGGACATTGAAGCCTGAAAAGCATGAGAACATGGTTGGCCTGCCACAGTTGTGCGGAGACCAGGAGCATAGCCTAGTGGTAGAGTGCTTGCCTAGCATGCAGGAAGCCCTGCAGAAAAAGCCAGAAGTGGTGCAGTGGCTCAAGTGACAGAGCCCTAGCCTTGAGCAGAAAAAATAGTGTCCAAGGACAGTGGCCAGGCCCTGAGTTCAAGCCACAGGACTGGCAAAAAATTGTAGGAGGCATAATGTTAATTGCACAGCCCATCTAGACAAATGCAAATGATGGCCCGAATGATTAGGTGATCTAGTAGAACGATTCTATTTTCCAACAAGAATAAGGGCCTGAAAGGGAAGGGGCTTGGCAAAGAGCATGCTCTTTATGGGTACCCTAGCTTTCTTCCAAATCCAAACTCCAGTAGGCAGTGAGAGATTTAGTGAGAAGAGAGAGAGAGAAACAGAGACAGACAGAAAGAAAAAAATTGGATGTACAATGAGCAATGTATTTCAAACTTGACTGATGGCCAAAACCTTCAGAGTACTATAAAAATATAGATCCTAGCTGGGCACCTGTGCCTCACACCTGAAATCCTAGCTACTTAGGAGGCTAAGATCTGAGAAGCCTAGTTTGAAGGCAGCCCAGTCAGGGAACTTTGGGAGACTCTCATCTTCAATTAAGCACCAAAAATTCCAGTAGTGGAGTTAATGGCTTAAATGATAGAGCAGTAGCCTTGAGTGAATAAGCTCAGGGACAGTGCCCTGGCCTTGAGTTCAAGTCTCTGTTTCTCTGTCTCTCTCTCTTTCACACACACACATACGCACACATGCCATACATATATGCATACATACATATATACATAGTATATGTAGTGATATATATATATATATATATATCCCTAGGCACTTAAAAATTCTGGATAGGGAGGTCCAGTAGGGGCCAAGAATTCTGTGTTTTTGACAGGTGTCCCAATCGTTCTCGTTACCAGGCAAGCCTGAGGAACACAGGGAGTGAGCATGGTGATAAGAAATTAGATGTGATTCAGCCTTCCTACATTAGATGCTTTGGAAGATGTCCCTGGGCAGACGTCTTCCTTTATTTTGGATATAAATACAGATGGCTGTGCATTCTTAATGGTGCAGTATGGACATATAGTGATGGTTTCCCTATCATTCTTCAGATAGCTGTCATCTTTCCCTGAAGTGTGTGTGTGTGTGTGTGTGTGTGTGTGTGTGCCTGCCCATGTATGCGCACATGCAAGTACCAGAGCTTGAACTCAGAGCCCAGGACACTGTCCTTTAGCTTTTGCACTTAAGGCTAGCACTCTACAACTTGAACCACAGGTCCATTTCCTGCTTTTTGCTGGTAAACTGAAGGTAAGAGTCTCCCTGACTTTTCCTGCCCAGGTTGGCTTTGAACCATGACCCTGAAATCTCAACCTCCAGAGAGCCAGGATTACAGCTGTGAGCCACCGGAGCCTGGCTCCTTGAGAGGTTTTTGACTGATAAAAGTTATCCTTTAAAAGGGGGCTGGGAGTTTGGCCTAGTGGTTAAAGTGCTTGCCTAGCATGCATGAAGACCCGGGTTCGATTCCTCGGTACCACATATATAGAAAAAAGCTGGAAGTGGTGCTGAGGCTCAAGTGGTAGAGCTCTAGCCTTGAGAAAGTCCAAGGACAGTGCTCAGGCCCTGAGCTCAAGCCCAGGACTGGCAAAACTAAACAAACAAACAAATAAATAAATAAATAAATAGAAGGGAGTATGCATATTACAATAAGGTTTATTTAGAAACATGGATTAAGTATGTAGTACCTAGGCACAAAACTGCAGATCCAATTAGTAGGGATCCTGGGCAGTGTAATGAGATCCTATCTCTAAAATTAAAGAAAAAAAAGAAATCAATGAATGAATCTGTCAGGAAGAAGTTATTGCTGATTGGAGGAGAGATGGAGTTGCAGACTACTCAAATCATGTCAAGGAAGCAGACTACTCAAATTATGTACTGACTTCTTTAGACTAGCAGTTCTGTGCTATACTGGGTGACAAGAACCCGAGACCTCCTATGTTGGATCAGTGCAGGGGAAGGTAGTAAGATCACCCTTTTTGTCATTTCCACAAAAAGATGTCATGTCAGAAGTCATGCTGTGAAATAGTCCAATTTAGCATGATGGAAGGACTGGAGAAATTGTTGGAATGGTCTCTCACTGCCTGTACGGCTTCCTGTATGTGCCTTGAACCAAGACCCAGTTGACATGCATCATGGAACATGCAAGCAGAAGGCTTGGCTTGGGGAGAGCACATGCTTTGTACTCAGTAAATAGCATGTAAGGTTTTTCCCATCATTGTCATGAGCATGGATCTTTGATACAGGGTGCCTGGTGTAAAGGCTGAATCTAATTTGCTATTGTGTAAAGCAAATCCAATTATTTGGAGTCCCTTTTAGACGTAGATTTTTGAGTCCACCTGGGAAAGAGTTGGTAGGGTAGAGATAGGGGAGGAAGTAGAAATGACAGGAGCCAGAGTGATTGAGGGCCATAACAGAGAGGCTCAAGCACTAGCATCATAAGTACTGGAGACGAGCTCAGTTCCTGAAAGAGTCTATGCCAAGGTCTGGACCAAGGATAGTGCTGTGGTTTGGATGTGTCTTCAACACATTCTACTTGGAAATTTAATCCCCCAAATCATATGTTAATGATATTTGGAGTGGGAAGCATTTGGGAGATGGGGATTAGAAGAGATCAAGAAGGTGGGCTCAACAAAATATTAGTGGCTCTTAAGATAGAGCTCAAGTGGGGGCCGGAGTTTGGCCTAGTGGTAGAGTGCAAGCCTAGCATGCATGAAGACCCAAGTTCTAATCCTTGGTGCCACATATATAGAAAAAGCTGGAAGTGGTACTGTGGCTCAAGTGGTAGAGCTCTAGCCTTGAGAAAGCCCAAGCACAGTGCACAGGCCCTGAGTTCAAGCCCCAGGACTGGAAATAAAAAAAGAAGCGCTGGAGACAAGTAAGCTAGCACACGTATTCTGTTTCTCCATGTGATTTCTTCACCATGGAATAATACAACATGGAGTTCCTCACCAGGTGCCAGTGTCAAGCTCTTGGACTTCCTACACTCTAGAACCATGTACTTAATACATAAATATTAATTAGAAATTGGTCTGTGGTATTCATCAGAAAAAAGTTTAAGTCAGAAGATGATTATAAATTCATTTTCCAAGAGTGATTCTCTGAATTATTTGCTCCTCATACCAAGGGAATCCGAGCATGCATCCCACTGACCCAGAAAAATGTGTTTTGAAATATGAGGGAAGAGCAGAGGGTTAGGATCAGAAGTTTTGGACCTGATGAAACTCAATGTTGCTCTTTATAAGGTTGATGATAAGGGTATTTTTCTGACCTAACCGACCCACTAGAATGACTTCTGATTTTCAGAAGCAACTCTTACTGGAAAGACAAAGATTTATCACTACTGGACATATTTGAAAATCTGTTCTGATGGAACTGTAACTTCTCTTAGAGAAAATCTAAGGCCAGAAATGTTTTATCTCTCTAAGGTCAGAAATTAGTATTTTTTACCCCACAAAGAAAGTTGTCCTTAACAGTTAGGTATGGAAAGCTGAGGAAGAGCTGTCTCAAATACATGAAGCTTTATTTTGAATGACTGTTCTCAAGCTCTCCTAGCACCCAAGGTCTTGGAGCATGGTGTTTCATGCACTCTGTATTTTTCTGCCTCTACCACAACATTCTGGTACATCTCTGTGACTCATCTTTCCAAGCTGACTGCCAAATTCTGTTCATTCTATCTTGTATTCCACTGGCCTGAGGGAAGGATGGGAAGCTAGTCCTTCACCCCACATTTCTTTTTGTCAGTCCTAGAGCTTGAACTTAGGGTCTGGGTACTTAAGGCTAGCATTCTATCACTTGAGCCACAGCACCACTTCCAGTTTTTTATGTGTATATGGTACTGAGGAATTGAGCCCAGAACTACCACTAGGCCACATTCCAGGCCCTCACCCTAGATATCTCTCTCTCTCTCTCTCTCTCTCTCTCTCTCTCTCTCTCTCTCTCTCTCTCTCTCTCTCTCTCTCTCTCTCTGCCAGTCCTGGGCTTGGGCTCAGGGCTTGAGCACTGTCCTTGGACTGTCTCAAGGCTAGCACTCTACCACTTGAGCCTCAGCACCACTTCCGGCTTTTTTGTATGTATGTGGTACCAAGGAATCGAACCCGGGTCTTCGTGCATGCTAGGCAAGCACTTTAACCACTAGGCCAAACTCCCGACCCCCCCCTCTCTCTTTCTTTCTTTCTCTTTCTTCTTCCTCTCTCTCTCTCTCCCCCCCCTCTTTCTTTGTTGATTGTGGAATTTGGCCTGGGCGCTATCCCTGAGCTCTTCAGCTCAAGTCTACTGCCCTACCACTTGAGCCACAGTGACATTTCCAGTTTTCTGATGGTTAATTGGAGATAAGAATCTCATGGACTTTCATGCCCAGGCTGGCTTTGAACAGTGACCCTCAGATCTCAGCCTCCTGAGTAACTAGGATTTCAAGTGTGAGCCATCAGTGCCTGGCTCACCCCAGATTTCTTTTTTTTTATATATTTTTTATTGTAATTAGTAAAAGGGTTACATGATATTTGCCAGATAGAAGGTGCATTAATTCACATACATTGATACCCTTTCACATGTCTTGGTACCCGTTTCCCTCCCCCCCCACACCCCCCACCCATCTTGGTTTTCCCTCCTTCCCTATCAAATTTCAAATATCCAAATACAAATAAATTCAATATATCAGATAACAAAGTGAGATACTATACCAATATGAGATAACCAAGGGACAGCAAAGGAGATGAGAGACAACATAGTACATTAAGGACAACAATCATTCATTATATGGCTTTTGTTTCAATATCCTGGAGGTCCTTTCAATTAGCTTCACATTGTATGTCCTTATGTATCAAGATTTTGCTCTATTGCAAATCTCTGCTAGTAAAGCCCAAGGTTTCTACTGATTATGACGAATGAGGGAAACCATTGAGCCTAAGTTCCTTTGAGTCTGGCTTACTTCACTTAGTATGATTTTTTCTAAGTCTTTCCATTTCCTAACAAATGGAGCGATGTCATTCTTTCTGACAGCAGCATAGAATTCCATTGTGTACAAATACCACAACTTGTTGATCCACTCATCAACTGAGGGACATCTAGGTTGGTTCCATATCTTTGCTATGGTGAATAGTGCTGCAGTGAACATTGTTGTGCTAGTGGGTTTAGTATGTCCTTGTTTCTGGGTGGTTGGGTAAATGCCAAGTAGTGGAATTGCTGGGTCATAGGGGAGCTCTATGTTTAGTCTTTTGAGGCACTGCCATACTGCTTTCCATAGTGGTTGAACGAGTTTGTACTCCCACCAACAGTGTAGTAGTGATCCCTCCTGGCCACATCCCCTCCAGCATCTGTTGTCATTCGTTTTCCTGATCCTGGCCATTCTAGCTAGAGTGAGGTGGAATCTTAGAGTTGTTTTGATTTGCATTTCTTTTATGACCAGAGATGTTGAGCATTTCTTCATGTGTCTATAGGCCATTTTTGTTTCTTCTTCAGAGAAGACTCTCTTTAAGTCTTTGGCCCATTTTTTAATGGGATGGTTGTTACTTTGGAGGTTAGTTTTGGAGTGATTCAATTTTTTGAGTTGTTGATATATTTTAGATATGAGGCCTTTGTTTGGTTTCACCCCAGATTTCTAAGGAAAAATATAAGCGCTCAAACTCTCCCCTTTAAGGAGATAGTGTTACAAGCATGTCCTGGTAGTCAAGCTATCTGAGTTTGGATCCCAGTTTTGTCACTTAGCAACTGTCACCATGTCTTCATATATAACTGAGGGGACCTGATGACTTATCTTCTGAACCAGGTTATTTTTAAGAAAAAAATAGTTTGCTTTAACAAAAAATCAGCATCAGCACAGCAGGCAATACACTGGGAATTACCTCAAGCAACCTGAACAGATGGTTACCATAACAATTATGGGATCTGCTCAGCAGAGTGTGGAGAAGGTCAAATGTGTGGGGATTGACCTTTGACTTAATGATAACTAAACCAATAGTGAATGTTATTGCATGAGTTCCTGATATGTGCAGACATGTTCGTTCTCACACTTAACTGGAGGCAAGACACTGTGATAGCCCACAATGAGGATTCTGTGTGCCACAGAGCTTAGTGATATATACAGGGTTTTGTACATAGTAGTAGAGCTAGGATGTAAACCTAGATCTGCCTAAGTCCTTGACCAGGCCCTATTTTTTTGCCAGTCCTAGGGCTTGAACTCAGGGCCTGATCACTGTATTTGGGCTTTTTCAAGGCCAGTGGGCTGCCACTTGAGGCATAGAACCACTTCTGGCTTTTTCTATGTATGTGGTACCGAGGAATCAAACCCGGGTCTTCGTACATGCTAGGCAAGCACTCTACCACTAGGCCAAACTCCCAGCCCCAACCAGGCCCTGTTATTTCCTAGTATTGTAGGATGTAGACTCAGCCTCCTTATTGGGTCTGCTTTCTCCAGTACTGACCAGTAGTCCATGCTACAAGTTCAGGAACTGGATTTCAGATGCCCTTGTTTCTTTTGGAACTCTGGACACGGTCTAGCCTATAGCACATGACACATCTTTTACATGTGCTCTCCTTTCTTTGCTTTCTCCAACATCCCCTTGCTTTGGACCCTTGTGTGGGTCCTCACTTGTCTCTACAGACTGTGCACCATTCATTGACCCATTTATGGAAAGATTAGCTGTTTTCAAGTCATTTTTCTTTAGGAAAGCAAAGTCTCATATCCTGCCCCAGATCTGAGGTCTGATGTGTGTGTGTGTGTGTGTGTGTGTGTGTGTGTGTGTGTGTGTGTGTGTATGTGCCACAAGACTTTGATGCATGCTTGCATCTACAGTTACTGTCCTGTAGAATGAACTTTAGCCTTGCTCTCCCAGCTTCAGCTATTACAGTGTTTACCCATTACTCTTCAACACTCTAATGGCTGCCCATGCTTTCTCACTTCTGGTCTTTGCCCCACCCAGTGGAAGGTGAGTCATCAACATTTTCCCTCCCTCCTTTTCTTTCCCAGTTCAAGCCCTACCCTTCCATGTAGCTTTCTCAGCCCCTTTAGTCCCCCTTTTATTTTTTCTTCTGCAGTCTATGTATATGGGCCTTATGCTGTGTGCTCATGGGATTTCTTCTTAGTTGTTTGGTGCCTTGTAGACAAAAACTTTGCATGATCACACTTCTGTAACCAAGACCAGGTCTAATAAGGAGTAGACACTTCCAAGATACTGAGAAAGCAACTCCTTATCTCCAGAATGATTGACACATTGATACATGGATGTATATTACTTAGAATGTTTTCCCAACCCTCAGTTCCTGAGGGGCTGATTTAGACAGCTCAGGCAATGCTCCAGAATCAGGGAACATAACTAATGCAGAGAGATTCAGTCTTCCCACAGGTCATGAAACAGACATCCAGAAAGGAGCAGAGACAAGAAACAATGTAGCCCTGGAGACAGAGGTGGACTGAAGAGATGCCTTGCAACTTCCTGGTTCCTAAGAGACCTGGATAGAAATATCTCCAGGACATTGAACCACCTGTTAGACTTCAATTGGTCTCTGATCTTTATAAGTTCTGTACCCCAATTATGATGCAAGTGAGTGGTTGCTTTTGGAGGCACCCCTTGTCATGGTTAAGTAGGTGGCCATTTTGCTGAATATCTCACAATGCCATACATGGTATCTATATATCAATAACTCCGATCAGGCTTACAAGTAGTTGTTCTTACTTTCCTGTGTCTTTCTTTCTTTAATGTCAGTACTGAGGCTTGAACTCATGGACTCATGCTTTTGCTTGGCTTTTTTTCTTTAAAGCTGGTGCTCTACCATTTGAGCCATACCTCCACTTCTTGATTTTTGCTGGTTAGTTGGACTGTCACAGACTTTTCTACCTGGGCTGATCTTGAACAAGTATGCTAGGATTAAAAATATGAGACACAGTAATAGGCCTTGCATCTTTTTCTGGCAAACATTTGGAACCCAGGGGTAGCTTGGTGGCCACCACGATCCACTCTTCTATGAAGAGCTGACATCTTGGATGTTATTGGTGCAGGCTGTAGCTGGCTTCCTCTTTTTCTCAGAGACATTCTTTCCTTCTCCCATTTACAACTTGAACCTTTATCTTCTTCCCTCCCTGGGCCCCTGGGGATTTGTCACTGGAGTGTTTGTAGGCTACTCAGTGATTTTCTCCCTGGTGGATGAGCTGTAATCATTGTGGCAGGCAATTCAGCTGATAGTTGGGGCAGTCAGGGCAGGTGATACAGAGTGAAACACATTGTTTCCTGGTCTGTCATTTTGACTCAGGCATGCTAAAGCTGGTCATAATTCTCCATTGGGCAATTTCTTTCTATGAACTGCTGGTTTTTCTCTTTCCTCCATTCTTGTTTTAGAAATCAAAAGGTAAGAAGCTAAGCACTTCTGGCAACTCACCTATGCACTCAAGCTTGCAGGAAAATCCAGAGGCGCTCAGTAATTTCTACTGTGGAAAGGCACTGTGGTCCCAAAAGGCAAAAGAGAATTCTGACAGTCAAGAAAACTTGTATGTTGATCTGGGGGAGGGGCTGGTAGGTTTATTCCTTTTCCTTTTTTTCTTCTTTCTTTTTATTTTTGCCAGTCCTAGGGCTTGAACTCTGGGCCTGGGCACTGTCTTTGAGCTTTCTCAAGACTAGCACTCTACCACCTGAGCCACAGTGCTACTTTTGGCTTTTTCTGTGTATGTGGCACTGAGGAATCAAACCCAGGGCTTTGTGCATGGAGTCAAGTAGTCTACCAGTAGGCCACACTCCTAGCCCAGCCTTTTTCTCTTCTGTTCCCACCGCCTGGGTGCCTTCTGGTGAAGGTATAATCCCAGAAGCAGAATTGTCAATTTTCCATTTGGTTCTAGGAATAGAATCAGGGCCTCATAATTGCTAGGCAAGCACTCTATCTCTGTATCCTCTTCCTACCTCACCTCCTAACTCTTATTCTCATCCTATTCACTGCCCACACTGCTCCCACTGCTGTGAACCTCAGGTGGCTTCCCAGGGAACCATCTTTTTTGGGTGTGGTGGAAGGAAGGGCCAGGGGAGAGAAGAAAACAAGTGGCTTCCTGGATGAGAAAGCAGCCCCAGAGGCACTAGAGAGACAAGCTGCAAAGCTGAGTTTTCCCCTAAGAAGAAAGTATTAAGAGTTTAAACACAGCCTGTTACTAGGACCAATGGCCTTCTGGAACTGCATTGCAGGGAAAATAAAAAAGAATTTGGAAACTCTCATTCTTTTTTATTTTGTACTTTTTTTCTTTCTTCCTTTTCCCCTCCCTCCCTCTCTCCTTCTCTCCCTCCTTCCTTCCTTTCTCTCTCTGTTTCTCTTTCCTTCCTTCCTTCCCCCTTCTCTCTTTCTTTCTTGTCATGGGTCTTGAACTCAGGGCCTGAACTCTGTCCTGTAGTCTCTTTCTGTGCTCAAGGGTAGTGCTCTGGCTTTGAATCACGATCCTCAGATCTCAGCCTCCTGAGTAGCTAGGATTATAGGCATGAGCCACTGGTACCTAAGTTTTGGAAACTTTCTCCAATCCAAATCTCCCACTCCAACCATTCACATGGGTAGAAATTTTGCTCACTTTTCCTCTGAGGTTGTTACAAATTACTGGTTCAGCAAACATTTATCAAAACATATGTAAAATGCCTTATATAAAGTAGGGATTACAAAGATAAATAACCAAGAGCTTTATCTTCAAGGAGCTGATACTCTTGTGAGCCAGAATATACAGCATATCACACTCATCACGAGAAAGTACAGGACAAATTCTGTGAAAGGTGTAACTAGGTGCTTTGGAAATACAGAGGAAAAATCAATAGTGGAATCCAGACTTCATAGAAAGTCTGGATCAATAAATAGGACTTTGGCAAGTGGACATCTAATGTCAATTATTTCAAGTTGAAGGGTCAGAATTGAGTAAACACAAGAAGTTAAAGAACATTGTGGCCTTTGGGATACAGACATGGGTTTATCAGAGAAGACTGGAAAAATAGGTTAAAGCTACTGTGAATCATTTGAATACTACACCTTATAATTTAGAGTTTATTCCATAGATAATGTGCAAGATCTTAAAAATGTTATTGCTCGTGAGATGCCAGGGATACCTGGGCAGGATGGCACATACCTGTAATCCTAGTTACTAGGGAAAAAGTGAACTTCTCTGAAATAGAGGAACAGGAATGACTGTGGGGAAATGGCTCAAGCAATAGAACACTTGCTTAGCAAGTGCAAGACCTTAAGCTCAAGCCCCAGTAACACACACACACACAAACAAAAACAAAAGATGTCATGGACACTCCCAATTTCTTGTCAGAGTTAAATCTGGTTTGCTAAAATGCATTCAAATACGCAAAAAAGCATTCATGCCATTGACTTACTGGTTCCACTACAGCAAAGTAGGAGAGAAACAAAATAGTAATTAAGGATGTGATTTCTGGAGTCAGGAGACAGGCCTGTGTTCAAATCCTAGGTCTAAAATGTACTTAGAGTGACCTATCACAAGGCCTCAGCTTTCCTATCTATAAAGTGTGTGTGTGTTGGGGGGAGAATTTCATAGGGACTGGGTATTTGTAGCTCACACCTGTAATTCTTTCTTCTTTGGAGGCTGAGATCCTAAGGATCACAGGTTGAAACCAATCCAGGCAGGAAAATCTGTGAGACGCTTATATCCAATTAATCAAAAGAAAAGCTGAAAGTGGAACTGTGGCTTAAGTAGTAGAGCACCAGCTTTGAGCCAAAAAGCCAAGCAGAGCTCAGGGCTTTGAGTTCAAGCTTAAGAACTGTCATATACATGCACCCCCGCCCCCTCACAAATTCTCATATTATTTTGAAGACAGTCGTGGTCAGGGGCCAGTATCTCATGCCTATAATCTTAGCTAATCAGGTGGGTGAGATCTGAGGATCAAGGTTCAAAGCCAGCATGAGCAGGAAAGTCTATGTGACTCTTATCTCTAGTTAACTACCAAAAATATTAAAAGTGGAGCTGTGGCTCAAAGTGGTAGAATGCCAGCTCAGTGACTGCACCCTGGCCTGAGTTCAAGCCCCAAGGACCAGCACATACACATACATCAAATCAATAAATCAATAAACCTGAGTTCAAGCCCCAGGACCAGAAAACAATAAAAACAACTAAAACAGAAGAAAAGAATGTTTTTAATATGGAACCAACCTAGATGTCCCTCAGTTGATGAGTGGATCAACAAGATGTGGTATTTGTGGAATTCTATGCTGCTGTCAGAAAAAATGACATCGACCCATTTGTTAGGAAATGGAAAGACTTAGAAAAATCATATTAAGTGAAATAAGCCAGACTCAAAGGAACTTAGGCTCAATGGTTTCCCTCATTTGTCATAATCAGTAGAAACCTTAGGCTCTCCTAGCAGAGATTTGGAATAGAGCAAAACCTTGATACATAAGGCCATATAGTATGAAGCTAATTGAAAGGACCTCCAGGATATTGAAACAAAAGCCATATAATGAATAATTGTTGTCCTTAATGTACTATGTTATCTCTCATCTCTTTTGCTGTCCCTTGGTTATCTCATATTGTTACAGTATCTCACTTTGTTATCTGATATATTGGATATATTTGTATTTGGTTATTTGAAATTGGATAGGGAAGGAGGGAAAACCAAGATGGGGGGGAGGGTAATGGGGACCAAGACATGTGAAAGGGTATCAATGTATGTGAATTAATGTACCTTCTATTTGGCAAATATCATGTAACCCTTTTATTAATTACAATAAAAATATTTAAAAAAAGAATGTTTTTAAGCTGGAAAAGGAAACAATGCATTTCAAGGGAGGCTAGTAGATGGCCAGGTTGAGGATGTGATGGAGAAAAGAAAGGTAAAAGACAAGAATATGCATATTTATTTTTCTGAAGCAGTCCAGAAATGGTGTCTTTCCACCTCCCAATAAATAGGGTGAAGCTGAAGGTGTGGTAGAGGAGGAGGACTTGGCTGAAAAAAAATTTTTTTGTACACATACACAAGATCTACACAGAGAGAAAGAGAGCCATAATGGAGCCTGAGAGGTTATCTATAATACAAATATCTGCCAAAGGACATGGATTCAGCAGATAAATATACAACTTGTACAAATTAGTAATAAAGACAGATAAGCCAATACAAAAACAGACGCAATTAAGTCAGCACTTTATCAAAGAAGCCAGTAAATAGATGACATGCGCTCATTAGTTATCAGAAAAATGCAAATGAAACCACATAATGAGAAACTGCTAGACACCCAGCAAAATAATGGAAGGTAAAAACTCACAATTATAGGTGCTGATAGGAAACAATGGAACACTGTCTTCCACAGCACATAGGCAGAAAACAATTGAACAACTTCAGAAAACTGACTGGCACTCTATACTATACCTACTAAAGCTATGCACAGGCAATACTATGACTCAGAAGTTCTCTTTCTTGTGTTTATGTACAGAGATAGACATATAAAGAAATGCTGGCAGCAATTTTACTCAACACTCTGATCTAAGAGCAACCCAAATGTTCATCAACAATAGAAGCATACATTTTGATATCATCGTGCAGGGGAATGTTACACTTCAGTGAAAAAAAACCAAATTACTGATTCATGAAATAATATGGATAAGTAGCTTGAACTGATAATATTGCATTAAAATATGATAATATATTACTCCACTTAAATGAAGGCAGGCAAAATTGATTCATGCGGATTTTTTTTTGTCATTTGTGGGGCTTGAACTCAGGGCTTGGGTGCTGTCCCTTGAGCTTCTTTGTGTTCAAGGTTAATGCTCTACCACTTGAACCACAGCACCACTTCCAGTTTTTGAGTGGTTAATTGGAGATAGGAGTCTCACAGGCACTTTTCTGCTTGGGCTGGCTTTGAACTGACAGATCTCAGCCTCTTGAGTCGATAGGATTACAGGCCACTGACACCCGGCTTCCATGGTGATTTTGCCAAGAATAGTGGCTACTTTCAGCAGAGGATTAGGTGACCTGATTTGGTTGACCTGGGATTCAGAGGATATTTTGGGATGTGGCATTTTCATTGCTAATTTACCCAAGATATCCCTCAAGCAAACTGGGATGAATGGCTACCCTAGAAGGGGGTCTTTTTTTATTTTGGTAGGAGTAGGGAGCCCTGAAAGAACCTTTTAAGGGATGAAATGTCCAATATCTTCTTCTGAGTTGTAGCCATTAGTGAATATATATGAGAAATTTTATCCTGCTGTCTAATTAAGAATTATGTATTAATGTGTGATATGGATCCAGAATTTGAGGCCACAGCAAGGCTCTGGTGGTTCACACCTTTAATCTTAGCTTCTCAGGGGGCTGAGATTCTGAAGATCACAGTTTCAATAGCCTGGGCAGAAAAGTCTGTGAGATTGTCTCCAAGGTAACCACTTTCAAAAAGTGACACCAGAGGCATACCTTAAGTAGTGGAGTGCCAGCTGTAAGCAAGGAAGTTAAGCAAGAAAGTCAAATGAGAGCCTGAGGCCCTGAGTTCAAGCCTTGGTGCCAACACAAAATGAAGAGGAGGAGGAGGAAAAGGAGAAGGAGGAGCAAGAGGTGAAGCAGGAGGAGGAGGAGGAGGAGGAGGAGAAGTTGTTTGAGGTCAGCCTAGGCTATATAGAGAGACTATCTAAAAAACAGAGTAAAATAAAAACAGACAGGAAGGAAGGAAGGAAAGAGACAAGAAAAATTATATTTTCACAATCTATAGAAAACAAAGAAAGCTAAGACTTGTTGAATAGAGCTATGGGGAAAATTTTGGTGACTGAAATAATCAAGTTCCAATTTTTTTCTTCTTCCTCTCCTTCCTTCCTCCCTTCCTTACTCCCTTCCTTCCTCTTTTTTTGCCCCCTCCAGTATCAGGGTTTGGACGCAGGGCCTCATACTCTCAGCCTGCTTGCTCAGCTCGTGGTCTACCTACCACTTGAACTATATCTCCAATCCTCCAACTTTCATTTCTAATCTTGGTTTGACTTCTTTGATCTAAAGAAGATGGAGCAAAATTTGGTGAACAGAAATGGAAAGTAAGGTAGACCAACAAAGCCTTTATTATTCTGAGAGAGTCCTATGACCCCGGAGATTCACAGAAGCCTTATCAAACAACATTGCTCATCTAGAGGCAGTGAATGCAGAGAGCAGAAAAGAACATGAAAACTCATTTCTGGTATTCAAAAGGGGCCAGAGGATAGAGCTGAAAAACTGATGATTTGTGGACTGATCTTGGATCATAGCACATTTCTAAAACAGGTTATTAATAGGATAGTTTGTGAGCCCCTAGAAGTGATAATTCATTCATAAAATCACTGAGGATTCTTTGGATC
Organism: Megascapheus bottae; assembly: GCF_031878675.1. Classification (NCBI taxonomy): domain Eukaryota; kingdom Metazoa; phylum Chordata; class Mammalia; order Rodentia; family Geomyidae; genus Megascapheus; species Megascapheus bottae. The sequence continues at coordinate 26,887,183 of NC_143547.1, forward strand.
AAGTAATTCCAGACTAACTTCCCTGCTCACTTTGACCTGGTTATTTGATTTTAAAATTAGAGCAATGCAATATGTGTAGAATAGAAACTTTAGAGAGGAATTCAACAGGGATTTTCAGGATAACATTTTAAAGATTTGGGCTGCTAGAAAATGAGGGCGATTTGTAATTGGTTAAATAAATTTTTCCCCAAATTAATGGGATATCCACATAGAACAATGGGACTTTTCTCTTTAATTTTGTACTATTTAATATTTTTATTAACAATTGGAGCATAGATAAAAGTTGTATTCAAACTGAAGATGACATATACTTGGGGAGACACTTGTTATAAAGTCTCAGAATCAAGTGTATAGGCTAGAGTTATAGATTTAATTCAAGATTATATTTAATAGAATAAGTAAAGTGTACTTTCCTTGTTAAGCAAAGTCTAGCTGTGCAAGGGATTTTAGTTGATACAATGTTTAATATGCTTCAATATGAAGGCAATGGCTAGATAGGAAGGATAATTAGAATGTTTAGACCAAAAAACTATGATTTAGGAAACAAAGATACAGGAGGGAGAAAAGTCATATATCATCTGTATGAGTTCAAGAAACAATGTACATGTATATGAGTTATAAGAAGGTAGATTTGACATGAATTTTCTAATGAGCTGTTCAGTACAAAGAAGACATAACCAGTTTCTGAAGATAGCAAGCTTCTTCTCCGGTAAGGTAAGACAGATGATATTTTACTTTGCAATAAAAGATGCAACTATTGCAAAACCTTGCATTGATGACGTTTCAAGTTTAACTCAAAAACCTGTGACGTATGTATGGTTCTATGAGTAGAAATCTATTGTGATCTTTAACAAATTGATAGTTTTCACATATAAACTGGGAGTAAATATACTTAGTAATACATAGAAATTTGTAATACATACAAATCTTTTATTTATTTATTTATTTATTTATTTATTTATTTTGTTGCTGGTACTGAGGCTTGAGCTCAGGGCCTAGGTACTGTCCCTTAGCTTTTTTTTCCCCCTCAGGATTGGTACTCTACCAAATGAGCCACACCTCCATGTCCGGCTTTTTGCTGGTTCATTGGAGATAAGACTTTTCTGCCCAGGCTGACTTCAAAGCACAATCTTCAGATCTCTGTCTCCTGAGTAGCTACAATTACAGACATGAGATACCAGCACCCAGCAGCATAAAGCCATTTGATTAGCAAAAAAATAGTCTTTATACTTCTACTTAGAAAAAATTTATTGAGGCTGGGTGTTGGTATATCATGCCTATAATGCCTGAGATCTCAGGAGGCTGAGATCTGAGATCAGAGGATTGTGGTTCAAAAGTCCCCGTGACTCTTATTTCCAATTAACCACTCAAAAACTGGAAGTGGTGTTGTGACTCAAGTGGTAGAGCATTAGCTTTGAGCGCAAAGAAGCTCAGAGATAGTGCCCAGGCCCTTAGTTTAAGTCTTTCAACCGACAAAAATATTATTGAGGAATTTTGTGACCTAAGAGATAAATTTTGGAATATAATCAACACACAAGTTAGTTCTATCATTATTTCTTCCAATTGACTTTCTCTGTAGATAAATATTCTGTAATTATATATTTGAATCTCTGTCTATTGTGAGATAATCCAGAGGATCAAGACAACCGAGTCATTTTCACAGCAAAAGCATTTGCTTCAGAGGAGAAATTCAGTGATTGTCATGGGAATGCCTGAAACAACTGGAAATATGGAATTCTATATATACTATGCTTTTTAATCTATCCAACCAATGATAAGATTTAATTTATTAATCAGGTACAGTAAGATATTATGAACAGTATTTAATCAATAGGGCAATTATAATAATATACATTCATAAGAATGACTTAAAACTCACAAATTATTTCTTTCTGGAACATTCTATGTACTATTTCCTGGACTGTGGGTCACTGAAGATAATTGAAACTAGCAAGTGAATTTTGCAGATAAGGTGGGCAGGAGGATTAATATACATAATGGAAAATGAGATATCCAGGGAAGAATTTCATAGCAAGGAGATGGGCTGGCTTAAATTCTTTAAGAAGAGCCTTGGCTGACTCATATTTAAGTTCAAAGAAAGCAGAAAATCATTTAAAGACATGGGCTGTCTTGGATGATCTGTTGTCAAGACTGTTCAGGCTTCGCGTCTACTATGGCTGGGATGGGGAGGGAAGACAGGCCCGGATTCTATGCCTGAGCTTTATCTGGAAGAGGCTCTTAGGGGCTTATCATTTGACAACTTTTCTCCTGGTCTTCCCTTGATTTCCTTTTCTTTTTCAACTTGTGTCAAAACTGGGGAAGCTTTTTACGTTTTCCTTTTCACTCACCACTACAGCAAGAAGAGTTTAAGACTCACTTTAGTGAACAGACTGAGTGATCGATTAGTCATTTCTTTTCTATGAATAATACAATAGAGGCCTGGAAACAAACAGGTCAAGTCTCCCTTCCAATTAATTTTTTGGCTCGGCACAGGTGGCTCATCCTTCTAATCCTAGCTACTCAGGAGGCTGAGATCTGAGGGTCTCAGTTCACAGCTAGCCTGGGCAGGAAAGTCCGTGAAACTTGTATCTCCAATTGATCATCAGAATACTGGAAGTGGCACTGTGGCTCAAGTGGTAGAGCACTAGCCTTGAGCTGAAGAGCCTAGGCCCAGAGTTCAAGCCCCATGATTGATCAAAAAAAAAAAAAGCAAAAAAGCAAAAACAAAAACTTCTTTGCCACAAATTCAAGGTCTTAGTAACTAATCCTAAAAAAAAATCACATTCTTCAATATGTTGTTTCAACCCCTAGTTACTCCATAATTGGAAAGAGAAAGTGCAGCGTGGTACACATGCATCCAGTCTATACTATCTCTTGAAACGCTTATGATCAACACATGAAACATGATCTCTTTCCTGAGAGCTATAGGAGAGGAAGTCTTACGTTTTCATAATCACTTTTGATGGGAGCTCTGATCTGGAAGACTTTTTACCAGGGGGCAGACAGGCAATAATACTGTCCCAGGTGTGCTGGTATGGCCTTTTGGGCTACATAAATTTCCTTTCCCACCAATAGTCATTTCATGTTTGATTCCAGAGTTAGATAATCATGAAAATGATACAGCCATCAGTTAGTTGCTTTTTTGTTTCAATATCAATGTAGTCATGTTACTTTAAAAACAAAAACAAGACAAAACAATAAACAATAATAACAAAAATCCCACTGCAACATTCTTTGGAGGGTCCTTGACCTGGTAACTGATGACAGGTTAAATGATTTCTAATAAGTAGTATGCTATGTAGTTTACTAATAATTAATTGTTATAACAATGAATACCAGAAAGCAGAAATATGTTTGGGGGAGGGAAGAGGGGGCACGTGCATGGAAAAACTGAATGGGATGGGAAGAAGAATAACGGGGGAGAATGGTGGAAGGGTGACATTGATCAATACGCATTGTCGTCAACCTGACTTAAGGAATTGTAATCTTTTTATACAACTACTTAACAATAAAGATTATTTTTTTTGCCAGTGCTGGGGCTTGGATTCAGGGTCTGAGAACTGTCCTTGGGCTTTCCTCAATGCTAGTACTCTTACCACTTGAGCCACAGCACCACTTCTGGCTTTTTCTGTGTATGTGGTACCACGGTATCGAATTCAGGGCCTTATGCATGCTAGATGAGCACTCTACCACTAGGCCAAACTCCTGGAATTGTTTTTTTCTAGCGGAGTGACTATGGCTCACAACTTTACTCAGGCACTCAGGCACTCAGGAGGCTGAGATCTGAGGATGGCAGTTCAAAGCCAGCCCAGATAAGAGTCTGTGAGACTCTTATCTCCAGTTAACCACCAGAAAACCAGAATTGGAATTGTGGCTTAGGTGGTGAAGTGCCAGCCTTGAGCACAAAAGCTCAGGGACAGTACTTAGACCTTGAGTTCAAGCCCCAGGACCAGAACCACCCCCCCCAAAAAAAAATCTAATTTGAGACATAGCTATACATCCAATAAAACATTTCATCACAGTCTATTTTATATCAGATAATTCCAATATGATCTATCTCAACATTTGGGGTGTCATTTCCCAGAGTGCAGAGATATCTTGATACCTATAAATAAACCCTCTCAGTGCCTAACGAAGGTCTTGTGAATGCCCCTTAAATACTTTTGAGTTAAATAAGCAAAAATTTACTTTCCCTTACTGGTAGTTACATGTAAACCTATATTTTGACCTAATGATTAATGTGCATTTAGGTTTATTTCCTGGATCCAGTCTATTTAAAGAAATAATGTGACAAGGAAGTCAAAGTGCCAGCCATCCTTGTTTAAACAAAGCTGTTGAGAACTCTCTACTGCCATCTCGTGGGAGAAAAGGCTCTGTAGCCATCTAGTCCATTCTTGGTAAAGGACTATTGGACAATGTCAGCAGAGGATGAGGCTGGTACTTGGGATGGGAGGTGGGCACAGTGTATTTTACTCTCATTATCCACGGGCTTCCTCGGGTGCTTGCACCTTTGGCATTTAGCATAATAGCAGAGTAAGCCTTATTTGTGAACAAGCACATCGTGAAAAAGCTCTGAGTGATATTTTTGGCTGTGGTTCTTGTCTGTGGGCTAGTAATTTATCCCGTGGAATCGTCCCATCTGAACAATGCCACTTTTGCATGTGAAAAGTCTTGCTTACTTAGCATGAACATTACACTTGCAGAGACAACATATATAGGGCATTGTTTGATTTCCTTTTTCATTCTTGGTCCTGTGGCTCTCCTTGGCAGCCTCTTTGCTGTCAGCATCCTGTCTGTGGATCCAGAGAGAGTGTGCTTAAGACTAGGCCACACTGAACCATGCAGGAGGGGAAGCTGAGACTCTCAGAGTCTGCTAACTTCTCATCCAAGTTGACTTTATTCATAAAGAACCCTGCCAGTCAACGCCCAAGTTCCAAAGTACCATGAACCAGTCAGACACCCTTTTTTACTTTTATTTCTTTGATTTTTATTCCCTCACCACTACCTTACTACTCTATGAACAAAATATATTAGTCCCTTGTATCTTGTGTTTTCCTCCCTTAAACAAATGCCAACACACACACACACACACACACACACACACACACACACACACACACACACGATTGAGGGTTCTGGCAGAGGTTCCTGTTAGAAAGTAGCCCTTGAGGAAGAGCAAGGGAAACCATTTAAATCAAGCATCAAGAGTATCTAGGTGTTTGAGATAGGCTGAATGAGCACTGGGCCATTTGAGAGAAGTTGAAGGATGATACACATATCCTGTCCGTGCTGTAATTGTTCTACATCTGATGTTTGAAACTCCTATTTAAGTATAAAAAGATCATGGTTTCCAAACCAGAAACTATGACGTGTCTAGCAAAGTATCAGAAAACAGAGCAGATCTGTTTAGCCAAATCTGGGATGAATAACCATACAGAGATTTCATCTTGTTCCAAATGAGATCAAAGACAGAGGGGTGCTTGTTTGGAACACTAGTGGGACAAATTCAGAGGCCACATCTGGATTTGATAAGGGATGATACTAGGATGCCAGAATCGTAACATGCTCAAATTCCTGCTATAAAATGGCATAACATTTACATAGGCACATGCACATCCACTGCCATGCGTTATATCATCTCTGGATTACTTACAATAGCCTAAACACTATTTAAATAATTGTTAAACTGTGCTGTTCAGGGGATAATGATAAGGCAAAGAGTTTGCACATGTTTAGTAGAGGGATTTTTTTTTATGAGGCAGGATCTCATTGTGTTGTCCAGGCTTGATTTTTTTTTTTTTGTGGGTCATGGGGCTTGATCTCTGCCTGGGCGCTGTCCCTGAGCTCTTCAGCTCAAGGCTACCACCCTACCCTTGGGCCAAGCCCCACTTCCCATTTTCTAGAGATTAATTGGAGATTAGAGTCTTAGATCCTTTTGTGCCATGGCTGGCTTTGAACCTTGATCTTCAGATCTCAGCATCCTGAGTAGCTAGGATGACAGACGAGACTCACTGTGCCCGGCTCAGGCTTGATCTTAAACTCTTGAGCTCAAGGGATTCTTGGAGGGCTAACAGTGAAATGCTGCTAGATATTAACAGTTTGGTATTTTCATGGATCAAATTCTTAGATTAGTTGCCCATCACAAGGATCTAAGAGAATGGAGTCAAAGAACATGTTAGGGTTTTTTTGTTTACCTATTTGTTTATCCAGGGAAAGTGTTGTGTTTTAAACTCAGGGTCATGTGCTTGTTATACCACTTGTGCCTCGCCCCACTCACACCCATTTTTGCTTTAGCTTATTTTTCTTTCTTTCTTTCTTTTTTTTTTTGGCCAGTCCTGGTCTTAAGCTCAGGGCCTGAGCACTGTCCTTGGACTTTCTCAAGGCTAGAGCTCTACCACTTGTGCCTCAGCACCACTTACGTCTTTTTCTAAGTATGTGGCACTAAGGAATCGAACCCGGGTCTTCGTGCATGCTAGGCAAGCACTCTACCACTAGGCCAAACTCCCAGCCCTAGCTTATTTTTCATATAAAGTTCCTTGCTTTTTGGTCAATCTGATCATGAGCTACAGTTATTCCTAACTGCCTCCTAAATAGCAATCAGTTACCATGTCAGTTGTGGGGCTTGAAGTCAAGGTCTGGGCACTGTCCCCGAATTCTCTTTGTTCAAGGCTAGTGCTCTATTACTTTGAGCCAGATCCACTTCTGGTTTTCTGGTGGTTAAGGAACAGAAGAGTTCCAAGGATTTTACTTCCTGCCTGGGTTGACTTTGAACCATGATTTCTCAGATCTGTCTCCTGAGTAGCTAGGATTACAAGTGTGAGACACTAGCACCTGGCTATATGGCTATTTTTTTCCATCCTGGGGTTTGAACTCAGGGCCTAGATGTGGTGCCTGAGCCTCTCTGTGCTCAAGGCTAGTACTTTACCACTTGAGCCACAGCACCACTTCCAGCCTTTTCTGTGTATGTGGTACTGATGAATTGAACCCAGGACTTCATGTATGCCAGGCAAGGACTCTACCACTAAGGCCACACACTATCTAGTCCTATTTCTTAAATAAGCATGGAGGGTCACATCAAAAAGAATGGTGGATGAAAATGTGATGGAGTCTTATTATAAATAAATCCTCATTAGGTCTTGTCACAGCCCCTTTGTTTCATGACTGTGCTTTGTCAAAGTTTGGACTACAATCTCTCTTTGTTAGACTGAGATGAGGGTGGATTCATTAACATTCTCCTTCCCTCCCTCTCTCCCTCCCTTCCTTCCTCTCTTCTTCCTTTCTCTTCTCTCCCAACCCCCTCTGCCCACAGTCTAAACACTTACTTGTACCAGGTCTGGTGTGAGGCGTTTGGCCTGCAACCATTTCTGGAACCTTCCTGTCTTCCTCAGGATACGCTCAATGCTGCAGGTCTTTGGGGCTGAGGCAGAAGCACAGATTCTCTTGTCAGCAATCTCATTTTGTTCTTTACTCGCTAGCCTGAAGATCTCTACTGGACGCCAGGTTTTGGAATCATCTGAGTAATTTGCAGAATAAGAAGGCAGGTCATCAGGAGGCAGTTCAAGGTCAGAAGCCAGCGAGTTGTCAAACCTGTTGGAAGAATAGCCTTTTTAGAATTGATTTGTGAGCTGCAGGTCAGCTGAGCTGACAGACAGAACAGGACAGCAGCCTGTCCAATCTACTTTTCTTCTTCAGACTGCAGTGTTTGAAACTTTCAAATAGGAAAGCCATTCTTCTTTCTTTTAGTCTCTCTCTCTCTTTCTCTCCTTCCTTTCTTTCTTCCTTTCTTTCTTTCCTTCTTTCCTTTCCTTTCCCTTTCTTTCTTTCTTTCTTTCTTTCTTTCTTTCTTTCTTTCTTTCTTTCTTTCTTTCCTTCCTTCCTTCCTTCCTTCCTTCCTTCCTTCCTAACTTCCTTCCTTCTGGTCCTAGGGTTTGAACTAAAGGTCTGAGCATTGACCCCGAGCTTTTGTGCTCAAGGCTGGCACACTACAACTTGAGCCACAATTCCATTTCCAGTTATTTTAGTGATTAATTGGAGATAGAATCTGAGAACTTTCCTCCCCAAGGCTGGCTTGAAGCCACAATCCTCAGATCTGAGCTTTCTGAGTAGCTAGGATAACAGGTTATAAACCATGAATCACTAGGGCCTAGCCTGGAAAGGTCATTTTTATTTCCTCGGATTTAGATATGTTTATATGTGATATCAGAAAAGGTTTGGGTCAGAAAGAAACTACCCTCTTCACTCAACACGTGTAGAAGGACTAACTATGGCCTTCTGAATTTTTTTTGTCAGTCTTGGGGCTTGGACTCTGGGCCTGGGTGTTGTCCCTGAGCTCTTCAGCTCAAGACTACTGGTGTACCCTTGAGTCACAGCACCCCTTCCGGTTTTCTAGTGGTTAATTGGAGATAAGATTCTCCTAGGCTTTAGTGCCCCGGCTGGCTTTGAACCGTGATGCTCAGATCTCAGCCTTCTGAGTAGCTATAGGATTATAGGCCTGAGTCACTGTGCCTGGCTTTGTTCTATTTTTTTGTCTTCAGGTATGGGGTCTTGAAATCTTACACTATTTTAGCTTTTTTGCTCAAGGCAGGTACTCTACCACTTTGGGCCACAGTTTGACTTCTGAATGTTATGGATTTTTTTCTGTTCTAGCTGGCTTTAAACCATGATCTTCAACTCTCAGCCTCCTGAACAGTCAGGATTACAGGCATGGACCACTAACACTTAGCCCTTGTGAACTTGCACTTCAGGTAAATATTTTAGGTGTCCCAAATTACTCACCATCGAACTATTGCTTAGGTCATGGAACCATAGTTTTCAAAAGATACTAGAATGTCAACCCCTAAGGATCCCCATCAGTTTGGCTTTCAGTTTAAAGATTAAAGTCATCAGAACCAGTCAAGTCTCAGGCAATAGTGACTTCTAAATGATCACCAGATTTGAAGATCTTTGAGCTTTAGGAGGTCTGCAAATTACATACAAAGTCCTGGTCAGTTTTTATTTTTCCTCAGGGGAGAGGCACAGAGCTAGTATTATTTGCCAATTTCCAAGTCCTCCTTTATTCTAAAGTCATTTCTCCAGCTGTATCATGACATTTCCATTAGGGAAGAATGAATGTTCAATAGTTTTTGGATTTATGGATGAAAATGTAGTCAGAAAATTTTTTACCTTTATGATTAAGTGTTATACTGAAAGTAAAAATGTCTATATAATATAGTATGTAGTCAGGTGCCAGTGGCTCATGCCTGTAATCCTACTACCCAGGAGGCTGAGATCTGAGGACCATGGTTCAAAGCCAGCCCTGGGAGAAAGTTCCTGTGAGACTCATCTCCAATTAGCCACCCAAAACCCAGAAGTGGAGCTGTGGCTCAAAATGATAGAGCACTAGCCTTGAGCAAAAGATCTCAAGGACAGTACCCAAGCACCCAGGCCCCACAACTGACCATATATACATATTTAAATGAGAGCCTTGAAATTCTTATTATGAACTATTAGTTAACCTTATGATAATAGATTTTAGTAAGTGTATTTTGGAAGAATTAAGATTATTGAAGAGTCTCACATCTTAGATTGTTTTGTTTTCTCCCTTAACATGGTAAGACTTTACCCTAAGACACCACAATCTCTCACCTTTATTTATTTGTTAAAATTATGACACTGGAGATAGAACCAGAACCTTGCCCATGCTATTGAGCCAATGCCAAACTTTCTCTCCTGTTTTGATGGTAAAGCAAACCATTCTAAATTTGTAAGGACAAAGAGGTCAAGAGACTTGTTGAGGGAGCTGGAGAGCCCAAACCTCTGAGTCCTTGAAGAATGTTCTAGAACTTTGTCCTCCTACATTTGAAAGTATGCTCCAGACTGTCAGTCAGCAACTTCTACAATGCAACAAGGCAAACTGTTGTGGATGTAGGTGCTAAAACTGCTAGTCAAGAATTTTGTCACAAAACATTACAAATGATGAAATATGGTAAATTCACAATGCATCCAGTTTACTCAGTTTGGGGACAACCCCGGGGTGTGATTCTTCCTTCTTGGAAGGTCAAGAAAGTGCCAAGGCCCAAAGGAAGGTCTCTCACCCTTTTTCTCATGGCTGCTTTTGCTTGTGCAGTTTCAACCCCACAAAAGTCCTGAGGCTAAGGACTTACAACTAGGTGGCTTTTAAAAACACTGATAACAGAACCATATATTGATGAAACATTTAAGTGTGCCACTTTGCTAAATACTCTATGGGCATTGATTTAATTCTTGATACCCTTTCTTTTGGGAGTACTGGGGTTTGAAGTCAAGGTCTTGCACTTGCTAGGCAGGCACTGGACCACTTGAGCTGAGCCCTCTGTCCCTTTTTAAAAAATATTTTTATTGTAATTAATAAAAGGGTTACATGATATTTGCCAGATAGAAGGTGCATTAATTCACATACATTGATACCCTTTCACATGTCTTGGTCCCCATTACCCTTCCCCCACCCCCTCACCCTCTGTCCCTTTTTTTGCTTCAAATATTTTTGTGGTTTTGTCCAGAGTCAGCCACTGACTTTTTCTTTTCTTTCTTTTTTTTTTGGTCAGTCGTGGGACTTGAACTCTGGGCCTAGGCATTGTCCCTGAGCTCTTCAGTTCAAGGCTACCACCCTACCCCTTGAGCCACAGGGCCACTTCCAGTTTTCTGGTGGTTAATTGGAGATAAGATTTTCATGGACTTAGTGCCCAGACTGGCTTTGAATAGAGATCCTCAGATCTCAGCCTCCTGAGTAGCTACCATTACAGACATGAGTCACTGGGCCTAGCAGCCACTGACTTTTATGCTCCTAGTCATACCATTGGTTTAGCTGGGATTACAAATGTGTCACTGGTTCATTCTTATTTGATTGAGATATAGTCTTGATAACTCCTTACTGAGGCTGTCTTTGATCAGCCCAACCTCAGTCTCCCAAGTAGCTGCAATTATAGATATATGTCATCATGCCTGACCTTTATTTAAGCTTTTCAATGTATCTATGAGTTTAATACTATTATTAGCTATACATCTGAGGCATGGGAGCCAAGGTCATATAATTAGGAATTGGAGAAGTGGCATTCAAGGCACAATATTTACCACTCTGATATTGCTTGTTAATCCATCAGTCATTTCCTGAATTAGTACATGAGACAGGATCGATAACAATGTTAAAGTTAAGAACTGACAAGGTCTTGAAAATTTGCTTGTTATATCTGAGATTTTTGTTGTTATTATAAAGGTGATATATAGAGGGGTTAACATTTTTTAAGTCAGGTAATGAGTACATTTCTTTTTAGACAATGTTACCCCTTCCTTTGCTTTCTCAAGCCGAGAATTTATTTTCTCTTTGCTCTTACTCCCATCTTGTTTGGAGGCTAAGAATATTAAAGGGAAAATAAATGCAAATTTCAAGACTCCTGTTCACTCAATTGGCTTTCAGAGGTTAGACTTCCTGCCCTGTGGGACAAGCTTTCTTCAGTCTCTTTCTCCTCAGGAGTCTCTGAAGTGATAACACCAATTTGGTTTGGTAGGTGACCCAGAGGTTCAGTGATCAAGACATTCCATAAGGACTAATAGGGGCAAATAGGGTTGTCCACATTGAACATGGTAATACCCTTATTTTATGAAATGGAAAATGTATACTTTTATACCATTGATTATCTACATTACGGAGGAGGAGAATGTTGAGAAAATAAGCTTTTAAAAATTGACTAAAATGTCGATACCCTGGAATTTGGAAAAACCACAAAACAGAAGTAGTTGTTTCTTTTCTTTTTTTTTTAAATTGATACTGAAGCTTGAACTCAGGGCCTCCTGCTCTTCCTCAGCTCTTTGTGCTGGCATTCTACCACTTGAGCCACACCTCTCCTTTCAGCACTTTACTGATTAATTGGAAATAAAAATCTTAGAGACTTTCCTGCTGGGCTGGCTTCAGTGATTCTCACATCTTAGCTTCCCAAGTAGCCACTGGCACTCAGCCAGTGGTAGCTCTCTAAATCATCCTTTTGAATTGATATCATGTGTATGACTGAAGTAAGACTGGTTGAATTCCTTATTGCATTCAAAGATGTGCAATGGACCACAATTTCTCAGAGTAAGAAGGAAATTTCCAGGTCAGTTTCCTAAGTTTCTCAACATGGAGAGTAGGGTGGTTATCATGGGAAAGGGGACAGAATTGGACTTAGAATGAAATGTTTTTTTTTCCCTTGTTGGGTACATAGGCTTTTCTAAGTATTTCTTGCCTCTCTACTCTCTTCTCCATTCCTTAGCTCTGCACAGAAAGCTGACAGTACCCAGTATCTTTTTTTCTTTTTGACACTCCTGAGCCCTAAACTAAGGGCCTCAGCACTGTCCTTGGACTTTTTCAAGGCTAGAGCTCCACCCCTTGCCCCAGAACCACTTCTGGCCTTTTCTATGTATGTGGTACCGAGGAATTGAATCCAGGACTTTGTACATGCTAGGCAAGCACTCTACCACTAGGCTACGCTCCTGGACTAACCCAGTATCTTTTGAAAGCCACAGGACTGTGGCCGGGAGTTTGAGAAAAATCCAAGGACAGTGCTCAGGCTCTGAGCTTAAGCCCAGGACCGGCAAAAAAAATGCCACAGGACTAAGATACCGTAGCAAAATTTACCATTTTTCTTGTAGAGTCCATTGCCTTTTGTTGCACTTACAAGTTTGATGTCCCGTCATGTCATTGGCTACTACTTAGATAAGTTGTATTTTGGGGGGTCTTCTTAAATATTTCTTAAATTGTGCCACAAAGTGCTCTCTGATACTGAATATTAATCAATCAAATTCTAGTAGACGCTCCCAATTGGTATGGTCTTTCAGGATTTTATAATAGGAATATTCTCAATAGGAAGAGTATGCCAATAAGGTATACTCAGTTTTCTTGCTTCCTTTAGTGTTTTCATTCAGGATACAAAAGTCAATATGGAATGCATGGGAGAATTGCTATGGAAAGCATTCCAGTTTTCAGTGTTTGGTGACCAAGGATGGAATGGGGAGGACTCTGATATATTACTAGCATTCTCACCAAAGAAGAGATAAAGGAAAGAAAGCAAGGCCATACTCCTCTACCAGCTAGAGGTGTTCAACATACTCTGCCAGTCTAGGAAGGCCCTCTGCTGTTCGCATTTTAGCAGTGTCTTTAGTAAGAATCAGGGTGGAAGTACTCAAGCAGACTGGGCTAGAATATTGTGGATAGAGATCTGGGGATGGACTGTTTTTTCCCCTGAAGTAGAATGAGAAACATTTTTTTTGCCAGTCCTGGGGACTGAATGCAGGACCTGAGTACTGTCCTTGGGCTTTTCTCAAGGCTAGTGCTCTACCACTTGAGTCACAGCACCACTTCCGGCTCTTCTATATATGTGCTACAGAGGAATTGAACCCGGGTCTTTGTGCATGCTAGGCAAGCACTCTACCACTAGGCCAGACTCCTGGCACCAAGAAACGTTCTTAAAAGTGCATAGGTAGTTACTCAATGGCAAAAAGCTAAAAGAGGAGATCAACAAGAACAAGAATACATGCACCATTAGAAAGAAAAGCACAGGGGAGTGGTGGTCTGGGCATAGCTTAGTGCTAGAATGCCTGCTTACAATGCATGAGGCTCTGGAATTCCATCTCCAGCTGCCTCTCCTCCTCAGAAAAGAGACAAAGAAGCATAGTTAGACAATTTAGCAGAGAAGCACAAATGGCTGATAAATCTGAAAGAAACTGCTCAAAAGTTAGGAAAAATGAAAGCTACAAATTAATATTAAATATCAATTTAAGTTATGGCTATTAATATATTTAACACACAAGTTATAATGATTACATGAAATATTAATAGTTACTATAGGAAATATATACATGGCATTATTTTATTTCATGTCTTTAAAATTTACTAATTTTATTAATTCAATAATTTAATGCACTATTCTTTTTCTTTATTTTATTATCTTTAGGTAGTTGTACAAAGGTGTTGTCATTAACAAGGCGGCTTCTGAATACAGTGCATTTGATCAATATCGCCCCTTTCAACATTCTCACTCATCCTGCCCCTAACCACCCTTACTTTCACTTTTCTTAGTTTTGTAGGATATACATTGAATTTATGACTGTGTTCTCCCCCTCTTTATTTGTGTACCCCCTCTCCCCTTGACCCTACCCCACTCCTTTCATATACCTGATTCCTGGTATTTATTTTGTTGGGCTTTGACTTTGCTTTTCTAGGTAATTACACTATTTGAGATCATCTTTGAATCTAATATGTTTTAGTTAATGCATTTGTATATACTTGTATACCACCCAATGTATTTATTTATAAGTTTATAGGCTAAACCTAGCTTCCACGTGTAAGGGAAAGTGTGTATCCTTTGTCTCTCTGGACCTGATTTACTTAGCTTAGTTTTACCAGGTCTTTGCATTTCTTTACAAATGGTACAATATCATTCTTTATAATGGATGTGTTTGTGAGTATGAAATAAGTGAATTTTATAGACAGAAATATCCATTTGAAGATAGATATATACAGCCAAAATATTTTACCTTTTTGACCCAAATATCCTACTTGGAGGAGTTTTTTCATAGTGAATCCTGGCTTCTTAGGAGGCTGAGATCTGAGGTTCTCAAAACCAGCCTAGGCAGGAAAGTCTGTGAGGTTCTTATCTCCAATTAACCACCAGAAAACTGGAAGTGGAGCTATGGCTCAAAGTGGTAGGATGCTAGCCTTGAGAAAAAAAAAGCTTAAGGATAATGCTCAGGCCCTGAGTTCAAGCCCCACAACCGGCACAAAAGAGTTCTTTTATAATGTACCAATAAGGAGGATAACCAAGTTCTGTGAGATTTACTCCTTGCCTGTGTCTACCTCTAGGCTGGGGCTGAAGACTCAGCATGGACAAGTTCAGAGCTGAGGCTTCCTGCTTAGTGTTTTCCTGTGTGTATCTGCACATTTCCCTTTCAGGCACACATGGGAAATAAATTACAAGGGAGGTGAAGTAATATCCTGAATTCTATGGAACACAAACCTATTTAGAGAACTATTTTCTGAATTTGTTCAGTACATGCCTGAAGAGAAACATCACTGCTTGGTGAAGGAGCATGGAAACTCAGACATCTTTTTTTTCAGTTCACAAAGTTCATCTCTTTCTTCCTAGCCTGACACACAATCATATGCCCATTGCTTTCTTTCCTTGAGGGAATTAGCATCATGCATCTACGGTCTTGGTTCTCTTTTCATTTCCTAGATAGGAAACTTAGAGTTCATATTCAACATCTTCACCTTTATTTCCTCTCACATCAAGTTAGTCAACAAACTGTTATGGCTGAATGGGCTCATGTCTTTCTTGCTTTACTTCATCCACAATGACCTTTTGAGATAATGAGAACTAGTCCCACAATGCTTTCCCTCCTGCACACTGCTTCCTATGAGATCTTCCAGAAACCCAGGCCTCATCTTTCCTTCCTCAGCTTCATGCCCTCACCATTGCCTGATGTAAGGTTATCCCAGTGGGGCTCTTCCAACTTTTCCTCATTCAAAAGTACCTTTATTTTATCTGTTTATCATCTCTGTGTGTATATGCTGGTACTGGAATTTGAACTCAGAATCTGGGTGTTCTCCCTAAGCTTTTGTGCTCAAGGCTAACACTCTACCACTTGAGCCACAACTCCCTTTCTAGCTTTTTTGGGGGGCTGCTTAATTGGAGATCAAAATCTCACAGATTTATTTTTATCCAGGCTGGCTTTGAACTGTGATCTCTTGAGTAGCAAGCATTAGAGGTGTGAGCCCCAGCATCCTGCAAAAAATGCCTTTAAAAAGTACTTTGGATGGGCCGGGAGTTTGGCCTAATGGTAGAATGCTTGCCTAGCATGCACGAAGACCTGGGTTCGATTCCTCGGTACCACATACATAAAAAAAGCCAGAAGTGGTGCTGAGGCTCAAGTGGTAGAGCTCTGCCCTTGAGAAAGTCCAAGGACAGTGCTCAGGCCCTGAGCTCAAGCCCAGGACTGGCAAAAAAAAAGTGCTTTGGAGTGAAAATTTTCTCATTGCCTCCCCCAAATATATGTTCTCTCAAAAATTAGCATTTTAATGGATATTTTCTATTTACTTTTTTCTGCCGAATTAATTTAGCGGAATAATCATAGATGCCTGGTTAATACAGACTGGTCATTAAATCCTGGTTGATTCTTTTAGCTTGATCATGGAACCTTACAAGCCTTCTCTTTATTTGCAACATGGCTTCCTCCTTCTGATGCATTACAGATCAATGACCACAATAATGGTGACCATCATCTGGGCGCCGTGGCTCACACCTCCTAGCTACTCAGGAGGCTGAGATCTGAGGATTGCAGTTCAAAGCCAGCCTAGGCACAAAAGACCGTGAGATTCTTATCACCAATTAACCACTAGAAAATCGGAAGTGGTGCTGTGGCTCAAGTGGTAAAGTGCTAGCCTTGAGCTGAAGAGCTCAGGGACAGTGTCCAGGCCCGGAATTCAAGCTCCATGACTGACAAAAAAAGAGTAATGACCATCATCACAGCATATTCTAGATCTGGCCTTGGTAGAAGCTCAGTGACTATATGTTTATAGGCTTTTGCAGGGTGTGGTGGCATCCTTAGGTGATAGCCATATGTATTACAATCTACTAATTTTTATTTTTTTGCCAGTCCTGGGCTTAGTCTCAGGGCCTGAGCACTGTCCTTGGTTTTTTTTTTCTCCATGCTAGAGCTCTACCACTTGAGCCATAGCACCACTTTTGGCTTTTTTCTATGTATGTGGTACCGAGGAATCGAACCTGGGTTTTTGTGCATGCTAGGCAAGCATTCTACCACTAGGCCAAACTCCCGGCCCCCAATCTACTAGTTTTTGATTTCCCTCTGATCAACATCACACAGCAAAAAGCTGGCTTTAAGACTTCAGAATTTGGATATAGCTGTTCTAGTTTTACAAGAGAATCTGTGAGACTCTCAGCTCCAATTAGTTACCAAAACGAGTCAGAAGTGGAGCTGTGGCTCAAGTGATGGAGCACTAACCTTGAGCAAAAGAGCTCAGGGACAGTGCCCAGGCTCTGAGTTCAAGCCCCAGATCCTCCCCCTCCCCTCTCTCTCACACACACACCCTGTCCTTTGTATTCCAGACTTTGTATCCTAGACCTGCCACTTGCTCTTGAGCAAATCTCTTCCTCTTGCTATATCTCAGCTGGCCATCTGAATAATGGGTACAAATTACTAGCACTCAGGATGGCTACAAAGGCTTGTCAGACAGTAGGATTTCTAGAAATTTTAGCACCCTTCCCACTTCACCATGAAGAATAAACTTGAACAACAGACCCCAGACTATTCATAAAAAGTAAAATGTTCAAGTTTTCATTTCAGATGAAATTTGATTTTACCATTTAGTGCTAGAAGTTGGAATTAACCCTTGTTCAACTACCCACTGTAACATCAAAACCATCACTGTCATTAACTGGTTTTCTTTTCTCTCCCACCCAATCAATTACATTCCAGTGCATTTTTCAACAAATTCCTGGACATCTTCACATGAAAGGTACAGAATTTTGCCCCTCAATGTTATTTGATGGAGATTCTGACCTTATTTCTTCTTTAAAGAACTTCTTGCAAATAGATGTCCCGATGCAGGCATTGCATTTATCAAGGCCGAGGAAAGTCCTTCCCAAATTGTAGCTGATTCTGATTCGGGGTACCAGAGTAGGAGGGGGAGATGCTGGCGAGGAAGAACAGCTCAAGACTGAGACCCCCAACAGCAGCAGGGCTGGCCAGCCTGGATGGAGAACGACAGCCTCAGGCCCCAGCTGTGGGTCCATCCTGGGCTCTGGGCTGCGGCCCCAGCTGTGTCCTCCAGCTGCTCACTCAGGCCTACACTGGGGCAGGGTTTGATCAGAGAGGAAAGTGTCAGAGGCAGTTGGTTTCAGGGCACTGAGCTCTTCCCAGCCTCCCAGGTTTCTATCTGAGGATGCTGAGGAGCTTAGGGCTAATGAGGCTGGACAGGAGGTGAGGAAGTCCATGGAGGATGCTGATAACGACCTTCCCAGAGTCCCTCTTCCTTTGCCTGGGGTGGTTGCCACAGCCTGGGGAGGGGCTCACTGGCAGATTTCGGGAAGGACAATGGCCACGGCTTCCCCGAGTGGTTCTTTCAACAAACACAGGATATCCCAGCTGGGCAGGAAAGGTTCATACAGGATGTGTGTCTGACCTAGGTTCCACCTGGGAGTTTTAAAGAATCCTAAAGGCCTCCGCCCTCTACTGTTTTCATTCTGTGTATATCTGCCCCTATGGAACACACACACACACACACACACACACACACACACACACACACACACAAACACACACACACGCGCACACACACACACTCCACTTTCTTCTTCCGCTGGACTGGATAAATCTGTCCTGTCACTTGACCAACCATACCTCCCTGGTTTTTTTTTGCCAATCCTGGGCTTGAGCTCAGGGCCTGAGCACTGTCCTTGGACTTTCTCAAGGCTAGAGCTCTACCACTTGAGCCTCAGCACCACTTCCGGCTTTTTTCTCTGTATGTGGTACCAAGGAATCAAACCCGGCTATTCATGCATGCTAGGCAAGCACTTTAACCACTAGGCCAACCTCCCGGCCCCCTCCCTGGTTTTTATCATACTCTGCTTTGAAATTATTAGAGATTAGTGCATTAGCCATTAAGTGGTACATTTAGCACTGATTGGAAAGGTCAAGGCTTTTTTTCTCCCCTCAGCTTAGGTAGTCAAAAATGCCAGGTTAGTCCATTTGTTCTGAGAACAAGAGAAGGGGGAAATTTTAGTAGCCTCAATCACTTGATGATGGGAACAGAAAGAGCCCCAACCCATACCCAGCAGTGTCTGTCCTCTCACCTTAGGCCTGAAATCCCTTCCTCCTCCTCCTCCTCCTCCTCCTCCTCCTCCTCCTCCTCCTCCTCCTCCTCCTCCTCCTCCTCCTCCTCCTCCTTCTTCTTCTTCTTCTTCTTCTTCTTCTTCTTCTTCTTCTTCTTCTTCTTCTTCTTCTTCTTCTAAACCAACCTTCCTCAGTTCTCAGCTGTAAGCTTGATTTGGGAGGATTTAACTGTCTGCCAATTGCAGGCCTCTTAATACCAAGATAAGGCTCACAGCATGGACTAGATGGGAATGCTGATTTGGGAATCCTTTGTGAGGATCAAATCAGGAAAGACAATGAGAGTCCCTGACTTCCTATAGAGGTTGGGAGTCATTTGCCAGTAGCTGGCCAGATTGAGAATATGAGAGAGTCCAGGAAGACAGGGTGGAGAAATAGACTGGGTTGTTTTAAAATTATTGCATATCTATCTATCTATCCATCTATCTATTTTTCTATTATGTATCTCCCAGTTTAATATCTAATCTATCATCTATTACCTATCATCTATTTATCTATTATGTTTTTACCTGTCATCTATCTCTGAATGTCGCCTATCATCTATTCTCTATGTATCTGCCATCTATTTTCTATCATCTATCTCTCTGTCTATCATGTATTATCTATATATTATCTATTACCAACTCTGTCATCTATCATCTGTCTTTCTGTGTAATATCTATTTATCTATCTATTATCATTCATTTATCCATCTGAGATCCTAGACCTTTGTGGCATATGTGGTGCTATGGTTTTGGATCTGGAATGTTCTCCATAGGCTCCAGTGTTAAGGGTCTGGTCTCCACTCAAAGGAACATAGGCTCCATGGTTTCCCTCATCTGTAATAATTAGTACGCACCTAGGACTCTCCTAGCAGAGGATTACAATAGCGCAAAACCTAGATACACAAGGTCATATAGGATGAGACTAAATGAAAGGAACTCGAGGATATGAAAACAAGAGCTTTATCTTGTGTGATAGTTGTTCTTGATGTACTATGTTATTTCTCTTCTCTTTTTTGACCTTTCGTTAATCTCATATTGTTACAGTATCTGACTTTGTTATCTGGTATATTGTACATACGTTCATTTGTTTACTTGAAATAGGAAAGGGAAGGAGGGGAAACAAGATGATTGGGAAGGCTGTGGGGAAGAAAACACGAGAAGGGGTATCAGTGTGTAAGAAGTAATGCATCTACTACCTGACCAATGTAACTCTAACCCCTCTATTACCCCAACAATAAAAAATAAGATAAATTTTTTAAAAAGGGTTTGGTCTCTAGACTATAGCACTATTGAAATGTGGTAGAAACTTTAAGGGGTGAAGCCTCTAGTGGGAAGTCTTCGGGTCACTTGGGACATGTCCATGAAGAGGATTGTGAGGCCATGAGACTCAACCTCTTCCTGTCCCTTGATGAGATTTTCTTCCAACACATATTTTTTGCCAT
Source organism: Megascapheus bottae (assembly GCF_031878675.1). Taxonomy (NCBI): domain Eukaryota; kingdom Metazoa; phylum Chordata; class Mammalia; order Rodentia; family Geomyidae; genus Megascapheus; species Megascapheus bottae. Next base: position 26,907,503 of record NC_143547.1, read on the forward strand.
GATGTAATGCTTTACCACAGTCTGCATGAGGCCAAATGACCAAGAACTAAATCTCCAAAAGTGTGACCCAAGTTAAACCTTTTCTCTTTATTAGCTGGATTTTCTCAGGTATTTATTACAGTAATGGAAAAGCTAACTTAACATGACTTGTAAATACTTTCTGCCAGGCTGTATATAAATGTCTTTTGTCCTCCTACCAGTCTTTTACAGAACACAAAATTGCCAATTTGTTTAATTCTGATTTGTCAGTTATCCTGATCTGTGAATATCTAAGAGCAGAAGAATGAAATTAGATTCTCACACTATAGGCAAAATTTCACTCAAAATGGACCAAAGTCTTAAATGTTAACACATGACACTAAAACCATTACAAGGAAACACTGAAGAAAAGTTGCACAATGTTGGTCTAAGGCAATGATATTTTTGGATATGATCCCCAAAGCGAAGATAACAAAAAATGCATAGATAACAGTTTGGCATCAAACTAAAACAAAAATTTTAAATTATTGTTGTAAAGGTGGTATACAGAGAAGTTATAGTTACATAGGTCAGGCAATGAGTACATTGCTCTTTCTTTTCTTCTCTTTTTTTTACATGTCCTTTTGAAAAGTGTTACCTCTTCCCTCACTTTCTCCCAGTTTTTTCCCTTCTGACCCTTCTCCCACACAAACTGAATAGTTCATTTTCAACAGTGTCTAGTGAGTATTACTGCTGCATATGAAACAAAAAGTCTTTTTACTTCAATGGAAACACTCAGCAGAGTAAAGGGATAACTCACTTATTGGGGAGTAAATACTTGAAAACGATGTTATCTAATAAAGGCCAATACCCAAAGCAGTGTAACGATCTCAAATAACTTCATAGCAGGAAAACAAAAGCATCTTAGCTATCCGATGTCTCAATTTCATATAATAAGGTTTTTCTTCTCCCATTTTGTGTTGCTGCTAGTTTTGTCAAAAATGCACAGGGCTTGTCATTCTTTTCTTTGTCGGTTTTCATGCCAGTCGGGTTGGTGCCTGTATACACAGGGAGGGTGGGTTTTTGAGTGAGTGCTGACCTTTTGGCTAGAGCTGAAGCTTGTGGGAGCTAGCTGACTATAGGGGAGATCTAAAGCCTTTGTCTGGGTTGAACCTGAAACTCTGAGGCTGTTGGTGTCAGTCTTGTTCGTAGAGAGACAGACCCAAAGGGTGACCTGAAACTGGAGCCATGAGAGCTGACCTGCCATTGGGAATGCCTGAAGACTCATTCTATAGATACTAGCTTGGAGTTCAAGGCTCTAGGGTTACCAGAGCCAGCACTGGATTTTACAAGGGGTCTAGTGCTGGATTCTAAGGCAAGTCTTTGCCCTACTTCCCTCTTTTCCTCCAAGAGGAAGGGATGTTTCTCTGCCATGTCCCTGTGACCATGTGATCTTCTCAGATACTGCAGGGGAATGGCATTCTTATTACTACTGGGCAGTGGTAAAAATCCTGATTCTTCATTTGGCCTTCCCTAATATAAACGTAGCAGGGAGACAGAGTGGGCATTCCAGTGGTGACAGGTGGAGTTCAAATTCCTCACATAAGCTCCCTGGTGGTGAAGGGAGAGTGGTCAAGCCTTAGTGCATGGGTGGATGAAAGTCTTAGCTCCCTATTTGGCCTTTCCTGAAACCATTTGAGTAGGAGAAGCATTGGGCTGTTTTACGACAGCTTGACATGAGTAGAAATTTAGGTTCTTCTCAAGCCTATAAGACCAGCTACTTTGACAGTAGAGATAAGGAAGATTACATTCAATACCAGACCAGGTGCAAAACTACAAAGATGTCATCATGATCAATTGCTAAGCCTGGTGACAAGTACCTGTGGCCCCAGCTATATGGGAGGGGTAAGAAGGTAGACAAAGAAGTATAAGGCTGGCCCTGAGAAATGATGAAAGAACCATATTTGAAAAATAACTATAGGTCCCAGCGGCACACACTTGTAATCCTAGCCACTCAGGAGGCTGAGATCTGAGGATCAAGGTGTGAAGCCAGCCAGAACAGAAAAGTCCCTATGAGACTCTCAAGCCCCAAACTCCTGGCCCTTGTATGCTAATTTTAAAATGTCACATTGTAGGATATGCTGATCTGTATACAAAAGAGAGCTATAAAGGTAAAATTCATCTACCTGAAAGTTGCATTTAAACAGTTTTGTGTTATGTGGTTGTTGTTCATAATGTACTGTTATTTCTCTTCTCTTTTGGTTCCCTTTGGCATATTGTTACAGTATCTGACTTTGTTACCTGGTATATTGTATATATGTTTATTTGTCTGGTGAATGTAACTGTGACCCCACTATACATTACAATAAAAAAGTTTCACTTAAAAAAAAAGAAATTTAGGTTCTTCTCTTGGCCTTGTGGTTGGAAGAAAGGCCATCCTTGTTTCCCCTGTCTTTCTAGTAGTCCTTTGGGGAGAAAGCAACGACACTTGTGGTGGCTCTAAGAAAAATATCCAGGGCTCTTTGGTTAATCTCATATTGTTACAGTATCTGACTTTGTTACCTGGCATATTGTATATACCTTTATTTGTTTATTTGAAATAGGAAAGGGAAGGGGGGAGAAACAAGATGATTGGGAGGGTGTGGAGGGAGAGAAATGGGGACAAAATCATGAGAGGGGGTATCAATGTGTGAGAAGTAATGCACCTACTATCTGGTGAATGTAACTGTAACCCCTCTATACATTACAATAAAAAAATATCCAGGGTTGGGAGTGTGACCTAGTGGTAGGGTGCTTGCCTAGCATGCAACAAAGCTGCATTTTTTGAGATACAGTGTCTAAAGCATGCACAAAGTCCTCAGTTTTGAGACACAGTGTTTAAAATAAGAACGCTGTCCTGGTGGCAGGAAAAGTAAGCAAAAAGAAACACAACAGAGAAAATTTTACTGTGAAAAGAGACTTTTATGAAAGTGAAAGTATATTTCTACATGCAAGGCCAGTTGTTTGACTATTTCAAGATCTAGCTGTCTGTGTCTTTTGTTAGGTAATAGGGAGGGGAAATCCGCCAGTGGTACTTTGGGGTCTGTTGTCACTTTCTCTAAGTCAGCCAGAGCATGCGCACACGTTGCCTCCTTGTGGGAAGTTGGATGCTTGCACAATGAGGACAGATGCAAGCATAGTGGATCCTTTTTGCTCTGTGAGGGTCATCTATTGCTCTCATCGTAGCTTTTGTGTTACATTGTGTCTGTTTGCCTTTGATATGAAGATGGCTCCCTGTAGAAGGGTGTTGGTTAATCATAACCCAAGGGTGCTTGTTATATTTGAAATATCTCAGATGTGTGCGAGCACACGGGGGTGGGGGAAGGAGGGAACCCATCCTCTTTCCCACTTGTCTATCTGTGTACTCTAATGCAATCATATCATATTTCTTGGATCTCAAGGTCCCTAGCTCATCTGTTTTCTTATTTTCACTTTTCAGTGTCTTTTTCTGCTGTGTTTATACATAATGTCCAGAATTTTTAGGTGTGCTTAGCAGGAGCAGAGGAGGAGGAAAAAGTACTCTTTTTCTGGAGTCAGAAATCTCCTAGTCTTTCTAGCCTAATCATAGTGATGACACTCCATCACTTTGGGGGACTTTCATGTGCTAGAAGCAAGTCATTGGGTTCAGCTCACACCCAAGCAGAGAAGTTGCCATGAGGACATGAACAGCACAAGTTCAGATTTTTGAGAGCCATTTTAGGTGGATATGTACCATATTAGAGACACTCAAATGGTGACACTCTGAACCAATAGCATCAGTATCACTGAGAACTTGTTAGAAATGCAAATTCCTGGACTCTCCACTAGGCCTAGGGAGTTAGAAACTCCCAGATTGGAGTCAGTACTCTAGTTTAACAAACCCTCCAGGGAATTTGATGCAGACTGGGATTTGAGACACGCATCTCTTAAGCATTTACTTAACTATCTCTCTGGCTTCTATTTAATCACCTCAGGGTCACAGAACTACTTACCTATCCTACATTTTATGACTGTTAATATTTTATTACAGAAATCATCCATATGCGCTACATTGAATTTCACTGAGGCAATACAAAAATTTGTCTTATTACTATCATCAAAAGATAACTACCTCCAAATTTCTAGTGAAGATCATGATTCTGGATATTAAAGATATATACACACATATATGCAGTCACATACATGCATACATGTACACATGTGTACATGTACCTAAGTGTATACATACATGTACATACATGCACATATACATGAAAACTAATCATATAATAAATACAAGTCTAAAACAAAGTATTTTTTAAAAGCTTAAAGTAGTCTAGTTTTGAGTAGTTTTTTTAAAAAAGGATATCATTATCCTGAGCTTAAATTTTCTTCTTTATAATTTTCAATTATTGTGTTTTTTAAAAAATATTATCTTTAAATAGTTGTACAAAGGAGTTGCCATTCAACAAAGCAGTTTTAAATGTAAAGCAATGTATTTACATCTGGCAAGCCCATTTGTTCTGTTACCTAAACCATCAAATACAGGTAGTATGGTACTCCATCCCTCACACACACACACACACACACACACGCATATGTGTGTGTGTGTGTGTGTGTGTGTGTGTGTGTGTGTGTGTGTGTGTATTGCCAGTCCCATGCTTGAACTCGGGCCTGAGAACTGTTTTGGGGCTTTCTCAAGGCTAGTGTTCTACCACTTGAGCCACAGTACCACTTCTCTATGTATGTGGTACCAAGGAATTGAACCCGAGTCTTCGTGCATGCTAGGCAAGCCCTCTTACCACTAGGCCAGACTCTCAGCCCTCCATCCCTTTCTTATTCAAGCTAAAGAGGTAGAATTCTTTCATCATGTTATTTCATCATGTCAAGAGTTCTAGAGCATTTGTTATTATTTTGTGTCCCCCTACCCACTGTAAACCAGTGATTCTCAAACACTAATCCTAGGACAAGCTTTTATTTTGAAACCTTTATCAAACATTTATTTATTTTCTAAAATTTTATCACAAATGTGATGTACAGAGGGGTTACAGTTTCTTAAATCAGGTAATGAGTACATTTCTTTTTTGAACAGTGTCATCCCTTCCCTTGTTTTCTCCCATTTTCCCCCTTCCAGCTCTACCCCCCCAAGTTGTACAGTTCATTTTTCAGAGTGTGAGAATACGCTTTATCCATACCTTGTTAGAAATGTAAATTATTGGCCTCCCCTGATCTCTTGAATCCTAAATACTGCAGAAGGACTCAGTAATCTGGGCTTTAATGAGTCTTTTGAATGATTATGATGCACATAAAGAGTTAGTGATAGCGCTTATCAACCCTTCTCTTAAGGGGTAAACATGATGTGGATTTCATTCCTATTGAAACATTATATTTCTATAGACATGTTTAAAGATTATGGTTCCTTTTTTTTGGCAGTTTAAATGCATTTTCTTCCCTCATACAAGCTCCCACTTAACTAAATTCTCAGGGGTTTTGTTTCATATTAACTATTCCAGGCTTATTACGATGTGAAAAAAGCCTTATCTTGAAATCTTGATATTTCCTCTCTGTTTAGTTGTATCTTGACTGAGGGTATTTGTTTCAGCTTTAGGAGATATTTTGAGTATGAGAGTTAGTTACTTTCAGTTTTGTCTGTTACTTTTATGAGCATGTTCTTATTCATGCATGGAAAAATAGCTCTGAAATACAGGAAAAAAGGTACTGGATCAAGTACAAAGTCCTAGGGAAAGTGCTAGAAGTACTGCTAAAGTTTAACATATGTAAGAAAATATTTATTGGTACTTGCTATGTCTTAGCCTGTGGGTAAGCTCAATAGCAGGGGAGCCAGGGAATCAGGAAAGTTGCTTGTGGCTAACACATTAGGAAGTTCCTGCAACAAAGATTGATGGAGAATTGGAGTCATTTGTGAACGGCATTGATTGTACTGATTATCTTATTCTGCTGTCAGCTGCTATAGCAAAAATATGAGACCAGCTAATTTATAAAAATAAAGGTTTCTTTTTCTTGAAGTGGGCTGGGACCCCATTAAAGTCACAAACTCTGACTAACGGTAAAAAGTCTGAAGTTTATAGCTGGCCAGGGCTAACAACTCAGGAGTGAGCAGCCCCTAATTCAAAAAGCAGGGGGTATATAAAGGCAAAAGCCACACATAGCCACACATAAGTGGCCAATAATTTTACACCACTTAACCATCCCAGTTCCACACAGGCCAATGGCTGTTATGGCAACCATACAAATGAACCTATCATTGTAAAAGTCAAAATTAGCTCGCACATGCAAGCAAGCAAGACACAGAGGCAAAACTAAGTGCTTGGTTTTTTTTGTTTTGTTTTTTTTTTTTTTTTTTTTTTTTTTTGCAAGTGGACCACATAACCTTGGCATGACCTTCATTCCTAGTACAGCTTGCCTGGGGGTTTCTGATAAGTTTACTGTTTGCCTAAGGATTCTCTGACAAGTTTGATAAGTCTTTAGTAACTGTTGTCCTTGAAGCTAACTTAGGCTGACAATTCCCATGAATTTTCATTTTTAACACATTACAATCCCATAGCTATGGAAGCCGAGGTATTTAAGATCATGATGCTGGCATATGCTTGGTACCCAGTAGTACCTTCTTACTATGTCTTGACATGCCAGAGGCCATCATATGGTAAGTCAGAGCAAGTGTATTAGCTATGGTTTCTCCTCTTCTTCCTCCTCCTTTTCTTTCTCCTCCTCCTCCTTCCTTTTTCTTTTCTTTCTTTCTTTTTTTTTGTTGCAGTCCTGGGCTTGAACTCAGGGTTTGGATGATGTCTTTGAGTGTTTTTGCTCTCAAGGCTAGAACTTTATCGCTCAAGCCGTGGTTCCACTTGCGGTATTCTGGAGGTTAATTGAAGATAAGAGTCTCACAGACTTTCTTGCCCAGGCTAGCTTCAAACCACAATCCTCAGATCTTAGCCTCCTGAGTAGCTAGGATTACAGGCGTGTGCCACTACTGTCCAGCAATTCCTTTCTTCTTATAACGTTACTAATACCATCATGGGGCTCCCTACCCTCATGATTGGCTCCAATCGTAATTACCTTCCAAATACTCTGTCTCCACTGTCTCCAATGATCACAAACATTCTTTTTTTTTTTTTTTGCCAGTCCTGGGCTTGAGCTCAGGGTCTGAGCAATGTCCTTGAGCTTTCTCAAGGCTAGAGCTCTACCACTTGAGCCACAGCACCACTTCTGGCTTTTTCTATGCATATGGTACCAAGAAATCGAACCCAGAGCTTCATGCATGTTAGGCAAGCACTCTACCACTAGGCCAAACTCCCAGCCCAAGTAGTTTACTTTTAACTGTTAATTTTAGCACTTTCTTATGCACGTAAGCATTTCTTATGAGGTCATTTATAACAACCACATTCCATTATAAAAACAGCACTGTTTATTTAACAAGTCCCTTGCGGAATATTTCAGTTGCTGATAGGTAAGACTGTGATAGCTGAAACTCCTGAAAGTGATGCAGACTAGTGGTTTTCCTTACTTCCAAAATGCCTTACATCATTACATGTACCACGACATTAAATCAATCCTTTTAAAAGATATAATTTTATTGTTATTATTAAGGTGTTATACAGAGGAGTTACTATTTCATAACTTTGGTAATGAGTACAATTCTTTTTTGATAATGTCATCCTGTCCTTTACTTTCCCCCTTAAATAAAATCTTTTAAAGGAAAAATACAAGAAATATTGTATCAGGAATACATTTTTAAAGGATATAGTAAAAATGTAGTCCTACAATTACTTTTGATGCTAACCTACTTTTGATTGTAGTATAGACTGCTTTCTTTTTAGAATCTAGATTAAATTTGAGTGTTTTGCAGAATTTTAATCTTTTCCTGAACTGTTTTCTTCTAAGACATTATACTGTTTTCATAATACTCTCACAATTCTTTACCTCTTTGGCAACTCTAATTTCATAACATGACAAATATAGCAGGTAGGCATTTCATTCTATAGGTTCACATATATAAAAACAACTACACATTTTCTTTTTTTGCCAGTTGTGGGGCTTGAACTCAGGGCCTGAGCACTATCCTTGGACTTTTCTCAAGTCTAGAGCTCTACCACTTGAGCCATAGCACCACTTCCAGCTTTTTTTTTCTGTGTATGTGGTACCAAGGAATGGAACCCGGATCTTCGTGCATGCTAGGCAAGCACTCTACCACTAGGCCAAACTCCTGGCTCTCACATATCATAACTTTTCATTTGAAGCTTTCCATTCTGGATTGGTGAGAAATACTACTTTTTTTTGTCATTCCTGGGACTTGAACTCAGGGCCTGAGCACTGTCCTTGGATTTTTTCAAGGCTAAAAGTCTACCACTTGAACCACAGCATCACTTCCAGCTTTTTCTATGTATGTAGTACTGAGGAATCTAACCCCAGTCTTCGTACATGCTGGGTGAGCACTCTACCACTAAGCCAAGCTCCCGGCCTGAAATATTAAGTCTTTTTTTTTTTTTTTTAGCTTTTTGTTTGTTAGTTTTGGTTAGTCCTAGGGCTTGAACTCAGGGCCTGGGCACTGTCCCTGAGATCTTCAGCTCAAGACTACTACTCTACCAGGTTAAGTCACAGTGCTACCACCTCCTTTTTTAACCATTTTTTAACAGGAGTTTTGGACAATTACTTTTTGGGATATGTTTTCTGTTCCTTCAGCTAGCATTTCCTTTGTCAATATTCAAAAGTAATGTTTGTTTTTTTAATAGAGTCATGAAGTTCTTGCATTTAAAAATATTTCTTTAACCTTTTTATTTTCTGTATTTTATTCTGATTTTTCTGCTTTCTCTTCAGGCCCTGAAATTCTGGCTTCTATGTCACCTATTGTGCTTGAGAGGCTTTCCATTTTACTTTTCATTTCTTAGATTTCAGTTTGATTCCCCCCCCCCCAAATTTCTATATCTGTATCAACATCTTTTTAGTTTGCCTGGCATTGACTGCTTTAGTTATTTGTTTCTATGTATCTTCTTTGATCTTTTTTAGCTGTGTTCTCATTGAGATCTTATAGCTGTTTATTTGGATTTACCTGGTATTTATTTAGCTTTTAATTTGAATCCTCTTTGGATTTAATTAGTTGTTTTCTTGTGTTCTCTTCGATTTCACTGAGCTGTTTATAAACTCTCTTCTTTGTTTCATTGAATATTCTTACCATTCCTCTGAACCCAGTACATGAGATTTCCTTTACTTCAGTGTCATTGTTAGCCTTTGTCGTGTAATTGCTGCTTTTTAGAGGGGTTGCACTTCTCTAGTCTCTCCTATTTCTTGTATTTTTAAGTTTAGATACAATAATTTGAAAAGAGTTTGTGGTTTTAGTTACCTGAAATCTTTCTATTGAATTATTATCCCTATTTTCATAGGACTGGCTATTAGCTAAGTTGATGTACAGTATCTCATCATTGGTATTTGAGTTTATCTCAGCACTAACAAATTCACTGCTATACTCAATCCAGTAGTTCCAAACAGTAAAATACCATTGGTAACATTACACAAACAATTGTGTTATATATGTAGGAGACTACATGGTAAGAGAAGAAGTTAGAAACCCAAAAGTTAACAATTGGGGATTTCAGGATGGTATAGAAAGAGGTAAGAGAAGGAAAATGGGGAGAACAGGAATCAATTTGAGGAATGTGCAGGTACACAGAGTACTCCTGCATAGGTATATTATTAGGTGGATTATAAAGGGGTAGAAAAGATGAAAATAAGGAAAGGAGGAGGTAACTATCAGCTCATATATTGGAGGGAGGGAAATCCAGACAGCTTTTAACCTTTGTTAAGTAGAAGAATGAATGCTGTGCTCTGACAGTAAAATGAATCTGCTCTTATAGTCCCTATATGTCCTCTAGAACCTGTCTTGATTCAGTATAGTACAGATACTGGGCTTGAAAACATACTGCCACTCTCCTATGTTTTGTGCTAGTCCTGGGGCTTGGACTCAGAATCTAGGCTCTGTCCTGAGCTGTTTCTTTTTTCATATATTTTTATTGTAATTAATAGAAGGGTTACATTATATTCACCAGATAGAGGGTGAATTACTTCACATACATTGATACGCTTTCTCATGTCATGGTCCCCATTTCCCTCTCCCCCCCCACTCATCTTGATTTCCCACCTTCCCTATCCAATTTCACATAACCAATTAACACATATACAATATATCAGATAACAAGGTAAAATATTGTAAAAATATGAGATAACCAAGGGACAGCAAAAGAGATGGAGATAACATAGTACATTAAGGACAACAATCACTCATTATATGGCTTTTGTTTCTATATCCTGGAGATCCTTACATTTAGCATCATATTATATGGCCTTATGTATCTAGGTTTTGTTCTATTGTAAATCTCTGCTAAGAGAGCCCAAGGTTTCTACTGATTATGACAAATGAGGGAAACCATTGAGCCTATGTTCCTTTGAGTCTGGCTTACTTCACTTAATATGATTTTTTCTAAGTGTTTCAATTTCCTTATAAATGGGGCAATGTCATTCTTTCTGCCTGCAGCATAGAATTCCATTGTGTATAAATACCACATCTTGTTGATCCACTCATCATCTGAGGGGCATCTGAGTTGGTTCCATGTCTTTGCTATAGTAAATAGTGCTGCAATGAACATCGCTGTGCTAGTGGATTTAGTATGTCCTTGCTTCTGAATGATTGGGTAAATGCCAAGTAGTGGAATTGCTGGGTCATATCGGAGCTCTATGTTTAGTCTTTTGAGGAACTGCCATACTGTTTCCCATAGTGGTTGAAGAGTTTGCACTCCCACCAGCAGTGTAGTAGTGATCCCTCCTGGCCACATCCCCTCCAGCATCTGTTGTTATTAGTTTTCTTGATCCTGGCCATTCTAACTGGAGTGAGGTGGAATCTTATACTTGTTTGATTTGCATTTCTTTTATGGCCAGAGATGTCCAGCATTTCTTTATGTGTCTATAGGTCATTCTTATTTCTTCTTCAGAGAAGAGTTTCTTTAAGTCTTTGGCCCATCTTTTTTTTTCATATATTTTTTATTGTAATTAATAGAAGGGTTACACGATGTACATGATGGTACATTAATTCCCATATATTGATACCCTTTCACATGTCTTGGTCCCCATTTCCCTCCCCCCTACCCCCACCCCTCATCCTGTTTTCCCCCATTCCCTATCCAATTTCAAATAACCAAATACAAATATATCCAATATATCAGGTAACAAAGTGAGATACTGTATCAATATGAGATAACCAAGGGACACCAAAAGAGATGAGAGATAACATAGTACCTTAAGGACAACAATCATTCATTATATGGCTTTTGTTTCTATATCCTAGAGATCCTTTCATTCGGCGTCATACTATATGGCCTTTTGTATCAAGATTTTGCTCTATTGCAAACCTCTGCTAGGAGAGCCCAAGGTTTCTACTGATTATGACAAATGAGGGAAACCATTGAGCCTAAGTTCCTTTGAGTCTGTCTTACTTCACTTAATATGATCTTTTCTAAGTCTTTCCATTTCCTAACAAATGGGGCAATGTCATTCTTTCTGACAGCAGCATAGAATTCCATTGTGTACAAATACCACATCTTGTTGATCCATTCATCAACTGAGGGACATCTAGGTTGGTTCCATATCTTTGCTATGGTGAATAATGCTGCAATGAACATTGTTGTGCTGGTGGATTTAGTATGTCCTTGCTTCTGGATGATTGGGTAAATGCCAAGTAGTGGAATTGCTGGGTCATAGGGGAGCTCTATGTTTAGTCCTTTGAGGAACTGCCATACTGCTTTCCATAGTGGTTGAACGAGTTTGCACTCCCACCAACAGTGTAGTAGTGATCCCTTCTGGCCACATCCCCTCCAGCATCTGTTGTTATTAGTTTTCTTGATCCTGGCCATTCTAACTGGAGTGAGGTGGAATCTTAGAGTTGTTTTGATTTGCATTTCTTTTATGACCAGAGATGTTGAGCATTTCTTCATGTGTCTATAGGCCATTTTTGTTTCTTCTTCAGAGAAGACTCTCTTTAAGTCTTTGGCCCATCTTTTAATGGGATGGTTGTTACTTTGGAGATTAGTTTTGGAGTGATTCAATTTTTTGAGCTGTTGATATATTTTAGATATGAGGCCTTTGTCTGTTTTATGGTTAGTGAAGCTCTTCTCCCATTCTGTAGGCTTCCTAATAAGTTTACTAGCTATGTCCTTTGCCATACAGAAGCTCTGCAGTTTAATGCAGTCTGACTTATCCAGACTTTCTCTGATTTGTTGTGATTCTTGGTCCTTATTAAGAAAGTTTCGACCTGTACCAAGGAGGTCTGGTGTATCTCCTATTCCTTCTTGTAAAGTTTTCAGAGTGTCGGCTTTTACCTTTAGGTCTTTGATCCATTTGGAGTTAATTCTAGTACAGGGCGACAAAGAAGGATCCAACTATAGTTTTCTGCATATACTTAACCAGTTCTGCCAGCACCCCTTGTTGAAGAGGCTATCTTTCTTCCATTCTATTTTTTGGCTCCCTTGTCAAAGATTAGGTGGCCATAGTTCTGTGGTTTAATATCTGGGTCTTCAGTTCTATTCCATTGGTCTTCAGGCCTGTTCTTGTGCCAGTACCAAGCTGTTTTGAGAATTATAGCTGTGTAATAGAGTCTAAAGTTTGGTATTGAAATTCCTCCTGCGCTGTTCTTTCTGTTAAGAAGTGTTTTTGCTATACGGGGTCTTTTATTATTCCATATGGAATTTTGGATTGCCTCTTCTATTTCTTTAAAGAATGACATTGGGATATTGATGGATATTGCGCTGAATTTGTAGATAGCCCTTGGCAAGATTGTCATTTTCATGATATTGATTCTTCCAATCCAGGAGCATGGGAGGTTTTTCCATTTCCTCAGTTCTGCTTTAATTTCCTTTTTCAGGGTTTTAAAGTTTTCATCAAAAAGTTCCTTTACATTCTTAGTTAAGGTAATTCCTAGGTACTTTATTTTCTTTGAGGCTATTGCAAAAGGAGTTGCTTTCCTGATTGTTGTTTGGCCCATCTTTTAATGGAATGGTTGAATCTGTGGAGATTAGTTTTGGAGTGATTCAATTTTTTGAGCTGTTGATATGTTTTAGATATGAGGCCTCTGTCTGTTGTATGTTTAGTGAAAATCTTCTCCCACTCTGTAGGCTTTCTAGTTAATTGGCTAACTATGTCGTTTGCCATACAGAAGCTCTGCAGTTTAAAGCAGTCCCACTTATCCAGACTTTCTCTAATTTGTTGTGTTTCTAATTTGTTGTGTTTCTAATTTGTTGTGTTATTAAGAAAGTTTCAACCTTTGTCAAGGAGACCTAGTGTATTTCCTATTTTTTTCTTGTAAAATTTTCAGTGTATCTGCTTTTAACTTGAGGTCTTTGATCTATTTCGAGTTAATCCTGGTGCAGAGTGACAAAGAAGGATCCAACTTTAGTTTTCTGCAGGTGCTTAACCAGTTCTGTCAGCACCACTTGTTGAGGAGGCTGTCTTTCTTCTGTTCTATTTTTTTTTTTGGCTCCCTTATCAAAGATTAGGTGGCCATAGGTCTGTGGGTTAATATCTGTGTCCTCAGTTCTATTCCATTTGTCTTTAGGCCTGTCCTTGTGCCAGTACCAAGTGGTTTGGGTCACTATAGGTCTGTAATAGAGTCTAAAGTTTGGTATTTTAATTCTTTCTGTATTGTTTTTTCTGCTAAGAATTATTTTTGCCATACGGTGTCTTTTATTATTCCATATGAAATTTTGGATTGCCTCTTCTACTTCTTTAAAGAATGACATTGGGATATTGATGGGCATTGCGTTGAATTTGTAGATAGCCCTTGGCAAGACTGCCGTTTTCACGATGTTAATTCTTCCAGTCCAGGAGCATGGGAGATTTTTCCATTTCCTCAGTTCTGCTTTAATTTCCTTTTTCAGGGTTTTAAAGCTTCCATCAAAAAGGTCCTTTACATTCTTAGTTAAGGTAATTCCTAGGCACTTTATTTTCTTTGAGGCTATTGTAAAAGAAATTGCTTTCCTGATTGTTACCTCGTTGCTCTCATTGTTGGCATAGAGGAAGGTGGTTGATTTTTGAGGGTTAATTTTATACTATGCTACCTTGCCAAAGTTTTGAATCAGCTCTAGCAGCTTGGGAGTGGAGTCTATAGGGTTCTTGAAATACAGAATCATGTCATCTGCAAAGTGGGAAAGTTTCACTTCCTCTTTCCTATTTGGATCCCCTTTATGCTTGCTTCTTGCCTTATTGTTCTGGCTAGGAATTCTAATACTATGTTAAAGAGAAATGGAGAGAGTGGGCATCCTTGCCTCCTTCCTGATTTTAGAGGAAATGGATTTAGCTTTTCTCCATTAAGTATAATGCTAGCTGTGAGTTTGTCATCCACAGCCTTTATTATACTGAGGATTCTATGGATTCCTAGGTTCTCCAGAGCTTTAAATATAGAGGGGTGTTGGATATTGTCAAATGCCTTTTCTGCATCTATTGAGACAATCATGTAATTCTTATCCTTGCTCTTGCTGATGTGTTGAATTATATTAATTGATTTGTGTATGTTGAACCAGCTTTGCATCCCTGTGATGAATCCTGTTTGATCATAGTGTATAATTTTTGTATGAGTTGCTGAAGACGGTTGGCCAGCATTTTGTTGAGATGTTTTGCATCAATGTTCATCCAAGAAATGGGTCTATAGTTCTGTTTCCTTGATGAATCTCTGTCTGGTTTGGGGATGAGAGTTACAGTGGCTTCGTAGAATGAGTTTGGTAAAGAGCCTTCATTTTCAGTTTCGTTGAAGAGCTTGAGGAGTATTGGTGTGAGCTCTGCTTTGAAGACCTTATAGAATTCAGCTGTGAATCCATCTTTCCCTAGGCTTTTCTTGGATGGGAGGTTTCTTATTGCCATTTCTATTTCAGTGCTTGAAATACATCCATGTACTTGGATTAGGTCTTCTTGGTTGTCCTGAGCTGTTTTTCTTAAGGTTAGCCTACAGCTCCCCTTCTGACTTTTTAGAAATTGATTGGAGATGAGTCTCATGGGTTTTCTTGCTTGGGCTGGCTGCAATCCACAATGTTTACATCTTAGCCTCCAGAGTAGCTAAAATTACAGGCATAAGTCAGTGGTGGCCCTTACACACTGCCACTTTTGAAACCCACATTTGTCATGCCTAGGAGATGCTGTGTATGCACTAGCTGTGCCTCATGGATAAAGTACAATGTGGAAAAATCCCTAGTGCTTGTTTGCCTCCTGTACTCCTTTGAATTAGGGGAAAATAATATATGCTTCCATGTTATTTTGGTCCATTACTCGTGTGGAACTTTACTTCACCACTTACTTTCCATTATGAACAAATGCACTCTCCAACACCAGGCTGGGGTGGGTTTACACAGGGATGATGTAGAGTGTATAAGAGTTTGACAGCAATTGTTTTCTGCTCCACATCTTTTTTTGTAAGGGAGGGTGGAGTCTATGCTGCCACTCTCGAGTTTCAATTACCCACTGAGAACTAGGAACCTGGATCATTTTATTTATTTTTTATCCACTTAGGATATTTATGTTCAAGACAGTAGTGCATTCAAGTCCTCTTTCTGGGTTTGGATGAGTGGTGCAGTATACACAAATTCTCCTGCCATGCCTATCTTACCTTGGGCGAATGGACACGGATGTTGGTTCATTCCTGGCTCGGATTTGCTGATCTTTATTCCAGACAGGATTTGTTGATCTCTGCATAGTTGTTCTGTTCAGCTGGTGTCTTGTGTGAATGGCTCTTGCGAGAAGAGAAAGGGAGAGAAAATTGCCAGGCACTGGTGGCTCTTGCGTATAATCCTAGATGAGACTGAGATCTGAGGATCGAAGTTTGAAGCCAGCTAGGGCAGGAAAGTCCATGAGTCTCTTACCTCCAATTAACCACCAGAAAACCAGAAGTGATGCTGTGGCTCAAAGTAGTAGAGTGTTAACCTTGAGCTGAAGAGCTCAGGGACAGCACCCAGGCCCTGAGTTCAAGCCCCATGACTAACAAAAGAAAGGAAGAGAGGGAGGGAGGCAGGGAGAGAGAGAGAGAGAGAGAGAGAGAGAGAGAGAGAGAGAGAGAGAGAGAGAGAGAGAGAGAGAGAGAGAGAGAAAGAGAGAGAGGGGAGGGAGGGAGGGAGGGAGGGAGAGAGAGAGAGAGAGAGAGAGAGAGAGAGAGAGAGAGAGAGAGAGAGAGAGAGAGAGAGAGAGAGAGAGAGAAAGAGAGAAAGAGAGAGAGAGAGGGGGGACGAGGGCGGGAGGGAGGGAGGGAGAGAGAGAGAGAGAGAGAGAAGAGAGAGAGAGAGAGAGAGAATATAAAAACAACAAAAGGTAGAATACTAGCATTGGTTGATCAATGAGAGAATAGGTCCTATTACTTCAAGGCTTTCAGAATCTGTTTATCTGAGTAAGGTTTATCCTTTTTAAAAATCATTTGAATTCATTTTATTTAAGCCGTTTTCTTTCCTTTCCTTGGCTTATTGCTCTAGTTAGGATTCTCAGTACTTACACTGAATACAGATGATGGCAGTGGATAACCATGTCTCATTTCTGATTTTCAAGGAAATGTTACACAATTTTCCCCTGGAGAAAATGATGTTGGCTATATGTTTGTGCTAGTCTAGCCTTTATTATGGTGAGGTAAAAGTATAAGCATGGGGAGATAGAGAAAGAGGCAAAATAGGAACAAGAGAACAGTGTTATTAGTGAGAAAAGGGAGGGAGAGAATATGATTTCAGACAGAATGATCAAAGTCAGGTGTCATGGCTCCTATGCAATGATGGCAGAGAAAAGGAAAGAAAGGAAATACAGAACTAAAATGAAAAGGAGGAAGAGTACAAAGACACACTAATGATATATATATATATGAAATCATTTCAAGCCAATAAATTATCAAAATAATCAGAATCAAACACTGACAAAAACAAACTTATTTTTAAAATATCAGAATTGTCATTTACTTTAGCAAGTGGCTGTCTTTCCCTCATCCCCTCTCCCCACACTGTCTAAGCTTTCAAGTGAGTAGGTGGTAGTCTATATACAGACTTAGAATTTTTTCTTCCCTTTTTAGAGGTTGGAGATTCAATAATGTTTTCAAGCTCCACAGCTAATCAAAAAAAATAGTTCAATAATTTTGACTTCCAGAGCTTGTTTGCACTTTGCAGGCATTCTCATCTAAGTTGGCCTCTCTTCTGAGACTCGTGCTTAAAATTGCTCCATGGAGACAGGAATGATTGCCAGTAAGCTACCATTTTCTTAATAATCCCCATTTTGTGTTTTCAAGCTTTTTGTTTTTTGCCTGTCATGGAGCTTGAACTCTGAGCCTGGGCGCTGTTCCTGAGCTCTTCAATTCAAGGCTAGTGCTCTACCACTTGAACCACAGCATCACTTCTGGTATTCTGGTGGTTAATTGGAGATAAGAGTGTCACGGACTTTTTGTGCCCAGGCTGGCTTTGAATCTTGATTCTCACATCTCAGCTTTCTGAGTAATAGGATTACAGCCCTGAACCCCCGGCGCCCAGCTCCATTTTGTGTTTTTGAACATAAAACATTAGCTGCTAATATAGGTCTTATTCATGGATATGAATACTTGAATATATCAAAATTTGTCCAACTTGTTTCCCAGCTTCCATGTTTTTACCTTGATGATAATACATTTGATCAGCCTTACTGAAATCCATTTATGCTATATCATGCTCAAAACAAGAAGTGATCTGGGCACAGGGCTTCACACCTGTAAGTCTAGCTAATCAAGAGGCTGAGATGAGGATAGCAGTTTGAAGTCAGCCCAGACAGGAAAGTTCCTGAGAATCTTATGTCTAATTAATCACCAAAAATGACAGAAGTGGAGCTGTGGCTCAAGTGGTAGAGTGTTAGGCAACAGCAAAATAGCTCAGGGACAATGCTCAGGCCCTGCAAAACACACACACACACACACACACACACACACACACACACACACACACACACACACAGAAAACCAAACCAAATCAAACCAACAATAGAAATCAAGAAGTAAAAAGTAAGATGAGCTGCTGTGGTATTTTCTTGGTGAACCCTTACTAGTTCCTAGTAACTCTAATGCTTGTTTCAAGAGCTCATGTAAAGAGTCTGTAAAATGTTCCAGTCTAGATATGCCACGTTGAAAACCTCTAAGTATGTGAAACATCCCAGGCATCTGTTTTAGTCAATCTGTGGCAGTTACAAAGTCCCTTAGATGGTGCTGTGGCTCAAGTGGTACAGTGCTAGCCTTGAGCAACAGAGGGGCAGGGATAGAGCCCAGGCCCAGAGTTCAAGCCCCAGGACTGGCCACAGGAGGCTAAGATCTTTGCAATTCAAAGTCAGCCCAAGCAGGAAGGTCCATGAGACCTTGTTTCCAATTAACCATCCAAACACTGACATGCCACTGTGGCTCAAAGTGGTAGAGCACTAGCTTTGAGCACAAAAGCTCAGAGGTAGTATCCTCCTCACTACCATATACACAGAAAAGGCCAGAGGTGACACTGTGGCTCAAATGGCACTTTTTTGCCTTGAGCAAAAAAGTGTGTCTAAGGACAATGCCCAGGCCCTGAGTTCAAGCTGCAAGAGTAGAAAAAATAATAAAAAGTGCACTTAGATGAGGGTCTCCAAGTATCAGTATTTTGGAGTCTATTTTAGCATTATGCTGAGGTCATGTCTCAGGTGGGAAAAACGTAGCTAATGTCTGAGTATGGTAGAAATCTTAATGCCTGGTTACTTCTGTCCAACATGGGATTCTTTCAATATGTACTTTTTGCTCCATAGCTCCATACTCTGTTGACTGTGGCTTTGTCTGGTCTATATGTGACTGGAGGTGTCTTCTACCTTAATCATCTTCCTATGTCTATTGTGAACATCTAGATTCTGCCAATAAATGTTTTCAATTCAAAGTTTCATCTCTGTGTCTACTTCCTGGAGGACTCATTTGACACAAACTGAGTCATTCTTCTATGTTCTTCCAACATTGGGCCTGGGATCAAATGCCCAATTTTGTGTGTGTGTGTGTGTGTGTGTGTGTGTGTGTGTGTGTGTGTGTGTCTGTGTGTGTGTATGTGTGTGTGTGTGTGGTGTGCAAGTCCTGGACATTGTCCCTGAGTTTCTTTCTCAAGGCTAGTGCTCTACCACTTGAGCCACAATCCCACTTTTTGGAGTAGTTTTCTGGAGTAGTTTTTTTTTTAGAGGTAAGAGTCTCACAGACTTTCCTCACTAAGCTGGCTTGAAACTGTGATCCTCTGGTCTTGGGCCTCCGGAGTAGTTAGAATTACTGGTGTGATCCACACAGTGTCTGGCCCGGTTTTTTGTTTGTTTTTTTGAGAATTTATTAAGATGTGTGAAGCATGAAGGCCCAAGAAGGACATGTTTACTTTCCTCAGATTGCTTGGGCTGTGAGTCTTTCTCAAGTATATTAGTTCTATTCTTTAATATTTCAAAGTTATTCTTCCTGGTATAAATGATGACAATCAATATAATTCAGCTTTCTGTCTGCCAATTCTATCTGCTCCAAGCAGGCAAATCTATTCTTCTGTGGTTATTCTTTAGATGAATATGGTTAGAAAATTGCCCTTAGTGAATTTAGAACATTGGTTCCCCACTTTTTAATTTCTCTGATCAGAATTTCAAAATCGCTAAGAATATCTTACAATATAGAGCTTTGTATAATTTTACAAAGCATTTCTATATTTATTCTTCTACGTGATTCTTATATAGCAACCTTATGAATGGAACTGTAAGTCACTAAAATAATAATTTTATAGATGAGAACACTAAGGGTTTTGCTAGATACTGTACTTTAAGAGTTGAAACAGCTAGTGTATACCAGATCTGAGGCTTGAACCCAGATCTTTTGAAGCATAACCACTGTACCATCTCCTCTACTTGACTGCCTCTCAAAAGGTGGTTTGAATTTGTTCTGATGGTTTCAACAAGTCTAATTTGAATCTCTAGATGTCCAAAAATGACATTGGGTTCTCCAAAGGCTTTCCATGTGTGCTTTTGGCCATACAACCAAAGAACACAACATGCTGCTGCTGCTTCTGCTTCTTCCTCCTCCTCCTCCTCCTCCTCCTCCTCCTCCTCCTCCTCCTCCTCCTCCTCCTCCTCCTCCTCCTCCTCCTCCTCCTCCTCCTCCTCCTCCTCCTCTCTTCTTCTTCTTCTTCTTCTTCTTCTTCTTCTTCTTCTTCTTCTTCTTCTTCTTCTTCTTCTTCTTCTTCTTCTTCTCATTCAGTCTTAGGCACAGTCCCTGAGCTCTTCAGCTCCAGGCTAGCACTCTACCACTTGAGCCACAGCGCCACTTCTGGTTTTCTGGTGGTTAATTGGCGATAAGAGTCTCACGAACTTCCATGCCAGGC
Source organism: Megascapheus bottae (assembly GCF_031878675.1). NCBI lineage: Eukaryota > Metazoa > Chordata > Mammalia > Rodentia > Geomyidae > Megascapheus > Megascapheus bottae. Next base: position 26,927,839 of record NC_143547.1, read on the forward strand.
TGGTTTTGAACCACAATCCTCAGATCTCAGTCTCGTGAGTTGCTAGGAGTAATTACAGGCATGAGCCACTGTGCCCATCTTTAACAACATGTTTCTTGAATCAGCCACAGAGGACTGGCCTGTGCCCTCTCTTCTCAGCAGGAGCCACTGTATGAGCTGCTCATGCCTGTGCAGACCAAAGAAATGTGAGCAGGTTCAGATGTGTACTTTCACCAGTGGAGAGGTGGCTTATGGCTGGGTTCTTAGTATTCTGTCTCTTCCTTTCTTTTTATATTTTTGTGCCAGTCCTAGGATGGAGGGGGCGGTAGCCTTGAGCTGAAGAACTCAGGGACTATGTCCAGGCCCAGAGTTCAACCCCATGATCAACAACGAAACAAAACAAAAGTCTCATGCACTTTCCTGCCTGGGCTGGCTTCAAACCACGATTCTCATATTTCAGCCTCTCAAGTAGCTAGGATTACAGGCATGAGTCACCAGCACTCAGCCACGGTGCTATACTTTTAAATGTAGGTACTCTACTGCTAACCCATGACTCCAGCTCTGTTTTTCACTGGGTATTTCTTTCCATTTTTTTGCCAGTTCTGGGGCTTGACTTCAGGGCCTGAGCACTGTCCTTGGGCTTTCTCAAGGCTAGAGCTCTACCACTTGAGCCGCAGCACCACTTCTAGCTTTTTTCTATGTATGTGGTACTGAGGAATTGAACCTAGGTCTTCGTACATGCTAGGTCAGACTCCCAGCCCTCACTGGATATGTTTAAAACAAAGTCTTGCTTACTGCCCTAACTAGCATGGACCTACAATACAAGCTACATATTCTAGGTTTCCCATTGTTGCCAGGAGGAAACCATGGTCAGAAATTTGGGCTAGACTCAGCCGGAAAATTTGTTGATTAGTCTCTTCTACATGTGGATATACAGTTTGATTTTCAATACTATTTTTTGAAAAGGCTGTTTTTCACACACACACACACACACACACACACACACACACACACACACACACACACACATATATATATATAGGTTCCTTTGCCAAAAATTATGTGGTTGTCTAGGTGAAATTGGCTCACCATTGTAATCATAGCTACTTAGAAGGCTGAGATCTGAGGATGGAGATTTAAAGGTATCCTGGGAAGAAAATGCCATGAGACTCTATCTCCAATTAATGAACACAAAGCTGGAGCTACAGATGTGTCTTAAGTGATAGAACACCAGCTGTGAGCAAAAACATAACTGAAAAACTAAACAAGTGTACAACTCAGGGTTGCTTAAACTATCTTGAATTTAAGGCCCTATACTAGCACACACATCAAGTTTATATGACTGTAACTCTGTGAGTTTATCTTCTACTATATTCCGTGCTTTATATGCTTATTTTGTGTCAGTTCCATGCTGCTTTTGTTACTATAGCTTTGTCTTTTGAAATCAGATGTTATGATTTCTACAATCATTGCTCATTATGCTTAGGATTTCTTTGGCTACACAAGGGTGTTTTGTGAATTTTTGGATTCTGTATTCTATTTCTCTCTAGAATATCAGTGGGATTTTGATGGCACGGAATGAGATTGCTCTAGAATTGTGTAAAGTTATCAAGACAATGTAGCTTGCACAGGCTGGGCAAGACAGAAGACTAACTGTGTCTATTTACACAAGCAGACAGCTTAAAGTCCCCCCCCCCGTCTCTCTCTCTCTCTCTCTCTCTCTCTCTCTCTCTCTCTCTCTCTCTCTCTCTCTCTCTCTCTCTCTCTCTCTCTCTCTCTCATCAGAGCTCAAAACTGGTGCACTGGTCTCCCTCTGTCACTTCAGGAATATTCCACCTCCTCCCTCTATAGTTTGGTAACTTTGGTCTTCAACTGTGTAGCTGGTCTGCAACTGGCATTCCCCTTCTTAAAATAGGCTGTGTGGTTGAATTTGAGACCAAGCTGGTACCTTAGGCAGTGGAGGGATGAAGTTTATGGGGTTTGGAAACATGCATACATACATTCTGTCTAAGAAGTGGTAGAATCTACTGAACTCCTCAGTCAAGAAGGCTGATTATTGCTTCTAACATGGTAATTCCCCTCCACCTAACTAGTAAGTTAGGGAATTCCATGGTTTCTTTCACTTGAATCAGCATGCTGGTATGTAGATTTCCCATCGTGTGTGTGTGTGTGTGTGTGTGTGTGTGTGTGTGTGTGTGTGTGTGTGTGTGTGTGTGTGTGTGCTAGTTGATACATGCCTGTGGATGGTCCTAAGGCTTGTTTTCCTTCTATTTCTACTAGTGAGGATTCTCAATCTTCCCTACCATGTTTGCTCAGCATTCTATGCTAAAATTTGTTGGGTTTTGAAACTTAATCTCAAATTTGACGTTTTTTGATTTCATCTCGCTGTTCCTTATCATCATTTTTCTCTGAGCCACAAACCTGAGGATTTTGTCCTCAGTGTGTGTGTGTGTGTGTGTGTGTGTGTGTGTGTGTGTGTGTGTGTGTGTGTGTGTGATGCATATGCATGCATGCATTCATGCGACCATTCTAGGGCTTGAACTTAGGGCCTGAGCCTGGTCTGAATTTCTTTTGCTCCAAGTTAGTGTTCTACCACTTGAGCCATACCTCCACTTGAGTCTAGATTTTTGGTAGTTTATTGGAGGTAAGAATCATGTGGACTTTTCAGTATGGGCTGGCTTTGAACCTCAATCCTCATATCTTTCTTTCTGAATAGATAGGATTACAGGTATGAGCCATAGTTACTGGCAACTTCCGTTTTCTGATAGCTAATTGCAGATATGAATCTCACAGACTGTTGCCCAAGCTGGCTTCAAATCAGGATTCTCAGATCCTACCCCCTTACAACTGGGGTTATGGGGTTCGGGAGTTTGGCCTAGTGGTTGAGTGCTTGCCCAGCATGCACAAAGACCTGGGTTCGATTTCTCAGTACCACATACATAGAAAAAGCTGAAAATGGTGCTGTGGCTCAAGTGGTAGAGTACTAGCTTTGAGAAAGCCCAAGGACAGTGCTCAAGCCCTGAGTTCAAGCCCTAGGACCGGCAAAAAACCCCAAAAAACCTAGGGTTATAGACATGAATGCTTGGCGCTCTCTCTCTCTCTCTCTCTCTCTCTCTCTCTCTCTCTCTCTCTCTCTCTCTCTCTCTCTCTCTCTCTCTCTCTCTCTATGATAGAAAAGGGGCTGGGAGTTTGGCCCAGTGGTAGAATGCTTGCTTGCCTTGTGAGCACGAAGACCCAGGTTCAATTCCTCGGTACCACATACATAGAAAAAGCTGGAAGTGGTGCTGTGGTGCAAGTGGTAGAGTACTAGCTTTGAGAAAAACCCAAGGACAGTGCTCAGGCCCTGAGTTCAAGCCTCAGAACTGGCAAAAAATGATAGAAAAGTTTATTATTAAAGAAATATGACAGAGAATATGTGCCATAGATATGTCACCAAAAGATGACAATTCAGCCTGTCTCAAAAATACTATTTTCTTACTTAGAGTTGAATGTAGGAAAAAAAAACCTCCCCACAAAACTACAGATATATTTTGGGAAATTGATTGATTGGAAGAAATAATAGAAAACCACACTGTACCTCCTCCTTTGGTTTGCGGAAACCATTTATAATGTCTGTTTGTCAGTTCCTTATCCCTTTATATAGTTGCTATTATTACACTATGCGGTGGGTTGTTCTCTCCTTTCACTAGTCAAACATAAAATGTAGCACAAAAATGGCTTTATTTTTCTTTTAAAAACAGCTTTAACAGGAAAATCAAAGTCACACGGGGCATATGTTGTCCTCTGAGAATCTAAGTTTTTAAAGAGGCAGAATTTCCCATTCTTAAATTGCCCTAGGGGATCTCAATTTGGCCTTGAAATCCCCCCACACAATGGGATTTTGAAGCTTTTATTGCCAAGGGACTTTAAAAAATACGTTTATAACTTTTCCAATTTTTGTACCTACAGCCTTTGATTACTTTTCTTTCTTTCTTTTTTAACTGAAAATTATGTTTATGGAGTAGCAAATGAGTTGGTTCTATTTAGAGCTAGCATTTCAAAGTCAGGCAAAGCCCAGGACTTGGTAGAGAAGGCAGACATCACTCTGTAGAGAGTGAAGTTTTGTTCTTTACAAAGCAGAAAGCAACAAAGGATGAACTTTTTTTAACGCAAGGACATAGGCAATCAGTTCCTGTGGCCAGTGGTGGGAGGTTCTGGGGTCTTTCCTAAGGGTTGGTGGCCATATTGAACTGGAGGTCAGAGGTAGGATATCACCTCTCTGTGGTTTTATGTCACTCCTTTGAGCATCAGCTCTATGGAAGAGCCTGTCTTAGTCTGGTGAATCTTTCATAACAAAATACCACACATGGCTTAAGTCATTTATTTTCTCCCAGTTCTGATGGCTTGATGTCCAAGATCAGGGTGTCAGCATGGTTGGATTCTGGTTAGGAATCAACCTGGCTTGTGCATGGCTAATTTTCCACTATGTCCTAACATATGAAGGCACTGTTCCCATCAGTAGTGAAACAAACTCTGGACCTGGGTCCCCTATGACTTGAGCCACAGTTCCCCTTCTGGTTTTTTGGTGGTTAATTGGAGATAAGAGTCCTAACAGCCTTTCCTGCTTGGGCTGGCCTTGAACTGTGATCCTCAGATCTCAGCCTCCTGAGTAGCTAGGATTACAGTCATGAGCCGTCGGCGCCACTGGTCAACTTATTTGAGAGTTAAATTTTCCCAATAAAGCATAATCTGTAGAGCAGATGAGTATTTCCAGTGGCTAGGGTCTTTTCAGATATACAAAAATTGAATTTATTTGCTTAATGGGAAACCATTGGTAAAAAAATAAAATCTCCTTAATCACTAGAGGTTGAGGTTGAGGATTGGAGATTGAGGAAGTGGAGTGATTTAAGGTCATTCACGTGTTGTGAGGAGTGGATTCTTTTCTATAGGAAATACTTGCATACTGACTACTTCTTAGGAACTTTTGGTCATTTTCCTTAGGTAAAACTTTAAGGTGATACCTAAAATCCCAGCAATGAAAGCACAGAATTGTGTGTGTGCGCGCATGTGTGTGTGTGTGTGTGTGTGTGTGTGTGTGTGTGTGTATTAGTGGGGACGAAAAACAGGGTCTCACCATTTGAAAAGCACTATACCAGTGAACTACAAGTCTAGCCTTTTTTAAAAAAAGAATAGCAATCTTGTTCTCTTTTCTTTGACTTACCTTTTTTAGTATATTCAAGTGGATTTCATTTTGATATTTTCATACCTGTATGTGCTATACTTTAATTATATTCACTTTCACTATCCTCTCTTGCTCTTTTTTCCCCCAGTGGTTCTTTCTCTTCCTTAATATAGACCCCTTTCCACTTTATTTATTCTTAAATGTAAGTTTTGCTAGGAACAAGGGCTTATACCTTTAATCCTAGCTACTCAGGAGGCTGAGATCTGAGGATGGAGGTTTGAAGCCTGCCAAGACAGATAAATCTGAGAGATTCTTATCTCCACTTAACTATCATAAAAGCACAAAGTTCAAATGAGAGTGCCAGTCTTTAGTGAAAAAGCTAAGGAAGGAAGCATGCAATACCCTGAGTTTAAGCCCTACTACTGGCACAGAATAACAACAATCAAAATTCCAAATTTTATATATGAAATAAAACATGCAGTATGTATCATTTGTTAATCTGTCTTATTTCTCTTTTATATTATGATTTCCAATTCTATTTCCCTAAATTTATCATTCTTTTATAGCTGAGTAAAACTTCACGTGGATATATATCAAATTTTATTTATCCATTCATTCATTGATGGATATCTGGAATGATTTTATATCTTGGCTATTACAAATTGTTCTGTGATAAACATGGGCATACAGGTCTTTTTTAGTCAGTCATGAGCTAGGGCTCTGCCCCTTAAACCACAGCATCATTTCTGGTTTTGTGGTGGTTAATTGGAGTCAAGAGTGTTTTTTTCCATAGAATTTTTTATTGTAATTAATAGACGGGTTACATTATATTCACCAGATAGAAGGTGCATTACTTCACAAATATTGACACCCTTTCTCATGCCTTGGTCCCCATTTCCCTCCCCCAATCCCTACCCCTCATCTTGTTTTCCCCCCTTCCCTATCCAATTTCAAATAACCAAATAAGCATATATACAATATATCACATAACAAGGTGAAATACTGTAACAATATGAGATAACCAAGGGACAGCAAAAGAGATGAAAGATAGTAAAATAAGGACAACAATCACTCATTACATGGCTTTTGTTTCTATATCCTGGAGATCCTTACATTTAGCATCATATTATATGGCCTTACGTATCTAGGTTTTGCTCTATTGTAAATCTCTGCTAGGAGAGCCCAAGGTTTCTACTGATTATGACAAATGATGGAAACCACTGAGCCTATGTTCCTTTGAGTCTGGCTTACTTCACTTAATATGATTTTTTCCAAATCTTTCCATTTCCTTACAAATGGAGCAAGGTCATTCTTTCTGACAGCAGCATAGAATTCCATTGTGTATAAATACCATATCTCGTTAATCCACTCATCAACTGAGGGGAATCTGGGTTGGTTCCATATCTTTGCTATGATAAATAGCGCTGCAATGAACATCACTGTGCTAGTCGATTTAGTATGTCCTTGTTTCTGGATGATTGGGTAAATGCCAAGTAGTGGAATTGATGGGTCATAAGGGAGTTATATGTTTAGTCTTTTGAGGAACTGCCATACTGCTTTCCATAGTGGTTGAACGAGTTTGCACTCCCACCAGCAGTGTAGTAGTGATCCCTCCTGGCCACATCCCCTCCAGCATCTGTTGTTATTAGTTTTCTTGATCCTGGCCATTCTAACTGGAGTGAGGTGGAATCTTAGAGTTGTTTTGATTTGCATTTCTTTTATGGCCAGAGATGTTGAGCATTTCTTCATGTGTCTATAGGCCATTTTTGTTTCTTCTTCAGAGAAGACTCTCTTTAAGTCTTTGGCCCATCTTTTAATGGGATGGTTGTTTCTTTGGAGATTAGTTTTGGAGTGATTCAATTTTTTGAGCTGTTGATATATTTTAGATATGAGGTCTTTGTCTGTTGTATGGTTAGTATAGATCTTCTCCCACTCTGTAGGCTTTCTTTCTTGTAAAGTTTTCAGTGTATCTGCTTTTACCTCCAGGTCTTTGATCCACATGGAGTTAATCCTGGTGCAGGGTGACAAAGAAGGATCCAACTTTAGTTTTCTGCAGGTGCTTAATCAATTCTGCCAGCACCACTTGTTGAAGAGGCTGTCTTTCTTCTGTTCTATTTTTTTTGGATCCCTTATCAAAGATTAGGTGGCCATAGGTGTGTGGGTTAATATCTGGGTCCTCAGTTTTATTCCATTGGTCTTCAGGCCTGTTCTTGTGCCAGTACCAACCTGTTTTGGTCACTATAGCTCTGTAATAGAGTCTAAAGTTTGGTATTGAGATTCCTTCTGTGCTGTTCTTTCTGCTAAGAATTATTTTTGCTATAGGGGGTCTTTTATTATTCCTTATGAAATTTGGGATTGCAGGAGTCAAGAGTCTTATAGCATTTCATGCCTGGGCTGGTTTTGAACCTTAATCCTCAGATCTTAGCCTCCTGAATAGCTAGGATTACAGGCATGAGCCACCAGGGCCCAGGTAGGTCTTTTTTCCTTAATTTACATTTTTGATGTTTTTATAAAGGTGATGTACAGAACAGCTCCAGTTACATAAGTCAGGTAATGGGTACATTTGTTTTTGGACAATGTCACCTCTTCCCTTGTATTCTCCCAGTTTTCTCTATCATCCCTACCTATGAGTTGTATAGTTCATTCTCAGTGTAGTGTATATGGATTACTACTGCTGTATTTGTTCATCTTTTGTTCCTCCATTTATTTATGTATTTATTTATTTATTTTTTATTGTTTGGGTAATGTATAGAAGGGTTGCAGTTACAGTCATCAGGTAGTAGTAGGTGCATTATTTCTCACATGTTGATATTCCCTCTCATGTTTTTGTTCCCGTTTCTCCCCCATCCCTCCCAATCATCTTGTTTTCCCCCTTCTCTTCCCTATTTCAGATAAACAAATAAACATATATAGAATATATCAGGTAACAAAGTCAAATACAGTAACCACATGAGATTAACCATTAGGGGAAAAATAGAGAAAAGAAATAACATAGTACATTAAGAACAACAAAAAAGCTCATGTTTCCATATGCTAGAGTTTATTTCATTTAGTCTCATCCTATTTGACTTTATGTGCATAGCTTTTGAGCTATTGTGATCCTCTGCTCGGAGAGTCCCAGATGTGTACTAATTATCATAAATGATTGTCCCTCATTTCTATGGACCCCTTACATGCATTTTTATTTATACTAACATTTTTTCCAGTATACAACACGATCATATGATAATTTCCATTTTCAGTCTTTTTGTGAGGAATCTTCATACTGATATCCATTGTGTATTGTCACTGGTATTTGCTGTTTCTTATTTTCTTGATGATGGAAATTCTAAGTGGGATGATATAGAATCTTACTGTAATTTTAATTTGCATTTCCTTGATGCCCTGGTCCTTTTTATTTTCTTTTCCTTTATGATCTTATTTTATTTTGAGATAAGGTCTTACTAAGTTCCCAGGCTAGCCTCAAACTTGAGATTGTCTTGCTTCAGTCTCTCAGGTAGCTGAGATTTAGCACCATCATAATCTGGTGCTTTTTAGTATACATATAAAGTCAGGTTTCCTTGGCAATGGCACTCACATAACAACTACGAGCCATGGGTCCCAAGGCAAAGCAAACTTCCAGAAAAGAAGGAACTGCATGTATCCCATATCTTGGTGACTTTTTCTTTCTTTCCTTGCTTACTTTCTCTCTTCATGGAAATTGTGTGTAGGCTATTGCCTTCTTCATTTCTTTTAAAATGGTTGCTTCCAATTTGTGCAAAGAAAATCAGATATGTCCTGGATTGCTTGAGAAGCGCAGCTCCATGTGCCAGGGCCTGATGCCAAAGGCACAATGCTCACAGATGTGTTGACCTCTGGATGGAGGTCATGACATAAAATGCAACCCCGTGTCTCAGGGGCAAATAACTTCCACCATCTACTCAGACTGCCAGAAACAGAGAAAGATGGTGATCTGGTGCAATCAGAGCACCTCAACTTACAAGGCATCATTTCTAAGTAATATTTCAATGAGGAATTTGGTTTTTTTTGTCTAGGACATATAGATATAATTTTTTTCAGTCAAAAGGACATATATAAAGCAGCTAGCTCTTTGCATGAGGCTTTGGTACCCCTTGGTGGTAACTGCTTTTGTTTTCTCCTGAATGCCTCTTCCTCTTCAAGGCTAATAGTAGATGATCTCCTGCCAGCTCAGGCTGTCTTGGCTGATGGGGATGCCCTCTTGCCACTGTGTCCTGCAGCCTACTGGCTTCATGGGAGAGTCATGTGTGGGTCAGGGCTGAGAGAATGAAGGCACCTTGCTGTCTCTATTTTACAAAAGCAACTTACAGCACAAAACCTTCTATTATTCTAAAAAGCCTTTCTTTTTTCTTGTTCTGCTCCCTGTTTCCATGGAAATGGAGCTAGTCACCAGCTGATAAGTCAATGATTGCAATGGTTGAATATTGTTCTTTGTTCTCTTCTCCAGGGAAGAAAAACACTTTGATTCCTATTCATCCTCTTTGTTCATGGATAAGGTGCTGTCACTGTGAAACTTCCCTGGTCAGACATGGTGTCATGAATGGAGTCAAGCAGAGGGGAACACATATGGTTTCCGAAGATCCTGTTCTGCATTGCCACTGAGCTGTTGAATTAATGCATTTGGGGAGTAGAGAAGGATCAGGAGGGCAGAGGGGAACCAGTCTTCTTCACCTCCATGTTCAGCTTGGAGATTCAAGAATAGCGGTATGTCTCCTAGGTTTACATCAAACGTTGGCTATTCGGTTGGTGGTTCCTCCTGGAAAGAGGTAAGATAGGGAGGAAAATCATATTTTTCTCTTTTTATAGCATTGCCAACAACAACGTTTAGTTTGTAGATGTGTTATTCCAACCACTAGCATTCTCCTTATATGTCTCCATGTCTCTTCTCCTCTTCTTAGAAGACTCCAAACATATTGCTATGAGTTATTCTGATGGAATATGGTCTTCACAAAACTTGATGGCCAGGAAGGATGCAATCCTTTGCAACTTTCTCATTAGTGTACCAGCAGCATATTATTTATGTTTAAATTTTGCTTGTTTTGTTTTAAAAAGCACAACCTTGGAAGTTAAAAAAAACTTGACGAGTTTGAAAAGACTATATTTCTACATTAATAGATATGGAGGTATGAGATTTCAGCGAATCATTTTAGAAGACACAAGTCAACCCACAACTGGGTATTTACATGGAGAGATTTCTCTGACATTTGTACAGAGACTTGCATACTGAGAGTGAATTAGAGTGACCCATATGGCTACTAAGAAGAAGAATAAATGTAAAGGCTCTGTAGCAGGGATAGATTTGGTAGCCTCCAAAAACATCAATGAAGATGGTGTTTCCATCTATGTTCATTGCTGCACTGTTCACAATAGCCAAGGCATGGAAACAGCTCCCACTATAAGTGAGTGGGTCCACAAAATGTGGTACCTATACACAATGGAATTTTATACAGCCATTAGAAAGAATAAAATAATGTCACTTACAGGGAAATGGATGAAACTAGAACAAATCATGTTAAGTGAGATAATCCAAGCACAGAGAGACAAATGGCATATGTTCCCTCTGATATGTGGAAATTAGACCTAAAAGCTACTGCTATATGACAAATTATACAGGACTCTAGATACACACATTGAGACCATAAGAGGATACTCTTAGGACAGAAACAAAAAGGCACAATGTCTATATGCCCCCCACCCCTCTCTACACACACACACACACACACACACACACACACACACACACACACACACACACACACACATATATGGAAACAGATCTCTCCTTTTAAAAATTATTTTGGATGATTCTGCCTTCTTTTCTTTATGTATGGTGTATTCAAGTGTATATCTTTGGGAAGTTGGAGGAGAGGGCACAGAACTCTAGGGAAAAAGGCTGAAAAAAGTGCAGCAGTGGAGCACACTTGAAACTGATGAAAGTGAAGTATACAACTTGTGGGTGGAAATGGGAGGGAGCGAATGGGAGAGAATGAGGGAACTGAAGACACTGTAGGAAAGGAAATGTACTCATTGCCTGACTTGAGCCATTGTCATCTTTCTGCATGTCACGTCTATAATAACAATAAAGTAAGTCAATTAAAAAAAGAAGCTGGTGTTTTCTAAGGTAGAAAAACAAAGGCAGAACAGTAGGAGATATCAGAAAGGTCATAGAAAGCCAGATTGTGTAATGTGCAATATTGACCATAGGAAGTCTCTGGCTTTGCCTCCATTGGAAGGTTCTGAACAGAGAATGGATACAATTAGACTCTCAGTAAAAGAAGAAGAAAAACACCCAAACCTCTAGCTGTTTTGTAAAGGGAAAGGAAGGGATTAGGATGAGGCTGTGGCAAAAACAAAAAAACCAAAGTAAGAGGCAATATAGCTTGGCTGGTGTGGTAGCTGGGAAGGTGGAAAGAAGTGTTTGAATTCTGGGAACCAGTTGAAAATAGAATTTAGCACAGCTTTACTCATTTAATAATTTCCACAGTACAAAAAGATAAGAATGCATTCTCATTTTACAAAAGGTAAATTGAGGCTCAAGATGGTTAGCAAGGTTTCTTCAGTGCCACAGGGTTACCTGTAAGAGGTAGAGTAAGACTTGCTACTAGGTCTTTTGAGTATTATTATTGTCAAATTACATTGGTGATTTTTTATTTACAAAATTTTATTATGGGTCTCTCATAAATCACATTTTTAATGTACTTCTACAATAATTCCCCAGTTAAAAAAATCAAAATGTATAAATACATTTGGCAACTCAGAAGTTCTCATCGCAGCAACAGCAGCCATGCCAGCCTTTCAAGTCACCCAGCATCTCTCATATGCAACACAAATGCAGCATGGTCTGGCTTTCTAACCCCCTCCTCTCAGCACCACACTGCTTTAACACTAATTCTCAGGACATGAGAAGCTCCTGCTTGGTCCAGAATTGGGACATCCAGTATTGTCACTATCACCTGCTCTTCACTTCCTAAAAAGCAGCTTTTTCCTTCCCGACAAAGCCACAGAGGCTCCTAAACCTCAGTGAGACCACAGGAACCGAAGCCTACCAAGATGCCAAGTTTCTTCCAGATCCAAATTCACCATGGGAACAGAAGAGTAAGAGATGCTTTCCCAGTGGGGGTTAGAAATAAAGTTAAATATGGACCATCAAATTCCAGCCCAGAGAGCTGGTGGCATGAGTCAGTGGTAGAGTACCTGCCTAGTAATAGCAAGCTCAAGGTCCTGAGTTCATATCCTACTTTTTAAAAAGTTGTGTGCTGGTGGCTCATGCCTGTAATCCTAGCTACCCAAAAGGCTGGCATCTGAGGATCATGGTGTGAACCCAGCTCAGGCAGGAATGTCTGCAAAATTCTTATCTCCAATTAATCACCAGAAGACTGGAAGTAGTGCTGTGGCTTTATAGAGTTTTTACCACAATCAAAAGAACTCAGGAACAGCACCCAGGCCCTGAGTTCAAGCCCTACAACAGAACAAAAAATAAAAACTAAAATTCCAACTCAGGAAGCAATTTATTTGTCCTCTGTCACCTTCCAAGTATCACTGCCACTTTCCTTCCTTGGTTTTGCTCTATTATAAATTCCTTCCTTCCCATCCCACCAAAACATATCAACTTGTTCAGAACTTTCCTTAAAAATGTGTTTCCTGCTTTGCTTGGTTCAAGGTAGAAGTCGCCTCTCCGAGGAGGTAACAAGGCTGAACAGGTTCAGAGCTGCTTCTTAGGGGCATACCTTGGCTTGGCCCACAGGCACCTGAGTCCACTTTCGCCAGCAGATGGGCATGATGGCCTTCCTTCCATCCTGGCCTCCAGGACACCTGCTGGGTTCTTCAACGTTCACCAGCTCCCAGCTCCTCTACTCCATGTCCATTTCCTTGGCTTCAAATGTAGGGCTCCTCTGTCAAGTCACAGAATAATGTAATCCCCACTCCAGCCTCCTTGCCTCAGTGGGGCAGGTCACAGTCCCCAGGTGGATGTGCTTTGATCAGCTTTTATCCAATGCTGGTCAGACAGCACTGCCCTGACGCGTGACTGTCCTACACATTAATGCATCAGTTCATGACACTGCCTGACTTCCACCAGCTGCCAATCTGTGCATACAACATGATCAGGGGAGATATCAGAAGAAGGGTCTGGGTTGATCAGTGGTTTGTGAGCTAATAAAGGGATCCATGAAGTCAAAACACAGTGGGCAAAGATCACGTGAAAACAAGCAAAACAACAAAGAATGCTTTCTTTTCTTGCCACCTTTCCTGCTCCTCAGGTCTACAAAGAAATCAAGTCCTGTGATAAAAATGGAATCCCCAGCAGTCCTATATCCTGGTATGCAGCAGCTTGGCCTGATTAGGAAAATGTCATTTGTACTGTCATTCTTTCCTCAACCCAAACACCCAGGAAAAATGTATTTATTTGGGTGTTAGTACTGAGGCTTGAACTCAAGGCCAGGGTGCCTTTGTTTTTCTGCTCAATGCCATTCTACCAACATAGCTCCACTTCTAAAATGGTTCATCTGAATGGCAGTTTTGCTATGGAGTCATGCTGGACGGCACCTGGTGGCCTTGGCTTGCCACACAGAAGGTCACCCTCTCCGAGCTTCTCCAGTGGCTTTTCTTCTCCCAACAGGGTAATCTTCACAGCCCTCACGGGCTGGCTTCTTTTGCAGCTCACGAGAGGGACTTCTTCCTGCGGATCTTAGGCTTCCTCACGGGTCGCTGATAGGGGTTATCAATGAGCTCTCCTCATCATTCCGGCCTCCAGACAAGGAGGAATTCTACTGCAGGACAGAAGTGTTCTCGTTCTCGGCTCCAGAATTGTCCGTGTTGACGTGAAGAGGAGTGGGTCTCTTCCATCTGCTGCAGCTCCAGCTGAGAGGGGAAGAGGGCCGTCAGGTAGGGGATGATGAATGGAGGAGCCGCCATCAATGGGAAGGTGCTGACGTCATCCCTGAAAAGGCTCTGGGTTTCGCCTTCTTGGCCATGAAGCGGGTGAGTGCCCGCTCCACATCTCACCTGTGAGATGCAGCCTTCTCCCGCAGGACCTGGTAGTCGGACACAGGCTCTTGGTAGGTCGGAGTTTTGAAGTAGGTATGGGGATCAGGAAACTCAGGAAAGTGGCTTGGGATGTGTGCTGGGTGGGGTCGGTTCTGCCCTGCAGTGAGGGCTTTGGGGGTCACTGGCTGATTGGTCACTGGAGGGGCCGTGATGACCATCTTCTGAGATCGCTTTGCATAAGCAGGGAGGGTATCCATATTGAAACCTATCTCAACCAGTGTGACCACAATATCTGACAGTGTGGGCTGGGTGCTTGCAGCGTGCTCACAGTAAGACTTGGAGCTCCGTCCAGTTTCTGAGATGTAGCTCTGTAGCATCTCTGTCAATGTTTCCACATATGCTATTTCTGCACTATCAAACCCAGCCTCTGTCAGTAAGGAGCTCATAACCACTTGCAAGGTTCTTCTCTGTGCTAGATGGTATTTATTGTTCTGGATCCAGTGGCTCTGGCCACTGTGTTGGCCCTCTTCCTCTGGCGTAATCTAATTGGTGATTTAAAGGGAGGGTTCATATTCATTTATTACATCTTGTTAGTCACGGACTAGGAGCATGGCCCTTACAAAAGTTTCTGCAATAGGTCGAATGACATCCCTTCCCTCAAAGGCATATCCATGTTCTAACCCTCAAGATAGGTGAGTGTGATCTTATTTGGGAAAACTGTCTTAGCAGATGTAACTATGGATCTTAAAATGAGAAGATTTTTCTTGGGTTCAATGGATGGGCTCTAAATCCAATGACCAGGGTCCTTCTTCAAGACAGAAAAGATAACAGAAATACAAAGCAGAGAAAGCTCCAGGAGGACAGGAGCAGAGATTGGAGTAAATCAGATACAAGATAAAGAAAATACAGAGCTAGAAACTTGAAGCTGGGAAAGGTCAAAATCTGACTCTCCTCTAGGTCCTTTGGAGTGAGCCTTATCTTGCAGACATCTTGACCTTATACATTTGACTTCCAATACTGTGTGAGAATGAAGTCCTGTTTATTTCAGAGCCTGAGCACTGTCCCTTAAGTTTTTTTGCTCAAGTCTGATGCTCTATCATTTGAGCCACAGCCTCACTTTTGGCTTTTTTAGTGGTTAATTGGAGATGAGAGTCTCAGATTTTCCTGCCAAGGCTGGCTTAAAACTGAAATCCTCAGACCTTAACCTCCTCCATAACTAGAATTACAGTCATGAGCCACTGTACCCAACTGAGCTAGACACATTCAACATGTACTTACTTCTATATCTGTATGACAGTAATGATCTTGCTTTGATTATTTTGAGAATTTTGATAGTTGTGGAGGTCTTCTGCCAAGATAATCAATTGATTTCAGTCTTTTTCTGTACCAAAATTTGTGCTTTTGGTTTGTTTGGAAAAGATAATCCTCAGTTGTTAGGAATGAGAAGGAGTTTGGTTTTACAGTCTAACCATTTGTAGAGATCTGTAAATGGGTCAATGATTCACAGAGACCTAGTGTTTGTTGAGTGAAACAATAAACTGGCATATCAGTTTTTGTTTATCTATGTAAAGCTCAAGTCAGCTACAAATTCCATATTCACAGGGAAAGACAACTTTTTAATATTTGAATAGGAGTTTGTTTGCTTTTACCTTGTGTCTATGACTGAAATATTATAAACAGATGTGTAAGCTTTCCTTCTATATGCATATATGCATTTGTAATTCAGAAAGGCCCTTTTCTTTTATTGTATGTGTATATATGTATTCATTCCCACATCAAAATTGTGTTAATAATATTAGATTATAAAGTCTCTCTTTTTCTCTTTCTTTTGGAGGAAGTACTTAGGCTTGAACATGAGGTCTCATGCTTGATCCACATCTCTAGTTCTTTTGTTTTTAGTTTTTTTTTTGCTAGTCCTGGGCCTTGAACTCAGGGCCTGAACACTGTTTCTGGATTTTCTCAAGGCTAGGGCTCTACCACTTGAGCCACAGCACCACTTCTAGCTTTTTGCTACATATGTGGTACCAAGGAATTGAACCCAGGTCTTCATGCATGCTAGGCAAGCACTCTACCACTAGGCCAAACTCCCGGCCCCTCTTGTCAGATCTTTTATTTTAAAAAAATTATCAGTAGCAAATTAAACCCAGATATTTTAAGTCCCTGTCATTTACAGATAATGTATATTAAATTGTTAAGGGGTTGACCATGGTGTGTGTGTGTGTGTATGTGTGTGTGTTGCATGTAAAGTGTTCTGATCATCTCTTTATATCTCTATATAAAGCACCTTATGTATCATATAGGTATGTAACACTTTATATAGCATATATAGAGTACTTTATATATTCATATTCACACTCTCTATTACACTTAAAATTTTTGAGGTCATACCACTTGACTAAGTGGTTGAGAGGTACATGCAATCCTGAGACAGCTCAGCCAATATTCAGAGGAGTAAGAATTATATAGTACCAAACAACCTGATAAGGAATGATGGTAGTTCTTGCCTCTGCATGACCATATGACAGAATTTAGAAACTCTTATTGACTCTTACTTTGCATGGCATTATTATTTGCATAGGTATAATGACAAGTCTATCTGTCTTTCTTTTTCTTGTTGGTCGTGAGGCTTGAACTCTAGGCCTGGGCATTGTCTCTGAGCTCTTCAGCTGAAGGCTACCACCATACCTCCTGAGCCACAGTGCCACTTCCTCTTTGTTTGTTTCTTCGTTTGTTTCTTTGTTTCTCTCTCTCTCTCTCTCTTTCTCTCTCTCTCTCTCTCTCTCTCTCTCTCTCTCTCTCTCTCTCTCTCTCTCTCCCCCCTCCCTCCCTCCCTCTCTCCCTCCCTCCCTCCCTCCCTCCCTTCCTTCCTTCCTTCCTTCCTTCCTTCCTTCCTTCCTTCCTTCCTTCCTTCCTTCCTTTTCTTTCAAAAAATTTTTTTGCCAGTCCTGGGCTTGGGCTCAGGGCCTGAGCACTGTCCTTGGACTTTCTCAAGGCTAACACTCTACCATTTGAGCCACAGCATCACTTCCGGCTTTTTTCTATGTATGTGGTACTGAGGAATCGAACCCGGGTCTTCGTGCATGCTAGGCAAGCACTCTACCACTAGGCCAAACTCCCAGCCCCCCTTCCTTTTCTTTCTTCTTTTCCTTCCTTCCTTCCTTCATTTTCCTTCCTTCCTTCCTTCATTTTCCTTCCTTTTTTCCTTTCCTTCATTCCTTCCTATATTTTCCTTCCTTCCTTCTTTCCTCCCTCCCTTCCTTCCTTCCTTCTCTTTCTATTAGTTTACTTCTTTATTATTGTTATTATAAAAGTGATGTTCATCAATGTGTGAGAAGTAATGCACCCTCTATCTGCAACCCCTCTATACATTAAAATTTAAAAAAGTGATGTACAGAGTGGTTGCAGTTATATAAGTCAGTTCTGAGTAATATTTTTTGGATAATACAACCCCTTCCCTCATTCTCTCCCAGTTTTTCCTGCCTGTTATACTTCATTTTCCACATAGTATCTAGTGAGTTACCACTTTTTCCTTCCCTTTTGATCTATGGTAGGGTTTGTGCTCATTTGAAGGTACTCTATAGCTGAGCCAATGTCTAATTCCTTGTTTGTCACTGGCTAGTTTTTGAGGTAGGGTTTCATTTTCTTGCCAAGCCTGTGCCTATAGCATGATAGTCTTACTCTAAGCCACCTATCCTATCTGTGCTTGTAAGTGTTTATCACCAATCTAAACTTTTTCCATTAAGATAAAACATTACAGACTTCTTTGTCTATGTCCATCCCAATCTCATTTCCCATATAATGACATGAGCCACCAGAAAACAGCAAGAAACTTCCTTTATAAATAGGCTATAATCCATATTTAAGCTATCTTTTAGATAGGGTATCAATTTTTGCCAGTGGCCTGCTTCAAAACACAGTCCCCATATCTATGGCTTCCAGTGTAGCTGGAATCTCTCCAACATTTTGCCTAGACTAATCTCAAATGGTAATCCTGCCAGTCTCCAACTCCAGAGTAGTTAGGATTACAGGTATGAACCACCGTGGCTCTTTGATGATGTCTCTGATAACACAAACTTCAGGTCACTCACCCATTTGGATCACTGTACTTTTGAATACTAAAGCCAACACACTCCTTTCCTTATATTCTAGGTTACCTTCAACACATTTCCTATTCATCCTTCTTCTTTTGGTGATCCTCACAAAAGATTCTCATTTTTTCTCTTCTCTTTTTGTTTCTGAACCGATGCAAAAGATAATCAATCAATAGAATTTGTGATGTTGTTTCCTAGAAGACAGCTCTCAGCATTTGAGACAAAAGCTGGAGGAAAGCCACCCTCACCTTCTCTTATCTTCTCCCTCCCAGAAGTCATAAAGCCTGACATCTCTCACCTCTGAAAAAGATCTTAAGACCCTTATCTGAGAAATAACCACCCTAAAATCCAAAGGGAAGAAACATTTTCCACATCTCTGTCAAAATGCAGGATACAGAGAAGGACCCGAAGAAGTTGAGAAGCAGGCCTTTCTTAATCCCCAGCTGTCACAATCAGATCATATGCCACATGACTGCAGTAAGTCACACGTGAGCTCATCCTTCTGTTATGTTCTTCCAGGAATTGTCCATTCCAAATCAAATTTAAGCACAAAAACATGTTTATCTAAATTTTACAGTCTCCTTTTCCATATGAATGATTTTTGTCATAAAAAACTTATATTAAATAAATTCATATGCATTTGTAAAAATAGGCTATAATTAGGGACAATTGACTATGCAACTAAGGTCTTCTATAAATGTCATATTTGAGAATGATGCTAATTTAATCAGATATAATTAACCAATTAAAAGGAACTAAGGCTGACTTTCTGTTTGTATTTATAATTGGTGCAAGAGTCATGATTTATCTTTTCTCTTTAAATAGTAGTGAGGAGATTTGAAACATACAGTCAGAAGCTACTCAGATGTGTAAATTTAGAAGTGGAGGATTTCTTCTTTAAATAATGTGTAGTCAAAACAATTTTTCTCCTATTAGAATGTATTTCATAATGCAGCATATAAAAACATAAATATGTCTTGGCAGTATATTACACTGGTAATTAATAATAAAAATTGCAAATTACCAGGCACTGGGGGCTCATGCCTATAATCCTAGCTACTTGGAAGGCTGAGATCTGAGGATCATGGTTCAATGCCAGTCTGAGCACAAAAGTCCATGAGACTCTTTTCTCCAAATAACCACCAGAAAACTGGAAGTGGCGCTGTGGCTCAACTGGTAGAGCTTGAGCTGTAGAGCTCAAGGACAACACCTAGGCCCAGGGTTCAAGCATCACAGCCAACACACACATATAACAACTGCAAGTTGAAGGGATCATTTGGGATGTCTATATATAGTACAAGTTTTACAATATATTATTAATAATGAAATATATTTCCTAATATCTACTTTCAAGTCTAAACTTATACTTGAAGTATAAGTTTGTTCTTATTTTTTTAACTCAGATATATATAAATATATATATATATATATATATATATTTGCCAGTCCTGTGGCTTGAGCTCAGGGCCTGAGCATTGTCCTTGGGCTTTCTCAAGGCTAGCACTCTACCACTTGAGCCACAGCACCACTTCTGGCTTTTTCTATGTATGTGGGGTGCTGAGGAATCGAACCCGGGTCTTCGTGCATGCTAGGCAAGCACTTTTACCACTAGGCAAAACTCCCAGCCCCATAACTCTTACATTTTTTTAAACTCATATTTTTTAACTCTTAAGTTTGTTCCAATTTTTTTCTTTATTTTTGTTTGTGCTATCATTAAGCCCGGGGCCTCATGAATGTTAGGCACATGCTATACTACAACCAAATACAATGCATTCACCACTTTGGTGAGTCTAAGGATGACAAGGTAATAAAAGACTGAAAAAAAAGAGTGAAAAATATTTATTGTTTATAGCAAGTAAGGAGTCCACTAGAGAAAATTCTCAAAACTATATCTATCCAATAAAGTATATAAGGGACAAACTTTTACATATTGGGGGAATATACATATTCATATAGGAAAGATTTATCATCACAAATAGAATCAGGTATATTTCTGAGCATGCTCAATTTGAGATCAAGTTGAGATCTAATTGATATTATATGTTCAGAAACTAGTAGGCTAGAATGCTTGTGGATGGAGAATTTTACCCTAGATCACCCAAAAGAATGTGAGTCTGTGACTTTGGTTGGTTCCTTACAGTTTCTCTGGATGCCTTACCTGCAACAATAGAGGAAACAACTTTGAAGGGGTCTTGACAGTCATTTAAAAGGCAAAAGATTTTCTCTCCTCAAGAATAGATAATTGCCCTGAAAACTACTTTTCTAGCAGCTAACCTCTATCTCTTACATTCTTTTTTTTTTAATTGTATTTTATTGTCAGGATAATGTATAGAGGGATTAGAGTTACATTTTTCAGGTAGTAGGTACATTACTTCTTGAAACTTGATACCCCTTCTCATGTTTTTGTCCCCCTTTTCCTACCCCCTCCCCCTCCCAGTCATCTTGTTTTCCCCCTTCCCTTCCCTATTTCAAATAAACAAGAGTATATACAATATTCCAGTCTACAAATTCAGATACAGTAACCTCATGAAATCAACCTTAAGTGGGAAAAAAGAAAGTAAATAACTTCACATAGTACATTAAGAACATCAGTCATAAAGATAAACCTCTTGTTTCCATATCCTAAAGTTCATTTCGTTTAGTCTCATCCTGTATGACCATACGTTTTGAGGTATTGTGATCCTCTGCTAGGAGAGTTCTAGCTGCGTACTAATAATGACAAATGAGGGAAACCACTGAGCCTATGTTCCTTTGGGCCTGGCTTACTTCACTTAATAGGATTTTTTCCCAAGTCTTTTCATTTCCTTACAGATGGCGAGATGTCATTCTTTCTGATGGCAGCAGAGAATTCCATTGTGTATAAGTACCACATTTTTCTGATCCAATCATCTACTGAGGGGCATCTGGGTTGGTTCCACATCTTTGCTATGGTAAATAATGATTCAATGACCATCATTGTGCTAGTAGCTTTAGTATGTCCTTGTTTCTGGACATTTGGGTAAATGCCAAGGAGTGGGATTGCTGGGTCATAGGGGAGCTCTATATTTAGTCTTTTGAGGAACCTCCATACTGTTTTCCATAGTGGTTGAATGAGTTTGCACTCCCACCAACAGTGTAGTAGTGATCCCTCCTGGCCACATCCCTGTCAGCATCTGTTGTTGGATTTCTTGATCATGGCCATTCTAACTGGAGTGACATAAAAATCTCAAAGTTGTTTTTATTTGCATTTCTCATATGGCCAAAGATGTGGTACATTTCTTCATGTGTCTAAGGGCATTTTTATTTCATCTTCAGAGAAGTCTCTCTTTAAGTCTTTAGTACACCTTTTAATGGATGGTTGTTTATTTGAGGATTTGTTTTTGAAAGATTCAATTTTTTGTAGCTCTTACATTTTTTTCTTTTCATTTTTATTGTCGGGGTAATGTATAGAAGGGTTACAGTTACATTCGTCAAGTAGTGGGTGCATTATTTATCACACATTGATACCCCTTCTCGTGTTTTTGTCCCCATTTCCCACCCCCACCCCTCCCAATCATCTTGTTTTCCCCCTTCCCTTTCCTATTTCAAATAAAAAAAATAAACGTATATACAACATACCAGGTAACAAAGTCAGACACAGTAAACAATATGAGATTAACCAAAGGACAACAAAAGAGAAGAGAAATAACATAGTACATTAAGAACAACAATCACACAAGATAAAGCTCTTGTTTCCATATCCTAGAGCTCCTTTTATTTACTCTCATCCTATATGACCTTATGTACCTAGGTTTTGTGCTATTGTATCCTTTGCTAGGAAAGTCCTAGATGTGTACTAATTAATACAAACGAGGGAACCCATTGTGTAGCTCTTACATTCTTAAACTTTTTTTTGCCAGTCTTGGGTTTTGAACTCAGGGCCTGGGCACTGTCCATGAGTTTTCTCAAGCCTAGCACCCTAGCACTTGACCACAGCACCAATTCTGGCTTTTTCTGTGTATGTGGTACCAAAGAAATCAAGCCCTGAGCTTCCTGCATGCTAGGCAAGCCCTCTACCACTAGGCCACACTCGCAGCCCTATAATTATAAGAGAAGGACTGGGAGTGTGCCTTAGTGGTAGAGTGCTTGCCTAGCATGCATAAAGCTCTGGGTTCAATTCCTTAGAAGCATATAAATAGAAAAATCTGGACGTGGTGCTGTGGCTCAAGTGGTAGAGTGCTACCCTTGAGTACAAAGATGCTCAGGGACAGTGCCCGTGCCTTGGGTTCAAGCCTCATGTCCAAAATAAATCATGAGAGAAAAATTTAAACATATTTACAGTAGTTATAATTTTGCTCAAACATATTTAATCATTGTTTTGTTAAATCTTTTAATGTAGACACAGAGGGCTGACTGTAGTTATTTCTAGAATAAGAATATATTTCCAGTGTAAGAGTAGCCTCAGGAGAAATCTTCCCATGCATAGTACTGACCATATAGATGTGAAAAATTCAGGAATACTCTTCATGAGATAAATTCTCTCTCTCTCCCTCTCCCTCTCCCTCCCTGTCCCTGTCCCTGTCCCCCCCCTCTGTGTGTGTGTGTGTGTGTGTGTGTGTGTGTGTGTGTGCCCTGGGGCTTGAACTCTAGGTGTGGGTGCTATCCCTGAGTTCTTCAGCACTCTACTACTTGAGCCACAGTGTTACTTCCAGTTTTCAGGTGCTTAATTGGAAATAAGGGTATCACGGACTTTTGTGCCCATGCTGGCTTTGAACCATGAGCCTCAGATCTCAGCCTCCTGAGTAGATAGGATTACAAATTTGAACCACCAGTATCCTGCTCTGAGATAAATTCTTTTTATTTTTATTTTTTGCCAATTCCAGGGCTTGGACTCAAGGCCTGACCATGGGCTTTCTCAAGGCTAGAGATCTACTACTTGAACCATAGCACCATTTCCTGCTTTTTGTATGTATGTGGTACCGAGGAATTGAACCCGGGTCTTCGTGCATGCTAGGCAAGCACTCTACCACTAGGACAAACTCCCGACCCCTGAGATAAATTCTTTTTTTTTTTCCAGAAGAAAATATCTTTATTGCACGTCAGAATAGCTACCTTTATTCTCTCTTATGAAGAGTATCAAGTTTCTATACTGTGGATGTTAGCAACAGCACTAGTTTCTAAGCACTCTGCTACTAGGTCACGTTCCTAGCCTTCTTTTCATTTTCTTGAAACAGGGTCTCGCTGGGTAAGTCGACACTGAACTCATGATTATTTTGCTTCAGCATCCTTACTGTGTGCTAGATTAGAGGTATACGCATGAACATACCTGGCTTTTGGTTAAGTTTTGGTGTCACTATTATCTCTCTTTGATGAATGCTGTATAAAACTATACAGTAGGGTCACTACATTGGAGTTCCCAAGGAAAAGAGTAAAAAAATTTTTTTGCCAGTCCTGGGGCTTGAATTCAGGGCCTGGGCCCTGTCCTTGGACTTGCTCAAGGCTAGAGCTCTACCTCTTGAGCCTCAGCACCACTTCTGGCTTTTTTCTATGTATGTGGTACCAAGGAATTGAACCAGGGTCTTCATGTATACTAGGCAAGCACTCTATCACTAGGCTAAACTTCCAGCTCAAAAGTAAAAATAATTTATGGCTATTTCCCTGAGATAAATTTTTAATGAAACAAGTAGGCTCCAGGACTGTGATAATCCAATAAATGAAGGGGAGAAAGCTACAAGACAGCATTGGAAACACATTCAAATTTCCTTTTGACCTGATATCAAATACTGGCATCTGTTGAGATGCTAAATATTTCCTAACTTATACAACTTAACAATGAGACTTTGAGGACAAAATGGACAATGAAGGTTACCAATTGAGATAATTTTAAAGCTTCAACTATTGAAATAGAAAATTTGATATGCTTTAAAGCAATCTTGATAGAGGTTCTCCCAACTTTGATGATGAATTACCTAAAAATTTCTAGATTGCTGTCTTTTGAAACAAACTTATTTTAAAATACCAATAATAAAAATACATTTTGATAACCTGGGCTAAATTGAAGGCAACTATCTTTTGATTCTTTCTGTAGAAAACGGGGAACGTGCTAGGCAAGTACTGTATCACTGAGCTATATGCCTATGCTTTACTTCTATTCTTTCACTAAACAAGCAACACAAAATCCTTCTGTGATGTTTGGTCAAACAGCAATATGTGGAGATTTCTCTCCACCAATAACCATCAATAAATCAATTTATAATATACATCAGCTGGGTGTCCTTTTAGTTAAACACAATGGGGCCTCCTCTTTATGAGTACAAAACTAACAAACAAAGATAAATGAATAGGGAAAAATTTATTGCCTACAACAGGTGATGAGAACACTAGAGTTTTCTCAAAGCAGTGCCTGTCTTTAACAAAGGATTCATGAGGACTTTGTTTAAAAACAAAATCAGATGAGAATGAAAGGGCAAGGATGTTGATAAGGAAAAAAATTCTGTACATGTTTAGTATAGATGCAATTTTTCCCTGAAATATATTTGCTCCTCGGATCATTGAATCCTTGAATGCAGCTTAGAGAGTTGATTAGCTTTTCTAGATGTCCTAGTATAAAAATGGCCTCAAGGAGTAATCTTCCCACTCACAACTAGGCCAACTAGGTGCTGTGAAAGGAAAATTTAGAGACATACGTTTTGAGGCAGAGGAAAGTAATTTAGGGGTAGGCACATTCCTGAGCACATTTTGTTTTTATCAAAACCTCAGCTTACTTACTGTTTTATATTTTTGTTTTTTAATTTTTGAAATTAGTCTAAAGATTTTGCTGTAGTTTAGATCCCCCCTTTGTTTCCCTATTTTCTTCCTGGCTTCCGTTAAGTAAAAGTCCTCTCTGCTAAGCACCCCTATCACGATCTACTATGTTCTCAAAGCAGTAGGACTATAAATTATGAAACAGAACCCAAATGAAGCTTTCTTTCTTTTACATTGACTAGCTTACAGTGATGGAAATGGGAATCTGACTAATAGAGTTTTCATCTAGATTAATGAGTCATTTTAAAGGGTATGTTCACATGCATGTGCTTTTTATCGATACAATTTTCCATTGTGTAGACACCGTTTCCTTGGAGCTTCACAGAGGAGAAAGATGTTACAGTTCTTTCCTAAGACCTGAGTCTCAGCCTGTGTTGTTCTGGCACGATCTCAAATGATATGTTATGATTACGCAAATAAGGGATGAGGTGACACACTTAGAAGAGATTTTAGTATTTTGTAGATGCCCCATAAATATTAGTTCAATTTTTTGCATCTGCACACCCTACCCTGGGATTGGATTCATTCATATAGGTTGTCACTATACTATATTCTAATTCTATCTACTATCTACTTTGTTTTTTCCTGCACCTTCACACCAGGACCTGCTTCTAGAAATGTATTTTAGGGGAATTTGTCTGGTCATTGTTTTGGTTTGAATATGAAATGTCCTACACAAGCTTATGTATTGAAGGCTTAGTCTCCAGCTGGAGATGTTGTTTTGGGAAGTGGTGAAATCTTTGGGTGATGGGGCTTAGCTGGAGCAAGTAGGTCAGTAGGAGAAAGGCTTTGAAAGTTAGATCAATGAGAGAATGCCTTTGAAAGTTATAGTATGTCCCCAGTTTACTTCGTTATCTCTACTTCCTGTTTACCATGAGATAAAAACCTTTTCCTCCACATGCTGCCATGATTGTTCTGTCCAAATGTAGGGGGTCAAATGACTGTGGATGGATCCTCTATAGTCATAAACCAAAATGAATCCTTTCTTCTTTCTTTCTGTCAGGTATTATTTCCACATCTATGCAATACTAACACTGCAAGTCTTACAACTCAAGAGACCAAGATAAAGCCAAAGACAGTAGGATGTGCACATCTGTGTAACTGTCCACTAACCCCCTGAAGTAAGGATTGCAGGGTAATACTGATGGATCTAGTTTGTAGCCCTTCAGTGAAATCCAAATCAAGCCTTATTGTAAGGTTTTCAGTTAGTTTAGGTAACTCCTTATTCCTAACCCTACCATTCTGTTCATCTGTTTCTTCTCATTTAATCCCTGAACTCTAGAGGGTTAGAGGGTTTCAGCAATTTCTCTGCCACGTTTGACACATGTCTTTCTTCTTTTTACCAGTGTGTTTCTGTTCTCTGCATTTTCCAGCTCTTTGCCCCAGGTGCTGAGCAAATTGTCCAGCCAGCTGAATAATGTAATAAGTCTACCAAGGGATTTGCCTTGTCAGCTTTGGGTCCTGGTAGAATATTAGCATGAGAAGTGGCTACTGAGATCCAAGAAATGGGGGGTGGGTCCAATGAGGAACTGGTGGTGAGAATGTGGCAAAGAGCCCTGTGAACACCCGGGGTTTGCAGAATTCAGTGGACATTTTGTGTGAGAAAGCTTTATTTATTTTTTTTGTAGCCATCCATTTCATTTTTGGTTAGGTAATCCAAAGAGGCTCTTATTCTCTCCCTCCTCTCCTCTCTCTCCCTCTCTCTCCCTCTCTCCCTTCCCCTCTCTCTCTGTTAGTAAATGCATCAGTCTACGTGATGCATGACTCTTTTGTCTTTTGTGAGAGAGGGTATGTTTGATGAACATTTAAAATCCATCATTAATTTAGCTCTAAGTTACATAGCAACCAGTCATTTGCTCTAAAGTAGGCCTTTAAGGTTAGAACTCTTCACAATTGGGCCAGAATATCCTTGGTAGTCTCTGTTGGGATAAAGGACATTGAGAAAATGATAAAGCTACATTTTTCGTTGGCTTATAGATTTTTCATTTACTAGTTCATATACACATTTACTTACTAATCCAGTTGTATGTGGCAACCACTACTTACGATGGAAGTAGTTATTTGAATCAATGTTTTAGCTAGGAAGTGTTGGGAAAATATTCAAGCATATTTAGTTTACTTTGGAAGGACAATCTCTTTTGGAATGATAACAATCTTTACAAATATACGGAAAAAGTAAGGCAGCTCAAAAGCCCAACATTCTTTGTAGTCCCTACTAAATTATAGAGAAGCGAATATATAGTTCAGTTGTGACTTGCTTAACCTAAATTTTGAGTCTTCCTGGAGAGGTGAGCAAGAAATCTTTTGTGAGCCTGAATGACTCATGTTATAGATGGAATATTCAGAGAAGTAGGCCCTGTGATCTTGTGTCCCTGGAGTGATTCTTGGTATGTGTTGATTGTGGACTTTCTGATTAGAAAGCTTAGTGGAATACAGCGTTAATCCCTCAGAGTCAACGTGGAATCCACTAATGGACATTTATTGGTATATACCTTGTATGTATCAGGCATTATAAATGACATTAGCTGTTAAAAGTTGAAAAAATCAGCAATATCTTTGCTCTCTACAATGATTATTAACATTTTCATGGTACTTACTGGGTCAAACACTTAATTTTTTTTTGCCAGTCCTGGGGCTTGAATTCAGGGCCTGGGCATGGTCCTTGAACTTTCTCAAGGCTAGCATCCTACCACTTAAGCCACGGTACCACTTTCAGCGTTTTCTGTGTATGTGATAATCAAGCAATTAAACCCAGGGCTTCATGCATGCTAGGCAAGCACTTTACCACTAGGCCAAACTCCTGGCCCAGATCAAACACTTTTAAAAATATGCTGTTTTAAGATTTTATTAACATTGATCTTTTACATCACTTTTACAAATATTTTGCATACATTCGCCCATTTAATCTTTACTTTAACACTGTGAGAAATGTTTATTATTATCTCCATTTCATGGATGAGGCAACTGAGGCACAAAAAATTTAAATAACTTTTCCAAGGTCACAGAGTTCATGTTGGGCTAATAATCAACCCAGTGTGGCACCTTAGGCTGGTCTCATAATTCTTGAGTTATAGCATCTCTCAGGCAGACAGGTCATAAACATAAACAGATCAGTACGTAAGATGACAGAAGTTCATCAGAAAAGAGATGAAAAATATTATTCAAAAGAACAGTGAGAATAAAAAAAGAATGAGGATGTTCTAAGAATGACTTTCACTGAAGACAAACCTCTGGGCATTGCTGGAAGTGAAAGGAACTGGACTAGTTTGATGCCATAACAAAGTAGCACACACAGAAAATGTATTTTTTTCTTTTAATTTTTTCATATATTTTTATTGTGATTAATAGAAGGGTTACATTATATTCACCAGATACAAGGTGCATTACTTCACATACATTGATACCCTTTCTCATGTCTTGGTCCCCATTGCCCTCCCCCCACCCCCACCCCTCATCTTGTTTTCCCCCTTCAAGTAATCAAATACGCATATATACAATATATCAGATAACAAGGCAAAATACTATAACAATATAAGATAACCAAGGGACAGCAAAAGAGATGAGAGATAACATAGTACATTAAGGACAACAATCACTCATTATATGGCTTTTGTTTCTAAATCCTGGAGGTCCTTTCATTTAGCATCATACTATATGGCTTTATGAATCTAGGTTTTATTCTATTGTAAATCTCTGCTAGGAGAGCCCAACGTTTCTATTGATTATGACAAATGAGGGAAACCATTAAGCCTATGTTCCTTTGAGACTGGCTTACTTCACTTAATACGATTTTTTCTAAGTCTTTCCATTTCCTTACAAATGGGGCGATGTCGTTCTTTTTGACAGCAGCATAGAATTCCATTTTGTATAAATACCACATCTTGTTGATCCACTCATCAGCTGAAGGGCATCTGGGTTGGTTTCATATCTTTGCTATGGTAAATAGTGCTGCAATGAACATCGTTGTGCTAGTGGCTTTAGTATGTCCTTGTTTCTGGATGATTGGGTAAATGCCAAGTAGTGGAATTGCTGGATCATAGGGGAGCTCTATGTCTTTTGAGGAACTACCATACTGCTCAGAAAACGTATTTTTTATAGTTCTGGGGACTAGAAGTCTAAGACCAAGTTGTCATTGGGAGAGTTCTTTTCTTTGGAAGATACATTCTATGACTCTGCTAGCTTTTACTCGTTTAATGACAATCTTAATATTTCTGAGTTAGTAGAAACAACATTCCAGTCATTGTCTTTTAATTCACATAATGTTCTTCCTATGTGTTTCTGTGCCTGAATGATGTATTCTAATAAGGATATCAGTTTAACTTCCTCTTACCCTACACATCTGAAAATAAGGTTATATTCTGTGGTACTATGAAGTTAGGATTTCAATATACAGAATTTTAAGATCTAAAATTCAAATAAGAGTAACCCAAAGAAAGTAGTGCTGAGAATGTTTTAATGCTGTTGGTAAGATATCTTAATGGAAATGACCCAAAAGGCAATTATCTTTGAATAGAAAGGTCATCACTGAATGAATAAATGAACAAATTAGCTTTGTTTTTCAAGTTGACATGACAGATTTACCAGTGGCCTGCTTCTTACATGTGCTAGTTCAGCCACATTTCCACCTGCAATGGTCTTTCTTATCAAGAGTTAGTACTCATGAGAGCAGGGACCAGAGCTAAAGGAGTTACTGGCTTCTAAATATCAAATGTTTGATACTCATGAGTTTCTGATGCTTCTGACTTAGGCAGCTGGAAGTGAAGAAAGTAGTCCAAATTTAGAAGTTTTTGTGTAGTCAAAACATGGTTTAAGGGAGGAAAAAGGGGACAAAAGCATGAGAAGGGGTATCAGGGTTTGAGAAGTAATGCACCCATTATCTGATGAATATAACTGTAATCCCTCCATACATTATCTTGACAATAAAAGACAATAAAAACATTGTTTAAGAAGAGACCTGCAAAAAAACCTGTGTCACATGATTGCAAGCATACTATTAGCCCTATTGTCAGAGTTCATTGGTAGTACTATAGCAAAATACTGGAGAATAGGTAATTCATAATGAATAGAATTCATAATTCATAACAAATGGAGATTTATTTGGCTCACAGTCTTGGAGTCTGGGAAGTTCAAGCTTAAGGCACCAGGATATTCAGTGTCTGCTAAATGCCCAGTCTTATGCTTCCAAGATAATGTCCTCTGTGGCAGAAGGGATGGAATCAATGAGTATATCCCCTTCACAATGCACTAATTACCATGTCCTAATTATTTTCATTTATAATGCACTAATCTCATCTTTGAGGAAGGAACATTCAGTGACTAATCATCACCTGAAGACCCCACCGGTTAATAGTGTTGTTCTGGAAATTAAATTCATTCATACACAATTTTGTCTTGTGGTGCTTGAGACTGAACCTAGGGTGTCATACATGGTAGGTCTGTGATCTACCACTGAGCTATACCTCCAGCCATGGCTTTTGCATGCTAGACCAGAACTGTGCCTCTGAGCTATAGAACTAGCCCTTCAATTTATTCTTATGGAGGAGGGAGGAGAGGAGGTCACCAACAGTAAAGCCAAAGCACTCCATGAGACTCTTATCCCACTTTAATTAAACAATGGGCCAGGTGTGATGGTGCATACCTATAGTCCTACCTATGAATGTAGCAGAGGCAAAAGGATAATAGTGTGAGGCTAGTCCTAGGCACAAGTAAGACCCAACTTGAAAAATAAACTGAAAGCAAGAAGGGTCCAAATAATACATCATTTGCCTAGCAAATACAAGGCCCTAAGTTCAAACTCCAGTCCTCCACTAAACCTAAATCAAACAGAAATTATGATACTAAAGTAAATCTGAGATTAGTCATGAGGATAAAGAACTAAAACTAGGACATCAAGTTTCTCTAACTTTTTTCTGATTATACAGATGGTCTAGGCATTAAAATGATTGGCATCTAGGATACTTTTAACATATTCCCTGGACGATGTTAAAGCTCCCTTCCTCTTATCTCCAGCCTAGCGTGCCTTCCCACTAGTCATGACTTTCTCCTGAGAATCTTCATTAAATGAAAAGTGCCTAATCTCACACAGCGGAGAGCATCATCTCAGTCAGGGGTTCGAGTGAATCAATTTGGGCAAATCTGCTCAAATGCAGTAATTCTCAACCTTGGCCATACACTGGAATTGCCTGAGGAATTTTAAAAATGCGAATGCCCAGGTTCTTCTTACAGCGATTTGGAGGATGACCTGTGTTTCTGGAGTTAAAACAAAACCAACTTTCTAGGTGATTCTAATGATCTACCAGGATTGTGAGCATCACTCTAATATGACAGACTTTTTTTATTAAAGAATTTATTAACATTGATTTTTACATCATATTTCAAGTGACATGTTTAACAAACGAGTGTTCAAGAAGGGAATCCTATATACAATCACTTGCACTTAGTTTTTAGAACATAATCAAAATTAGGCTAAGGGTTTGTATATCATAGATACATATTAATTTATGAAATAAAACATTATGTTTATAGAGTCATAGGTTTTTTTTTTGCCAGTCCTGGGCTTGGGCTCAGGGCCTGAGCACTGTCCTTGGACTTTCTCAAGTTCAGAGTTCTACCACTTGAGCCTCAGCACCACTTCCAGCTTTTTTCTATGTATATGGTACTGAGGAATCGAACCTGGGTATTCGTGCATGCTAGGCAAGCACTCTACCACTAGGCCAAACTCCCGGCCCCTGTATGACAGATTTTTTAAAAATAGTGCAATTAATGCTGATAAATGAACAGGTTGGCACATGACATCCTTGAATTAACATGCTTGAGGAGGAAGTAGGTAGGAAACATTGTGTCAATAGAAATGCCAGGTGTAGCCGGGAGTTTAGCCTAGTGGTAGAGTGCTTGCCTAGCATGCACAAAGACGCAGGTTCGATTCCTTGGTATCACATACATAGAAAAAATCTGAAATGGTGCTGTGGCTCAAGTGGTAGAACCCTAGCCTTGAGAAAGCCCAAGGACAGTGCCCAGGCCTGAGTTCAAGGGCCAAGACTGGCCAAAAAAAGAAGAAATGCCAGGTGTATGTGAGTTGGTTTACCTTTGGAGTCATTTGTCCTTGTGTTAGTGTTCTAAATACATCCCTACATTGCATGGTTTTCCTTCTATGTCCATTTCGGAGCTCACTAATTCCCTAAATCAGGTTTTGGGAAGTTCTGGGACTCTAAAGGGTTTAATGGTGAGCATCAAGGGTTTGAGTGTGAGTGGGTGGGTGGATGGATGGTGGGTGGAGAAAGGGAGTTAGGTTATAGTAGCAGGCCAAAACAGCAGATGTTTCTGTGGCTGGCTTGTGTGATAGTCAGAGATTTACATCAGGGGCTCTTTCAGCCTACATGAATAGTGGAGAAATTATTAGCTCATATACCTTGGAGGGAAAATGAGGCTAGAAACTCATACCTTGAAATCACTCTCTCAAATCGCCTACGTTTGGCTGATGTCAAGAATGAAGAATTGCGTTCTGTACAAATGGAATTTGATTTTCACTTAGAGCTGGCAATCAGTTAAGACTCCCCAAGATCCTGAGAAGAGAGCCAGTCATGGCAGATAGGGCAGGAGAAACGCAGGGACTAGGTCTGCCTCTGCCTTTTAATTAGCATCTTGCCTGGTGCTGTGCAGAAGGGCTTCTCGGAGCATTAATTAAATTTGCAGCTGATGCTAAATTGGGATGCATTCCAAGGGCTAATGAGACCTAGGAGTAGCACATAAGAGCTAAGGGAGAAAGAACACATGACTCCTAAAGAAAGCATCCTTTTCCTGCAGTGTGCAGAACACCCAGAGAACACAGGTCCTCACCCAGAGGATAGTGTCAGAAAGAAAGTGGGAGGTGACACCGTACAGAATCTAGAAACCAAAAGCCTGCTCCTACAGTTCTTTCACCTTGGATATGGGTGTTGATTTCCCTGGTTTTCCCCTAAAAGTTCTCATTTGGTGAGTTACAGTGTGCTAACAGTGATTTTTTTTTTCAAAGATGGTCCCACATCAGAGGCATCAGCATCTCCTGGGAGCTTGTTAGAAATGTACATTCTGGGACCTCCTTCAGGCCTAGGGAATCAGAAAGTTTGTTTTAACTGTGCTTTAACAAGCCCAACAGGTGATTTGATGTTCGCTCCCATTGAAGAACCTCTGTAATAGGACTCATGCAAGGCCCTTAAAGCAGTAGGTCTTCATTGGGGTAGGGGGATGGGGGCATCAGCTGTTTCTCTCTGCCACTGAACATTTGTATTAGAATAGTTTCAAATGATTTCAATTCCCTTGAAATGGTCATTTAGTTATTCAAACCCTGTTCATGGGATGTGGGCCCAAAGGCAGAACAAAAGGAATATATACTGACAGGCTGTGTATTTATTTAAAGTCCTGTCTGGGTCAGTCATGAGGGTGAGTGAGATGGGAACCTGGAAGATGACCTTCTCCCACCAAATCATCTTCATTAAGATGAGGATGAAGACAGCCAATGTATTTTGCTGGTAGATAGCTGTGACCATCAAAGGGTATAAGGTAATATCATTGCAAGAACTTCTTATTAATAAGACTGAATTGATGTCAAAGTCCTAGTATCTAGACTTCTTGTCCAGGAGCTCTCTTCTCCATCAAAAAGAAACTATCTTCTACTTGGTTGATGTGTTTCAGAGATTTCCCCATGGTATATGACACTCCTACGGGCTAATGGAGGAACACAGAGTAAAAGGGTCATTCTACACTGCTCAGGTTGAGAACTTTCCCTTGTTTTTTTTTTGCCAGTCCTAGGCTTGGGCTCAGGGCCTGAGCACTGTCCTTGGACTTTCTCAAGGCTAGAGCTCTACCACTTGAGCCTCAGCACCACTTCCGGCTTTTTTCTATGTATGTGGTGCCGAGGAATCGAACCCGGGTCTTCATGCATGCTAGGCAAGCACTTTAACCATTAGGCCAAACTCCCGGCCCCTTTCCCTTGTTTTTATGACAAGATGGCTTCTCTCTTCTCAGCAAGGGGAATTTGTGTGTGTGTGTGTGTGTGTGTGTGTGTGTGTGTGTGTATGCGCACATGTGTGAGCATGTGCGTGTGCACATGCACGCCGCCATGCACGTTCATGCTTCTGTAATAGGGCTTAAACTCAGGGCCTGGCTTTTCTCACTCAAAGCTAGTACTTTACCACTTGAGCCATACCTCCACATCTGGCTTTTTGCTGATTAATTGGAAATAAGAATGCCACAGACTTTTCTGCTCAATTTGAATTTGGACTGCACTCCTCAGATCTCAGCCTCTTGATTAGCTAGCATTATAGGTGTGAGCCACTAGCTCCACACTTTTTCAGAGAGGCATTTAACTCTGCAATTTATCATTACACTTTTTTTGGTCGGTTATGGGGCTTGAACCCTGGACCTGGGCGCTGTCCCTGAGCTCTTCAGCTCAAGGCTAGTGCTCTAGCACTTAAGCCACAGGTCCATTTCTGGTTTTCTGATGATTAATTGGAGATAAGAGTCTCACAGACTTTTTGTGCCTGGGCTGGCTTTGAACTATGATCCTCAGATCTCAGTAACTAGGATTACAGGGGTGAGCCACCCATGCCTGGCTTTCATTGCATATTTTTTGATCACCTATTTTGTGTATGGTACTGATAGGCATGGTGGGAGCCACATAAATGAGTGAGGCTCAGATTTCACCATGAAAACACTTCATTAATAAGATGATTCGATGTATAATTCAAACCATGCTGTCATTTGAAACTCAAGAAAGTACGGGCAGTATATACCCTGGGGCATGAAATGTAAATTAGTGCTTTGCTGGGCAAACTAGGATGCATGCTTACCTTGCTTATAGACAAATGGGAGATGCTGAAAAATACAGCATCCCTGCTTGAATGAAGCAAAATATCTATATAAAATATGGGGTCTGTATATAACACATACACACAGACAATAACACGGAAAGGGGGATGAAAACAGGTTTTTTTTTTATTAGTGTGGGCACTTAAATTGGGCTTTTAGATTAATATACTATTTCAAATGTCCGAGTATTTCAGTTAACACACTTGTATGAGTGTGCAAGATGCACACAAAGACAATAAAAGAAAAAAAATCAGGAATATTAGTGAGGAAAGCTGGCTATTGCATGATGTCTCTGGGGTGTACGTCAATCACTGGTATATGGCTGATATAACAGTCAAGGGTAGAAGAATAGTGGGCGAGGCCACTATTGGATATGAATAGTTTTCCTTCACTATAGGTAGCTCAGTGACTAAGAGTAAAGTTTAATAGAGTGTTAATTACAGGTTGTATTTGTTTGATTGGCTCCTTCCCTGGCTAGCTTTGTGGTAGACATTGGATGGAACTGGTCCCACTCTCGGAGTGGGACCAAGGTGGCCAACAACTAATGAATGGATAAAGAAAATGTGGGCAGGACACTGGTGGCTCAAGCCTGTAATCTTAGCTACTCAGGAGGCTGAGATCTGAGGATCATGACTCAAAGCCAGCCCAGGCACAAAAGACTGTGAACCTCTTATCTCCAAATAACCACCAGAAAACTGAAAGTGGAACTATGGCATAATGTAGTAGAGCCCTAGCTCAGGGACAGCTTCCAGGCTCAGAGTTCAAGCCCCATGACTGAAAAAAAAAGAAAAAGAAAATGTGAGACTTATTCACAATTGAGTATTATTTAATCATAAGAATGCTTGCAGAAAGGAACTTAGGCTCAATGGTTTCCCTCATTTGTCATAATCAGTAGAAACCTTGGGCTCTACTAGCAGGGATCTGCAATAGAGCAAAACCTTGATACATAAGGCCATATAGTATGAAGCTAATTGAAAGGACCTCTAGGATTTGAAACAAAAGCCATATAATGAATGTTGTCCTTAATGGACTATGTTATCTCTCATCTCTTTTGCTGTCCCTTGGTTATCTCATATTGTTACAGTACCTCACTTTGTTATCTGAAATATTGGATATATTTGTATTTGGTTATTTGAAATTGGATAGGGAAGGGGGGAAAACCAAGATAGGGGGTGGGGGGAGGGTAATGGGGACCAAGACATGTGAAAGGGTATCAATGTATGTGAATTAATGGACCTTCTATCTGGCAAATATCATGTAACCCTTTTATTACTTACAATAAAAATATTAAAAAAAAAGAATGTTTGCAGAAAGAATAGATAAAACAAAGTTGAGTGAGATAAGCTAGCCTCAGAAAGACTATCACATGTTGTAACAGAACCTACACCTAAATCTAGAACTGTAGGAATCCAGTGGGTGAAGGAAGAGAGGATGATGAAGGCAAATATAATTGAAGTATACATATGTAGTAAAATAACGTAATAAAACCTACTCAGAACCATATTGTGTTTTGTAAAAGCAAGAGGCTTTATTTTTTAAATGAAGTCTTTTGAATTAATTCCACTCCTGCTTTACCTATTTTTGTTTTGTTTTGTTTTGTTTTTACTGTTCTTTGACCACTACAGGCAGACTTCTACTTCAGGGTCTTCACACTGTCAGTAACCTCTTTCTGGAATGTTCCTCCTTAAGATATATGTATAGGTGTGGAAGGAAGATGGCGCCGAGACAATAGGGACGCTGCCTAGCTCTCTCTCACAAAAAGAGAGAACCAGGGAGTCCCACAAGCCAATTACCTAAAGAAATCCACAACAACAAACTGAAAAAGCAATGGAGAAGGACTCAAACCGGAAAAGAAATCCAGATAAAGCTCACATCCAACTTTCTCAAAGAATTCGGGACGCGAGGACCCCTCCCCCACCCCTCGACACCGGCTCCAAGCCGCGAAAAGCGGCAGCAGAGGCCACCGGGCCAGCCCAACCCCTGCAGAAACCAGCACAGGACATGGACAGCGAGCCGGCGGAAGCAGCGGAACCCAGACGCAGAACCAGAACAACAAGCAGCGGAACCCAGACACGGAACACAGGCGCTGAGGAGACCCGAGGGGAGTGAAAGACTCTCCAACACCGTGGAACACCCGCAGACGGAACTCAGAGGTGTGAGTTATACAGTGCCTCCCCAAACACATCGGGAAAGCGGAGCGGGTGCCAAGCAATAGAACTTAACTCAGACCCCTCCACCCCGCCCGAGAAAGACCGGCAAGAGCGGGGGGGGGGGGGGGCAGGAATTTAGAATCCTGTCCCTTCCCTCAACAGCCCCCTCCCTCAGGCCATTGACTGCAGATTGACAGGCGGGCGGAGCTAAGACCCAGCACCTCACCAAGGGAGGCGGGGCTGTCCCAACTCCCACCCGCCCAACAGGCTCAACTCCCAGCCCTCTGACTGGAGACTGACAAGCGGGCGGACCCTAAGACTCAGCACCCCACCAGCGGAGGCGGAGCTGTCCCAGCTCCCACCCGCCCACCAGGCTCCTCTCCCAGGCCACTGGATTTGGAGAGTGGAGGGCGCTGGGACCCTGCCTTACAACAGTGGGTAGGGTGTGCGGGGAAAATAGGAGCCAGCATCTGTCCCCCCTCAATTCTTCAGCAGGGCATCCTCCAGCTGGGAATCCTGAGCAAGACAGCACCGAGGGGCCCCCCACAGTCACAGACTCTGACAAAGCAGTGGAAACACAGCAGGGATCTGAAGGGCCAACCAGAAGCCAAGCTCCCCTTCTGAGAACCAAAAAGGCGTGGCTCCGCCCTTGGAGCCCACGTCCTCAGCTGGGCCCCGCCCCTGGGAACAGAGGGGTCTCCTGCTGGTCCTGCTGAGAGCTCCTGAAACTCTCAAACCCCAGACCCTTGGCTGGGGGCCACCCCTGGAAGCAGCACAGGAAAACGTTTGTCCAGTGCGCTCAGACTGAAGCTCGCAGATCCATCCCATGGTCCACTGTGAGGCCACTGGTTGGGCTAAGAGCTAGTCGTGCAGCAACATATAACTTTTATTCTAATAGTTTCCAAACTTTGTACTCAAATACACTACCTACTTACCAACTTAGGTCAGTTATCCTTATGCTATACCTTTTCTACATTACTATAATATTCTTACACTCCTACGTTAATCCTCTTGTACCTCCCCTGACCTCTCACATTGTATTTTTCCATCTCTGGTCCTCTGTTCGTCTTTCAACCCTTATAATGCATGGATCTACACTTGATGGCCGTTGAGCAATAGTGTATATCTAGGTGTTTAATTATTCTCTAGGCTCAGAGGGACTTAAAGATAATAGAGATTGGATTGAGAGGCTTATTGTTTTGGGTATAAATCGCTTATCAGTGGATGTATTAGACTGGTCGGTAACTGCACAAAAAGAAAGAGTGATAACACCAATCAAAATTGTGAACATCTAGTGTCTGCCAGCTGCAGAGGTCTAGGTTGGTTATATCTGAAAAACTATAATCGTGTTTACTATTAATCTTGCTCCCATTTTCAAATGGGCAGAACAAGAAGCTCAAGAAAAATGTCAAATCAAGAAACAACATCCCCCACCCAATGTAAACAGACAAAGGAACACTCACTGGCAAATCTAGAGGAGAGTCTTCCAAGTGCTATACAAATGCAATAGATAAACATAATTAATGAAAAATGTGAAAATATAAAGAAAGAGATAAGGGAGGAAGCCATAGCTAAACAAGAGGAAACAATAAACAAGGTGATAATTGTAAAAGAAGAAGCCATAAAGGAGGCCATAATAAAGGTTTTTCAAAGAAAGATGGATGAATTCATAGAATCCACAAATAAAAAGTGACCGAGCTCCAGCAAATGTCCAAAGAAAATAAAGCTACTGAGCTAACCACTCAAATGGAAATCAAAGAGCTAAAGAAATCCATACATGATCTAAAAGAAGAGATGCAAGGCATCAAAAATGAGCAATTAGAAGCAAGGGAGATGAAAAATAAAGTAGATAGCTTTGATAGCAGGTTGGACAATGCAGAGGAGAGAATTTCTGGGGCTGAAGATAATTTAGTTATTATAGAGAAAGAACAGAAAATGAGTCAATCCAAATCTAGGAAAAATGAGAGAGCGCTTCAGGAGGTCCAAGATACAATCAGGAAGCCTAATTTAAGGCTAATTGGTATTGAGGAGGGTCTGGAGAAAGAGGTCAATGGTATTGGAAATATACTTCAGGGAATCATCTCAGAGAATTTCCCAAATATCCAGAAGGGCAGGCCCATCCACATACAAGAAGCTTTTAGAACCCCAAACAGACCTGACCATAAAAGAACATCCCACCGCCACATCATAATCCGAACTGGATCAATAGAAACCAAAGAAAGGATCCTAAAGGCAGCCAGGGAAAAGGGATCAATAACCTAAAAAGTGAAACCAATCAGAATAACCCCAGATTTCTCAGCAGAGACCATGCAAGCAAGAAATGACTGGAAGCATATATGTCATGCCCTTAAGTCAAATAACTACCACCCAAGAATACTGTACCCAGCTAAGCTCTCACTCATAACTGAGGGAACAATAAAAACATTCCATTCTAGGGAAAAGCTGCAACAATATGTAGCAACAATATGTAGCAACAAAACCAACACTACAGAGAATTCTCAAAGATGTTCTATACATAGAAAACCAAAATAAATGCAATATAGGGAAAGAAATGGCACCTACACAGCATACTATCTAAGGACCACAAGAACTGTCAAGACACAGACCCTAATAAAAACTTTTAAAAATGGTAGGAACTAATAAATATCTCTCAATCCTAACTCTCAATATCAATGGACTTAACTCTCCAATTAAACAGCATAGACTGTCTAGTTGGATCGAAAAGCAAGAGCCATCGTTCTGCTGTCTTCAAGAGACACATCTTACCAAAAAAACCAATCATCTTTTGAAAGTGAGAGGTTGGAATAAACTCTATCAGTCTAACGGCCCCCATAAACAGGCTGGAGTTGCCATCCTCATATCAGATAAAATAGACTTCAAACTAAAATTAGGAAGAAAAGACAAAAAAGGTTACTACATACTACTAAAGGGATCTTTCCTCCAGGAAGACGTAACGATCCTAAATATTTACACACCCAATCCCGGAGCTCCAAACTTCATCAAGCAAACTTTACTTACACTGAAACCATACATAGATCGAAACACAGTGATTGTTGGTGATTTTAACACACCACTTTCACCTTTGGACAGATAAACAAGGCAAAAACTCAACAGAGAAACCTTAGAACTGAACAACTATATTGACCAACTAGATCTAACAGACATCTGCAGAATATTCCACCCAGCAACAACACAATATACGTTTTTCTCAGCAGCACATGGAACACTTTCCAAAATAGACCACATCTCAGGCCATAAAACAAACCTGGACAGTTTCAGAAACACTGAAATTATTCCCTGCACGCTCTCAGACCACTAAGGCATCAAATTGGAACTGAACACACATCTACACCAATGAAAACCCTGTAACTCATGGAGACTGAACAACACATTGTTGAATCACCAATGGGTCATCGAAGAGATCAGAACAGAAATCCAACAGTTTATGAAATTTAACAGTAAGGAGCACACAAAATACCAACTCCTTTGGGACACAGCAAAGGCAGTACTCAGAGGAAAATTTATAGCGCTGAGTGCCTACAACAACAAGTTGGAAAAATTGCAAACCAACAAGTTAATGTCTCACCTTAAGCTCCTGGAAAAAGAGCAACAAACCAACCCTAATCCCAGTAGAAGAAAGCAAATAATTAAAATCAAAGCAGAATTAAATGATTTGGAATCCAAAAAAACTATAGAAAGAATCAACAAAACAAGGAGTTGGTTCTTTGAAAGAATTAACAAAATTGACAAACCCTTAGCAAATCATACCAAAAAAAGGAGAGAGCATATCGAAATAAACAAAATCGCAGATGAAAATGGTAATATCACAACAGAAATTACCAAGATCCAGAGTATCATGAGGGAATACTTCTCAAACCTCTACGCCAACAAATTTGAGAATCTAGAAGAAATGGATGAATTCCTAGCCAATAT
The DNA here is from genome assembly GCF_031878675.1 of Megascapheus bottae. Classification (NCBI taxonomy): domain Eukaryota; kingdom Metazoa; phylum Chordata; class Mammalia; order Rodentia; family Geomyidae; genus Megascapheus; species Megascapheus bottae. Next base: position 26,968,764 of record NC_143547.1, read on the forward strand.
TAACATACCCACACTGAACCAAGAAGAACTAACCCAACTCAACAGGCCTATTTCAAGCTCTGAAATAAAATGCCAATTAGAGAATTTCCACCTAAGAAAACCCCAGGGCCACATGGATTCAAAGCTGAATTCTATAAGGTCTTCAAAGCAGAGCTCATACCAATACTCCTCAAGCTCTTCAACGAAATTGAAAATGAAGGTTCCTTACCAAACTCATTCTATGAAGCCAGTATAACCCTGATCCCCAAACCAGACAGATTCATCAAAGAAAGAGAACTATAGACCTATTTCTTTGATGAACATCGATGCAAAACTTCTCAACAAAATACTGACCAACCGTCTACAACAACTCATCAAAAAATTATACACTATGATCAAACTGGATTCATCACAGGGAGGCAAAGCTGGTTCAAATCAATTAATATAATTATACGCAAATCAATTAATATAATTCAACACATCAACAGGAGCAAGGACAAAAATCACATGATTGCCTCAATAGACGCGGAAAAGGCATTTGACAAGATCCAACACTCCTTTATGTTAAAAGCTCTGGAGAAACTAGGAATCCATGGAACATTCCTCAAGGTAATAAAGGCTGTGTATGAGAAACCCACTGCTAGTATTACACTTAATGGTGAAAATCTAAAGCCATTCCCTCTAAAATCAGGAACGAGACAAGGATGCCCTCTCTCCACTCCTCTTTAACATATTACTAGAATTCCTAGCCAGCGCAATAAGGCAAGAAGCAAGCATAAAGGGGATCCAAGTAGGGAAAGAGGAAATAAAATTATCCCTCTTTGCAGATGACATGATTCTATATTTAAAGAATCCTATAGACTCTACTCCCAATCTCCTTGAGCTGATTCAAAACTTTGGAAGACTAGCAGGCTATAAAATCAACCCCTCAAAATCAACTGCCTTCCTTTATGCCAACAGTGAGAGGAACGAGGCAATAATCAGGAAAACAACTCCTTTCACAATAGCCTCAAAGAAAATAAAGTACCTAGGAATTAGCTTAACTAAGAATATAAAGGACCTTTTTGATGAAAACTTTAAAACCCTAAAAAAGGAAATTAAAGCAGAACTTAGGAAATGGAAAAACCTCCCATGCTCCTGGATTGGAAGAATCAACATTGTGAAAATGACAATCATGCCAAGGGCTATCTACAAATTCAACGCAATACCCATCAATATCGCAATGGCATTCTTTAAAGAAAAAGAAGAGGCAATTCAAAATTTCATATGGAATAATAAAAGACCCCGTATAGCAAAAACACTTCTTAGCAGAAGGAACAGCACAGGAGGAATTTCAATTCCAAACTTTAGACTCTATTACAGAGCTATAATTATCAAAACAGCTTGGTACTGGCACAGGAACAGGCCTGAAGACCAATGGAATAGAACTGAGGACCCAGATATTAAACCACAGACCTATGGCCACCTAATCTTTGACAAGGGAGCCAAAAAAATAGAATGGAAGAAAGACAGCTTCTTCAACAAGTTGTGCTGGCAGAACTGGTTAAGCACCTGCAGAAAACTAAAGTTGGATCCTTCTTTGTCCCCTTGCACTAGAATTAACTCCAAATGGATCAAAGACCTGGAGGTAAAAGGTGACACACTGAAAACTTTACAAGAAGGAATAGGAGACACACTAGGCCTCCTTGGCACAGGTGGAAACTTTCTTAATAAGGACCAAGAATCACAACAAATCAGAGAAAGGCTGGATAAGTGGGATTGCATTAATCAGCAGAGCTTTTGTATGGCAAAGGACATAGCTACTAAATTCATCAGGAAGCCTACAGAGTGGGAGAAACTCTTCACCAACCAAACAACGGACAAAGGCCTCATCTCTAAAATATATCAACAACTCAAAAAATTGAATCACTCTAAAAGTAACCTCCAGAGTAACAACCATCATATTAAAAAATGGGCCAAAGACTTAAAGAGGGTCTTCTCTGAAGAAGAAACAAAAATGGCCTATAGACACATGAAATGCTCAACATCTCTGGTCATAAAAGAAATGCAAATCAAAACAACTCTAAGATTCCACCTCACTCCAGTTAGAATGGCCAGGATCGGGAAAACAAATAATAACAGATGCTGGAGGGGATGTGGCCAGGAGGGATCACTACTACACTGTTGGTGGGAGTGCAAACTCGTTCAACCACTATGGAAAGCAGTGTGGCAGTGCATCAAAAGGCTGAACATAGAACTCCCCTATGACCCAGCAATTCCACTACTTGGCATTTACCCAACCACCCAGAAACAAGGACATACTAAACCCACTAGCACAACAATGTTCACTGCAGCACTATTCACCATAGCAAAGATATGGAACCAACCTAGATGTCCCTCAGTTGATGAGTGGATCAACAAGTTGTGGTATTTGTACACAATGGAATTCTATGCTGCTGTCAGAAAAAATGACATCGCCCCATTTGTTAGGAAATGGAAAGACTTAGAAAAAATCATATTAAGTGAAGTAAGCCAGACTCAAAGGAACTTAGGCTCAGTGGTTTCCCTCATTCGTCATAATCAGTAGAAACCTTGGGCTCTACTAGCAGAGATGTGCAATAGAGCAAAATCTTGATACATAAGGCCATATAGTATGAAGCTAATTGAAAGGACCTCCAGGATATTGAAACCAAAGCCATATAATGAAAGATTGTTGTCCTTAATATATTATGTTGTCTCTCATCTCCTGTGCTGTCCCTCGGTTATGTTACATTGTTACAGTATCTTACTTTGTTATCTGATATATTGAATTTATTTGTATTTCATTATTTGAAATTTGATAGGGAAGGGGGGAAAACCAAGACGGGTGGGGGGTGGGGGGAAGGTAATGGGTACCAAGACATGTGAAAGGGTATCAATGTATGTGAATTAATGCACCTTCTATCTGGCAAATATCATGTAACCTTTTTACTAATTACAATAAAAAATTAAAAAAAAATCACCTGCCTTCCTTTACGCCAACAGTGAGAGGAATGAGGCAATAGTCAGGAAAGCAACTCCTTTCACAATAGCCTCAAGGAAAATAATGTACCTAGGAATTAGCTTAACTAAGAATGTAAAGGACCTTTTTGATGAAAACTTTAAAACCCTGAAAAAGGAAATTAAAGCAGAACTGAATAAATGGAAAAACCTCCCATGCTCCTGGATTGGAAGAATCAACATTGTGAAAATGACAATCTTGCCAAGGGCTATCTACAAATTCAATGCAATACCCATCAATATCCCAATGGCATTCTTTAAAGAAATAGAAGAGGCAATTCAGAATTTCAGATGGAATAATAAAAGATCCCGTATAGCAAAATCACTTCTTAGCAAAAAGAACAGCGCTGGAGGAATTTCAATTCCAAACTTTAGACTCTATTTCAGGGCTATAATTCTCAAAACAGCTTGGTACTGGCACAAGAACAGGCGTGAAGACCAATGGAATAGAACTGAGGACCCAGATATTAAACCAGAGACCTATGGCCACCTAATCTTTGACAAGGGAGCCAAAAAAATAGAATGGAAGAAACACAGCCTCTTCAACAAGTTGTGCTGGCAGAACTGGTTAAGCACCTGCAGAAAACTAAACTTAGATCCTTCTTTGTCACCATGCACTAGAATTAACTCCAAATGGATCAAAGACCTTGAGGTAAAAGCTGACACACTGAAAACTTTTACAGGAAGGAATAGGAGATACACTAGGTCTCCTTGGCACAGGTCCAGACTTTCTTAATAAGGACCAAGAATCACAACAAATCAGAGAAAGGCTGGATAAGTGGGACTGCATTAAACTGCGGAGCTTTTGTATGGGAAAGGACATAGCTAGTAGACTAATTAGGAAGCCTACAGAGTGGGAGAAGATCTTCACCAACCCAACAATGGACAAAGGCCTCATATCTAAAATATATCAACAACTCAAAAAATTGAATCACTCCAAAACTAATCTCCAAAGTAACAACCATCCCATTAAAAAATGGGCCAAATATTTAAAGAGAGTCTTCTCTGAAGAAGAAACAAAAATGGCCTATAGACACATGAAGAAATGCTCAACATCTCTGGTCATAAAAGAAATGCAAATCAAAACAACTCTAAGATTTCACCTCACTCCAGTTAGAATGGCCAGGATCAGGAAAACGAATGAGAACAGATGCTGGAGGGGATGTGGCCAGGAGGGATCACTACACTGTTGGTGGGAGTGCAAACTCGTTCAACCACTATGGAAAGCAGTATGGCAGTGCCTCAAAAGGCTAAACATAGAACTCCCCTATGACCCAGCAATTCCACTACTTGGCATATACCCAACCGTCCAGAATCTTGGGCATACTAAATCCACTAGCACAACAATGTTCATTGCAGCATTATTCACCATAGCAAAGATATGGAACCAACCTAGATGTCCCTCAGTTGATGAGTGGATCAACAAGTTGTGGTATTTGTACACAATAGAATTCTATGCTGGTGTCAGAAAAAATGACATCGACCCATTTGTTAGGAAATGGAAAGACTTAGAAAAAAATCATATTAAGTGAAGTAAGCCAGACTCAAAGGAACTTAGGCTCAATGATTTCCCTCATTTGTCATAATCAGTAGAAACCTTGGGCTCTCCTAGCAGAGATCTGCAATAGAGCAAAATCTTGATACATAAGGCCATATAGTATGAAGCTAATTGAAAGGACCTCCAGGATATTGAAACAAAAGCCATATAACGAATGATTGTTGTCCTTAATGTACTATGTTATCTCTCATCTCCTTTGCTGTCCCTTGGGTATCTCATATTGTTACAGTACCTCACTTTGTTATCTGATATATTGGATTTATTTGTATTTCATTATTTGAAATTTGATAGGGAAGAGGGGAAAACCAAGACAGGTGGGGGGGTGGGGGGAGGGTAATGGGTACCAAGAATGTGAAAGGGTATCAATGTATGTGAATTAATGCACCTTCTATATGGCAAATATCATGTAACCCTTTTATTAATTACAATAAAAAAAGAGAAAAGAGAGAGACACACACAAAAAAAGATATATGTATAATTTATTCTACTCCCTCATGTACTTCAAGAACTTGCTTAAATGTCACTGTTGTGAATTCATCTGCCTGGGAAATAAACTTTGATGATATTTGATAGGGAGCATATTTATCAGAAGGTGTACTTGGGACCAATGTGTTTGGAAAAGTGAAGAGAGAAGAAGGAATTGACAGGGGAGAAGTCAATGTTTGGCCCTTGAGTGTGGCCTAGAGTGTTCTCCTAGCATGCGTGAAGCCCTGGGTTCGATTTCTCAGTACCATATACACAGAAAAAGCTATGGTGCTGTGGCTCAAGTAGCAGAGTTCTTGCCCTGAAAAAGCTGAAGGACAGTGCCCAGGCCCTGAGTTCAAGCTGTAGGACAGCCCCCCCCCCAAAAACCCCACAAAAGAAAACAGTCAATGTTTGAATCAGGTTTGAAGACAAGCTTGATTATTCCCACACTGAACTCTACAATCAAGATGTTCTGTCAGACTTGTCCTTTATTGGGTTAAAAAGGCTAGTCTTCCTCTTCTGTAGGGACTGACATTGGTTGAAGTGGCTCTGTGCATCTGCGACAAGGCATGAAGCAGTTGTTAGTATTTCCATAGGTTGAAATCTAGATCTTCACCTAACACAATCCATCATAGCCACCATCTTGGCAAGTCTCATGCTGACAAAGCTACTTCTGTGTACAAGCTCTGTACAAGCTAGTCCCTCAACTTGTCATACTTTTGGCGCAATCATCATAAACCTCATAGTTTGTTAGATTACCATTCATGAATTGTATTCGATCATGCCTCATGATCTCATAGTTTGTGTATAATTTATTTTCTATGGTTTTGATTTGTAGACTGTCTTGGAACTAGAACATAAGCCTCAGGAAGGCAGAGATTGCTGTCTTTTGTTTACTTGTATTCACTGAGTGCCTAGAACTGTGCCTAGTACTTGTGGACATCCAACAAATATTTGTAATCAACGTTTGGTGAATTCTAGGTAATTATAAGGGTACTATTAAACATAATCAGGAGTTAATATGGAAAATAGGAATTATTTCTGTCTTTCAAGTTACTGGTATGCATTGCTAATGCAAAAGAAGACACACAGTCAAGTGTTTATTATTTCTGATTTTCTACAGCTAGTCCCAAGCCTCGAGTGTTGGGTGACCTGTTTCTGACCTGTACTTGATTAACTCAGCTTTGGGGCCCCAAGGGACAGAAATGAGTAATGACATGTAGGAGTGTGCTGACCCATATGAGGCATGGTTCTTCTAATATTTATGAAGACTGGCATCTCATTTATGTGAAGCTCTTATTTGTAATATATATCCTTCAGAATTTGCTAACATGAACAAGCCTGGCATGTTAGGATCAACAGAGATCTTAACAGTTGGCCTATTAGCTGTTGATGAGCAACATCATTTGGCAGTGTAGACTGCAGCTCAACAATAGCAAAGGCTGTGGTAGGAAGGAAAGAGCATTTAGCAAAGCAAAGATATAAATTCCTTTTGTTACCATTCACTGAACTTGGAGGTCAGGTCAGGTCAGGTTTTATTGCCCTTGGCTAAAGGCCAATGTAAGATTTACAGAGCAAGGAAGAGGCTTGGGGGTGAGGCCAGCATGAATTAAAGGGCCTGCCAGAGAAACAGGAAAGTGGCTAGTGCATCAGAGGTCATTATTTTTTTATAAAGGAAATAATCATCTGACCACTGTATCATTTTCAATTTCATTATCAAGCTTTCCTAAAAATTTTTTAAAATATGAATTTAAATATTTCCTATGTGTTCATTAAAGAGGGTCCATTAATGGGTCTGAAGATATGCAAAAGCATAAAGAGAAAATGAAATCATCTCTTGAAAACTACTGTTAATATTTCATTATATTTCCTTTTGACATTTTTTCTACATAGTCACTTTTTACATATGCTCTTTTCATTTCTTTTTTTCCCAAGCTGTAATCAAACTGGGGTTATAATGCATGTTCTGATTTATTTACTTAGCATTCTATCTGTAGGAATTTTTCTTATTATTTATGAAATAATGATTGCAATAATGTGATGTTGCCTAGCATGTGCACAGGTGTGTGTTTCTTTTTAAATTTGTACATTTACATTGTTCTCAACTATTTAGTATTTTTGGAGGTTGTTTCTTTTTTATTAGCACCTATTTATTGTGATTTTCCATAGAGAGCTCTAACAACTTCTATTTTTTTCTTGTGCCTAGGTAATATTAAATTAATATTATTCTGATCATCTTGGTTTTTTTATTCTTATTTTTTTGCCTGTTGTGGGGCTTGAACTCAGGGCTTGAGCACTGTCCTTGGACTTCTTTTTCTCAAGGCTAGAGCTCTACCACTTGAGCCTCAGTACCACTTACAGCTTTTTTCTATGTATGTGGTACTGAGGAATTGAACCTTGGTCTTCGTGCATCCTAGGCAAGCACTCTACCACTATGCCAAACTCCCAGGCCATATTCTGATCATCTTGTAAGTAAGCCATTTTGGCTATTTAAAAGATGATTTTCTAGAAGTAGAAATACTGTAGTTTGGATCTCCAATGGTTTCCAAAGGTCTATGTGTTAAGCTTGTTCCAGGGATAGGGTACATAATTGACATGTGGGGCAACTATTAGATGCAGGTTCTTAGGTATGTTCTTGAAGATGGTTGGGACCCCTATCCTTTTCCTCAGTCTGTCTGTCTGTCTGTCTGTCTGTCTGTCTGTCTGTCTGTTTCTCTTTTTGGTGCTGATCCTGAGGTTAGAAACTCAGGGCCTGGGCTCTATTTCTGAGCATTTTTGCTAAAGACTAGAGCTCTACTACTTGTGCCACAGCTCCACTTTTTGGCTATTTTAGTAGTTTAGTAGTCTCTGGGGTTTCCTGCCCAGGCTGACTTCGAACCATGATCCTTAGATCTCAGTCTCCTGAGTAACTCGGATTACAGACATGAGCTACCAGGTCTTAGCTGGACTAAGAATTTTTTGAAGGAAGGGGCTAAATTTTATTTACATAACATTCTAATATTCATTTTCATTTTACCCTCTGTTCTCTTCTCTCTCTAATAAATTGTTGGATTATTTGAGTATATTTTTTGTCTTCCATTGACTTTTTAGTTGTAAATATATGTTTTATTTTCTTCAGTCACTACTCTATGGGTTAAAACCCACATGCCTAAAACTATCAGTCTACTTAGAGATAATAGTGTGCCATATCAAGTAAAATGTAGAAATCTTACAATCATGTATGTTTTTATACTTTCCCCTAATGTTATACCATAATTGTCATAATGTTGAAAAGATTATTAGTTCACCTTTTAAAAGTAAATTTTTTTGTGCTGGTACTGGAGCTTGAACTCAGGGCCTTGCATTCACTCTTGCTTAGCTTTTTCATTCAAGGATGATTCTCTACTACTTGAGCCAAACCTCCATCTCAGCTTTTTGCTACTTAATTGGAGATAACATTCTCTTGAATTTGTCTGCCTGAGTTGGATTTGAACCCTGATCCTTAGATCTTAGCCTCCTCCATAGCTAGGCTTACAGACTTGAAGCCATCAGCTCCCAATTTCCAATAGTTATACTACTGAAAAGAATTTAAGAAGAAAAATAACTAATCTATTTCATTTACTCAAGTACTTACTGTTGGGGTTGCCCTTTATTCATTCATAAAGTCCCATTTTTCTTTCATGGTCTCATTTCCCTTTAGCCAAAAGAACTGCTTTAAGTGTTTATTTTAAAACAAGTCTGATAATGATAAATTCTGCTTGCTTCCATGGGAGAATGCTTACTTCACATGGTCACATACATTGACTCATGTCTGTAATTCCAGTTACTTAGAAAGAAGAGACCAGCCTGGGCAAAAGTGAATGAATAGGCTGAGCAGGATGGCACGTGCCAGTAGTCTCAGCTGTGGGGGAGGACTACGTATTAAGACCATGGTCTAAAGGACAGCCCCAGGCAAAAATGCAGGACCCTACCTGAAAAATAAAGCAAAAGAAACAAAGGGGCTTGAAATGTGGTTCAAGTGATGGAACATCTGCCTAGTAGGCCCATGACCCCGAGTTCAAAGCTCAGAACTTCAAAAGTATCAGTTCTAAGTAAATAATGAATGTCTGTTTTGCATTCATTTCTAAATGATAATCCTGGCTATATAATTTGGGTTCGTTTCCTTCTTTTTTGTGTGACACTTTATTTTTAGCCCATTGAAGACGTTATGCCACTGTATCACCTGGAGTTTTCTTCATAAGAAAACTGTCATTACTTAAATTACTCTTTGCTTCTATTTATTATGTTTTTTTTTCTCTTAACTGCTCTCAAGGGGAGTTTTCTTCATTTTTGGCTTTAGCAACGCAATTATTTTGCATCTGAGGTTATTTTCTTCTGGTTTAATGTGATTAGCATTTATGGAACTTCTTTTGAGTTTGTAAAAAACCCTATATTATGAAGAAGTTCTTTATTGTTTCTTTGAATATTTTGAAGAACCAGCTTTTTCCACCTCTTTGTCTGGCACTCCAATGATATTATTGTTATATATTTTGATATTATTCCAGGGTATCTGAGTCTCTATATATTTAAAAACTTTCTCTATGTTCCCCATGTGACATAATACTTATTGATCTGTCCTCCAGTTCACTGACTATTCCCTGCATAATTGCCATTTTTCTGTTGAGTTGGCCCAGAAATTAAAAATTCTCAGATATATTACTTTGGGTTTTTCATGTCCGTATTCTATGGGTTCCTTTTTTATTTTCACTGACAACATCCATTATTAATGCTCATATTTAATGTCTTTCAACTTTTCTCTCTGAGCGTTGTTGTGAGTGTTGCTGTCACTGAGAACATTTGCTGGAAGTCATTAATATTCGATTATTGGTAGTATTTCAAAATTAGCATCTGTTGAGAATTGGTTATATTTAAAAATTATTTGGGTTAATTTCCTATGACAGTGTTAATATTTTTTTGGTTAGTATAAGGTCTTTGTTATATTCAGAAGAGTTCTTTTCAGATTTGTGTATTATGGACATAACCTACCACTTGGTGAATTGCCCTTCCACTTTGTTTATGATCTCTTTTGATGAGTTTGCCCTTATTTCTATTTTTGTGGGTGATGGGACACTGGACTTGAACTGAGGGCATGGGCATTGTTCCTGAGCCATTTTGCTCATGGCTAATATCCTACCACTTGAGTCACAGTTCCATTTCTTGCTTTTTTGGTGTTTAATTGTAGATAAGAATCTCACAGACTTTCTAGCTCTAGTTAGTTTTGAACCACAATCCTCAGATCTCAGCTTCCTGAATAGCTAGGGTTACAGATGCGAGCCACTGGTACCTGGCCAAACATGCCTTCTAATATAATACTACTTACCAATTTAATTTTATGGGTAGTGTTTTTACGTTCTGTTTAAGAACTCTGTGCCTATTCCAAGATGATTTTTTTCTTGAGAGGTTTATGGTTTTGCTTTTCACATTTAAATCTATTGTATGCTTTTTTTAATAAAAGAGACTAATATGAATTAGATACATCTTTATCCTCCTGATTCAGTCTAATTAATTTGAGAAACTATCATGCCTTCACTGAACTGTAATATTGAATGACATATATTATTTAGTGTTTTTACTTGGAAATAATTAGGGATAACTTTTAATTAACATTTTAACTTGGAACTAATTTTGTCTAATATAAATAGATTATGAGAAAATGTCATTTCTATTGAAGAGTTTTTTTAAAAGAAAACAAGGATAATTCTATGTGAAATAACTTGTCACGCTATAAATGGAATTGAACTTGAGATAGTTATAATACTTAGAAATCCAGGCTTATGGTTCTGTGGAAAAGTGAAGCATAATTTTGATAATGCTTCTAATGGTCCTTAAGAGCTTGGGTAAGTTACAACTGCTGCAACCATATAACCTTATTTTGAATAATTTACTATTTCCAGAGCAAGTGATATAAGCTGTATCTCTGGGAATTTGGTGCACAAACGATATTTATGTAGCTGAGAGTTAAGAAAGAAAATGAAGAAACAGACTGTGTACTTACATGCACAGGGGCATGAAAAGTCAGATTTATTACCTGAATAAATCAAGCTTTGGGAGATATATTGCGATGGTTTTGAATCCTATACGATAAATGAAGGGTCATTACTTGTGGGAATTACATTTGTCTTTTGTATCCACGGGAGACTGATTCTAAGACCTCCTGAAGATGATAAAATCCACAAATGCTCAGGTGTCTAATATAAAATAGTACAGGATTTGCATATAAATGATATACATTTTCTCACATACTTTGAATCATCCCTAGATTACTTACAATATCCTAATATGATGTAAGTGCTATGCATGTAGTCGGTATGCATTATAATTTAGGGACTGATGACAAAGAAAAACTTGTATATATGTAATTATTTCAATTGTTTTATTTTGTTTATTTTATATGTAGGGCAGGCTGGTCTCAAACTCCTAGACACAGTTCTTTAAAAGTATTTTTGAAGACTAAACATAGAGCTCCCTTATGATCCAGCAATCTCAATCTTGGGCATTTACCCAAATGTCCAGAAACAAGGCCATACTAAAGCTACTAGCACAACAATGTTCATTGCAGCATTATTTACCATAGCTAAGATATGGAACTAACCCACATGCCCCTCATCAAGAAGATGTGGTACTTATACACAATGGAATTCTATGCTGCCATCAGAAAGAATGACATTGCCCATTTTGTAAGGAAATGGAAAGACTTGGGAAAAAATCATACCAAGTAAAGTAAGCTAGACCCAAAGGAACATAAGCTCCACGGTTTCCCTCATTTGTAATAATTAGTATACATCTAGGATTATCCTAGCAGAGGATCACAATAGCTCAAAAGCTATGTACATATGGGCATACAGGATGAAACTAAATGAAATGAACTATAGGATATGGAAACAAGAGGTTTATCTTTGTGATTATTGTTCTTAACTCTACTATGTAAAGTTATTTCTTTTCTTTTTTTCCCCCTATTGGTTTATCTCATGTTGCTACTGTATCTGACTTTGTTACCTGATATACTGTATGTATGTTTATTTATTTGAAATAGGGAAGGGAAAGAGAAAAAAGATGATTGGGAGTGGGTGAGGGAAGCGAAATGGGGACAAAAATATGAGAACGGTAGCAATGTTCAAGAAGTAATGTACCCATTATCAAACCTAGGTCTTTGTGTATCTAGGCAAGTGCTCTTCCATGAGGACACACTCCTGGCCCCTTATACACACTTTTTATTGCATGTAATGTATAATGACTTGAATCTATCTACTGATTGATTTGTTTGTCACCACTTTCTATACTAGAGTATAAACGTCTAGTGATGGATGTTTTATCTCATTAAATGAGTAGCTCTTTTTAGATTATTTGCTGTGGAAATTAAGAATGTCAAAAATAAGAATATTAAAGTAAAATTGATAAACCAATAAAATCTTCTTCTGTTCCTGGAAAATATATTTTTGCTACATAGCTCATGAAATCTACCAATGTAGAACCCATAGATATGGAGGGCTGATCATACCATGTATTTGTGACAAATTCTTGACATTGGCCTTCACTGCTAGCAATAAGGTCCACTGAAGAAAGTAGAATTACTGTGTGGATGATTTTGTTGAATAGTGGGGACAGAAATTTGTTGCGCTCAGCAGTATCAGAACTGTTTGGATTAACATCTAGTTGAATTCTCTGCCCATAACTAATGGTACATTCATTGTAAGGCAAAAGCAGCTGAGAAGTGTATGGTGGATGCAATTTTACACTGTTTCGGTTGTGACTCTTTGTGTCTAAACTTATAATATTTGTTGGGGATGGTGTTTTTGGATAATCCCCCTTCCATTTCACTTTTGTTCAAACAGGCTATGGTGTTTAATTTGAACATTATCCTTTGATCCTATGTAATTTAATTTAAAAATGTAATCTAGATAATTTTCAACCACCAAGAGATGATTTTAGTCTAAGAAGGGAAAAAAGTCAAAATCAGTGATTTAGAGTGGAGACTTGTTTCCTCCTCTGGTGACTTTGGCTTTAATTTTATTCAAAATAGCATGAGAATACTGAAACTCAGCTTCTTATGGGCATTAGAAAAAATCACATTTAATGCCAAACTTATTATGATAATTATTATTTTTCATATATTTTATTATAATTAATAGAAGGGTTACATTATATTCGCCAGACAGAAGGTGCATTACTTCACATAAATTGATACCTATTCTCATGTCTTGGTCCCCATTTCCCTCCCCCAACCCCTACCCTTCATCTTGTTTTCCCCCCTTTGCTATCCTATTTCAAATAACCAAATACACATATATACAATATATTATATAACAAGGTGAAATATTGTAACAACATGAGATAGCCAAGGGACAACAAAAGAGATGAGAGATAACATAGTACATTAAGGACAACAATCACTCATTATATGGATTTTGTTTCTATATCCTGGAGGACCTTTCATTTAGCACCATACTATATATATCTAGGTTTTGTTCTATTGTAAATCTCTGCTTGGAGAGCCCAAGGTTTCTACTGATTATGACAAATGAGGGAAACCACTGAGCCTATGTTCCTTTGAGTCTGGCTTACTTCACTTAATATGATTTTTTCAAAGTCTTTCCATTTCCTTACAAATGGGGCAATGTCATTATTTCTTACAGCAGCATAGAATTCCATTGTGTATAAATACCACATCTTGTTGATCCACTCATCAACTGAGGGGCATCTGGGTTGGTTCCATATCTTTGCTATGGTAAATAGTGCTGCAATGAACATTGTTGTGCTAGTGGCTTTACTATGTCCTTGTTTCTGGATGATTGGGTAAATGCCAAGTAGTGGAATTGCTGGGTCATGGGGGAGCTCTATGTTTAGTCTTTTGAGGAACTGCCATACTACGTTCCATAGTGGTTGAATGAGTTTGCACTCCTACAAAGTGTAGTAGTGATCCCTCCTGGCCATATCCCCCCAGCATCTGTTATTAGATTTCTTTTTTTCATACATTTTTATTGTAATTAATAGAAGGGTTACATTATATTTGCCAGATAGAAGGTACATTAATTCATGTACATTGAAACCCTTTCTATTAGATTTTGATCCTGGCCATTCTAACTGGAGTGAGGTGGAATCTTAGAGTTGTTTTGATTTGCATTTCTTTTATGGCCAAAGATGTCGAGCATTTCTTCATGTGTCTATAGGCCATTTTTGTTTCTTCTTCAGAGAAGACTCTCTTTAAGTCTTTGGCCCATCTTTTAATGGGATGGTTGCTTCTTTGGAGATTAGTTTTGGAGTGATTCAATTTTTTGAGCTGTTGATATATTTTAGCTATGAGGTCTTTGTCTGTTGTATGGTTAGTGAAGATCTTCTCCCACTCTGTAGGCTTCCTAATTAGTTTACTAGCTATGTCCTTTGCCATACAGAAGCTCTGCAGTTTAATGTAGTCCCACTTATCCAGACTTTCTCTGGTTTGTTGTGTTTCTAGGTCCTTATTAAGAAAGTTTTGACCTGTGCCAAGGAGACCTAGTGTATCTCCTATTCCTTCTTGCAAAGTTTTCAGTCTATTTGCTTTTACCTCAAGGTCTTTGATCCATTTGGAGTTAATCCTGGTGCAGGGTGACAAAGAAGGATCCATTTTTAGTTTTCTGCAGGTGCTTAACCAGTTCTGCCAGTTCCACTTGTTGAAGAAGCTGTCTTTCTTCCATTATTTTTTTGGCTCCCTTATCAAAGAATAGGTGGCCATATGTCTGTAGGTTAATATCTGTGTTCTCAGTTCTAGTCCATTGGTCTTCAGGCCTGTTCTTGTGCCAGTACCAAGCTCTGTAATAGAGTAAAGTTTGGTATTTAAATTCCTCCTGAGCTGTTCTTTCTACTAAGAATTGTTTTTGCTATATGGGGTCTTTTATTATTCCATATGAAATGTTGGATTGCCTCTTCTTTTTCTTTAAAGAATGACACTGGGCTATTGATGGGTATTGTGTTGAATTTGTAGATAGCCCTTGGCAAGACTGCCATTTTCACGATGTTAATTCTTCCAGTCCAGGAGCATGGGAGGTTTTTCCATTTCCTCAGTTCTGCTTTAATTTCCTTTTTCAGGGTTTGAAAGTTTTCATCAAAAAGGTCCTTTACATTCTTAGTCAATACCTAGGTACTTTTTTTTCTTTGAGGCTATTGCAAAAGGAGATGCTTTCCTGATTGTTGCCTCATTCATCTCATTGTTGGCGTAGAGGAAGGCAGTTAATTTTTGAGGGTTAATTTTATACCCTGCTACCTTGCCAAAGTTTTGAATCAGCTCAAGCAGCTTGGGAGTGGAGTCTGTAGGGTTCTTGAAATACAGAATCATGTCATCTGCAAAGAGGTAATGTTTCTCTTCCTCTTTCCCTGTTTGGATCCCCTTTATGCTTGCTTCTTGCCTTATTGCTCTGGGTAGGAATTCTAATATTATGTCAAAGAGGAGTGGAGAGAGTGGGCGTCCTTGCCTCCTTCCTGATTTTAGAGGAAATGGCTTTAGTCTTTCACCATTAAGTATAATGCTAGCTGTGGGTTTGTCATACACAGCCTTTATTACACTGAGGAATGTTTCATGGATTCCTAGTTTCCCCAGAGCTTTTAGTATAGAGGGGAGTTGGATCGTGTCAAATGTTGTTTCTGCATCTATTGAGACAATTATGTGATTCTTGTCCTTGCTCCTGTTGATGTGTTGAATTATATTAATTGATTTGCATATATTGAGCCAGCTTTGCATCCCTGTGATGAATCCTGTTTGATCATAATGTATATTTTTTTGATGAGTTGCTGAAGATGGTTGGCCAGAATTTGTTGAGAAGTTTCCATCAATTTTCATCAAAGAAATGGGTCTATAGTTCTCTTCCTTTGATGAATCTCTGTCTGGTTTTGGGATGAGGCTTATAGTGGCTTCGTAGAATGAGGTTGGCAAATAGCCTTCGTTTTCAATTTCATTGAAGAGCTTGAGGAGTATTGGTGTGAGCTCTGCTTTGCAGACCTTATAGAATTCAGCTGTGAATCCGTCTGGCCTTTTTTTGATGGAAGGACTCTTATTGCCATTTCCATTTCAGTGCTTGAAATAGGTCTGTTTAGTTCGATTAGGTCTTTTTGGTTCAGTGTGTATCTTAATATTGGCTAGAAATTCATCCATTTCTTCTAAATTCTCAAATTTATTGGCATAAAGGTTTGAAAAGTATTCCCTCATAATGCTCTGGATCTTGGTAATTTTTGTAGTGATATTACCGTTCTCATCTGTGAATTTGTTTATTTGGGTTTGCTGCCTCCTTTTTTTGGTAAGATTTTGCTAAGGGTCTGTCAATTTTGTTAATTTTTTCAAGGAACCAACTCCTTGTTTTGTTGATTCTTGTTTTGTTTTATTTTTTTATTGTAATTAGTAAAAGGGTTACATGATATTTGCCAGATAGAAGGTGCATTAATTCACATACATTGATACCCTTTCACATGTCTTGGTACCCGTTTCCCTCCCCCCACCCCACACACCCCACCCGTCTTGGTTTTCCCCCCTTCCCTATCAAATTTCAAATATCCAAATACAAATAAATTCAATATATCAGATAACAAAGTGAGATACTATACCAATATGAGATAACCAAGGGACAGCAAAGGAGATGAGAGACAACATAGTACATTAAGGACAACAATCATTCATTATATGGCTTTTGTTTCACTATCCTGGAGGTCCTTTCAATTAGCTTCACATTATATGTCCTTATGTATCAAGATTTTGCTCTATTGCAAATCTCTGCTAGTAGAGCCCAGGGTTTCTACTGATTATGACGAATGAGGGAAACCATTGAGCCTAAGTTCCTTTGAGTCTGGCTTACTTCACTTAATATGATTTTTTCTAAGTCTTTCCATTTCCTAACAAATGGGGCGATGTCATTTTTTCTGACAGCAGCATAGAATTCCATTGTGTACAAATACCACAACTTGTTGATCCACTCATCAACTGAGGGACATCTAGGTTGGTTCCATATCTTTGCTATGGTGAATAGTGCTGCAGTGAACATTGTTGTGCTAGTGGGTTTAGTATGTCCTTGTTTCTGGGTGGTTGGGTAAATGCCAAGTAGTGGAATTGCTGGGTCATAGGGGAGTTCTATGTTTAGCCTTTTGAGGCACTGCCACACTGCTTTCCATAGTGGTTGAACGAGTTTGCACTCCCACCAACAGTGTAGTAGTGATCCCTCCTGGCCACATCCCCTCCAGCATCTGTTGTCATTCGTTTTCCTGATCCTGGCCATTCTAGCTGGAGTGAGGTGGAATCTTAGAGTTGTTTTGATTTGCATTTCTTTTATGACCAGAGATGTTGAGCATTTCTTCATGTGTCTATAGGCCATTTTTGTTTCTTCTTCAGAGAAGACTGTTTAAGTCTTTGGCCCATTTTTTAATGGGATGGTTGTTACTTTGGAGGTTAGTTTTGGAGTGATTCAATTTTTTGAGTTGTTGATATATTTTAGAGATGAGGCCTTTGTCCGTTGTTTGGTTGGTGAAGATTTTCTCCCACTCTGTAGGCTTCCTGATTAGTTTACTAGCTATGTCCTTTGCCATACAAAAGCTCTGCAGTTTAATGCAGTCCCACTTATCCAGCCTTTCTCTGATTTGTTGTGATTCTTGGTCCTTATTAAGAAAGTTTCCACCTGTGCCACGAGGCCTAGTGTATCTCCTATTCCTTCCTGTAGAGTTTTCAGTGTGTCAGCTTTTACCTCCAGGTCTTTGATCCATTTGGAGTTAATTCTAGTGCATGGTGACAAAGAAGGATCCAGCTTTAGTTTTCTGCAGGTGCTTAACCAGTTCTGCCAGCACAACTTGTTGAAGGGGCTGTCTTTCTTCCATTCTATTTTTTTGGCTCCCTTGTCAAAGATTAGGTGGCCATAGGTCTGTGGTTTAATATCTGGGTCCTCAGTTCTATTCCATTGGTTTTCAGGCCTGTTCCAGTGCCAGTACCAAGCTGTTTTGAGAATTATAGCTCTGTAATAGAGTCTAAAGTTTGGAATTGAAATTCCTCCAGCGCTGTTCTTTCTGCTAAGAAGTGTTTTTGCTATACGGGGTCTTTTATTATTCCATATGAAATTTTGGATTGCCTCTTCTGTTTCTTTAAAGAATGACATTGGGATGTTGATGGGTATTGCATTGAATTTGTAGATAGCTCTTGGCAAGATTGCCATTTTCACAATGTTGATTCTTCCAATCCAGGAGCATGGGAGGTTTTTCCATTTCCTAAGTTCTGCTTTAATTTCCTTTTTTAGGGTTTTAAAGTTTTCATCAAAAAGGTCCTTTATATTCTTAGTTAAGCTAATTCCTAGGTACTTTATTTTCTTTGAGGCTATTGTGAAAGGAGTTTCTTTCCTGATTATTGCCTTGTTCCTCTCACTGTTGTCATAAAGGAAGGCAGTTGATTTTTGAGGGTTGATTTTATATCATGCTACTCTTCCAAAGCTTTGAATCAGCTCAAGGAGCTTGGGAGTAGTCTATAGGATTCTTTAAATACAGAATCATGTCATCTGCAAAGAGGGATAGTTTTATTTCCTCTTTCCCTACTTGGATCCCCTTTATGCTTGCTTCTTGCCTTATTGCACTGGCTAGGAATTCTAGTACTATGTTAAAGAGGAGTGGAGAGAGTGGGCATCCTTGTCTCGTTCCTGATTTTAGAGGGAATGGCTTTAGATTTTCACCATTAAGTGTAATACTAGCAGTGGGTTTCTCATACACAGCCTTTATTACATTGAGGAATGTTCCATGGATTCCTAGTTTCTCCAGAGCTTTTAACATAAAGGGGTGTTGGATCTTGTCAAATGCCTTTTCCGCGTCTATTGAGACAATCATGTGATTTTTGTCCTTGCTCCTGTTGATGTGTTGAATTATATTAATTGATTTGCGTATGTTGAACCAGCTTTGCCTCCCTGTGATGAATCCAGTTTGATCATAGTGTATAATTTTTTGATGAGTTGTTGTAGACGGTTGGCCAGTATTTTGTTGAGAAGTTTTGCATCGATGTTCATCAAAGAAATAGGTCTATAGTTCTCTTTCTTTGATGAATCTCTGTCTGGTTTGGGGATGAGGGTTATACTGGCTTCATAGAATGAGTTTGGTAAGGAACCTTCATTTTCAATTTCGTTGAAGAGCTTGAGGAGTATTGGTGTGAGCTCTGCTTTGAAGACCTTATAGAATTCAGCTGTGAATCCATCTGGCCCTGGGCTTTTCTTAGGTGGAAGTGCTCTAATTGCCATTTCTATTGCAGAGCTTGAAATAGGCCTGTTGAGTTGGCTTAGTTCTTCTTGGTTCAGTGTGGGTATGTTAATATTGGCTAGGAATTCATCCATTTCTTCTAGATTCTCAAATTTGTTGGCATAAAGGTTTGAGAAGTATTCCCTCATGATATTCTGGATCTTGGTAATTTCTGTCGTGATATTACCATTTTCATCTGCGATTTTGTTTATTTCGATATGCTCTCTTCTTTTTTCGGTAAGATTTGCTAAGGGCTTGTCAATTTTGTTAATTCTTTCAAAGAACCAACTCCTTGTTTTGTTGATTCTTTCTATAGTTTTTTTGGATTCCAAATCATTTAATTCTGCTTTGATTTTAATTATTTGCTTTTTTCTACTAGGATTAGGGTTGGTTTGTTGCTCTTTTTCCAGGAGCTTTAGGTGTGACATTAACTTGTTGGTTTGCAATTTTTCCAACTTGTTGTTGTAGGCACTCAGCGCTATAAATTTTCCTCTGAGTACTGCCTTTGCTGTGTCCCAAAGGAGTTGGTATTTTGTGTGCTCCTTACTGTTAAATTTCATAAACTGTTGGATTTCTGTTCTGATCTCTTCGATGACCCATTGGTGATTCAAGAATGTGTTGTTCAGTCTCCATGAGTTACAGGGTTTTCGTTGGTGGAGATGTGTGTTCAGTTCCAGTTTGATGCCTTTGTGGTCTGAGAGTGTGCATGGAATAATTTCTGTGTTTCTGAATCTGTCCAGGTTTGTTTTATGGCCTAAGATGTGATCTATTTTGGAAAATGTTCCATGTGCTGCTGAGAAAAACGTATATTGTGTTGTGGCTAGGTGCAATATTCTGCAGATGTCTGTTAGATCTAGTTGGTCTATATAGTTGTTCAGTTCTAAGGTTTCTCTGTTGAGTTTTTGCCTTGTTGATCTGTCCATAGGTGAAAGTGGTGTTTTAAAGTCACCGACAATCACTGTATTTTGATCTATGTATGGTTTCAGTGTAAGTAAAGTTTGCTTGATGAAGTCTGTGACTGTGGGGGGGGCCCTCGGTGGTGTCTTGCTCAGGATTCCCAGTAGGAGGATGCCCCGCTCGAGAATTGAGGGGGGGGCAGATGCTGGCTCCTATTTACCCGCACCCCCTACCCACTGTTGTAAGGCAGGGTCCCAAAGCCCTCCACTCTCCAGATCCAGTAGCCTGGGTGAGGAGCCTGGTGGGCGGGTGGGAGCTGGGACAGGTCTGCCTCCCCTGGTGGGGTGCTGAGTCCTAGGGTCCGTCCACTTGTCAGTCTCCAGTCAGAGGGCTGGGGGTTGAGCCTGTTGGGTGGGTGGGAGTTGGGACAGCCCCGCCTCCCTTGGTGGGGTGCTGGGTCTTATGGGTAGCCCGCCTGTCAATCTCCAGTCAATGGCCTGAGGGAGGGGGCTGTTGAGGGGATGGACAGGATTCTCAATTCCTTGCCCCCCTGCTCCCGCCAGTCTTTCTCGGGCGGGGTGTTGGGGTCTGAGTTAAGTTCTATTGCTTGGCACCCGCTCCGGTTTCCCGATGTGTTTGGGGACGCGCTGTATTACTCACGCCTCTGCGTCTGTCTGCGGGTGTTCCATGGTGGTGGGGAGTCTTTCACTCCCCTCGGGTCTCCGCCGCTGCCTGTGTTCTGCGTCTGGGTTCCGCTGCTTGCTGTCTGGTTCCGCGTCTGGGTTCCGCTGCTTCCGCAGTTCGCTGGCCCGGTTCTGTGCTGGTTTCTGCAGCCGTTGGGTTCCCAGCCTGGTGCCCTCCACTGCCGCCACTTTTCGTGGATTAGAGCCGGTGCCCGCCCCCGCTTTCCCCGCGTGGAGCCCGTGCCCGCTCAAGCTGCTTTTCGCGGCTTTCTGCAGCTTTGGCGAGAGGTGGGGGAGGGGTCCTCGCGTTCTGAATTCTTTGAGAAAGTTGGATGTGAGCTTTATCTGGATTTCTTTTCCGATTTGAGTCCTTCTCCGTTGCTTTTTGAGTTTGTTGTGGATTTCTTTAGGTAGTTGGCTCGTGGGACTCCCTGGTTCTCTCTTTTTGTCAGAGAAAGCTAGGTAGCATCCCTATTGTCTCGGCGCCATCTTCCTTCCCCGGGATCTTTTTTTTTATTTTTTTGCCAGTCCTGGGCTTGAGCTCAGGGCCTGAGCACTGTCCTTGGCCTTTCTCAAGGCTAGAGCTCTACCACTTGAGCCTCAGCACCACTTCCAGCTTTTTTTGTATGTATGTGGTACCAAGGAATCGAACCCGGGTCTTCGCTCATGCTAGGCAAGCACTTTAACCACTAGGCCAAACTCCCAGCCCTTGTTGATTCTTTCTATAGGTTTTTTGGACTCCAATTTATTTAATTCTGCATTGATTTTAATAATTTGCTTCCTTCTACTGGGATTAGGGTTGGATTGTTGCTCTATTTCCTAGAGCTTAAGGTGCGACATTAAATTGTTGCTTTGCGATTTTGCAGTTTGTTAATGTAAGCACTCAGAGCTATTAATTTTCCTCTGAGTATCGCCTTTTCTGTGTCCCAAAGGAGCTGGTATTTTGTGTGCTCCTTTTTGTTAAACTTCATAAACTGTTTTATTTCTCTTCCGATCTCCTCTAGGATCCATTGGTGATTCAACGATGTGTTGTTCAGTCTCCATGAGTTACAGGGTTTTCGTTGGTAGAGATTGGTGTTCAGTTCCAATTTGATACCCTTGTGGTCTGAGAGAATGCAGGGAATAATTTCAGTGTTTCTGAATCTGCAAAGGTTTGCTTTGTGTCTGTTTTGCACAAGGGTCCATGTGCTGCTGAAAGAAACGTATATTGTGATGTTGCTGCGTGAAACAATCTGCAGATGTCTGTTAGATCTAATTGGTCTATACAGTTATTCAATTCTGAGGTTTCTCTGTTGAGTTTTTGCCTGGTTGATCTGTCCATAGGTGAGAGTGGTGTGTTAAAGTTACCAACAATCACTGTGTTTCTATCTATGTGTGGTTTTAGTGAAAGTAAAGTTTGCTTGAAGTTCGGTCTCCGGGATTAGGTGTGTAGATATTTAGGATGGTCATGTCCTCCTGGAGGAGAGATCCCTTTATTAGTATGTAACAACCTTCGTTGTCTTTTCTCACTAATTTTGGTTTGAAGTCTATTTTATCTGATATGAGGATGGCAACTCCAGCCTGTTTATGGGTGCTGTTAGCTTGATAAACTTTATTCCAACCTCTCACTTTCAAAAAATGCTTGTTTTGGGGGGGTAAGATGTGTCTCTTGAAGACAGGAGAATGATGGAGCTTGCTTTTTGATCCAAGTAGACAGTCTACGCCATTTATCTGGAGAGTTAAGTCCATTGATATTGAGAGTTAGGATTGAAAAATATTTACTAGTTCCTGCCATTTTAAAAAGCTTTCATTAGGGCCTGTGGCTTGACAGTTCTTGTGGTAATTAGCTGGTATAATTTTTAGGTGTCATTTCTTTGTCAGTATGACGTTTGTGTTGTTTTTCAATGTGCAGAACATCTTTGAGAATTTTCTGTAATGCTGGTTTGTTTCCTACGTAATGTTGCAACTTTTCCTTGGAATGTAAGGTTTTTATTGTTCCCTCAGTTATGAATGAGAGCTTAGCTGAGTACAGTATTCTTGGTTGGTACTTATTTGTCTTAAGGTCCTGACACATATCCTTCCAATCTCTTCTTGTTTGATGCTCTCTGCTGAGAAATCTGTGGTTATTCTGATTGGTTTAACTTTGTAGGTGATTGTTGTCTTTTCTCTGGCTGCTTTTAGGATTCTTTCTTTGGTCTCTATTGATCCTGCATGGATTATAACGTGGCAGTGGGATGTCCTTTTCTGGTCAGTTCTGTTTGGGGTTCTAAAAGCTCCTTGTGTCTGGATGGGCCTGCCCTTCCGGATATTTGGGATGTTCTCTGCGATCATTCCCTGAAGTATATTTCCAGTATCATTGACCTCTTTCTCCAGGCCTTCTTCAATACCAATTAGCCTTAAATTAGGTTTATTAATTGTATCTTGGACCTCCTGAAGCATTCTCTCATATTTTCTAGATTTGGTTTGACTCATTTTCTGTTCTTTCTCTATAACAACTAGATTATCTTTAACCCCGGACATTCTTTCTTCTGCGTTGTCTAACCTGCTATCAATACTTTCTACTTTATTCTTCATCTCCCTCCCTTCCAATTGCTCATTTTTGATGCCTTGCATCTATTGTTTTAGATCATGTATGGACTTCTTTAACTCCTTGATTTCCATTTGAGTGGTTAGCTCAGCAGCTTTACTCTCATTGGACATTTGTTGGAGTTCAGTCAGCTGTTTGTTTATGGATTGTATGAATCCGTTCATTTTTCTTTGTAAATCCTTTATTATGGCCTCCTTTATGGCTTCCTCTTGTTCACATATTGCCTTCTTTATGATTTCATCTCATTTAGATATGGCTTTCTCATGTATCTCTTTCTGTATCTTTTCAAACTTTTCATTAAATATGTTTATCAATTGCATTTGTGTAGCATTTAGACTATCCTCTAGTTTTTCCATTGACTGCTCCATTGCCTGTTTGTATTGGGTGGGAGATGCCAATACTTGATTTGTCATTTTCCTTTAGTTTCTTGTTCTGCCCATTTGAAAATAGGAGCAAGATTAATACTGCACAAGATTATAGTTTTTAAGATATAACCAACTTAGAGCTCCTTAGGTGGCCAGACAATAGATGTTCACAATTTTAGATTGGTATTATCTCTATCTCTTTTTGTGCACTTACAGACAAATCTAATACCACCACTGGTCAGTGTTTTATGACTAAAAAAACCAACATCTCAATCCAATCTCTATTGTATTTAAGTCCCTCTCTACCTACTTTATATTTGAACACCTAGATATTCAGTATTGCTCAACAACCATCAACTGTAGATCCATGCATTATAAAAGTTGAAGGATGAACAGAGGACCAGAGATAGAAAAGCAGAATGAAAGACAAGAGGGGAGGTAAGAAAAGAGTAATGTAGGAGTGTAAGACTAATATAGTAATAAAGAAACGGGATAGTGTAAGGATAACTGACCGAAGGTGATAAAAGGTGAAACAGTTGAGTACAAAATTTATAAGAAGTAAGATAAAACTTATGAAAATAAGAAGAGTAATAGAAGAATATATAAAGAAAAGAGGAAGGTATATCTAGGAGAGTTCAATGATAAAAAATTTTAAAAAGTAAAAATAAACAAAAAAAACAAGAAGAAAGATGGGGGGGGAGAGCCCACGCAATTGCAGGTTCTTAATCAAGAAATACTGGGGTTGAGAACCAACAGATTAAAAAGCAGGTGACTGTATCAATAAAAATATCATTTGTATCCAGTCGGTATCCGGTGCTGTCACTATGTTTCCAGGAATGACCATAATGACAGAAGGAAAGCGGGGAAAGAAAGGAAAGAATCATAACATTAAAAAGAAAAAAAGGTGGAAGTAAAATGGCAAAAAAATAAGAACACATAAAAATGCAAATGAAAAAAGGTAGAAAAAAAAGGTTAATCTTCAGGTTTTTTTTGGGTAGGAGACAGGATAGGAAACTTGTATCTGGACTAAATTCAGGAATAAATCAGTTCAAAAAGTCTTTTTCTCTTGCGATTTGGTTTTGCCGTTTTTCTGATCAGTTTGCTTGATTGGGCAGAAAAAAAACCCTGTGGAGCAGCAAGTGGCTCCATTTACCTGGAGTGTGGCCCCTCCCAGGGGGAGGAACTTCCGCTAGCGCCGGGGGCAGATGTCTGGCTATGCTGCCTCTGGGAAAACCTTTGTCCTTTTGAATGATGGTGCTGCCAGCACCACTTCTCAGGCTCCAGTTGGTTTGGCAGGGTCTTTGCCAGCAGTCAAGATGGCGCTGCTCTCGGCTGGTGGTGGAGGGGATTCCTTCCCAATGCCGTTCCACTAGCAGAAGTGGAACCGTCCACGGAGGTACTCTCAAATTGCTGGGTGTTCTGGTTCTGTGAAGCTGGCAGGTCTGCGCCATGGCCTTCTGCCACTCCTTATTGTAATAATTATATAGTATCTTATTACTTTAGTGTGTCTCTTACTGAGATTGATGGTAGTGATATCCTAGAATTAGATTCCATTTTTTCCAAGATTTTGGCTATCTATATTCTGGTTATTGTGTGCATTTTTTTTTCATTTTGCCTACCCTTTGTAAATGTAAGGATTCTACAGTACATTTTCACTAATTGGGAATTAATTGCAAAGGTCAATCTGAATTAATAAAAAGATTCAAATTATAAACAAAAATGTGCAATTTCTTCTCTCATAAGAAATCTAGCTCAGCTGAGTTTCTGAAGGAAAGTGAGAAATGTGGAAAGTAGAGTGAACTTTGAGATGATGTGTATCAATTAAAGTATAGCCTTGGGTCTAGTAGTACCACCAGAGACCAACCACAGTTAATTCCACTAACCCTTGTATCTTACATGATTTCTTGGATACTGTAGCCAGCTTCCATCTTGAAGCTCTTAAAGAGTCTGGGGAGAATGAATGGTGTAACATCTCCTCGCCTTTAGCTTCATTGGACAGTTCCTGTGTATGCTATTATGTTCCCAACTCACCCATCCTCAGTTTTTCATCTGTTCTTTTTATGGCTTTCTCGGATACACTAAATGAATGAGCTTCAGAGTCACAAATAGAAGGAAGTGGAGGCATAATAGAGGATTCTCATAAAACACTCTTCTGTGTGGGTTCTCAGATAACCTCAGTTATCAATAGAGATAACTGGCTCAGTAACATACTTTTGGTTGGCACTGCCTTTCTTTTTCTTACTACCTACTCCTCACTGTGGCTGCTAGGAATCACTCCCAAATAAACTATCGTGTTCTAGTCATTTACATCTACCAACAAATCATCATCATACTTTTATGTGCTTAATTAGTCATCGAAAAGAGAGAATTATTATTAAGTGATTTGTTTTTAATGACTGGGTTATGATCTTACACACACTTAATTTTCTTTACAAAGAATTTCTTTAAAATAGTGAAAATATAAGACTTTAGCCAATGTGATTGAATGATCATGACAGTGGAGATGGAATCCAGGACCTATGGAATAGTAGGCATATATTTTCCTACTGAGGTATATCTCCAGTCCTTTTTCCAACTTCAAATTGAATTGTTAACAAATGACACCTTACTGAGGTCCAATTGAATAAAATTTGAATAGAATAGATTCAAAAGCCAATGTAAATAAGCTTATTTTCTAGATCCAAGAATATAAACTAGTTTTTCATTTCTCTCTTTCTTTCTTATCCATCTGCTTTCTTTTCTTCTTTGTGGCTTTCAAGATTTAACGGAGTCTGAGGCTTTATTTTATTCCAGTCTCTTATGAATGGCCTCCCCACTGTTCCAGGGGGCAGGTTATTACTCCTGCATTATGCTCAGTGGGAACAGAGTTTCCTGCAGTCTGCTGAGAATTGCTGTTTAGTTGATGGTATTTTCACTTCTGCCTGAGTCTTGCCTCATAGAGCCTTGCTGAAAATTACCCCACAGCTTGAAGTCATCACTTTAAGAATTTGATATTTCTAGAAAAAAAATCATTCCCAGACTATTTTCTTCTTCCTCATTTCATTCAGGTTTCCTTTGTGCATTTCTACATCATGGATTAGCGCCAGATACTTACAATAAACAAGTGTTCAAACTTCCTATCACAAGATATCATTCTTTTGATCGTGTATTTAATGTCCTTCTGACTCTCCACAAAGTTTGCATTTTGAACACTCTTTGTTTGGCATATATTTTTAAATATAGATTTTAGTCTTTGTTCAAGAAGATTTATCCTGAAGTTATGGGCATAAAGTAGATGATTTTCAATATATGTGAATGCCAGGTAGGATTCTCAGTGCAAGAAAATAGACCTTCAGCAACTATGTAAGTCAGAGTCTTGTCAGGAAGAAAGAAATTATACCAGTTAGTTTAATTGAAGGAATTTAACAGCAAGAATTCATTGACAAATGTATTAGAGGCAACCAAGAGAAATTTGGAGAAATTGCTGTAGGGCTGAAGGGATGATGGAATGCATTTGTAAGGTTGTTAGTGGGGTTGAAGCTCTAGGAGCACAGTGGGGTGCATAGTTGGTTCAGGGGCTCACTGCTACAAAAGTATGCTCACAAATATATGAAAGAGCTGGGCCATGGTCTGAATTGAAATGCTGATCCATGAAGGGACAAAGGAGACTTTAGCTGAAGGTTCCAGATCTCTTCATCTTCTTATGGAACTCAGTTCAGCTAGATTGGCTTCTAAATACTGTTCCTATCAACTAGAAAATAACTCACTATAAGCACAAACAAACCAAACACTGACTTCCATGTGATCATTATTAATAGGTATTTATTTAAGCATTGTTTTGGATGAGAGGCTATAAAACATACAAAGGAGTTCAGCCTGTCTGCTCAAATCCATGTCTTTGTCCTAAAGTCTTCATGTTTTGCTGTAAATATCAAAGGAAACTGTTGGCACATCGCAGTCAGTTGTTCTCTGCCACCAAAAGTCCTCAATAAGCTTTGCTTATCTGACCAAACTTGGAGGTGCTGAGAGAAACAGAACACGCCTCAAGATGGAGCCCTTGAGCCACAAAGTTGAAAAGCAGTGAATTTGTAAACTTTCCATTTTGATACAAAGTTAGAGCTGCTGGTCATAGCTGGCTGTGATTCTCATAGGGAAAGCAGAAGACAAGTAGGAAACACAGCTTGTCCCCCCACCACCAAAGCTTTCATGGGGGAAGGTTCCCACCTGCTTTCTCTCTCTTTCCCTCTCTCCTTCTGTCCCCCTCCCTCTCCCTCTCCTGGTCCTTTTCCCTCTTCCTGTCTCTCTCCTTCTCCCCACTGTGTATGTGAATGCTGATGCTTGAACTCATGGCCTGATACTGTCCCTTTGCTTTTTCAGTCAAGGCTAGTGCTCTACCACTTGAGCCCACAACTCTGTGGTTTCTGACTTTTTGATGGTTGAGTGGAGGTAAGAATCTTTTTTCCTCTCAAGAACTCTCCCCGTCCCCACGCTGCCCCTGCTACTGCTTCTCCTCCTTCTCCTCCTCCTTTCTTCTTCTTCTTGGACTGGAGTTTGAACTTAGCCTCATTCTTTTTTTGCCAGTCCTGGGGCTTGAACTCAGGGCCTGGGAACTATCCTTGGTCTTACTCAAGACTAGAACTCTACCACTTGAGCCGCAGCACCACTTCTGGCATTTTCTATATATGTGGTACTAAGGATCAAACCCAGAGCTTCATACAAGCCAGGCAAGCACTCTACCACAAGGCCATACTCACAGCCCCAGGGCCTCATTGTTTTACTCAGTTTTTCCATTCATGGTTATGGCTCTACCACTTGATCCATACCCCTACTTATGGGTTTTGGATCGTTAATTGGAGTCAGAGTTTCCCAGATTTGTCTGTCTAGGCTGGCTCTGGACCAAGACTCTCCAGATATCAGACTTCTGAATATCCAGTATTACAGGCATGAGGTATTGGTACCCAGCTTCCCCCATTTTTTGGTGTGAACATTCAGTGTCTTCCTTACCTGGTATCTCCATCA
The DNA here is from genome assembly GCF_031878675.1 of Megascapheus bottae. Classification (NCBI taxonomy): domain Eukaryota; kingdom Metazoa; phylum Chordata; class Mammalia; order Rodentia; family Geomyidae; genus Megascapheus; species Megascapheus bottae. The sequence goes on from NC_143547.1 coordinate 26,997,528, forward strand.
ATTTCTCTCTCTCTCTCTCTCTCTCTCTCTCTCTCTCTCTCTCTCTCTCTCTCTCTCTCTCTCTCTCTCTCTCTCTCTCTCTCTCTCTCTCTCTCTCTCTCTCTGTGAGTGTGTATGTGTGCCAGTTCAAGGCTTGAACTCAGGGTCTGGGGGCTGTCCCTGTGTGTTTTTGCTCAAGGAGTAGCGCTTTACTATTTTTGGCCTTTTTGTGTGTGTAGTTAATTGGAGATAATCACCTCATGGACTTTCCTATGTGGGCTGGCTGTGACCCTTTATCCTCAGATCTCAGCATCCTGAGTAGCTAGGCTTACATGTGTGAGCCATTGGTGCCCAGTACGACTATCTTCTTTTTATTCCTTTTGTCAGTTTCAAATCCCCAAACTCATATTTTGCTTTTTTCATTTTTCTCTTCTTTTTCTAGTTTAGTTCTTTCCTCCTCTTCATACCTTCTTTCCCATCAAGTTTTTCTTTCTTTCATTAGGATGACCATCTTCTCTAAAACCTCACAAATGCCGCCTCAATTCCTCCTCTAACTCTTCCATTGCTTCACTTTACCCAATGGTATTAGATTCAACATTCAAAGAGATGGCAGATAACAGAAATAGGTGCTGGGGGATTTGAGGCCCAATACTACAAGTCCTACAAATGTTCATTTCACATTGAATGCTTAGAGCAACAAGTAAATGAGATCTAGAGAACTGGCCTTCATGGATCTAGATCTGTATCTATAGTGTATAAATTCCCTCTGGTGCTACAGCTGTGGATTTTAGACCTTTCCCAAATTAAAATCCAACTTCATAACTCTTTTTGCCTTGGAGTATGACAGGCTATTATGAAAGGAATCTTTAGGGCTAGTCTAATGTTATGGACATTTTTGACAGGCTGTCCTTTGGAAACCAGCCAAAACTTTTGGATTGTCTTCTCAAAACCATGACCACTGAAAGTTTTGCTTGCAAAACTCTCCACGAGCTCTTTGGTGGGAAATTGGACAGCATAAATTGAAATTCCAAAGGAAGAATTGTTCGATTTGCCAGGGAATTGGTGTAAAAAATTGTAGGGTTGTGAATGGAGGCATATTTTTCTTTTTGCACTTCAATGTCATAGCTAAAGGCTTTGGTGAGAAGTTTCTAGATTGAGAAGATACTCGTCAGATTTATCTGCTCTCTGTAGATAGGAAAAATCACCTTATGCACTCATTCCTTCCTGAACACTTGGAAAAATAGCTTTTCTAACAGTAGAAACTTCTAGTTTGGGCCTAAGCAGTGAACAAACCAGCGTGTTCATCAAATAGCTGTACATTTCTAAAGCTTCAACTTTGGCATAATATCTATTTGGGGGATGAGTAGAGTAAGGTCACTTTCTTTATTCAAAATTTCTGAGTCAAAAGGGATTTTTCCATATGAAAAATAGGCATGAGAAGGAATCTTCTCATCTAAGCACCTTTGGAAATAATCTATCTTAGGAATCAGATCTCTTGGTTTAGCTAGTAAACCAAGAATTATCTCCTGATTTTATTTTAGCTACAGTGCCTCTGCTTTGTTTGCATCTTTGATGGAAATTTAGTGCTTTTTAATCAGATTCATTCTTTTCTTTGCCTATTAGGTTTTCCAAGTTTATAGGCAGAATCTGATTTTCAAGAGTAATTTCCTCTTTATTTTACTAGGTGTTGTTTGGAATAGCTTTTCTTCAATGTTTTCAATTAACAGGTATTGTAAAAAGCAATTTTTGTGTGAAATTCTGCTCCAAGGGACAGGGAGCTAAGAGAACAGGAAGCGTGCTGTATTCAGGATGTGTATAAAGAGAGGTGACAGAGGGTAATTGATACCAAAAGAAAACAGGGATAAGAGAGACATGGGCATGAAGAAATGCATTGAGCCATGACTGTTTCCTTTGCAAGGAGATAGAGGTTTGTTTGTTTGTTTTGGTCCTAGTCCTGGGGCTTGAACTCAGGGCTTGGACACTGTTATTGAGCTTTTATGCTCAAGACTAATTAATGATCTACCCTTGTTCTACTTTCAGCTTTATTGTAGTTAATCTTTCCATGCTCTAGCTGACTTTGGATACTATTCTCAAGTCTCATCCTCCTGATTAGCTAGGATTACAGGCTTGAGCCACTGGCACCTGGTCAGATAAAGTTCCGATGCATCCAACTCAAAAGGGTTGAATGAGAGTTTTTTTAAGTACTGAGAAATCTTAGTTGTACAGTCACAGACTCAGTTCTATCGATAATTCCTGTCATTCTCTGATTGTGGAAGGCTCTCCAGCTTCTAGTGACTGAGCAATGCTAAAGAAGGTAGAAGATGAAAGTGGCTCATGCCATTAAAAACAGGGAACAATGAAGGAAGATTGTGAGGGAAAAATTTCAGTTGCACAGAACATATTTTCTTTAAATTTATAAGTGATAGATTATTCATGCCTCACTAAAAAGAATGCAGTATTCAAGAGCTTCTCCATAATTGTCACCAGTTATTTTCACCATAACAATTACAGTTTTCTCCTTGTGATTGTCTGCTAACATGCCATGTTTTCTAGGTGAATCAGATGCCAGTTTCATGCAAATCATTCTGAAGAGAGAAAGGAGTGTGGAGAAACACTTGCTGAACTAATTGTGGAATTTAGGACTTTTGAATTGGATCAATCTTCATAAATACCTTTCCAATTGAATTTTTCATAGAAACATCTGTAGTTTGGATCTTAAGTGCCCTATAAACATTGTTGTCTTAGAGTAGGAAGGAGGGTGCCTGTGGCTAATGCCTGTTACCCTAATTTCTCTGGAGACTGAGATCTAAGCATCAGTTTGAAGCCACCCTGGGCAGGAAAGTCCCTGAGACTCTTATCTTTTGGATAGGGTCTTGTGGCCCAGATTGTGCTTGGACTACAACATCCCTACCTATGACTCTCGTATAGCTGGTATAACCAAGATGAACCAGCATGTTCAGCTTGTTGGTCAAGATGAGGCCTCTCAATTTTGCCCAGTCCTCCTGATCATTACTTTCAAGTTACTGGGATTTTAATACATAACTAGCCCGTTGTTTCTTTGTCATAGCTATTTTTCTTCTTTCATATATTTTTTTTTATCGTACTTAATAGAAGGGTTACATTATATTCACCAGATGGAAGGTGCATTACTTCACATACATTGATACACTTTCTCATGTCTTGGTCCCCATTTCCCTCCCCACACCCCTGCCCCTCATCTTGTTTTCCCCCTTCCCTATTACATATATATATATATATACATATACATATACATATACATATATATATACAATAACAAGGTAAAATACTGTAACAAATGTCATAGCTATTTTTATCAGGGTGAGAAGGGATCTCACTGTAAATTTTATTTGCATTTCCTTTGTTTTGACATATTTATATTTTCTTATGGTAGTGTCAAAGTTTGGGTTCTTTCATTAAGGTTTTTGATCTACTTTGAATTGATTTTTGTCCAAGGGTTGAGATAGAATGTAATTATAGTCTTCTGTATGTGAATATTGGTTTTCCAGAACCATTTGTTAAATAATTGCTTTCTCTCCAGTGTACTTTTGGCACCTTCATTGAAAATAAGATTAGTGTAGTTGTGTGGGCTTATTTCTGGGTCATCTATGTCACTGGTATACGCATCTGTCTTTGTGCCAATGCCATGCTATTTTTGTTATTGTGACTTTATAATGTATAATGTAGTTTGAAGTCATGTAATGTGATACCTATAGCATTGCTTTCTTTTTGCTCAGGATTATTTTGGATGTTTGTGTTTTGTGTTTCCATATGAATATTTTTTTTTGCTTCTGTGAATCATGTGATTAGAATTTTGATAGAGATTCCATTGAATCTGTAAATTGCCTTTGCCAGTAAGGGCATTTTCACAATATTTAATACTCCTAATTAATGAAAATAGGGGCTTTCTTTCTTATTTCTGGCCTCAGTCATTCTATTCATATTTAGTGCTATTTCAAACCCTGGTCTATTAGTCTGTCAGTCTCTGTGGCCTATGTCACAACTAGCAAGATGTATAAAGTATCAGATACCCAGAAACTGAAGTTTATAGACCCCAGGCCCAAACTCTGGGGAATCCAAATATCAGATCTGACTTCTCACCTCCCATACCAAACAAGGAGACATTAAGGAAACACAAAAATGTTACTTATGTGGCAACTCAGCACTTCAGTACATCCTTTAGCCATCTTTGAGGGTATGGGTATTTACTTTAGGTTAATAGGGAGGCATGAGGGTAGTGGGTGAGAAGGTATGCAAAACTGAAACAGTCCCAAGTCACAGACATGTGCAGAGGTGGCATCAAGTAATCCACAGTCCATTGTTTCAGGATTGGTTAGGTGGAGCAATGCTAGTAAGAGTCATTGAAACCTAACACTGGTGGCTCACACTTCTGAGTTACTCTGGAGGCTGAGACCTGAAGGATTATGGTTTGATATTAGCCTAGGCAGAAAGGTCTATGTAGACTCTGTCTTCAATGAACCAGCAAAAAGCTTGACAGAGGCATAGCTCAACTGACAGAACACCAGCTATAAATAATAAAGTGAAGGCCGGGAGTGTGGCCTAGTGGTAGAGTGCTCACCTAGTATGCATGAAGCCCTGGATTCGATTTCCCAGAACCACATACACAGAAAAAGCCAGAAGTGATGCTGTGGCTCAAGTGGCAGAGTGCTAGCCTTGAGCAATTTTCCAAGGACAGTGCCCAGGCCCTGAGTTCAAGCCCCAGGACTGGCAAAAAAAAAAGTGAAGCAAGAGTGTGAGTCCTGGAGTGCAAGCATTGACATCAGAATACAAATAGAAATCAGTCATTGACACCTGGCAGGTGGTGGAGTAGCCTTTCCTGGGATGCTTAGACTTTATTCTGTGCTCAGTTAATTTGTAGGCCTGAGTAAGGAGTCCATGTTTCTCATCAAGAAGCACTTCTAAGCACCTCTTATAATCATTACAGAAGACCAGTAGAAAGTGTGAAAGACTGTGAGTTAGTTATAAGTAAAACACATGTTTGAAAGGTAAACACACAGAAACCAGTCTTACTGGCAAAAACTAGTTCTCGCTGACATAATTTTAGTCTTTGTATTAAGATACAAATCTATAACTGTCTATTTGTTTTGCTATTTAGTAATGCCTTTTTACTTTGTGGACATACCTTGTTTACAACAGTGATCTATTACAAAAGTTAGTCTTCAGAAGGTGAATTTACATAGCATTTTGTGAGGCATAACTTTTTGATTAGATCAAATGATCATTCCTTTAAATTAATTTCATTTATTTTCAATTCTGTGTTTTCCGTTGCATGTGCAAAGTGCAAAGTGATAATAGTTAATGGCTTGCTTTCATTAGTAGATAAAGATCTTTGTGAAAAGTTAAATGATGCCCATTTTATATCAGTGACATTAGAGGCTTCAAAAAGAAAATTGGTTAATTTCAGTAATGGCCTAAATTTTTAATATTCAATTTATGTAATCAGAGGAGAGCTTTTAGAAGTTCATTTTGTTAAAGGTAAACCATCTGACTTTAATGATAATATCTATATGTAAATCAGAGTTTAAAAATATAACGTTGAAGATAAAAAGTTGTATCTTCATAAATTTAGATGGAACTTAATTATCTTGGGGAAGACAGTGATCTTACTAAATTTAAAGACTTATGGAGTAAAAGGAAACTCGGAATTGGTTCTGGAGTATATGCAACTTATCATTTCATCTACACCGTGATAAGCAACAAATTGAAATGGAAGTAATAGTTGTCAGCCTTTTCAAATTGATTTACATATGCACATTTGGAAAATCTTAATTGCAAAATTTTGTGATAAGTTTGATGTGGGACCTAAAAAAAACTTAACATGGCAGTATATGATCCTCTGCTTTATTCCAATCATGACTCAGATATGTGTTAGCACCTTTAAAGAAGTACTTTAGCCATTAACTCAAATATCCTAAAGAATATTAAATATTATTGCAAACAAATCTAAATTTAGATTACATTTTATTCAAAATCATTTGGAAATCTTTAGTCGAAGTACTATGAGGAATAGAGTATCAAGAAAATTTCAGATTTTGAAGCTCTTTACAAATTATAGTTATGGATAAAACTTGTATATAGATGGCAAAAAGATACTGGAATTTAGTACTGATCGGTTTGACAGATGATGTGATGAAAGCCCAAATAATGTGCAATCTCATATTGTCCCTTGTAATCTCTTGACTCAATGCACCTTTTGTTTTAGCTGGTCAAGTTTATAGTCTATATTAGAACAGAATAAATTTGAGAAGGCCTTGAATTTTTTAGCATTTAAATTTGGCAACTCATTAAAAAGTACCACAAATGCACTATATATATATATATATATATATATATGTATTGCCAGCCCTGGAGCTTAAACTCTTCAGCTCAAGGCTAGTACTTTATCACTTGAGCCACAGCTCCACTTCTGGTTTTCTGGTGGTTAATTGGAGATAAGAGTCTCAGGACTTTTGTGCTTGGGCTGGCTTTGAACCACAATCCTCAGATCTCAGCCTCCTGAATAGCTAGGATTACCGGAGTGAGCCACGGGCACCCAGTTGTAACTATAATTCTTTTTCTTTTCTTTTTTTTTTGCCAGTCCTAGGCTTAAGCTCAGGGCCTGAGCACTGTCCTTAGATTTTTCTCAAGGCTAGAGCTCTACCACTTGAGCCTTAGCACCTCTTCTGGCTTTTTCTAAGTATGTGGTACCAAGGAATTGAACCTGGGTCTTCGTGCATGCTAGGCAAGCACTCTACCACTAGGCCAAACTCCCGGCCCCATAACTATAATTCTTTAACTTCAAAAATCTTTTAGTTTGGGAATTCTAAATTTTACTTAAAAGTCTTTAGTGGTTGTCTATCAATTAGTGGGAAAATAACAAAATTCTTAATGCTTCCAACAGAGCTCTTTACGTAATTATCCCTGGTCATTTCTCTTTAGCATTCTTTTATCTATTTCAAATATGCTTGCCATAATTATAATTTAAATTGCTATCTAACAATTACAAATGAAATAATTCTGCACTTCATTTTCAGATTCATTTGCCCATTTGAAATGAATTCAGTGCTGATACAAAACAAGCAATTCCCAAATACCATTGAATGAGTGAAATTAATGCAGTGTTTACTGTAGGGCTTCCTATTTGGTGGATACTAAGTAGATTGTGCTAATTCTTATTACTGAGGTTTGAGAAAGATGTCTACTTTCAGTAGGCCTACCTCCTGAAATGAATGACCTCATGACATCTTTGAGAACAATGTTGATTCAAAGATTCTTAAAACTAAAAGAAGTATGCGATTTGCCTCAGGTCAACAAGTTAAGAGAAGTTGTTTGGACCATTTGCAAAATCAGATGTAATTTATCTAAAAGCAAATTTTTCAGTCAAAAGAATGATGTGGATATCTTAGAAAAATAATTTAGAGTAGCTCACACACCTATGTTCATTGCTGCACCATTTGTCATAGCCAAGTGATGGAAATAGCCCAGATGTTGTACACTGGATAAATAGATCAAGTTAATGTGATCTCTTTCTCCACCTCTTTTTCTCCCCTGCTCTCTCCCTCTCTTTCTCCCCCTCCATATGGAATTTTATTCATCTATCAGGAAAAATAATATGTTGTTTACAGGGTAATGGATAGACCTAGAAATCTATTTTTGCCAGTCCAAGGGGTTTGAACTCAAGGCCTGACCACTGTCCTTGAGCTTTGTCAAGACTAGCGCTCTGCGCTCTACCACTTGAGCCACAGCACCACTTCCAGCTTTTTATGTTTATGTGGTACTGAGGAATGGAACCCAGAGCTTTGTGTATGTTAGGCAAGCACTCTGGCCACTAAGCCACATCCCCAGCCCCTGGAAAAACATTTTTTTTTGTGAAGTTAAGTAAGTCAGCTCAAAGAGAGAAAGGGTACATGTTTTTTCTCTTATTTGGGCAATAGATACACATTATAAACTTATAGAAAAACATTTACTGGGTAAAATCTCTATACACAAATAAATTAAAATATAGTATACACAGGGGAAGTTTCTACGGATGTAACCCCTATGAACAACTTAGCAAAATTGATACCAGAAAGCTGAAATATGTTTTGTTAGGGGTGAGGAGGTCAAGAGGAAGGAGGGAATATGAATGGAGAGAGGAAAGATAGATGAATATAGTCATAATATTCCATGTACATAGGTGAAATGAAACCACGTAACTTGAAGGTATTGATGGGGCTGGGAGAAAAGGGGAAGAATGATGGAAGGGGTTTCACTGATAATATGTATTAGACTCATAAACTGAGATTAATTTTAATCTCCTTTGTATAACTACTCTTAACAATTAAAGAGACTGTAATGTAGAATAAGAAACAGGAGGGAGGGCGGGAGTTTGGCCTAGTGGTAGAGTGCTTGCCTAGCATGCACGAAGACCCGGGTTCGATTCCTTGGTACCACATATTTAGAAAGATCCAGAAGTGGTGCTGAGGCTCAAGTGGTAGAGCCCTAGCCTTGAGAAAAATCCAAGGACAGTGCTCAGGCCCTGAGCTTAAGCCCAAGACTGGCAAGAAAAAAAAAGAAACAGGAGGGAGAGAAATTGAAAGATCTGAAATAAAAGTACTAAGCATAAGAAAAGTATATTCTTTGAAAGTCATAAAATAAAAGAATGTCATAGGGAGGAAATTGTTTTCCTATTTATTGGCACTATGTAAACTTTCTTATTTATATAAGTGTGTTTCTATATAAGCATTCTTTTCTTGAATAAATGTCTAAATTTGTAGATGCATTTGTATATGTTTCTTACACAAATGCTTGTCTGCAAATGTATTTACACGTACTACTGCTGAATAACAACAATAGAAATCAGTTCACTAACTATGAAAATTTCATGTTCAAGCAAATAGTTTAAAATATTTAATGAATACCTACATTATATTGTGCGCAGTGCTAATTGAGCTATTCACATATATGTACATACTATGTACAGATATGCAAATCATGAGTAAAGATAAACAGTAATCTCCTTCAAAAGAAAGAACAAGCTGTATCATGAACTGTATTTACATTTAAATTTTCCCTTCTAAAGATTTTATTTTTCTATAATCATTGCCTTTAACCAGGCTGGATTGGATATATTTCACATTCTTTAATGATACCTTGGATGGGTTCCAAAGTTCTTTTGTTACTTCAGTTCCAGAAACTCAGTAGTTTAATCCAGTTAATGCTATGCATGATGAAGTGTTTAGGGCTAAAGTATACTGATGTCTGCTGCTTACTTTGAAATGCATCCAAAAAATGAGATGATGTTGGTAGATGATACAGTGATAAATCAAACGACAGATAAGAGATAAAGCAAACATAGCTATGTGTTAAATGTAGAATTTAGGTGGTGAATATTCAGATGTTCAGTTTCTTTTTTTCAGCTTTTCTGTTCATTTAAAAATATTCATAGCCAGGCACTGGTGGTTCACACCTGTAATCCTAGCTACTCAGGAGGCTTATATCTGAGGATTTTGGTTTGAAGTCAGCTTGGACAAGAGTGGTGTGAAACTCGTATTTCCAATTAGTCACCAAAAAATCTGGAAATGGAGCTGTGGCTCAGTAGAGTCATAGAGTGCCAACTGCAAGAAAGGAAGGAAGGAAAGAAGAAAGGAAGGAGAGAAAGGAAAGAAAGAAAGGAAGGAAGGAGAGAAAGATAGAGAGAAAGAAAAGAAAGAAAGAAGGAAGAAAGGGAGGGAGGGAGAAAGAGGAAGAAAGAGGGAGAAAGGGAGCAGGAGGAGAGAGGTGGGGGGAAGCAAGTTCACGGTCACTTCCCAGGCCCAGAGTTCAAGCTCCAGTACTGGCACAAAATAATATTCATAATAAAAAATTTGGAAAATAAAAGTTGGGATAATGTATAGAGGGGTTACAGTTACATTTGTCAGGTAGTAGGTGCATTACTTCTCACACATTGATATCCCTTCTCATGTTTTTGTCCCCATTTCCTGCCCCCACCCCTCCCAATCATCTTGTTTTCTCCCTTCCCTTTCCTATTTCAAATAAACAAATAAACGTATATACAATATACTGGGTAACAAAGTCAGATACAGTAACAACATGAGATTAACCATGAGGGCAATAAAAGAGAGGAGAAATAACATAGTACATTAAGAACAGCAATCTCTCAGGCCGGGAGTTTGGCCTAGTAGTAGAGTGCTTGCCTAGCATGCACGATTCCCCAGTACCACATAACATAGAAAAAGGCCAGAAGTGGTGCTGACGCTCAAGCAGTAGAGCTCTAGCCTTGAGAAAATCCAAGGACAGTGCTCAGGCCCTGAGGTCAAGCCCAGGACTGGCAAAAAAAAGAACAACAATCACACAAGATAAAGCTGTTGTTTCCATATCCTAGAGCTCCTTTCATTTAATCTCAACCTATATGACCTTATGTACCTAGATTTCGAGCTATTGTAATTCTCTGCTAGGAGAGTCCTAGATGTGTATTAATTATTACAAATGAGGGAAATCATTGAATCTTTGGGTATGACTTACTTCACCTAATATATTTTTCCAAGTCTTTCCATTTCTTTATGGATGGAGCGATGTCATTCTTTCTAATGGCAGTATAGAATTCCATTGTGTATAAATACCACATCTTCTTAATCCATTCATGTACTGAAGGGCATCTGGGTTGGCTCCATATCTTCGCTGTGGTAAATAATTCTGCAATGAACATCTTTATGCTAGTGGCTTTAGTATGTCCTTGTTTCTGGACATTTGGGTAAATGCCAAGGAGTAGAATTGCTGGGTCATAGAGGAGCTCTATGGTAAGTCTTTTGAGGAATTGCCATACTGCTTTCCATAGTGATTTGAACAAGTTTACACTCCCATCAACAGTGTAATAGCGATCCCCCCTGGCCATATCACCACGAGCATCTGTTGTTATTATATATTTTTATATTATCTGTTGATAATACATAAGGCTATCATTCTTAAGGAAAAAAACACACAACCTAATTTACCCCTAACTTAAAGCCTCAATTTCAAACTCAATTTAATGCCTATTACTTCCTTCTTCCCAGGAATGCTTGACCTAGGCTGCTGTATGTAATTGTATGTTGTTAAGATATAAGAAACAATAGAACGGTAAGCTTACCTGCTAGACAAATTTCAAAATATGGCCCGTGGGCTCCCTTCATCTTGAAGCCAAAATGTGGTTTAGTATCTAAAATTGATATTCCAACTGAACAGGCCCCACAGGCCAGTGTTGGCTCAGTGTAAAATGGAAAAGGAAATGAAACTGTAGACTTGACTATGTTGAATCTTTTGGAAGGCTGGACCCTTCATTTTAAACAGAGAGAAAATGCCAAAGAGATGAATCACACCACACCCATACCCAAACCAAAAAATACCCAAAACCTCTCCCATCTCAATCCACCCTCAAAAAATACAATGCAATCAAATGTAATCTGAAATAATTAGGGGCACAATATGTTCATGTCTTTTCTGATGAGCATGATTTGTTTTTCTTTTCTTTATTTCCATGTGAAACATAAGCTCTTGCACTTAAAATGTGGACTGATGGGCAAATATTTTTCAGGTTATTTGCCATGGCCCCTCCCTTCTGTATAATGAAATAATTAAATGATTGAAGTGGGGAGAGAAAATTTGCTTCTTCTCTGGTATCTTTTCCTTCCTTTTTTCCATATGCTTTCATCCCAGCCCACATCTGTCAGATAGAGCCAGTCCTACCTTCCTCACATCTTGGTCTTCTGTGACCCCTTTCCCTCCCATGTTTGTTTTTTGCCAATCATGGGGCTTGAACTCAGGGCCTGAGCATTGTCCTTGGGCTTTCCTGAAGGCTAGAAGTCTACAACTTGAGCCAGTCCATCCCTTCTGCCTTTTTCTGTATATGAGGTACTGAGGAATTGAACCCAGGTCTTTGTTCATGCTAGGCAAGCACTCTACCTCTAAGCCAAACTCCCAGACCCTAGTGGATATTTTTTTTTGCCAGTCCTAGGCTTGAGCTCAGGGCCTGAGTACTGTCCTTGGACTTTCTCAAGGCTAGAGCTCTACCACTTGAGCCTCAGCACCACTTCTGGCCTTTTCTATGTATGTGATACCGAGGAATCGAACCCGGGTCTTCATGCATGCTAGGCAAGCACTCAACCACTAGGCCAAACTCCCGGCCCCCTAGTGGATATTTATAAACCAGATACTTTCCTCTGTTTTACTTAGATAATTCTAGTTGTTATTTTAGTATTAGGTTCCAGTTTGCTTCTTACATGTCCACCGAGGGCCCACGTGTTCAAGACTTGATTGCCAAGTTGGTGCTATTGGGAAGTAGTGGAACTTTTGAGGTAAGACATTCTAAAAGATTATCAGTGTGACCTTGAAGGGAATTGTGGCCTGCCCCCCCCCATGTTTTCCTCTTTTGTTTCCTAGACATAAGCAATTGTGTCTTGTCATGTCCTCCCTGCCATTGCCATTTGGCAACTTCACCAGATATATAAATGTAATGTGTTGGCTCAATCATACACAGAAAGCTGCAAAATTGAGAGTATTTTTTGCCAGTTCTGGGGCTTGGCCACTCAGGACCTGGTCACTGTCTTAGGGATTTCTCAAGGCTAGCACACTACTACTTGAGCCACAGCACTACTTCTGGCTTTTTCTGTGTATGTGGTACTCAGAAGTGGAACCTAGGCTTTGTACATACTAGACAAGCACTCTACTACTAAGCAACACTGCCAGCCCCAAATTGAGATTCTTTTTTTTTTTTGCTAGTCCTGGGCTTGAGCTCAGGGCCTGAGCACTGTCCTTGGACTTTCTCAAGGCTAGAGCTCTACCACTTGAGCCTCAGCACCACTTCCAGCTTTTTTCTATATGTGGTACCGAGGAATCAAACCCGGGTCTTCATGCATGCTAGGCAAGCACTTTAACCACTAGGCCAAACTCCCAGCCCCTGTTCTTTTTTTTTTTGGTAGGACAAATCAAACCTCTTCTCTTTATAAGTCCAATGTCTTCGATATTTCATTATAATTATAGAAAGCTGACTAATATCACTCAAGTCCCTCTAATTTTGTACAGACTAGGAGAGCCATCATTGCATTGTGTTCTTCCAACAAAGAAGTGTCTTTTCAATAATTATTCACAATGTTGTTGGTAGTCTATAGCCAAGAATTCTGCTAAACACAAATATTGATCGGTGAGGTTTCTGAGAGGATTATGTGATGAACTCATAGAAATAAAGTAGCTGTAGAGAGCTTAGGTTCCAACAAAAGCTCATCACATATTGTCACAGACAGGTCTCATGGTGATCCCAGTCATTTCAACCATGCCTCTGTGCTGTCACCTTCTTGTGGATGTGGACAGAACCTGTGAATTGCTTATGATAAATAAAATATTATAAAGATGATAGGGTATAACTTACATGGTGACATTATATTACATTGAATGATTGTCCTATCATATTTACACTTTTCAGTATGCATGTTGTGCTTCAATTAATATTTAAAAATTCATGATGCCCCATACCTGTAACCTTAGCTACTTAGGAGGCTGGAATCTGAGGACTGCAGTTCAAAGCCGACTCAGGCAGGAAAGTCTGTGAGACTCTTATTTCCAGTTCATTAGCAAAATAAAAAAGCTGGAAGCAGAGCTTTAGTTCAAGAAGTAGAGGGATAGACTTGAGCAAAGGCAGTTTAGTGATAGCACCTAGGCTCTGAGTTCTAGTCACAGGACCAGCACAAAAAATGTGAAGGTTGAGTCCTAGTCAGAAATAGATGTACAGAGGTGTCTCACACCTGTAATCCTAGCTACTAAGGAGGCTGAGATCTGAGGATCTACATTCCAAGCCAGCCTTGGCACAAAAATCCATGAGACTCTTATCTCCAGTTAACTACCAAAAAACCAGAAGTGACTGTGGCTCAAATGGTAGAGCACTAGTCTTGAGCTGAAGAGGTCAGGGACAGCACAGAGGCCCAGCGTTCAAGCCCTATGACTGACAAAAAAAAGAAAGAAAAGAAAAGAAATAGATGCACAGAACTTGTTCACTAAGGGAGCTGCTACTTTTTTTTTTGCCAGTCCTGGGCTTGAACTTAGGGCCTGAGCACTGTCCTTGGACTTTCTCAAGGCCAGAGCTCTACCACTTGAGCCTCAGCACCACTTCCAGCTTTTTTCTATGTATGTTATACCAAGGAATCAAACCTAAGTTTTCGTCCATGCTAGGTGGTAGCACTCTACCACTAGACCAAACTCCCGGCTTCAGGAGCTGCTACTTTTGTGAGGGCATGATCAGGAGCTGGTACATCAGGATGCTGTTCATTTGTATCTTGGTTCCAGGACCATAAGACCTCAATTCCTCTACAGGAGTAAGGAAGCCAATGTCATAGCTCTCTACTAAAGAACCTGTACTAAAGCTGTGATCCATGCCAATAGTCCCTTGGGCTTCCGCTACTAACATTACGTCTACTGTTGGGCTCATGAGGAGTGTAGTCTCCCTTTATCTCCACATTTCAAACCTCACAGAGGGGCATCTAGTTGTCAGATCACAAGGAGAAGTTGAATTTCTTGATAAGACAATCTGGGAAAGATATTCTTTACCTTTTTAGCCTCCATTTCTAAATGTAAGGCATTCTCAAAGGCATTGGTCCTCAATTTGGAACATTTCATGAATTGCAAGGGCCTACCTTTTGAATTTCTGATTTTGTAGTTCTGGAGTAGGGGTTCAGAATTTTTTTTTGCATTTATCTCAAGTATCCAACAGACAGGCTAAAAATGTTCATTTTGTATCTGCATTCAATTTTGTGCAAGTTCCTGCCCCATTTTATCTTTTTCAGATCCAGCTAGTAAGTCCTCTGCTCCTTTACTGAGAAACCACTGTACTCAGAAACTTTGACAGGTCTCTAGGTAAAACCTTGGTCAATTTTCCAGTCTAATGAAGACAGATACCCTGTCTGTTCTACCCCAACCCAGCTTCCTCCAACCCTGGACTTACAAAGGTACTTAAATCGGACTCCAACTGCATGGCTGATGATGCTTGTAGTGTCAGACTCATTTCCTCTCTTGGAAAGTGAATAAACCTTTGCTTCCTTACTTGCCACACTATTTTTGTTGGTTGCTGGGCTTGAACTCAGAGTCTAGGCACTATCCCTGAGCTTTTCTTGCTCAAGGCTAGCATCCTATCACTTTGAGCCACAGTGCCACTTCTGGTTTTTAGGTGATTAATTGGAAATAAGAGTCTCATGGACTTTCCAGCCAGAGCTGGCTTCCCATTGTGGTCCTCAAATCTCAGCCTCTTGAGTAGTTAGCATTGCAGGTGTGAGCCACCAGAGCCTGGCTCACTCTGACTTTTGGCTGAAGCTTTTAGAGCTAACAAAGATAATGAAGATAGTCCTGGACCATATTTGAGAGCATTGCCTAAGGAGATTGTGATAGGTTTGAAAAAGCTAATCTATAAATTACATTACCATATGAATAAGAACAATCCCTGTAGAGTTTGCCATACTAGTACATTTTCCAAATCGCCTGCTCATTAGGTCTAAGGTGAGGGTGTGAGAGATGCATACTAACTAGTTCTGTCATTTATTTTATTTTCATGGCCTGTGGAGAACAATTTGAGAAACATTGGCTTGGAGCATCGGTCCTCATGCATAGTTATATATTAAATTGTTCAAAGGGCATTAAAAATACTGATATCTTGGTCTTTTCTCCAGAATTTTGATTTATTTAGTGGGCACAAAGCCATCAGAATTGTACAAGTGATTTTCATATGTGTCCTGGATTGGAAAGCACTTGCCTAGAAGAATGTATTGACTGAGAATGCTAAGATGGATTATCTTAAGCTGGCAGCTAAACTTGGTTCTTTTTAAATAGTCATTTTGAAGTCCATTTGTCGGAGTGTCTGAAGTAATGTGTTTACATGGATTTCCTGCTCCAGGAAGTATGAGGGGAGAAAGGGAAAGGTAGGAAAAGGTAGAGAAGGGAGGGGAGGAGAGAGGGAAGGGGGAAGGGGAGAGGAGGAGAAGAGAGGAGAGGGGAGGAGATGATTATAGATTTTTCATTGCTATATTCCTAGTAATTGAGACTTTTTAAGCCCCTGAAGATCACTCATATCTTGGAACTTTCACAATCCAATGGTCTCATTCAGTCACTAAAAATCTCTCAAAGTCTATTTGCTTAGCATGGAAAGATTTCTTTAAGGAGCAAATAACTTTAGATAAGTGAGTATGTTATTAAAGGAAATTATGAGTCTATATTATCAGTTATTAATGAAAAACAAAAGCAAGCAGTAGAAAGTAAGAATATCCATCTCCATATGAATATTAGATAAAGTTTTAACTCATAATTAGAGATTTATCCAAAGTGATTTAGAAAGATTAAATAAAAACTTGATTCTTCCTTAAAATTCATCTTTTCTAGGCTATATTTAAACTACAAGATTTTCCTAAGGGTTGAATTCACTTTTAATTTTAATTATTCTGTTATCCAAAAAGGAGCTGAATATATATGGGGAATAGGAAAAAAGAGATAGTCTTTGTTTGTAGGTGGCTCATCACTAAAAAAACATAACTGCTGACATTGATTTGGTCTAAATATCTGTATTATGTTAATATGCCATTGCCACTCTAGGTATAAAGGATAAAAATTTTCTACTTTTCATATTACAGTCTCTTCATTCTTATTTTCTCTCCAGTTTCTTCATTATCATCAGGCAAACTTTTTCAGGAAAACTCATATTCATTACCTACTTGTTATGACTACATCATAATATCATAACTTTGGATTTTGGGCTCCAGCCAACGGACAGTAGCTAGCTACCTAGAGAGCTAGCTTGCTAGCTAGAAGTCATCAATTATATTGGGAAAGGAGGTGAATGAAGATTTAACCTTTTAACTCATGGACACATATTTGAATCATGTCAGGGATGGAACACTTCTGGACATATATCTGTCTGCTTTCATGAGCTAACATGTTTCAAGCTTCCTATTCCCCATGAAATGCACTCAATATTTTTTCATATATCCAACCAACATTAATGAATATCTAGTCTGTGCCAAATGAAGTTGCAGAAGGCACAGCGCCTGCTTTGTAGGCTAGCACTCTACCACTTGAGCCACAGAACCACGTCCGGCTTTTTCTGTGTATGTGGTACTGAGGAATCAAACCCAGGGTGTCATGCATGCTAGGTGAGCACTCTGACACTAGGCTATGTTCCTGGCCCTTTGTTCTGTTTTCATAATGACTACTTTTGGTAAATCCTACATTTCATCTTATATTACCTTTCCATTTTCATTAGCTATTGTCATCCGAGCTATAATAGAGTTATCTCGTTTTTCAAATAATTTTTTTTTGCATTTTTTATTGTAATTAGTAAAAGGGTTACATGATATTTGCCAGATGGAAGGTGCATTAATTCACATACATTGATACCCTTTCACATGTCTTGGTACCCATTTCCCTCCCCCCCCACACCCCCCAACCGTCTTGGTTATTGATCCCTTTTCCCTGGCTGCCTTTAGGATCCTTTTTTTGGTTTCTATTGATCCAGTTCGGATTATGATGTGGCGGTGGGATGTTCTTTTCTGGTCAGGTCTGTTTACGGTTCTAAAAGCTTCTTGTATCTGGATGGGCCTGCCCTTCTGGATATTTGGGAAATTCTCTGAGATGATTCCCTGAAGTATATTTCCAATACCATTGACCTCTTTCTCCACGCCCTCCTCAATACCAATTAGCCTTAAATTAGGCTTCCTGATTGTATCTTGGACCTCCTGAAGCGCTCTCTCATTTTTCCTATATTTGGATTGACTCATTTTCTGTTCTTTCTCTATAATAACTAAATTATCTTCAGCCCCGGAAATTCTCTCCTCTGCATTGTCCAACCTGCTATCAAAGCTATCTACTTTATTTTTCATCTCCCTTGCTTCTAATTGCTCATTTTTGATGCCTTGCATTTCTTCTTTTAGATCATGTATGGATTTCTTTAGCTCCTTGATTTCCATTTGAGTGGTTAGCTCAGTAGCTTTATTTTCTTTGAACATTTGCTGGAGTTCGGTCACTTTTTTATTTGTGGATTCTATGAATTCATCCATCTTTCTTTGAAAAACCTTTATTATGGCCTCCTTTATGGCTTCGTCTTTTTCACTTATCACCTTGTTTATGGTTTCCTCTTGTTCAGCTATGGCTTACTCCCTTATCTCTTTCATTATATTTTCACATTTGTCTTTTGTTTTTAATTTTTTATTGTAATTAGTAAAAGGGTTACATGATATTTGCCAGATAGAAGGTGCATTAATTCACATACATTGATACCCTTTCACATGTCTTGGTACCCATTTCCCTCCACCCCACCCCCCACCCATCTTGGTTTTCCCCCCTTCCCTATCAAATTTCAAATATCCAAATACAAATAAATTCAATATATCAGATAACAAAGTGAGATACTATACCAATATGAGAAACCAAGGGACAGCAAAGGAGATCAGAGACAACATAGTACATTAAGGACAACAATCATTCATTATATGGCTTTTGTTTCACTATCCTGGAGGTCCTTTCAATTAGCTTCACATTATATGTCCTTATGTATCAAGATTTCGCTCTATTGCAAATCTCTGCTAGTAGAGCCCAAGGTTTCTACTGATTATGACGAATGAGGGAAACCATTGAGCCTAAGTTCCTTTGAGTCTGGCTTACTTCACTTAATATGATTTTTGCTAAGTCTTTCCATTTCCTAACAAATGGGGCGATGTCATTCTTTCTGACAGCAGCATAGAATTCCATTGTGTACAAATACCACAACTTGTTGATCCACTCATCAACTGAGGGACATCTAGGTTGGTTCCATATCTGTGCTATGGTGAATAGTGCTGCAATGAACATTGTTGTGCTAGTGGGTTTAGTATGTCCTTGTTTCTGGATGGTTGGGTAAATGCCAAGTAGTGGAATTGCTGGGTCATAGGGGAGCTCTATGTTTAGCCTTTTGAGGCACTGCCACACTGCTTTCCATAGTGGTTGAACGAGTTTGCACTCCCACCAACAGTGTAGTAGTGATCCCTCCTGGCCACATCCCCTCCAGCATCTGTTGTCATTCGTTTTCCTGATCCTGGCCATTCTAGCTGGAGTGAGGTGGAATCTTAGAGTTGTTTTGATTTGCATTTCTTTTATGACCAGAGATGTTGAGCATTTCTTCATGTGTCTATAGGGCATTTTTGTTTCTTTTTCAGAGAAGACTCTCTTTAAGTCTTTGGCCCATTTTTTAATGGGATGGTTGTTACTTTGGAGATTAGTTTTGGAGTGATTCAATTTTTTGAGTTGTTGATATATTTTAGAGATGAGGCCTTTGTCCGTTGTTTGGTTGGTGAAGATCTTCTCCCACTCTGTAGGCTTCCTGATTAGTTTACTAGCTATGTCCTTTGCCATACAAAAGCTCTGCTGTTTAATGCAATCCCACTTATCCAGCCTTTCTCTGATTTGTTGTGATTCTTGGTCCTTATTAAGAAAGTTTCGACCTGTGCCAAGGAGGCCTAGTGTATCTCCTATTCCTTCCTGTAGATTTTTCAGTGTGTCAGCTTTTACCTCCAGGTCTTTGATCCATTTGGAGTTAATTCTAGTGCAAGGTGACAAAGAAGGATCCAGCTTTAGTTTTCTGCAGGTGCTTAACCAGTTCTGCCAGCACAACTTGTTGAAGAGGCTGTCTTTCTTCCATTCTATTTTTTTGGCTCCCTTGTCAAAGATTAGGTGGCCATAGGTCTGTGGTTTAATATCTGGGTCCTCAGTTCTATTCCATTGGTCTTCAGGCCTGTTCCTGTGCCAGTACCAAGCTGTTTTGAGAATTATAGCTCTGTAATAGAGACTAAAGTTTGGAATTGAAATTCCTCCAGCGCTGTTCTTTCTGCTAAGAAGTGTTTTTGCTATACGGGGTCTTTTATTATTCCATATGAAATTTTGGACTGCCTCTTCTATTTCTTTAAAGAATGACATTGGGATGTTGATGGGTATTGCATTGAATTTGTAGATAGCTCTTGGCAAGATTGTCATTTTCAAAATGTTGATTCTTCCAATCCAGGAGCATGGGAGGTTTTTCCATTTCCTTAGTTCTGCTTTAATTTCCTTTTTTAGGGTTTTAAAGTTTTCGTCAAATGGTCCTTTACATTCTTGGTTAAGCTAATTCCTAGGTACTTTATTTTCTTTGAGGCTATTGTGAAAGGAGTTTCTTTCCTGATTATTGCCTTGTTCCTCTCACTGTTGGTGTAAAGGAAGGCAGTTGATTTTTGAGGGTTGATTTTATAGCCTGCTACTCTTCCAAAGCTTTGAATCAGCTCAAGGAGCTTGGGAGTAGAGTCTATAGGATCCTTTAAATACAGAATCATGTCATCTGCAAAGAGGGATAGTTTTATTTCCTCTTTCCCTACTTGGATCCCCTTTATGCTTGCTTCTTGCCTTATTGCACTGGCTAGGAATTCTAGTACTATGTTAAAGAGGAGTGGAGAGAGTGGGCATCCTTGTCTCGTTCCTGATTTTAGAGGGAATGGCTTTAGATTTTCACCATTAAGTGTAATACTAGTAGTAGGTTTCTCATACACAGCCTTTATTACATTGAGGAATGTTCCATGGATTCCTAGTTTCTCCAGAGCTTTTAAGATAAAGGGGTGTTAGATCTTGTCAAATGCCTTTTCCGCGTCTATTGAGACAATCATGTGATTTTTGTCCTTGCTCCTGTTGATGTGTTGAATTATATTAATTGATTTGCGTATGTTGAACCAGCTTTGCCTCCCTGTGATGAATCCAGTTTGATCATAGTGTATAATTTTTTTGATGAGTTGTTGTAGACGGTTGGCCAGTATTTTGTTGAGAAGTTTTGCATCGATGTTCATCAAAGATATAGGTCTATAGTTCTCTTTCTTTGATGAATCTCTGTCTGGTTTGGGGATGAGGGTTATACTGGCTTCATAGAATGAGTTTGGTAAGGAAACTTCATTTTCAATTTTGTTGAAGAGCTTGAGGAGTGTTGGTGTGAGCTCTGCTTTGAAGACCTTATAGAATTCAGCTGTGAATCCATCTGGCCGTGGGCTTTTCTTAGGTGGAAGTTCTCTAATTGCAATTTCTATTTCAGAGCTTGAAATAGGCCTGTTGAGTTGGCTCAGTTCTTCTTGGTTCAGTGTGGGTATGTTAATATTGGCTAGGAATTCATCCATTTCTTCTAGATTCTCAAATTTGTTGGCATAAAGGTTTGAGAAGTATTCCCTCATGATATTCTGGATCTTGGTAATTTCTGTCGTGATATTACCATTTTCATCTGCGATTTTGTTTATTTCGATATGCTCTCTTCTTTTTTTGGTAAGATTTGCTAAGGGCTTGTCAATTTTGTTAATTCTTTCAAAGAACCAACTCCTTGTTTTGTTGAGTCTTTCTACAGTTTTTTTGGATTCCAAATCATTTAATTCTGCTTTGATTTTAATTATTTGCTTTCTTCTACTGGGATTAGGGTTGGTTTGTTGCTCTTTTTCCAGGAGCTTAAGGTGAGACATTAACTTGTTGGTTTGCAATTTTTCCAACTTGTTGTTGTAGACACTCAGCGCTATAAATTTTCCTCTGAGTACTGCCTTTGCTGTGTCCCAAAGGAGTGGGTATTTTGTGTGCTCCTTACTGTTAAATTTCATAAACTGTTGGATTTCTGTTCTGATCTCTTCGATGACCCATTGGTGATTCAACAATGTGTTGTTCAATCTCCATGAGTTATAGGGTTTTCGTTGGTGGAGATGTGTGTTCAGTTCCAATTTGATGCCTTTGTGGTCTGAGAGTGTGCATGGAATAATTTCTGTGTTTCTGAATCTGTCCAGGTTTGTTTTATGGCCTAAGATGTGATCTATTTTGGAAAATGTTTCATGTGCTGCTGAGAAAAACATATATTGTGTTGTTGCTGGGTGGAATATTCTTCAGATGTCTGTTAGATCTAGTTGGTCAATATAGTTGTTCCGTTCTAAGGTTTCTCTGTTGAGTTTTTGCCTTGTTGATCTGTCCATAGGTGAGAGTGGTGTGTTAAAGTCACCAATAATCACTGTGTTTCGATCTATGTATGGTTTCAGTGTGAGTAACATTTTCTTGATGAAGTTTGGAGCTCCGGGATTGGGTGTGTAAATATTTAGGATCGTTATGTCTTCCTGGAGGAAAGATCCCTTTAGTAGTATGTAGTAACCTTCTTTGTCTTTTCTTACTAATTTTGGTTTGAAGTCTATTTTATCTGATATGAGGATGGCAACTCCAGCGTGTTTATGGGGTCCGTTAGCTTGATAGAGTTTGTTCCAACCTCTCACTTTCAAAAGATGATTGTTTTTTTGGATAAGATGTGTCTCTTGAAGACAGCAGAACGATGGCTCTTGCTTTTTGATCCAACTAGACAGCCTATGCCGTTTAATTGGAGAGTTAAGTCCATTGATATTGAGAGTGAGGATTGAGAGATATTTATTAGTTCCTACCATTTTTAAAAGCTTTTATTTGGGCCTGTGTCTTGACGGTTCTTGTGGTCCTTAGATGGTATGCTGTTTAGGTGCCATTTCTTTCCCTATATTGCATTTATTTTGGTTTTCTATGTATAGAACATCTTTGAGAATTCTCTGTAGTGTTGGTTTTGTTGCGACATATTGTTGCAGCTTTTCCCTGGAATGGAATGTTTTTATTGTTCCCTCAGTTATGAATGAGAGCTTAGCTGGGTACAGGATTCTTGGTTGGTAGTTATTTGACTTAAGGGCATGACATATATGCTTCCAGTCACTTCTTGCTTGCATGGTCTCTGCTGAGTAATCTGGGGTTATTCTGATTGGTTTTCCTTTATAGGTTACTGAACCCTTTTCCCTGGCTGCCTTTAGGATCCTTTCTTTGGTTTCTATTGACCCAGTTCGGATTACGATGTGGCGGTGGGATGTTCTTTTATGGTCAGGTCTGTTTGGGGTTCTAAAAGCTTCTTGTATCTGGATGGGCCTGCCCTTCTGGATATTTGGGAAATTCTCTGAGATGATTCCCTGAAGTATATTTCCAATACCATTGACCTCTTTCTCCACGCCTTCCTCAATACCAATTAGCCTTAAATTAGGCTTCCTAATTGTATCTTGGACCTCCTGAAGCGCTCTCTCATTTTTCCTAGATTTGGATTGACTCATTTTCTATTCTTTCTCTATAATAACTAAATTATCTTCAGCCCCGGAAATTCTCTCCTCTGCATTGTCTAACCTGCTATCAAAGCTATCTACTTTATTTTTCATCTCCCTTGCTTCTAATTGCTCATTTTTGATGCCTTGCATCTCTTCTTTTAGATCATGTATGGATTTCTTTAGCTCCTTGATTTCCGTTTGAGTGGTTAGCTCAGTAGCTTTATTTTCTTTGAACATTTGCTGGAGTTCGGTCACCTTTTTATTTGTGGATTCTATGAATTCATCCATCTTTCTTTGAAAAACCTTTATTATGGCCTCCTTTATGGCTTCTTGTTTTTCACTTATCACCTTGTTTATGGTTTCCTTTTGTTCAGCTATGGCTTCCTCCCTTATCTCTTTCTTTATATTTTCACATTTTTCATTCATCATGTTTATCAATTGGATTTGTATAGCACTTGGAAGACTCTCCTCTAGGTTTGCCAGTGACTGTTCCATTGTCTGTTTATATTGGGTGGGGGATGTTGTTTCTTGATTTGACATTTTTCTTGAGTTTCTTGTTCTGCCCATTTGAAAATGGGAGGAAGATTAATACTAAACACGATTATAGTTTTTCAGATATAACCAACCTAAACCTGTCTGTAGCTGGCAGACACTAGATGTTCACAAGTTTGTTTGATGTTGTCACTCTTTCTTTTTGTGCAGTTACAGACCAGTCTAATACATCCACTGATAAGGGATTTATACCCAAAACAATAAGCCTCTCAATCCAATCTCTGTTGTCTTTAAGTCCCTCTGAGCCTAGAGAATAATTAAACACCTATATATACAGTATTGCTCAACAGCCATCAAGTGTAGATCCATGCAGTATAAGGGTTGAAAGACGAACAGAAGTCCAGAGATAGAAAAATAGAATGAGAGAGGTCAGGGGAGGTACAAGAGGATTAACGTAGGAGTGTAAGAATATTGTAGTAATGAAGAATAGGTATAGCATAAGGATAACTGACCTAAGTTGTAAGTAGGTAGCGTATTTGAGTACAAAGTTTGGAGAGTATTAGAATAAAACTTACGTGTTGCTGCACGACTAGCTCTTAGCCCAACCAGTGGCCTCACAGTGGACCATGGGATGGATCTGCGAGCTTCTGTCTGAGCACAGTTGGCGGACATTTTCCTGTGCTGCTTCCAGGGGCGGCCCCAAGCCAAGGGTCTGGGGATTGAGAGTTTCAGGGGCTCTCAGCAGGACCAGCAGGAGACCCCTCTGTTCCCAGGGGCGGGGCCCATCTGGGGACGTGGGCTCCAAGGGTGGAGCCTCACCTTTTTGGTTCTCAGAAGGGGAGCTTGGCTGCTGGTCGGCACTTCAAATCCCTGCTGTGTTCCCACTGCTTTGTCAGAGAGTCTGTGACTGTGGGGTGCCCCTCGGTGCTATCTTGCTCAGGATTCCCAGCTGGAGGGTGCCCCGCTCAAGAATTGAGGGGGGACAGTTGCTGGCTCCTATTTTCCCGCACCCCTACCCGCTGTTGTAAGGCAGGGTCCCAGTGCCCTCCACTCTCCAGATCCAGTGGCCTGGGAGAGGAGCCTGTTGGGCGGGTGGGAGCTGGGACAGCTCTGCCTCCCCTGGTGGGGTGCTGAGTCTTAGAGTCCGCCCGCTTGTCAGTCTCCAGTCAGAGGGCTGGGGGTTGAGCCCCTTGGGCAGGTGGGAGTTGGGACAGCCCCGCCTTCCTTGGTGGGGTGCTGCTTCTTAGGTAACCCGCCTGTCAATCTCCAGTCAATGGCCTGAGGGAGGGGGCTGTTGAGGGAAGGGACAGGATTCTAAATTCCTTGCCCCCCTGCTCCCGCCAGTCTTTCTCGGGCGGGGTGTTGGGGTCTGAGTTAAGTTCTATTGCTTGGCACCCGCTCCGGTTTCCCGATGTGTTTGGGGATGCGCTGTATTACTCACGCCTCTGCGTCCATCTGCGGGTGTTCCATGGTGGTGGGGAGTCTTTCATTCCCCTCGGGTCTCCGCCGCTGCCTGTGTTCTGAGTCTGGGTTCTGCTGCTTGCTGTTCTGGTTCCGCGTCTGGGTTCAGCTGCTTCCGCCGTTCGCTGGCCCAGTTCTGTGCTGGTTTCTGCAGCAGTTGGGCTCCCGGCCTGGCGCCCTCCACCGCAGCCGCTTTTCGTGGCTTGGAGACGGCGCCCGCCGCCGCTTTCCTGGCGTGGAGCCGGCACCCGCAGCTGCTTTTCGCGGCTTGGAGCAGAGCCAGCTTCCGCTTTTCGCGGCTTTCCACAGCTTTAGCGAGTTTTATCCGGCGGCAAGAGGTGGGGGAGGGGTCCTCGCGTTCCGAATTCTTTGAGAAAGTTGGATGTGAGCTTTATCTGGATTTCTTTTCTGGTTTGAGTCCTTCTCCGTTGCTTTTTGAGTTTGTTGTTGTGGATTTCTTTAGGTAATTGGCTCGTGGGACTCCCTGGTTCTCTCTTTCTGTGAGAGAGAGCTAGGCAGCATCCCTATTGACTCCACGCCATCTTCCTTCTCTCCGTTTTTAAAATTTTTTATCTTTATAGTTTTTTTTCATTTCCTGTAAGTGATTAAGTTAAATGTTATATACTGAATTCTCACGTAATTTTTTTGTCCAGCTTAAATGAATATAGCAAAATGAACAGTTTTAGCTATTTTACAGTAGCATTAAAGATACATTTTCTTTAAAAATGTAGTTTATGAAGTTAGATTTACTCATTTCATTAGTTGGAATCTGCGTATTCAGGTAGCATTTTCCTTTAAAGTTACTTTCACAGTTGTATGTTTCGTCAGTCCAATGAAACTTTCTCATATTAAAGAAAAGTTGCTTGGCTACCTCACTTTAATTTTTTTGCCAGTCCTGGGGCTTGAACTCAGGGCCTGAGCAATGTTCTTGGGCTTTCTCAAGGCCTAGTGCTCTACCACTTAAGCAACAACACCATTTCTGGCTTTTTTCTATGTATGTGGGACCTAGGAATCAATCCAGGTGTCTGTGCATTCTAGGCACTAGGCCAAATTCCTGGCCCTAGCTACCTCACTTTAAACTACTAATCTGAAGTCATTTACTTCTGAAAATATAATGATTGCAAAAGAATGAGAAACTGCTTTCCTATCCCTTAAAAACTTTTGAGAGCTCAAGATTAATGTGCAATGACGGAGTTTCAGGTTAACCTTTTGAGAAAGAGCTGTCAAACTGTCTTCTAAGGTGACTGTGACATTTTGTATTCCCAGGTGGCAATGAATAAAGATTCCATTTTCCTCATATCCTTAACAGTGCTCGTTGTTTTCATTTTCTTTTTCAATTATAAGCGTAGTGGTGGCCGTGCTGTTATTTTCTTCCCTTTAAAATTGTGTTAAATAGGAGAAAACTATAAGGGATGCAGTTGATACCCTGCCTAGACTACCTCCTTTGTCCTCCTCTCAATTCTCCTTAATATTTGGCAAGTCACAAGGGCCACTTTCTCTAGAGACTTGCCCTCAAAGACCTCAGAAAATGAATGATCATGAAGGGAGCATAAAGGCAGCAGTGTTGTTTCAAGGTAAAGCTAACTCTGTAGTGTCATCTTTGTTCCAGTTTCCCCAAATGACTAGACTAATGTGGTCTCCCACTGAGACCACATCCTTGCTAACTTCCTCCCCCATCCTTGTCTATTCTGCTTCCCTCTGAGCTCCTTCTCTCTTCCTCTCTTTTGAGGTAAACAGAGCAAGTTTATTTCAAAGTGAAAGGAAAACATGAAAGGAAAGTAGGAGAGGCATTTCAGAATAGGGGCCTCAAAGAGGGGTCCAAGAATCCTCTTGGAGGGCAGTTTTTATAGTACAGGGATCATCCCATGTCTTCTTCCCCTGGGATTTGTGCTGATTGCTTGATGACTTTTGCATGTTCCACACCGGCTCTTTTCACTGGTGGGGTGAGCACCCAGGATAGAAGAAGAAGCATTTGGGCAGGAGCTCAGGGCACTATGGGAACAAGAAGTGCCATGATGGAACACAGGTTATCTACTACATATTATGTGTGTCACTTTTTATGTCTATCTACTTAACAGTTCCCTTTTCCCTATCTCATTCTCCTTTTTCTGATAGAACCCCTAATCACTGTTAGGGAGCAAGGACAATGACCACTCCAGGCTACTTCCTTCTGAGAGAGGGCAGAGTAGGATCCTCCAAAAATTGTCTTTTAAGGATGGAATATAGTTTGTGTACTGTTCCAATAGACCATATTAAAGCAATTTATATGGGTTAAAAGAGTTTATATGAGGGCCGGGAGTTTGGCCTAGTGGTAGCGTGCTTGCCTAGCATGCACGAAAACCCGGGTTCGATTCCTCGGTACCACATGCATAGAAAAAAAGCTGGAAGTGGTGCTGAGGATCAAGTGGTAGAGCTCTAACCTTGAGAAAGTCCAAGAACAGGGCTCAGGCCCTGAGCTCAAGCCGAGGACTGGCAAAAAAAAAAAGGAAAAAGTTGGCCGGGAGTTTGGCCTAGTGGTTGAGTGCTTGCCTAGTATGCAAGAAGACCCGGGTTTGATTCCTTGGTACCACATACATAGAGAAAAGCCAGAAGTGGTGCTGAGGCTCAAGTGGTAGAGCTCTAGCCTTGAGAAAGTCCAAGGACAGTGCTCAGGCCCTGAGCTCAAGCCCAGGATGGGTAAAAAGAAAAGAGTTTATATGAGTGAGAGTCTTTTCTTAAGAGCCTTCTCTTAAGTCACACCTGAATTCCTGTTTCAAGTTGTGTGCCCTACGATGGAAATTTAAGATAGAAGGCCAGAGAGGAAAGAAAGAACAATAACAATACCAACAAACCAATTAAGCCTCAGTGGAGAACTGAAGTAGGATGCCATGATGACTGGAAAATAGTCATGAGATGCACACGGAGACACCTGGCATGGCATAATAACACCTTGAGTGGGTCCAGGCCTAAAGAGGGTCAGGTCAGGGGGAAGGGTCACAGGAAATTTCCAGTTCTGGGCATTAGACTGACAGGTTTATTAACCTATCAGCCAACTGCCCGCTCCTGTCTCCAGGGATTCAGGCACACCCATCACCTGGGAGATGGGGGCTTTACCTTTCTCAACCAACATGCCACACCCTACCATCCACCATGTGACCAAGGTGGTGTAGGCCAGATCACATCTTCTTGCTTCACTTCTTTGTCATATTGGGTTGTCTGCCTCATTCTAGCTCTGCTATTTTTCTTCTCTGTGGGTATTTTCACAATATTCTTCCTTAGAGTGTCTACATTCTTCCCATCCTCCAACTTTTCCTATTATTTAGCCTCCAAAGTCACTAACTGCTGACGGTGAAAGGACTAGGCAGCATTACCAGGAGGTAGTCCAGTGCATCTAATAGCTATCACAGAAGAGGAACGACTAGCCTTCTGTTCATGTGGTTTTAAAGAAGCAGTGCCTTACTTATCCCAGGCTGTAGGAAAATACTTTGGTATTTCTCCTGAAGTAAACAGATATATAGGGGCCTATGCCTCAGCACAACCAACAAAGCAGCAAGGCCAGAGTTTTTGCTCCCAAGAGTCTCCGATTCTTCATTTCTTTGCTCTAAGTGCAGATGACTTTAGTGAAATGAGGGTGATGCAAATTAACCATCAGGATGGCCATAAATACAGGGTTATCTCTTATCCTGGGGGTGTCACTTTGGTTTCATGTTGTGTCTGTCTCATGCTTTGGGCACTGGACTCCCACAGCAGGTAGAAAGAGCCTGAAAGATTGTCTTTCAATATAATCCCTTTGATGCTAAGTCTGTGGCAATACTCTTGCAAAGTATATTCCAGAATATCTTCTTGTATAGCTATAATGGGACTGAACTTGTCCATTTCTTAGTGGATAGCTCTGCTGTCTTATTTTCAAATGTCAGCCTCCTGTACTATTAACATTTTTTTGCAACAGGAAGCCATCACCACTTTCTTTTCTCTCTCTTCTCTTCAAACTTGGACCAGATAGTTGTGCTTGATGAATTTGTTATTAGTCTAGGACACTGGCTTAGGTGGTAGATTCCCTCCTGATAGAACTGGAGGAGAAACAAAAGGTAAGATTTTCTAGTTTAGGCCTCCAAGGACAAGGACTCTTGATTTGTCCCTATCCTATATCCAGAAGTAACACAGCTCTCAGTATGACCTTGCATAGAGAGTGCTGTGAAAGATTGTTTTCTTTAGCAACATCCTTGATAAAAGTGTCAAAGTTCC
Source organism: Megascapheus bottae (assembly GCF_031878675.1). NCBI lineage: Eukaryota > Metazoa > Chordata > Mammalia > Rodentia > Geomyidae > Megascapheus > Megascapheus bottae. The sequence goes on from NC_143547.1 coordinate 27,026,801, forward strand.
AAGGACCATTTCTGAAAAGAATTCCATGGTCAGAGCCCAGGGAATTTAAATGAGTGGCAAGGTTGACAACGGACACACAGGCTGTATTCTAGAGACTCTAAAGGATGCCTAGCTACTCAGACCCGGGCACTTAAATAGCATTTAGATGAACAGAACTGATAATTTATCATATAAAAAGGTTCCTTTGAGAACAAAATACTTCTAGGGCAAAGAATTGGTCAAGAAGTGTTTGAATCCTTTCTTATTTTCACTGAGCAAAGACCCAGTGGCTCCAGTAGTGACTGGTCCTCTGTATGTATGCTTGAGAGGGATAGAGGATTCTTTGATAATACCCCAAAACTCTTAGATAGAATTAGTGGATGAGGCGCTACATAGAGATAATTCCTTCCAGAAAATGAAGGGGAGTTATAAAAGAGACAAATGAAGAAGGCCCCGTTGGAATAACACATAGAGAAGATTCTGTGTGAGTGGCAATGGTTGCTTGTGCAACTGAGTGCAGGAAAAAGCTGCCTTCTAGAAGTTGCTCATGCTGTCTATTTGGGGAACATCACTGGCTCCCCATATATCTTATCCTTTTATTTTTAAATTTTGCTCTTAAGCCTTGAATCCAAGGGACTCATGCTCACTTGGATTTCATGCTTATGCATGATTCTCCATGACTTGAGCCATTCCTCCTTCCTGACTATTTTTGCTAGTTAGTTGGAAGTGGAATCTTGCACTTTCAGGGGACCTGGGTTGACCTTGAACTTGAATCCTCCAAATTTCAGCACAAGCTCACTTACGTTTCCTATATCCACCTTATACATATAGACAACGAATATTTTATGCAAGATTTTTAGCGTATCTGTGTGTTGATTTGTTACATGGGATCAAGAGTGGAATTTTCTTCTTGTGATATTAAATCAGGTTCAAAAAGTTTCAGAGTTTGCAGTATTTTGTATTTTTGGTTAAGGATACTCAACCTATCATTATAAGAATCTTAGCTCTTTCATTGGCATTGTTATAAAAGGTTAATTACATGAAAAGCTCTTTTTAGAGTACTCTCCTCATAAGAAGCTTTTAAAAGACATTGATTTTTATTTTTCCCTTTTGTTCTCTGTTGAAAATGGAGCCCAAAATATTGTACATGCTGGGAAACATTCACTGAGCTAAGTCCTCAGCCCCCTATTATTTCTAGTGCTGGAGTTTCTGTTCTATGTTTATCTCTTTAAATAACCAAAAGTTGTATCTAAACTGAAGTAGAACTAGGGTAGTCTAGGATTTACCAAAGCTATTGAGGTTCCATGAACATGAAAGGGCCATGATGTTCAAAAAGAAATGTACTCATTATCTGACTTATATAACTGTAACTCTTCTGCATATCACCTTCATAATTTTTTAAAGACAAGGTCATCTTTCAGGTTTTGGGTTATGTAAGAACATTTGAATTGTATTGAATTGATTGTATACAACTGTATCAGATTGTCATGTTTTCCACAAATGTCCATCATGTATGAAGTGTTGAACCTTTGCCCCTTGTGTGCAATTTCTGCATCAGTCTGTCCTTTAAGCACTTAAATTGTTGATCTGGACACTGGGCTGGGCTCAGTCTGAAATCTCAATTGCAGCAACTAGCACCTCTTACATGAAACCAAAAGTGAGGTCCTCTTTCCCAAAATAGATTAGTGTTCTAGCTTTCCCATCTGCCAATCATAGCACATGATTTATAGTTAAAATTTTAATTTCTCAGCAACTGTGTTTAAAGGTCTCTGGGGCTTTCTTAAAAATCAGCGAGAAAAAGTGACAGTCTAAGAGCAACTTGTTCAGGTCTGTCATCTTTATTTAATGTCAGCCTGTGGTTAAATTGCACATAGTTAGGGTATGGAGGCTGGGGAAGGATCCTTTTGAAGGCTTTCTTGGTATGTTTTCATTTCAGACATGGTAACTCTGGGTTACTGGCATTAGAAAGGACAGAAATACAAAATAGGTTTTCTTCCTGTATTTATCTCCACTCAGTTACAGTTTCTCATTTTGATTCAAAATAAGACTGCCAGAAGAAGTTGTGCACTTCCACTGTGTCATGTAGCTGACCCTGAAATCACAGAAACATGGAGAAGGTCTGGTCCTAATTGAGGGATGGAAGGAGAAAGCAATAGTACAGAGGTTGATTTTTAATAGGTACAAGTAGCAGAAGTCCTTGCCTCCTTATTAAAAGGAAAACTGGAGCACAGTTTGTCTTGACAGTCTATTTGCTTTAAGAGTGATGGGTGACATAGATAAGCAGGTGTCACTGAGTTTTCCTCTTTCAGATGTTCTATGGTGAATGGGGCTCTTGGATAATTGGATGGTATTGGTAGTGCTGAGGAAGGCTCCCAAATGTCTCCACATGATAGGGAATACCAAGGTATGACATACAATTTACCCGTGGTCTAATGGCCTTGGCGTAACTCTCTCATGTACTGGTAGAGAGCACAAAGTACATGGTGAAATAAATTGGATTTGAATACTGGTGCTGCTCTGTTCCAGCTGAGAAAACTTGGGAGCATTAATCTGTGCCTTGGATTTTGCATTTGTCATATAGAGTATATTAGGGTATTGTAGGGAAAGGACTAAAAGAATATATATGTGTTCCTATCCCTCTCTGTATATGTATATTTATAGCTATATATCCGTAGCTATTTTTCTATGTCTACATCTACCGGTATTTTAAGAAATTGACTCACACAGATGGGAAAACTTATTAAATCCAGTATCTTCTTAGGGAAGAATTGCAGTTTGACTCTAAAGAGCAAATGCTCCATCTACATATCGAGCAAGCAGATCAACTGTCATGTGATATTACATGACCCAACAGATCTTGGCTAAGGGCCCTTTGCACCAACATACATCCCGGAGGCAGACCCCGGAGACCAAATATTGTGCCAGCTACAGGCTTCATGCTTCATTTCTACTATGACCTTCAGAGAATGGGACTTACAGAGAGAGACACAGAGAGAGAGAGACAGAGAGAGAGACAGAGACAGAGAGAGAGACAGATAGAGAAAAAGACAGAGACAGACAGAGAGAGAGAGAGAGAGAGAGAGAGAGAGAGAGAGAGAGAGAGAGAGAGAGAGAGAGAGAGAGGCCTCCAACCACCATTTGCTGCCAGGGCTTGCTAATACTTGACTTTTTCTGTGAGACCATACCAGACCCCTTTTCTTTTTTTTCATATATTTTTTATTGAAATTAATAGAAGGGTTACATGATATCTGCCAGACAGATGGCGCATTAATTCCCATACATTGATACCCTTTCACATGTCTTGGTACCCATTTCCCTCCCCCCCACTCCCACCCCTCATCTTGTTTTCCCCCATTCCCTATCCAATTTCAAATAACCAAATACAAATATATCAGATATATCAGGTAAAAAAGTGAGATACTGTAACAATATGAGATAACCAAGGGACAGCAAAAGAGATGAGAGATAACATAGTACCTTAAAAACAACAATCATTCATTATATGGCTTAAGTTTCTATTTCCTAGAGATCCTTTCATTTAGCATCCTACTATATGGCCTTTTGTATCAATGTTTTGCTCTATTGCAAATCTCTGCTAGTAGAGCCCAAGGTTTCTACTGATTATGACAAATGAGGGAAAGCACTGAGCCTAAGTTCCTTTGAGTCTGTCTTAGTTCACTTAAAATGATCTTTTCTAAGTCTTTCCATTTCCTAACAAAGGGGCAATGTCATTCTTTCTGACAACAGCATAGAATTCCATTGCGTAAAAACACCACATCGTGTTGATCCACTCATCAACTGAGGGACATCTAGGTTGGTTCCATATCTTTGTTATGGTAAATACTGCTGCAATGAACATTGTTGTACTAGTGGCTTTAGAATGTCCTTGTTTTTGGACACTTGGGTAAATGCCAAGTAGTGGAATTGCTGGGTCATAGGGGAGCTCTATGTTTAGTCTTTTGAGGAACTGCCATACTGCTTTCTGTAGTGGTTGAACGAGTTTGCACTCCCACCATCAGTGTAGTAGTGATCCCTCCTAGCCACATTTCCTCCAGCATCTGTTGCTATTAGTTTTCTTGATCCTGGCCATTCTAACTAGAGTGAGGTGGAATCTTAGCGTTGTTTTGGTTTGCATTTCTTTTATGACCAGAGATGTTGAGCATTTCTTCATGTGTCTATAGGGCATTTTTGTTTCTTTTTCAGAGAAGACTCTCTTTAAGTCTTTGGCCCATCTTTTAATGGGATGGTTGTTACTTTGGAGATTAGTTTTGGATTGATTCAATTTTTTGAGATGTTGATATATTTTAGATATGAGGCCTTTGTTGTATGGTTGGTTAGATCTTCTCCCACTCTGTAGGCTTCCTAATTAGTTTACTAGTTATGTCCTTTGCCATACAAAAGCTCTGCAGTTTAATGCAGTCCCACTTATCCAGCCTTTCTCTGATTTGTTGTGATTCTTGGTCCTTATTAAGAAAGTTTCCACCTGTGCCAAGGAGGTCTAGTGTATCTCCTATTCCTTCCTGTAAAGTTTTCAGAGTGTCAGCTTTTACCTCCAGGTCTTTGATCCATTTGGAGTTAATTCTAGTACAGGGTGACAAAGAAGGATCCAACTTTAGTTTTCTGCAAGTGTTTAACCAGTTCTGCCAGCATCACTTGTTGAAGAGGCTGTCTTTCTTCCATTCTATTTTTTTGGCTCCCTTGTCCCCTTGTCAAAGATTAGGTGGCCATAGGCCTGTGGTTTAATATCTGGGTCCTCAGTTCTATTCCATTGGTCTTCACGCCTGTTCTTGTGCCAGCACCAAGCTGTTTTGAGAATTATAGCTCTGTAATAGAGTCTAAAGTTTGGAATTGAAATCCCTCCTGTGGTGTTCTTTCTGCTAAGAAGTGTTTTTGCTATACGGGGTCTTTTATTATTCCATATGAAATTTTGGATTGCCTCTTCTATTTCTTTAAAGAATGCCATTGGGATATTGATGGGTATTGCATTGAATTTGTAGATAGCCCTTGGCAAGATTGTCATTTTCACGATATTGAGTTTTCCAATCCAGGAGCATGGGAGTTTTTTCCATTTATTCAGTTCTGCTTTAATTTCCTTTTTTAGGGTTTTAAAGTTTTCATCAAAGAGGTACTTTACATTCTTAGTTAAGGTAATTCCTAGGTACTTTATTTTCTTTGAGGCTATTGCAAAAGAAGTTGCTTTCCTGATTGTTGCCTCATTCCTCTCACTGTTGGCGTAGAGGATGGAAGTTGATTTTTGAGGGTTAATTTTAGACCCTGCTACTCTTCCAAAGTTTTGAATCAGCTCAAGGAGCTTGGAAGTGGAGTCTATAGGATTCTTTAAATACAGGATCATGTCATCTACAAAGAGGGAAAGTTTTACTTCCTCTTTCCCTATTTGGATCCCCTTTATGCTTGCTTCTTGCCTTATTCCACTGACTAGGAATTCTAATACTATGTTAAAGAGGAGTGGAGAGAGTGAGCATCCTTGTCTCATTCCTGATTTTAGAGGGAATGGCTTTAGCTTTTCGCCGTTAAGTATAATACTAGCTGTGGGTTTGTCATACACAGCCTTTATTATATTGAGGAATGTTCCATGGATTCCTAGTTTCTCCAGAGCTTTTAACATAAAGGGGTGTTGGATCTTGTCAAATGCCTTTTCCGCGTCTATTGAGACAATCATGTGATTTTTGTCCCTGCTCCTGTTGATGTGTTGAATTATATTAATTGATTTGAGTATGTTGAACCAGCTTTGCCTCCCTGTGATGAAACCTGTTTGATCATAGTGTATAATTTTTTTGATGAGTTGTTGTAGACGGTTGGCCAGTATTTTGTTGAGAAGTTTTGCATCGATGTTCATCAAAGAAATAGGTCTATAGTTCTCTTTCTTTGCTGAATCTCTGTCTGGTTTGGGGATGAGGGTTATACTGGCTTCATAGAATGAGTTTGGTAAAGAACCTTCATTTTCAATTTTGTTGAAGAGCTGAGGAGTATTGGTGTGAGCTCTGCTTTGAAGACCTTATAGAATTCAGCCGTGACTCCATCTGGCCCTAGGCTTTTCTTAGGTGGAAGTTCTCTAATTGCCATTTCTATTTCAGAGCTTGAAATAGGCCTGTTGAGTTGGCTTAGTTCTTCTTGGTTCAGTGTGGGTATGTTAATATTGGCTAGGAATTCATCCATTTCTTCTAGATTCTCAAATTTGTTGGCGTAAAGGTTTGAGAAGTATTCCCTCATGATATTCTGGATCTTGGTAATTTCTGTTGTGATAATACCATTTTCGTCTGTGATTTTCTTTATATCGGTATGCTCCCTTCTTTTTTTGGTAAGATTTGCTAAGGGCTTGTCAATTTTGTTAATTCTCTCAAAAAACCAACTCCTTTTTTTGTTGATTCTTTCTATAGGTTTTTTGAATTCCAATTCATTTCATTCTGCTTTGATTTTAATAATTTGCTTCCTTGTAGTGGGATTAGGATTGGTTTGTTGCTCTTTTTCCAGGAGCTTAAGGTAAGACATTAAATTGTTGGTTTGCGATTTTTCCAAGTTGTTATTGTAGGCACTCAGAGCTATAAATTTTCCTCTGAGTACTGCCTTTGCCATGTCCCAAAGGAGCTGGTATTTTGTGTGCTCCTTTTTGTTAAATTTCATAAACTGTTGGATTTCTGTTCTGATTTCTTCAATGACCCATTGGTGATTCAACAATGTGTTGTTCAATCTCCATGAGTTACAGGGTTTTCGTTGGTGGAGTTGTGTGTTCAGTTCCAGTTTGTTACCCTTGTGGTCTGAGAGTGTGCATGGAATAATTTCAGTGTTTCTGAATCTGTCCAGGTTTGTTTTATGGCCTATAATGTGGTCTACTTTGGAAAATGTCCCATGTGCTGCTGAGGAAAACGTATATTGTGTTGTTGCTGGGTGGAATAATCTGCAGATGTCTGTTAGATCTAGTTGGTCTATATAGTTGTTCCATTCTAAGGTTTCTCTGTTGAGTTTTTGCCTTGTTGATCTGTCCAAAGGTGAGAGTGGTGTGTTAAAGTCACCAACAATCACTGTGTTTCGATCTATGTATGGTTTCAGTGAAAGTAAAGTTTGCTTGATGAAGTTTGGAGTTCCGGGATTGGGTGTGTAGATATTTAGGATGGTTATGTCCTCCTGGAGGAAATATCCCTTTAGTAGTATGTAGTAACCTTCTTTGTCTTTTCTCACTAATTTTAGTTTGAAATCTATTTTATCTGATATGAGGATGGCAACTCCAGCCTGTTTATGGGGGCCGTTAGCTTGATAGATTTTATTCCAACCTCTCATTTTCAAAAGGTGTTTGTTTTTTGGGGTAAGATGTGTCTCTTGAAGACAGCAGAACGATGGATCCTGTTTTTTGATCAAACTAGATAATCTATGCCATTTAATTGGAGAGTTAAGTCCATTGATATTGAGAGTCAGGATTGAGAAATATTTATTAGTTCCTGCCAATTTTACAAGCTTTTACGGCCTGTGTCTTAATAGTTTTTGTGGTAATTAGATGTTATGAGTTTTAGGTGCAATGTCTTTATCTGTATTACATTTGTGTTGGTTTTCTATGTGTAGAACATCTTTGAGAATTTTCTGTAGTGTTGGTTTTGTTGCTACATAATGTGCAAGCTTTTCCTTGAAATGGAATATTTTTATTGTTCCCTCAGTTATGAATGAGAGCTTAGCTGGGTACAGTATTCTTGGATGGTAGTTATTTGACTTCAGGTCATGGTATGTATTGTTCCAATCTCTTCTTGCTTGCATGGTCTCTGCTGAGAAATCTGGGGTTATTCTGATTGGTTTGCTTTTATAGGTGATTGTTCTCTTCTCCCTGACTGCTTTTAGGATCCTATCTTTGGCCTCTATTGATTCAGTTCAGATTATAATGTGGCTATCGGATGTCCTTTTCTGGTCAGGTCTGTTTGGGGTTTAAAAGCTTCTTGTATCTGGATGGGCTTGCCCTTCTGGATATTTGGGAAGTTCTCTGAGATGATTCCCTGAATTATATTTTCAATACCATTGATCTCTTTCTCTAGACCCTCCTCAATACCAATTAGCCTTAAATTAGGCTTCCTAATTGTATCTTGGACCTCCTGTAGTGTTTTCTCATATTTCCTAGATTTGAATTGACTCATTTTCTGTTCTTTTTCTATAACAACTAAATTATCTTCAACCCCGGAAATTCTCTCTTCTGCATTGTCTAACCTGCTATCAAAGCTATCTACTTTTTTCTTCATCTCCATTGCTTCTAATTGCTCATTTTTGATGCCTTGCATCTCTTCTTTTAGATCATGTATGGATTTCTTAGCTCCTTGATTTCCATTTGAGTGGTCAGTTCAGCAGCTTTATTCTCTTTGGACATTTGTTGGAGTTCAGTCACCTTTTTGTTTGTGGATTCTATGAATTTGTCCATTTTTCTTTGAAAAACCTTTATTATGGCCTCCTTTAGGGCTTCCCCTTTTCCACATATCACCTTGTTTATGGTTTCCTCTTGTTTAGCTGTGGCTTTCTCCCTTATCTCTTTCTTCATATTTTCACATTTTTCATTAATGATGTTTGTCAATTGCATTTGTATAGCACTTGGAAGGCTCTCCTCTAGATTTGCCACTGACTGCTCCATTGCCTGTTTATGTTGGGTGGCAGATGCTATTCCTTGATTTGACATTTTTCTTGTTCTGCCCAAGATTAATACTAAACACGATTATAATTTTTCAGATATAACCAACCTAGACCTTTTTAGTTGTCTGACAATAGATATTGGCTCTTTTACATTGGTAATAACACTGTCTCTTTCTTTTTGTACACTTACATACAAATCTAACACAATCACAGATGACCAATTTATGACCAAAACAATAAGCCCCTCAATCCAATCTCTATTGTATTTAAGTCCTTCTGGACCTAGAGTATAATTGAACACCTAGATACACAGCATTGCTCAACAACCATCAAATGTAGATCCATGCATTATAAGAGTTGGAGGATGAACAGAGAACCAGAGCTAGAAAAATAATATGAAAGACGACAAGGGAGGTAGGAAAATAATAATACAGGAGTGTAAGAATATTATAGTAATGAAGAAAGGGTATCGTGTAAGGATAACTGACCTAAGGTGATAGACAGGTAGAGTATTTATGTAGAAAGTTTAGATGAACTTAGATAAAACTTATCAAAATAAGAAGAGTAATAAGAAGAATATATAGAGAAAAGAGAGAGGATCATATAGGAGATTTCAATGATACCCATTTAAGAAAGAAAAGAAAAAAAAAGAAAAAAGAAACAAAACAGCAACAAAATAAAAGAAAACAGAACACACACACACACACACAAAATGAAAACAAAAACAATGAAAACAAAAACAAAAACAAAAAACAAAGAAACAGAAAAAAAAAAAGAAAAAAGGTGGGGGGAGATTCCTCAGTGTTCTGAGTTCTTACTCAAGAGATACTAGGTTTGAGAACCCGGAGTTTAAAAAGCAGATTACTGTATCAATATGGATATCGTTTTTGTTCGAACTGTACCCAGAGCTGTCACTGTGTTTCTAGGAATGACCACAGTGACAGCAGGATTGCGGGAAAAGAGAGGAGAAAAAAAAAGAAAAAAAAGGAATGAATTATAACATTAGAAAAAAAGGTGTAGGTTAAATGGCAAAGAGAGGGCCAGGAATTTTGCCTAGTGGTTAAAGTGCTTGCCTAGCATGCACGAAGACCCAGGTTCGATTCCTTGGTACCACATATATAGAAAAAGCTGGAAGTGGTGCTGAGGCTCAAGTGGTAGAGTTCTAGCCTTGAGAAAGTCCAAGGATAGTGCTCAGGCCCTGAGCTCAAGCCCAGGACTGGCAAAAAAAAATGGCAAAGAGAAAAATAAGAACATTTAAAAATGCAAATGAAATGGGATAAAAAAAGATTAAAAAAAAGGTATTCAGTTGGGTTTTTTTTGGTGGGGGGAGAGGTTAGGAAACGTGTCTCCACTAAATTCGGGATCTAAACACATCACAAAGTCTTTTTCTCTTGTGATTTGGCTTTGCGGTTTTTCGGATCAGATTGCTTGTTTGGTAAAACGAAGCTGAAAGATCCGTGGGCGGCTTTGTTTACCAGGTCTGCGGGCGGTGCAGGCGGATGGACTTCAGCAGCACTGGGACCGGATTTCTGGCTAAGGGATCTCTGGGAAATCCTTTGCCAGTTAGGTGGCGCTGTCAGCAACACCTCTCAGGCTCCAATTGCTTTGGCCTGGGTCGTGGCCAGCATTCAAGATGGTGCTGCTCTCAGCTGGTGGAGGAGGGGCTCCCTCCCAATGCTGTTCCCCGAACAGAAGTGGAAACTTCTCCTTGGAGCTACTCACAAATTGCTGGATTCTCCGGTTCCGTGAAGCTGGCAGGTCTGTGCATGGCCAGGTGTCAGCTCTGGGCTCACGCAGCTCTGTGTGGCTCTGTGTGCAGCCAGCGGGTCTGCACTGCTGTGGAGCGCTTTCTCTGCTCTGATTCAGAAGAGCCTTTGTCTCCCGGCTGCTCTGCAGCGGAGCTCCACACTCTCTTTTTGTGCTGGTATTCTTCCTTTTTTTCCTTTTTTTTTTTCCTCTCTGCCTGAGTTCTCTGTGGTCCTAAAGCTTACTTAGGATCAATTTCTGTTAGAGGACTGTCTCCTGCGCTGCCAGTACATGAATCTTGGCAGGAGCTCAGTACGTCTCACCCTGAACCGCCGCCATCTTCCGCCGAATCCTCAGACCCCTTTTCTTTCTGTGACAATCTCTTGTGGCTTTCATCTAGATGCTATGGTTGGGTGGCCCAAGACTTCTTGAGCCATGATTGCTCCCTATTTTCAAGCCACACAATAGCTCAGTCTTAGTAAGTTCTCTCTCAAAATGGTGACTTGCTATAGGTATCTACAGTAATGGGAATGATAGACTACCCTTCTCCAGTGAGGTTAGCCATTCATACTAGAGCAGCCACTGTCTCACCAAATCATCACACTGGGTTTTAGGTATTGTTGTTGTTGTTGGCAGTCCTGGGGCTTGAATTCGGGGCCTGGGCACTGTCCTTGAGCTTTCTCAAAGCTAGTGCTCTACCACTTGATCCACAAGACCACTTCTGGCTTTTTCTGTGTATATGGCACCAAGGAATTGAACCTAGGGCTTCATTCATGGTAGGCAACTACTTTATACCACTAGGTTACACTTCTGGCTCTGGGCCTTAGGTTTTGCAGAGGTATATATGTTCATCACAGAGCTAAAATTCCAGGTAGTCACCCACTGGATACCTTGTGAATGAATGTTCAGCTTCCGCAGTTCCTCCCTAGGAGCCAGGAAGGTTCCACTGTCCACTGCTTTTCTCTGTTGTTTCAGTTTATCTGTACTTTTCTGTTGTCCTGTTACTCCTTTCATGATTCACTATGCTCTTTCTTTCTTGTGTCTGTCCTGTTATGCCATTCTTCTCATTCATGGAGTCACTATGGTGGACGCTTATGAACCATCATCATCAATGCCTAAATTTAGAACTTTTGAAGACTTAATGAGATAATGTATGTAAATTCTAAAGAAGTTGAGCTCTCCACAAATGATGCCTATAATTGCTACTATTACTATTTTCTTGATTGGGCCATTAGTATTCAAAAGACCATGCTAATTGACATAACCTTTCTGAAGGGAAATTGTACATTTTGCACTAAAATCCTTAAACTATGCTTTCATATTCAGCATTTGATCCAAAGAAAATAATTATGAATACAAACTATCATCCTCAAATGTTCACAGAGGTCATATTTATAATAAACTTAGAAATAATTTAAATTTCAGTAACATGACATTTAATAAGTAAGTCACAATATAGGTCACACAATGGCATTTGAAGTAACATTTTACAAAGATGCTCTACAGTATTTTTTCTTACTGTTTCCTTTTTTGGTGCTAGAGATCGAACTGAAGCCCTTGTGAATGTTCAACCATGAAGTTACATTTCTAGCATATAAAGCTTTTTTTTTTAACCATATAGTCTCATGTGGCTCAGGCAGGCCACAAAAATCATAATTCTCCTGTCTCAGACACCTGTGTGCTGGGATTCACAAAAATATGCCACCATGCATCACTATTTACATACCAGATTTTTTTAAATCTTAATATTCTTATAATTTTCTAGAATTTATAAGCATACAACCATGACAAACAAAAGCTTTTTACCTGCCACCCACAGTGGTAACCCTATCACTAACTCAAACATTTTAGGTATTCTTCTTCTACTATCTTACTTTCCTCAATTCCTCATTGGTGACTCCATAACCAGTCAAGCAAATAATTAGAACTTGAGTCTATCATGTGACATGTCATTAACCCTGTAAACAATGTAAGTACTTAAATAAAGTAAATATTGTTTCCTTCCATTCATACCAGATCTTTTAATGGGAAGTTGTAGTGTGATGAAAGGTTTAAAAAATATATAATGGGCCTGCAATTGTATTTGAAAACTAGACTATGAAGAAGAATACTAAAAGGTCATTTTTCAAAATGTGTCAGGTAGTTATTTTTTCATGCTGGGATAATGGGTATTTTTTTCTGTGTGGTGTGATGAAAGGTATTCTTTTTTTGTAGATGTGAATGTTTTAACTTTTTAAATTTAGTTCAACTTAATTTTTATTAGTAAATATAGTCGTACACAAAGGGATTTCATTGTGGCATCGTCTTATGTTTCTATGAAGTACTTTGATAATGTTTACTACCAGGGGCGGGGAGTTTGGCTTAGTGATAGAGTGCTTGCCTAGCAAGCACAAAGCCCTTGGGTTCAATTCCTCAGTACCACATACATAATAAAAAGCCAGAAGTGGTGCTGTGGCTCAAGTAGTAGAACACTAGCCTTGAGAAAGCTCAGGCCTGGAGTTCAAGACCAAGGACTGGCAAAAAACCTACCAGTATTACTTCTCTTGCCCTCAAATCTCAACTGGTTGCTTTCCCAGATAGCACCCATTTTACTTCCATGTAATTAAAATTTTTCTTTCACTATTTCATATTGCAGAAAATACGATAATTTCTTACGTCAGGATTATTTCACCTAACACGATGATCTGCAGATCCATCTGTTTTTCCTGAAAATGTCATGATTTTTCTTTCCAGCAGAAAATACCCCATTGTATATGGGTATGTGTATAAATATTTGAAATTCACTTATACATTGATGTGCAGCTAAGTAGATTTCATAAATTGTGTATTGTAAAGAATGCTACAACAAACTCAATTATGCAGGTATTTCTATTCTATACTGTTCTTGATTATTAAAAGACTGTTATAGCTGGGACATGTAGTATTGGTTTTGAATTTTTGAGCAATCATACTGACTTTCATAGCAGCTGGACTCATTTATATTCCCACCAACATTATGTAAGGATTCTTTTTTTGCCAGTCCTGGGCTTGGGCTCAGGGCCTGAGCACTCTCCCTGGGTTTTCTCAAGGTTAGAGCTCTACCACTTGAGCCACAGCACCACTTCTGGCATTTTTTCTATGTATGTGGTCCCGAGGAATCAAACCCAAGTATTTGTGCATGCTAGACAGTTCATCATTGGAATTACTCTGACTATGATGAAATGAAATCTCAGTTGTAGTTTTGATGTTCATTTCCCTAATAACTGAAGATGCTGATCACTTATTCATGTATTTATTAGTAGTTTACAGCTCTTGATTTGAAGTGTCTGTTCAGTTTATTTGCCCATTTATTGACTCAAGGTTAGAGCTCTACCACTTGAGCAACAGCACCACTTCCAGCTTTTTTTCTTTGTATGTGGTTCCAAGGAATCAAACCCAGGTCTTTGTGCATGATAGACAAGCACTCTATCACTAGGCCAAACTCCTGGTCCTTGGGTGTTAATTTTCTATCAGATAAACATCTGGCAAGGATTTTGCTTCTACTCCATAAGCTATTTCTTCACTCTGGTAATTGTTTCCTTTGCAACATAGAAGCTTTTTAATTTGATACAATGCCATTTGTCATTTTTTTGCTCATAGTTTCTGAGCTATTAAAAGTTCTATTCAGAAAGTGAATTCCAATACCTATATCTTGAATGATCCTGTTTCTTCTAGCAGTTTCAAAGTTTTGGGTCTTTACTTCATTTTTTTTTGCTCAAGGTAAGAAATAGTAATCTAGTTTCAGTCTTCATCATGCACATATTGAGTTCCCCTTAAAACCATTTGCTAAAGAAGTCTGTTTCTATAAGTCATTTTGGCACCTTTGTAAATAATCAGATGGCTTTGGCTGCGTGGGTTGATTTGTGAATTTTCTATTATTTTCCATTATGTACATATCCAGTTTGTGCATGTGCCAGGCTATCTCCATTACTCTGATGCCATCATATAATTTGGATTATAGATTTTTATTAGCTTCTATGAATTGTGATATTGTCACACATGCATAAAAATGAAATGTACCCCTTCTATCTCTGTCTTTTATACTCATTTTGTGCTTCTTAAAACAGTTTCAACATGTTTCCTTGTTTTTATTTTCACATGTACTTGTGAAGTACTTCAATCATATTTATCCTCATTAATTCTTCCTCTTCCTCCTGGTGCCTGTTCCCCCAATAGAGTCTGCTTTACTTTCTTGTCTTTCAGTCTTTCCATTTCTTTATTTAGTGCACATTAACTGTACAATAGTATGTTGTCATTGTATATGGAGAAGTGGGAAAAAAAGAGTGATGACAGTTGAGAAGTATTGAATACATTGGGTCTAATGTACGTAGATACCATAAGAAATCTCACTGAAAGCTACTGTGCAACAGGGTGTAGGGAGAATACAGAAAGAACCAGCACAATAGAGGAGTTTAATTAATTAATTATTTCTGGTCCCAAGGCTTGAATTCAGGGACTGAGAGCTATTCCTGAGCTTTTGTGCTTTACCATTTGAGCCATGGCTCCACTTCTGACATTTTGGTGATTAGTTGGACATCTGATTCTTATGGACTTTCCTCCTCAGGATGGCTTCAAACTGTGATCCTCAGATCTCATCCTTCTGAGAAGCTATCATTTGAATTCAGGCATTGTAGTACCTCCAGTCACTGCAAAATATATGAAGGTATCACTTATTGGTGTTCACCCTGTAAATAAGTTCAGCCACCTTCCACAGCACATGATTGAGATTGAATGCCATCTTATATTTTGCACTGGATGTCTCAGTTGCCTCACTGTAATCTCTGTCTTGATGGCAAAAAGAAATTACCACAAAGATGTTATTACTCCAGTTACAGCTGCAATGAGGGAAGTAATTCACTGCACTCACCAAATGGATGGATCTGGAGGAAGTCAGTCCTTCTCTTTTTATTCCCACTCAACCAAAGCAAAGTTTCTAATGGTATACAATTATTATTATTTATTTTTATAGTTGGAATCTTTGGTTATTTCTTAGGGCTTTGTAAGGTCAAAGGTAAAGATTAAGTAAAATAATTTAATGTTGTATAACTTGGATATTTCCATAGCCTTATTGACTTACTTCTACAGAAACTCATGTATCTTACAAGGCCAGGAAATAGATACCTGACATTAAGATAAATAAAGCTTCAAAAAAAAGCTTCAAAATTTCACAATCCTAGTCAAGACTGAGGAAGTAAGCTACAAACTCAGCAAGAATTACAGATTTCTGTAAGTGATGGAAGAAGTCATAATGGTTCTCCTTGAATTTAGATAGGATCAACCTATTTAATGAGCCCAGATATGTAATCTGATAAAAGGAACTACAAAAAAGTGTTCAACAGTAACTTCTCTTAAACTTGAACATATGAGAAGTATTTCAACTGAATATACCTCCCTAAATTCATTATACAAATATAATTTAGATGGAAATTACATGGCTCTCTTGCTAGCTCAATTAGACAAATGTTCTTTAACACTGCAAGTACATAAATACCAAATACGCACAGATTTTTTAATACAAAAATATCAGAACACATGATGCATTCTCTTATGAATTTATAATTCTAAACCTTCCTGGAGTTAAAAGAAGCACACCTCTTGTTATAGGAAGAATCTTGACATAAATTCTAAAGACCCATATCATTGCACGGCATCCTTCTCTTGTGTATGGGTAGAACCTAGAAATAGTTATTACTACTGTGCTTAAGTTATGCAATAGTTGGTTTTGCATTCATCAAGCCAGAGATTATCCTGGGTAGGCCTATCTTATTCAGGTGAGCATTTCAAAAAGATGAAAAAGCCTGGCACTGGTAGCTCATGCCTGTAATCCTAGCTACTCAGGAGGCTGAGATCTGAAGATTATGGTTCAAAGCCAGCCCAGACACAAAAGACCATGAGACTCTTATCTCCAATTAACCACCAGAATACCAGAAGTGGTGCTGTGACTCAAAGTGGTAGAGCACTAACCTTGAGCAGAAGAGTTCAAAGACAGCTCTCAGAACCAGAGTTCAATCCTATGGTCCCCCAAAAGATGAAACATCTAGGCCTGACATGGTGATATGTGCCTAAAATTCCAGCTACATGTGGATATGGGTAGAATGACCATGGTTGGATGATCTTCAGACAAAGAAAGGTGAGATTCTAACAAAAACTAAAATGCAAAAGGGTCATAATTCAAGCAGTAGAGCACCTACCTACCAAGTGTCTGTTCCTTTGCTCAATTTCTAATACCAACCCTCAAAGCAAATGAAGAATGAGAATTGTGTTTCTGTTGATGTTGAAGACATAGTTGATTCCTAACCAATAGCCCCAAAAAACAAAAAAATAGGACGTCAGTCCTATAGCCACAAGGAATTAAATTATGTGAACTTGAAAGCATAGCCTGAACTGAGCACCAGAGGCTTTCAGGATTACGCCTGTAATCCTTGGTACTCAGGAGGCTGAGATCTGAGAATCAGAGTTCAAAACCAGCCCTGGCATGAAAGTCTGTAAGACTCCTTTCGTGTGTGTGTGTGTGGGGGGGTTATGGGGCACTGTCCCTGAGCTCTTCAGCTCAAGGCTATCACCCTACCCTTGTACCTTGTGCCAAGCTCCACTTCCTCTTTTCTAGAGGTTAATTGGAGATAAGAGACTTAGGTCCTTTTGTGGCGAGATGGCTTTGGACCTTGATCCTCAGATCTCAGCCTCCTGAGTAGCTAGGATTACCGGCTTGAGCCACTGGGCCCAGCTTAAAGTCTGTGAGACTCTTATCTCCAATTAACCACCAAAATACTGGAAGTGGAGCTGTGGCTCAAAGTGGTAGAGCACTAGGCTTGAGCTGAAAAGCTTAGGGACAGTGCCCAGACCCTGAGTTCAAGCCCTACAACTGACAAAAAAGAATAGCCTACATAATGGGCACAAACAAAATGAGATACTGTGCTCTTTGATCGCAATTATATTCAAATCTCCTGATATTACATTAAAACAAACCTACTAATCATTGGAGCAGAACAGAAAACTCAGAAATAAACCCAACCACTTATGACCAATTGATTTTTTTTGACAAAGGTAGCACGGTTTCACAATAAAGAAGACCATCACTTTAATGATGCTGGAATGTGGGCATCTTCATGCAGAAGAATAAAATCAGAATCTTACTGATCTCAAGCCACCTACAAAACATTAACTCAGAATGGAATAAAGGCCTGCACATAAGGCCTGAAAGTTGAAAGTTACTAGAAGAATATGGGGAAAGCTCAAAGACATTGATCTAGGCCCTGAGTCTGAAAGCAGAGTCAACAAAAACTAAAATGGATGAATGAGGTTGGATCAGTCGAAAAAGCTGGTGACTGCCTATGCAGTGGCAATACTTACAAATCCTGACAGAGTTAATATTCAAAATATACAAAGAACCTAAACGCAGCAGCAAGACAAAATACAATAGCATTTAAAATAGGGAAAGAAGCTGGGCACTGGTAGGTCTCACCTGTAACCTAGATATTCTGGAGGCTGGAATCTGAAGGTTGCAGTTTGAAATCAGCCCAGACAGACAAGTCTTTGGGACTCTTTTTCTCCACTAAGCTACTCCAAAAAAAAAAAAGCTGGAAGTGATGCTGTGGCTTAAGTGGTAGAACGTTAGCCCTGATCACAAAGAGACCTGGGGACAGCACCCAGGTCCTGAGTTCAAGTTGAGTACTGGAAAAAATAAAATAAATTAGGGGAAGAAACTGTACAGTCCTTTCTCAAAACAAGACATAAAAATATCAAAGTGGTTTATGGCATAATCATTCAGAAAATGCAAATTACAATTATAATAAGATATTACCTCACATCTAATACATTGCTTTTATTTTGCATTATTTTTGGTGCTAATACTAAAGTTTGAACTCAGGGCCTCACACACTCAGTGTTTTTTTTTTTCTCAAAGCGGGTACTCTACTACTTGAGCCACATCTCCATTTATGGCTTTTTGCTGGTTAGTTAAAGATGAATCTCACAGATTTGCCTGCCTGGGTTGGTTTTGAACCACTATCCTAAGATCTCAGCCTCCTGAGTAGTTAGAATTATAGGCATGAGCCCCAAGTGTCTAACTCATTGTTGTTTAATCCAGAGGTGAAAGATACATGTTTACAAGGTTGTGGAGAAAAGAGAACCCTTTCGCACTATTGGCAGTAATACCAATTAGTGCAGCTACATGGTAAAACAGTAGAGAGATTCCTCAGGAAACTGAAAATAGAACTTCCATATGACTGAGCAATATCATTTCTGGAAATACATCCAAAGAAATTGAAATCAATATTTTGAAGGCATATTAGTACTCCCACATTCATTGCCACATTGTTCATAATACCTAAAATCTGGAACCAACATAAGTGTGTATTGACCAATGAATACATAAGGACCATGTAGAATATATACTTAGTATAATTTAGCTTGAAACAAGAAGGAAAGTAGGTCATTTGTAACAACATTTATGGAATTGGAGAGCATTCTGTGAAGTCAGGTGCAGAAAGACCAATACCATATGATTTCCCTTATATGTATTTTGTAGAGTGGTTAAAAAGTTAAATTGAGGGTGGGCCAGGAGTTTAGCCTAGTGGTAGAGTGATTGCCTAGCATGCATGAAGACCAGGATTCGATTCCTTAGTACCACGTTCATAAAAAAACGCCAGAGATGGTGCTGTGGCTCAAATGGTAGAGCTCTAGCCTTGAGAAAGCCCAAGGACAGGGCCCTGAGTTCAAGGTCTAGGACTGGCAAAAATTACTAAATTAAAGGATTGGTTAGTAGAATGCTAGCCAGTGAGAGAAAGTGATAGGTACCAAGTTTGAGTCCCAAGATAAGGCTGAATTTGAAGAACTATAGGGGAAAATGATGCTTTACTAGAAGCTAGATGAGCAGAGACTGACACTAGATCTTTATATAATATAGTAACTATATTTTATATTAAACACATTAATATATGCTTAAAAATAACTGCATCATTTCAGATGCAGCACCAGAAAAAATGTTGAGAGGTTATGGATATATTAACTTCATTTATTTTTTCATATATTTTTTATTGTAATTAATAGAAGGGTTACATGATATTTGCCAGATAGATGGTGCATTAATTCCCATACATTGATACCCTTTCACATGTCTTGGTCCCCATTTCCCTTCCCCCACCCCCACCCCTCATCTTGTTTTCCCCCCTTCCCTATCCAATTTCAAATAACCAAATACAAATATATCCGATATATCAGGTAACAAAGTGAGATACTGTAACAATATGAGATAACCAAGAGACAACAAAAGAGATGAGAGATAACATAGTACCTTAAGAACAACAATCATTCATTATATGGCTTATGTTTCTATATCCTAGAGATCCTTTCATTCAGCGTTCTACTATATGGCCTTTTGTATCAAGGTTTTGCTCTATTGCAAATCTCTGCTAGGAGAGCCCAAGGTTTCTACTGATTATGACAAATGACGGAAACCATTGAGCCAAAACATTACTCTATACACTATATTCTATAAACTACTATACTTCACATTTGTCAATTAAAATAATATTAAATTTAAAATACAGTAGTTAAAAGTTAGTGTAGTTTGTGTAGACGCTATCTCTTTTCATTACATAATGATTTCTGAGGCATTTATATGTTATCATACTTTATGCTTCAATTTTTTAAAAAAACTTCCACTTGTGGGACTATGCCATATTTGGCTTTTTGTGCCTGGTTGAATTTACTTGATATAGTATTCTACAGCTACTTCCATCCTGTTGAAATAAGAAAATTATTTTTAAGGCTAAATAATATCCAATTGTGCACATATGGACCACATTTTCCATTTTTCAGTGAGGTCATTTTCTTGCTATTGAGTTTGTTATATATTTTGGGTATTTATTGTTAAGTACATAACTTGCAAATCTTTTATTATTCTGTGAGCTACTTTCTTTGCCATGCAAAATTTTATTTTATTTTATTTATTTATTTATTTTTATTTTTTTAAAATTTTTTATTGTAATTAGTAAAAGGGTTACATGATATTTGCCAGATAGAAGGTGCATTAATTCACATACATTGACACCCTTTCACATTCTTGGTACCCATTACCCTCCCCCCACCCCTCCCACCCGTCTTGGTTTTCCCCCCTTCCCTATCAAATTTCAAATAACCAAATACAAATAAATTCAATATATCAGATAACAAAGTGAGATACTGTAACAATATGAGATAACCAAGAGACAGCAAAGGAGATGAGAGACAACATAGTACATTAAGGACAACAATCATTCGTTATATGGCTTTTGTTTCAAAATCCTGGAGGTCCTTTCAATTAGCTTCATACTATATGGCCTTATGTATCAAGGTTTTGCTCTATTGCAGATCTCTGCTAGTAGAGCCCAAGGTTTCTACTGATTATGACGAATGAGGGAAACCATTGAGCCTAAGTTCCTTTGAGTCTGGCTTACTTCACTTAATATGGTTTTTTCTAAGTCTTTCCATTTCCTAACAAATGGGGCAATGTCATTCTTTCTGACAGCAGCATAGAATTCCATTGTGTACAAATACCACATCTTGTTGATCCACTCATCAACTGAGGGACATCTAGATTGGTTCCATATCTTTGCTATGGTGAATAGTGCTGCAATGAACATTGTTGTGCTAGTGGATTTAGTATGCCCTTGTTTCTGGATGGTTGCGTAAATGCCAAGTAGTGGAATTGCTGGGTCATAGGGGAGTTCTATGTTTAGTCTTTTGAGGCACTGCCACACTGCTTTCCATAGTGGTTGAACGAGTTTGCACTTCCACCAACAGTGTAGTAGTGATCCCTCCTGGCCACATCCCCTCCAGCATCTGTTCTTATTCGTTTTCCTGATCCTGGCCATTCTAACTGGAGTGAGGTGGAATCTTAGAGTTGTTTTGATTTGCATTTCTTTTATGACCAGAGATGTTGAGCATTTCTTCATGTGTCTATAGGCCATTTTTGTTTCTTCTTCAGAGAAAACTCTCTTTAAGTCTTTGGCCCATTTTTTAATGGGATGGTTGTTACTTTGGAGATTAGTTTTGGAGTGATTCAATTTTTTGAGTTGTTGATATATTTTAGATATGAGGCCTTTGTCCGTTGTTTGGTTGGTGAAGATCTTCTCCCACTCTGTAGGCTTCCTAATTAATTTACTAGCTATGTCCTTTGCCATGCAAAATTTTAATTTAATATGATCCCATTTGCCTCTTTTTATTTTCTTGCCTGAAGCTTTGGTGCAAAAAAAAAGAGACATTGATAATACTGTCGTATAGTTTTTTTTTTCCTATGTTTTCTTCCAGTAGTTTTCTAGTTCCAGGACTTAAGTAGAGATATTGACTAGGCTGTGCTGCCAAACTGCACCATTGCCTGGGCTCTGAAATCAGAGTGCTACTGGTTGAGGATTGAAATTACCACTGGTCTAGCTTGGTAGCAACTCTGCTTAACTTTGGGGCCCAAGCCTAAAACACTGTCCAACTTCATTCAGATCTATGATAGTAGTATTTGGCCAGGGAACATATCCAGTGCCTTGATCAGAGGTAATTGCTAAATTGTGCTGTGGTGAGTAGCTCTCTTCCTGAGTGAAACTTTGGGACAGGGTTTGAGGCTGGACCCAGAGGTTGACTATTTAGGGATTCAATCCAAGTAAAACTAACCACCACTTTTGGGGGCAAACAGATCTATTTTGAAAATGGACTATGTAGCTGACTGCTCCATCTCTTAGAGAGCAGGCAGGCATGTAGAACTACCACTCAGTTTTGAGTGTAAATGGGTAAGATCTCTCTCTCTCTTTGCTTGATTTTACCTAACCCTAGGAGGTATAACTGGGCTTATTACATTCCCCATAAAGTGAGTCAGGAGCATATCAGAATGATTGGGAATCTGGGTGTCTACTTCTCATTGGTTTTTTCCACTGTAGAAACCATGAGTCCTAAAAATCCTTTCCATATGGCACTGTGCTGATTTGGGTGAGAGTAAAAGTGTTTCTTTTGGCTGGGCGCGGTGGCTCACACCTGTAATCCCAGCTACTCAGGAGGATGAGATCTAAGGATTGCGGTTCAAATTCAGTCGGGGCACTACAAAGTTGTGAGACTTGTATCTCCAATTAATCACTAGAAAGTGGTAAGTGTGGCTGTGGCTCAAGGGTAGGGTCGTAGCCTTGAGCTGAAGAGCTCAGGGACAACATCCAGGCCCAGAGTTCAAGCCCCATGACCCTTTTCCCTGCCCCCCCAAAGTATTTCTTTTATCTTCTCCTATGGTTGTTATTTGGTTCTGTGGTGTGGACAGCTGTCAGTTGCACTTTTGGGGGACAAATAGTAAAGCCTAGGACTTCCTATTCCAACCATGATATTGATATCACCATGATAGATGTCTTTACTGACACCTCTTTTCCCCCACTGAAATGGAAATGGATCTCCAATTGTCCAAGAAGGTAGCTAGTTTCAACTGACTACATTCACTTCTGGTCTTATTTTCTCACTCCTCTACTAGGGTTTTCCAGAGTTATCTCCCGGCTCAAACAAAACCCTAGTTTGGGGGTAGTTGGCAAAAACACACCAGGTAGAGAGGCACAGAAATGGAAGGGCAAAGGCTAGAGAAATAAATGCATCAAAGGTGTCCTCTGGACACTATGTTGAAAATGAACTATACAACTTGTGGGTGGGGGTGGGAGGGGAAATGGGGAGAGCAAAGGAAGGGGTGTCATTGTCCAAAATTGTCCATTACCTGACTTATGTCACTGTAATCCCTCTGGAAATCATCTTTATAATAACAATTAAAAAATTTAAAAACATCAGGCAGGGAGTATGTAGTGGAGCAAAACTGCTCATCCCATTGCTGAAGAGGAAGGAATTGGAGTCTCAATATCCCTGCAGAGGCATACCTCTAAATGATTTCATTTCCTCCCCCCCCCAATCTCCACCTGTAGTCTCACTGCCTCCAATTGTGCCACATTAGGGATTAAGTCATTAACACATAAGACTTTTAAGGGGACTTTAAAGATTCACACCACAGTAATAAGGAACTGAAGGAGACTCTGGCAAATTGCCAGCAAGAAATGAGATCTTCAATCTAATAATCCTCAAAGTACTGAATCCTGTCTGCAATTACATAGCAGTACTTAAAAGAATCCTTCCCTGGTTGAGCTTACAGATGAAACCTGAGCCCTTACTGACTCATGGGACAAAGTAACACTTATGACCCTGCCAAACAGTGCTTAAATTCTTAATCCACAGAAATTATGAAACTATAAATGTATAAATTTTAAAGTATATATTCTTATTCATTCCACAATAAGGCCATAACTGGGATGTAGAAGAAAAATTCGAGCTCTAACAGGAACCCCCTCTTTTTGAAGACTGAAATGAATTTATTTTACTAGTGATAGATTTTGTTGAAATTCAATTTTTAATTTATGTTTTTCTACAAATTATTGTTGCAATTTAACATCAATTTAGATTACATTTAAATTTCAGGTTTCAGTTTCTACTATCTCTGGAAAAAAGGAAGGATACTTTCTCTTTGAAAATCTACCTAACCAAGAGTGTATAAAATGACACTAAATAGTTTGTATTTCCTACTGATGTTCTGAAATCATTCTTTGGCATATGCAACTATCTTAGCAACAGAAGACAAACCAACCCCCCTGCAAATATTTAAATGAACAAATATGGAATTTTAAAGTTTATCTTAAAAACATTTAGAATGAAGTTGACTTGAGGAAGCAGAGCAGCACGTAGAAACCTATCAACTGTTTGAATAAGCGCTGTTTTTTTTTCTCCCAAGGTTACATTTTCTGTGTCTAGGATAAATATATTTTTAAAATCTGCTCAGTAAAATGTGAAAAACAGTTTCCTGGGATCACCATGTTTACTGCCAGAGAAGTTACATTTCTTGTATAATAGTGCAATATATAGCAGTAGGTTTTCAATATCAAGCTGATGGTGGAATGTGGTACTTAGAAGACAGTCCCAGCACTACACACAAGGAGACACAGAGATCCTGTGCTCAATAACCTAACAAAATTCAGTGTGTTCTTCAGTTAGTTTAGCCTTTGCTAAATGTACTTTAATGTAGTCTTTGTTGTAAGTGGGAGTACCTTAGAGGTAAAATGGCTTTATAAGTAAATCCTTTAGCCACTTTATTTTGTAGCTTGAGAGGTTTCTGAATTGAAGCATATAAAATGGTACACTGGGGTGTAGGAAGGAAACACCAGGAGTTTTCTTTGAAGTGTTATCCAAGATAAAATAATGGCATTTGCAGGGAAGTGGATGAATCTAGAGCGAATCATGTTGACTGAGACAAGTCAAGACCAAAGGAACAAAAGGCGCATGGTATCCTTAATATGTAGCTATTAGATCCAAACAGTACAAGAGCGAGGAGGCAATATTTGCATACCCAATGCTATGGACATGGTATTGGAAATATAAACATAAGTACATAGACATAAAAACCTATGACTCGCAAAGGACATAGCTAGTAAACTAATTAGGAAGCCTACAGAGTGGGAGAAGATCTTCACCAACCATATAACAGACAAAGGCCTCATCTCTAAAATATATCAACAGCTCAGAAAATTGAATCACTCCAAAACTAATCTCCAAAGTAACAACCATCCCATTAAAAAATGGGCCAAAGACTTAAAGAGAGTCTTCTCTGAAGAAGAAACAAAAATGGCCTATAGACACATGAAGAAATGCTCAACATTTCTGGTCATAAAAGAAATGCAAATCAAAACAACTCTAAGATTCCACCTCACTCCAGTTAGAATGGCCAGGATCAAGAAAACTAACAACAGATGCTGGAGGGGATGTGGCCAGGAGGGATCACTACTACACTGCTGGTGGGAGTGCAAACTCGTTCAACCACTATGGAAAGCAGTATGGCAGTTCCTCAAAAGACTAAACATAGAGCTCCCCTATGACCCAGCAATTCCACTACTTGGCATTTACCCAAGTGTCCAGAAACAAGGGCATACTAAATCCACCAGCACAATAATGTTCATTGCAGCACTATTTATCATAGCAAAGATATGGAACCAATCTAGATGTCCCTCAGTTGATGAGTGGATCAACAAGATGTGGTATTTGTACACAATGGAATTCTATGCTGCTGTCAGAAAGAATGACATTGCCCCATTTGTTAGGAAATGGAAAGACTTAGAAAAAATCATATTAAGTGAAGTAAGCCAGACTCAAAGGAACATAGGCTCAATGGTTTCCCTCATTTGTCATAATCAGTAGAAACCTTGGGCTCTCCTAGCAGAGATTTACAATAGAGCAAAACCTTGATACATAAGGCCATATAGTAGGACGCTAAATGAAAGGATCTCTAGGATATTGAAACAAAAGCCATATAATGAATGATTGTTGTCCTTAAGGTACTATGTTATCTCTCATCTCTTTTATTGTCTCTTGCTTATCTCATATTGTTACAGTATCTCACTTTGTTACCTGATATATTGGATATATTTGTATTTGGTTATTTGAAATTGGATAGGGAACAGGGAAAACAAGATGAGGGGTGGGGATGGGGGGGAGGGAAATGGGGACCAAGACAGGTGGAAGGGAATCAATGTATGTGAATTAATACACCTTCCATGTGGCAAATATCATGTAATCCTTCTATTAATTACAATAAAAATATAAGGAAAAAACCTATGACTCTATAGACATAATGTTTTATTTCATAAATTAATATGTATCTATGATATACAAACCCTTAGTCTAATTTTGATTATGTTCTAAAAACTAAGTACCAGTGATTGTATATAGATTCCCTTCTTGAATATTCATTTGTTAAACATGTCAATTGAGATATGATGTAAAAATCAATGTTAATAAATTCTTTAATAAAAATGAAGTGTTATCATATCACTGGCAGGCCTTACTCTGTGAATCTGTTTTCCACACAGATGTTGTATGTCATGTGTTGCTCCTCTCCGGGGCAGCAACACGGGAACGGGGAGGGATACACACGGCCAGCCTGTAGTCCCCGGGGAGCCGAGCAAGATGTTAAGTGTCGAAGACCCAGCCCTCCCCCAATTACCAGGGAAGAAAAAACCACGCTGAGTCAGAAGCAGTGTTAACCATGAAAGCGCATCAGATCTCTCTGCTGATCTCTGCTGATCTCATGTTCTCCGATGCTCTCAAGCTCTCATGCTCTCATCACTTTATTGCGTCAATTAGTTATATACTGTTGGGGTAGGAGAAGGTGGGCACTGGGAAGCTAGCCAATAGGAAAAGGGCCTTTGTGCTACCACTAAGGGTCTGGGTGGGGCTTTCAGGTACTGGGCAGGAAAGTGCGCAAGACTTGAGCTGCTGCGAGACCCCCGAAACTGCAGGGGGTTCAATGGAGTCATGTACACAGAGATGCCTTAAGAGAGGTATGCAAAAGACCGAATGCCTGGTCAAAGCCCTTTAATTGCCGCTGAGCCAGAATCAGGCCTCAGAGATGGAGGTCAGGCCCCAACAGCCATGCACAATTCTGATTACTTCCCGAAAGATAGACGCTTTATACTTTGGTTCCAGTCTACTGTCTTGAAGTTTACATGCAAATGGCTGAGTGGCATTGACTGATAATCATCTGCAAAGTAGAAAGTAAATATTAAAACTACACATTGAAATAAAATGAGTCATCTTGAAAATGTTTTCACATATAAGTTCAAGTGTTGCTGGGCTTTTGTCCTTTTTTATTTCTTCCTCTTTTTTCTTGATGCGAGGTCTCATACTTGACAGGCTTGTCTCAAACTTGGTATGTACCCCTAGGTAGTCCTCAAATTCACTATTCTTCAGCATCAGCATCGCTAGTGCCACAATTATAGGTAAATGCCACCAAGCCTGGTTTCTTAATTTACTAATGTTGAAATTTGGATTATTGATTTGAGACCTTTGTTCTTTAACAGTAGAAGAATTTTTTCATATATTTTTATTGTAGTTAATAGAAGGGTTACATGATATTTGCCAGATAGAAGGTGCATTAATTCACATACATTGATACCCTTTCTCATGTCTTGATCCCCATTTCCCTCTCCCCACCCCTACCCCTCATCTTGTTTTCCCCCTTCCCTATCCAATTTCAAGAATTTTAAGTCGAGCATTTCTCTCTAATCATAGCTATCATAGTCAGCACCTGAGTCAATCATAATTATTCAATTTATTGGGGCATTTGCCATTTGATTGATGTGCTTAAACTGTTTTGTATCTCATACATTTTCTTATGTTGTGTTTCTATTCTTTGTTAAGATCAAAATATCTTCCTGTCTCCCTTCTGACTTCTTCTTTTCTTTAAATTTGTTTTAGAAGGTCCATTACTTCACAAAAATTGATACCCTTTCTCATGTTTTGATTCCCATTTCCCTCCCCTCCCCCATCCCTTCTGACTTCTTTTGTGACTCAAGGAATATTTAAAGTAAACACCATTTAATTATAAGAGTTGAGAGGATTTTCAAGATGTCTTTCTATAACTAATTTCTAGTGTAACTCTGTTGACAATGAATGCATTTTATATCATCTCAGTTATTGAGAGTTTTAAAGGAGTTTTTAAAAAGTTATTTAGGAGGTACACTTTATTGCTGAATGTTCTCTGCAAACTTAAACTAGCATTATGCTATTTTTGAGTGAATTATTTTAGCTCTTTGTTTGTGCTTATCCTGGGGCTTGAATTCAGGGCCTGGGTACTGTTACTAAGTTTTCTGTTCAAGGCTAGCACTCTACCACTGAGGTACAGCTCCACTTCTAGCTTTTGGTGGTTAGTTAGAGATGGGAGTCTCATAGACTTTCCTACCTATGCTGGCTTCAAACTGTAATCCTCAAATCTCAGCCTCCTGAGTAGCTAGGCTTATAGTCATGAGACATCAGGACCTGGCTTTTAGCCTTTTAAAAAATTATATTAATTATCAGAAGATATTTCAATGTTATATTTCCAATGCTTCACTTGGTACAATGTTCAAATAAATCTATTTTCCTCTATTTCGTGAATTTTTAAAAATAAATAAATGTCAGTACAGTTTAGGTGATTAATATTTTTTCTAATTCTTTTATATCATTGTTGAGTTTCTATAGAGTTGCTTATCAAATACTGAGGAATAGCAAAAACTTTCTGTCTGTAATTATAAGTATATTTTTTCTTCTTTCAATTCTGTCAGTTTTTCTTGAAGCTCTGTTGTTTGGTGCATATACACTTAAAGTTTTTGTGTCCTTCGTGAATTGGCCCTTTTGTTATATTGTAATATCTATTTTTTTCTTTCATAATTTTCCTTTTGTTTATTTTTACTTTGGTAACAATACAGAATTTTGTGTTACAAATACATTTCTTAAAATTTTAAGTGATTTTATTTTCTCAGTTGTGGGGCTTGAACTTTAGGCCTTGGTGGTGTCTCTGAGCTCTTCAGCTCAAGGTTACCACCCTACCCCTTGAGCCACAGTGCCTCTTCCGCTTCTGGTTTTCTGGTGATTAATTGGAGATAAGAGTCTCATGGATTTTTTTCAGTGCCCAGGCTGGCTTTTAATCCTGATTCTCAACTCTCAGCCTCTTGAGTAGCTAGGAATATAGGTGTGAGCCACCGACACCTGGCCATAAGTGATTTTTTTTATATTACATCACTACAGACTTCTGTTTTGTGTACATTTCATAATGCATGCACATAATACCTAAATACAATGATGGTTTTATGATGTAAAATATAAGTAATATATAAGTATAATGATGTTCACAATTATATTATTTAAAAGTGTGGATACTATTTTTCTAATCTTGCAATGTCCAAAGAGTACTGCAGTTTATATTGTTTTGTAGAATGTAAGTAGTTATTATTAACAAATAGAAATAATAATGGAAATTCTCATAAGTCTTTAAAAAAAGGGAACAGGCTGAAGCCAGGCACAATTAGTTCACACCAGTAGTGCTAGTGCTAGCCTTGAATAAAAAAGCTCAGGGACAACACCTCAGCCCTGTATTCAAGGCCTAGGACCAGCACACACACATAAAATACACACACACACGAGTAAAATCCCAAAACCACATAATGAAAATCTTTTTTTTTAATTTTTTATTGTAATTAATAAAAGGGTTACATGATATTTGCCAGATAGAAGGTGCATTAATTCACATACATTGATACCCTTTCACATGTCTTGGTACCCATTACCCTCCCCCCCATCCCCCCCACCCGTCTTGGTTTTTGCCCCTTCCCTATCAAATTTCAAATAACGAAATTTCACATAATGAAAATCTTATATCAAAGACAGCAGTACTAAAAGCAAAACAAAAATTAAAATCTCAGTTCATCATCCTTAAAAAAATATGTTTTACGATGATGTTTGACACCTTTGCGTTTTGAGAATCCCAAAGAGACTGCTTTTCTAGGGTCAGTTAATTTAAAGGGGAGCAAGCCAACAAATCCAGAACCTAACCACCTCCTTTATCTAACTCTGAAACACTAAGCCAACATTTCCCCTTTCCCAAATCACCCCTGGGTAAGATACTAGACAACTAGACACCATCACTTATATCTCACAGTCTGCTTAAATTATTCATACTTGTCAGTCATAAACTCCATTCCTTCTCAGAACCATGATTTATTTTTACTCTTTCTGATGGAGTCTAGCACTTCCTCAAGATTTTATGTAGTATAACATATAAATTATAAATAAGACATTCTCCTTTCAAAAAATAGCTGTCTCTGTGTCTACCATCTTACCATACCTGATAGAAACAATTCATGTTCACATTTCAAGATATCAATCAAACAGGGTTTATCCCAGAAGTGAAATGATAATTTGTTATCAGACTGTATATAAATGTGGGCTGAAAGCATGGTTCACATGGTAGAGCATCTACTTAAAAATATATAACCAACACAATAAAGAAGAAAATATTTAAAAAGTTCAATCAAATGTATCAAAAATCTAGAGTAGCATTAATTTTTTTTTCTTTCACTTTTTTTTTGCCAGTCCTGGGCTTGGACTCAGGGCCTGAGCACTGTCCTTGGACTTTCTCAAGGTTAGAGCTCTTCCACTTGAGCCTTAGCACCACTTCTGGCGTTTTTTTTTTTTTTCTATTTATGTGGTACCGAGGAATCAAACCCGGGTCTTCGTGCATGCTAGGCAAGCACTTTAACCACTAGGCCAAACTCCCGGCCCCATAGAGTAGCATTAATTTTAATACTTTAAAAACAATCACATAGAGGGAGCTTTTATTGCAAAGAAAATAACTCACGGAGGTAATGTAAATATCCTGGACAAATCTTATATATGATGGTGATTCTATTGGTGGATAGATTTATCCAAATTCATTCAGTTGTATTTAGGGAAGCTTCTTGGCCACATATTAAATTCCCTAAATTCTATTTTTAAAAAAGTAATGTCAGCAACAGGAAAAAATGTTTACAAAGACGTGGAGTTATATCATGGTTATCTGGCACATTTAGTTACAGATTCATTAGACCTTTCTTTCTGCAAAATGAGAACAATAACATGGACATCACAGATTTGTACTGTGAATTAAAGAGGATAAAGGGTTTTTTAAACCATTTTTATACATTTATTATTTTTCTGTAAGGTTATCTCTTCAGGTAGAGCTATGTGATATTATAATTTTGCTTTAAGTGATTATATATGTAAAAAATAATCCAATGTAAATTTGAGCATGATAATTAGAAAAAATAGATGTGATTTTTCTCCTTTTCCTTTTTTCATTGGGCTTCTGCTTTAAAAGTAGGAATAAATGTTATTCTTTTGGAATTACATAGGTATATTTGAGGTTTTCTTTATTGAATAATTATCTTTCTTATAACTCTAAGGGGAGAAGAAAATAAAGTTTTATTGGCATATATTAGTTACACAGAAGGGGATTTTATTGTTACATCTCCATAACCCTCTTAAAAAAACCAGTCTCATAGAATGAGGATTTCAGTAAGCATTGATACACGTTTTCATTCAACATTATACTGAAGGGAAGAAAAAAGTGTGAAAAATAATAGGTAATCAAATTGGATTTGGAAGAGGCAACATATCTTTATTTGCACATTATATGATTATATAGGCAATGTGAAATAAGCACAGACAAATTATTAAAATAAACAAGAGAGCTCATCAGATATTTTGGATAAAATATCAGCATATAAACAAAATTGAAATCCCCTTTGTACTTCAAATTGTATTTTATAGAATATAATACTTAGTGACAAGAGAAACTTTCAAAAAGATTCATGTCATTTGGATCAATTTATATATGTATATACATGCATATATACATGATGGACACATCAATCTGCAAAGTAATATTATACATGGTTTAGGATATATGCAAACATCGTGTTTATAAGACTTAAACTAAATCTTGCATGATAATGACAAACTCTAAATTTATAAAGCTCTAGGAAGGGAGTGGGGATGAGATTGGAGATGATGGCACATGGATTTCCCCCAGAATCCATCATTCTTTTTATTTAAAAATAAGATGCAAATAACTACAAAAATAATACTTAACCAAGACACATTGGAGATGTGTGTGGTACATTTATTGCTGCAGTTTTCTCTATAGAATGTTTCACAACAGTAAAGGAATAGGGTAATCTAGGAGATTAGTTGCATTGGAATAAGGAGGAGTCCATCACATACCTTAGGTTTTCTCTAAAAAAATCAGAGCTATGCAGGGCCGGGAGTTTGGCCTAGTGGTAGAAAACTTGCCTAGCACGCACGAAGACCCAGCTTCAATTCTTCGATACCACATACATAGAAAAAAAGCTGGAAGTGGTGCTGAGGCTCAAGTGGTAGAGCTTTAACCTTGAGAAAGTCCAAGGACAGTGCTCAGGCCCTGAGCTGAAGCCCAGGACTGGCAAAAAAAAATCAGAGCTATGCAAAGCTGTAATGTGCTGTCTTGTAGGAGTAATCTTGCATGTGGATGTGGGATAGGAGGAGTGAGTTCCTTGTTCTAAGTGTTCAAAAAGAATCTTATTTCTTGGGGAAATATACACTAATTTTCTATGGTTGCATAACAAGTACCATATGCCTAGCATATGGTACAAAACAAGGTAAGAGTCATTAGCCCTCACACTTCTGTAGGTCAAAACTCTGACATAGCATGACTGATTTTATGTTTTTGATATTACAAGGTTAACATTACAGTGAGAGTCAAGTTGAATTCTCATCTGGAGGCTCTAGGGAAAATTCAAACTCTTGCTGGCAGAATGCAGTGCCTTTTGGTTGTCAGACTTAGATCTCCACCTTCTTATTTGTTGCTAGTTGGGCATCATTGTTAGTTCCCAGATACTACCCCACTTCTTGTTATATGGTTTCTTCTGTCTTCACGTTGGTAGTGCTATCTTGAGCCTTCTTAAGAAGTGCTTCGAATCTCTAAGTTCAGTTCTTCCTTAAACTGCATTCAAAGGTCTCATGTATAAAATCAGACCATATAACGTAAGTTAACTGTGGGAGTCAAACAGCTTTATGGCCTCATGGGGCATTTACCTGTGTTGCATTTCAGCAATTTAGCTATCTTATTTCAGCATTCTGTGTTTTAGTGGTTATATAAACTAGTTTCTCAGATGCTTCTGTGAACCAGCTTTACCATTCCACTGATACATTCATTAACAAGTGAAATAGGTCCTTGTGTGACATATGCTCTGTATGGTTGTATGATTGTTATGGTGGTTTTTATTATTTAATTTTATTATCAAGGTGATGTATAGAGTGGTTACAGTTACATTCGCAAGGTAGTGAGTACATTACTTCTTGAACATTGTTATCTGTTGTCATCTTTTTTCCCCCACTTTCCCTCCACCCATTGCCATGTGCTTTTTAAAAAATTTTGAAAATTATTCCTGGACAGGGTTGTATGATCAAATACGTTTTTGACAAGTCAACTGAAATACATTTATAAAGGGTTCTTAACAATGTGCCTCTCCTAGCTTTCAATTTACTATTTAAAAAGTAGATGATGCAGCATTTTGACAACTTCTTTGACACTGGGCACTTTTTACTCATTGTATCTTTAGAAAATGCTGCCCTACATAGTCATTATCTATGATATTATAATCATGACCACAATCTCTAAAAGGGATCAGTTACTTAATTGAATCTCATCTCAGTGGGAGAACCATGTGTTAAAGATAGTGAAAGGGGGTTTTGGTATCACTTGTCTATTCAGGATGAGGGAAAGTTTTGGTCCCATTTTAATAATTTAAGATAAATCAGAACTCTAATATCTTTTCTGTACCCCTCCCTCATCCCCGTCCATCCCCAAGTCCTGTGAGAGAGAGCTATCCAATGCATTTTTGTTCTTCCTGGAGCTGTCATTACCAACAACCTATCTTTCCAGCCCAACAAAATGTTTGTACATGTCTCCTTTTTCAATGATGTCCAGGATAACTCTCCCACAAAATTGGAGAGAACCCACTCGTGGTTTGGGAGTAAAAGTAGTTGTGTCAGGAATTCTGGGTTCTGTTTCTGTAGCCCTACATCAGCAGAGGACTGGATAGAGCCCAAACCCCTGTTCCAACTATGGTTTCCCATTCTGGAACACTCTCTTTTCATTTGGGGGGCTTTGTGTTTTCCCAGAAAGGCTCTCACTTTCTCTTTCCACTGCCAATTGATTCCCTTGAGTCTCAACTAAAGTTGGGGAATTTGAGGATTGTAAAGATTGGCACTTTGTGGTTCACTTCAATTTGGAAGCAAATTCTGTATGGGATCACGTCTCTAAATGTAGGCAGCAGAGAAATTGCTTTTTTAATGAGCAAGCAAGGACCTGGAAGAATGTCCTTATAGCTAATTGCATTAATTTAAAGTGAGCAAACTACTAAAGTTTAGATTTTTAAATCCCCAGAAGCATTTTCAACAAATGGAATTTGATCACCTCTTCATACCTACTGGAACAAATTCTCTCAAGCCTCAAGCAGGTGCTCCTCAAGCTAAATTACATAAAAGATGACTGAAGTTGGTAAACTTCATCCTCAATGAGCTCTACAAGAGAAATATGGTCATTCATAGCATCTAAACAATTGACACTTACCACTGCCCACCTCGGCCTTGGATATGGTTCAGAGTGTAACAGGTCTTGACTCAATGGCTCCCTCAGGTAAGTCTTCAAATTCTAAACCAAACCTTAGCTTTTTTTCCCCTAGTGATTGTCACCCCATCACATCCCTAAAGTGGTAGTCAACTGCTTAAGGGCAGACCTCACATTTCATAAATATATTTTCTTCTTCTCTTAAAATTTAGCAGTGAGAGAATAAGCCAAAGCCTTTCCTACTATATCACAGGATTTTTTCTTTGACTGGGAGTCTTGTTACAGCAATTTATTGTATTTGTAAGTACAATGATGGTTATCATCTTACATATTATACTTTTCTGTTTATTTTAAAATATATTTTATTATTATTGTAGAGGTGACATACAGACATACGGTTATATGAATCAGGTTATGATTATATGAGTCAGTACAATTCTTTTTGAACCATGTCTCCCCTTCCCTCACTCTCTCCCAGTTTACTTCACCTGTTCACACTCACAAAATGTTCAGTTCATTTTCTACATAGTGTAGTGAGTGCCACCATTGTATTTGTTCACCCTTTGTTCCACCTTTGCTGTGCCCCCTTACCCTCCCAAAGACAAATACAAAGCTCTTGTTTTCATATCCTGGAGATCCTTTCATTTAGCCTCATCCGATATGACCTTATGTATATAGGTATTGTCCTATTGTAAATCTCTGCTAGGAGAATCTTAGATGTGCACTAATTATTACCAATGAGAGAAACCATTGAGCCTATGTTCCTTTGGGTCTGGCTTACTTCACTTAATATGATTTTTCCCAAGTCTTTTTATTTCCTTACAAATGGGACAATGTCATTCTTTCTAATGGAAGCACAGAATTCCATTGTGCATAAATACCACATCTTCTTGATCCAATCATCCACTGAGGGGCATCTGGGTTGGTTCATATCTTAGCTATGGTAAATAGTGCTGCAATGAACATGATTGTGCTAGTGGCTTTAGTATAGGACCTCAAGCTCTTGCTTGGATTTTTCATTCAGTGTTGGCTCTCTACCACTGAAGCCATACCTCCACTTATGGCTTTGGGGGTAATTGGAGATAAGCATCTCACAGACTTTTTGGCTTTGAACTACAAACCTCAAATCTCAGCCTCCTGAGTAGCTAGGGTTACAGGTGTAAGCCACCAGTGCCCCACTAGATTTGATTTTAAAGACAGAGGAAGATCTGCTTGCTCATTTCACCCATGATGATGCCTTATTTCCTTCTACCACATTTAAAGCCAGCCCACTCATTGTTTTGATCAGTCTCCAGTGAGAGAAACTTTCTTCATGAAACTCTACTGACACTGAAAATGAGTAAGAATTTTCAACCCTTTTCTCCCTTTGTAGCAGGTGCTGGGGAAGAAGTAACACTTGTTCCTTCCCAATGGTTCTTTTAAAAAAGTATTTCTTTGGTAATAGGATACCATTTAACATTGTGCACAGTTGGCTGGATTTTAAAATTATAGATGAAAACTTAAAAAAATAGTGCACATGTAAAAATAATCTAATGTGTGAGAACAGAGTGCCTGAGCAGCAGACGGTACACTCTGGAGCTGGTCGTCCTGATCCCATGTCTGTCACCAAGTTTGATGTCACTGAATAAAGCATTTCAGAATCAAATAATTAAGCACCCACTGTGTGCTAGATGTTATTTTAGCTGACAAGGCATGATGTCAGCTACATTGGCTACATTTTTAACTTACTCATTCTCTGAGTATAGGAACAGAATGTTACACCTTTCCCCTTTTGGTAGGAATTAGGAAAAATACAAATGAATATTTTACATTAGAGCTAAGTAAACCTTGACCTTGACCTTTCCAAAATGAAACATTTTCCACATTCATTCCCTTGACAAACTTGAACCAATGACACAGTGGTTACAATTCAGAGAGAGTGAGAGAGACAGGCAGAGACAGAAACAGAAACGAGAGAGACAGAGAGACAAAGAGAGACAGTTAGGAGTCCTTTCCTGAAAGACTAGCCAAAGAAGAGTTTCTAGAATACTAAGATCCTTACTCAAATCTTGCCTCCCAAATTCTAATTATATTGTCTTATATTTCTTTGGTCAACAAGGATGTATGGGAATTTATTTATGTAATTATATCTTTGAAAATATGAGTTAGTGCATTCTTCTTCTTAAATTTTTATTGTATCGTATAGAAGGGTTACAGTTATATTCGCCAGATAGAAGGTGCATTACTCTCTCACATTGATACCCCTTCTCATGCTTTTGTCCCCATTTCCCTCCCCCCACCCCCTCCCCTCATCTTGTTTTCCCCCCTTCCCTTTCCTATTTCAAATAAACAAATAAATGTATATACAATATATCTGGTAACAAAGTCAGATACTATAACAACATGAAATTAACCGAAGGGCAACAAAAGAGAAGAGAAATAACATAGTACATTAAGAACAACAATCACACATTATGAACCTCTTGTTTCCATATCCTGGAGGTTCTTCCTTTTAGCCTCATCCTATATGGCCTTATGTATCTAGGTTTTTTCATATATTTTTATTGTAATTAATAGAAGGGTTACATTATATTCACAGATAGAAGGTGCATTACTTCACAAACATTGAATCCCTTTCTCATGTCTTGGTCCTCATTTTCCTCTCCCCACTCTCTCCCCTCATCTTGTTTTCCCCCTTCCCTATCCTATTTCAAATAACTAGATAAACATTTATATAATATATCAGATAACAAGGTAAAATACTGTAACATTGCACACTACAGGGAACTACTACAGGGAACACTACAGGGAACTACTTGTCTGTGGTCTAATCAGTGATGGACAACTTTCCTCTTCTCTTCTCTTCTCTTCTCTTCTCTTCTCTTCTCTTCTCTTCTCTTCTCTTCTTCTCTTCTCTTCTCTTCTCTTCTTTGTCAGTCATGGAGCTTGAACTCTGGGCCTGGGCATTGACCCTGAGATCTTCAGCTCAAGGCTAGTGCTCTACCACTTTGAGCCACAGCACCACTTCCATGGATAAGTTTTCTGATTCTGGGGAATATCCAAGGTAGATATAGTCAACCTGTCATAGAAGCTATAAAAATGTGGCATTCAGGGGAAAATGGGGACCAAGACATGTGAAAGGGTATCAATGTATGGGAATTAATGCACCATCTATCTGTCAAATATCATGTAACCCTTCTATTAATTACAATAAAAATATATGAAAAAAATAAATAAAATAAAATGTAAAAAAATGTGGCATTCTTAATAGCTGAACTGAATACTGGATCTGAAAATTAATGTTAAAAAAAACCCATATCCAATGCCAGAAATGAGGATGATTAAGTACTATTTTGAATTTTTTTTGAGATTGAGTCTGATTCTGTGGCCCATACTCCACTTGAATTCCTAGATTCAAGCAGTACTTCTGCTTCAGCCTCTTGAGTATTGAGGAATAAAGGTATATGCCATTGTCCCCAATTTAAAGAGCTAATTTTATTTTTGCCAGTCCTGGGGCATGAACTCAGGGCTTGAGCTCTGTCCTTAGGCTTTTCTCAAGGCTAACGCTCTACCCCTTGAGCCACAGCATCACTTCCAGCCTTTTCTATGTATGTGGTACTGAGTAATTGAACCCGGGTCTTCATGGATGCTAGACAAACACTCTACCGAACTCCCAGCCACTAAAGAGCTATTTTTGTAAAGATCAATTACATGGAATAAAGATGGAAGTGAAGATTTGTTTGATTTTTTAAAATAATATTTTGATTTTTTCTTAAGTAGTTGAACAAAGGAGTTGCTATTCAACAAATCAGTTTACGAATACAACGTATCTTAACAGATGACATCCATTTCATCATTCTCATCCACCGACCCCTAACCAACTCCTCCCTTCAATTTTCTTCATTTTCTAGGATGTATATCAAACATTATGATTGTAATTTCCACCTTCTGACTTGACTTGTATGGAATCAACTGCCATCTGATATATGAAAACAATCCTAGTCTGAAGAAAAAAACATAAATATAAAAGAAACAGAGATGAGCATCAATGGCTCAGTCCTGTATTAAAAGCTACTCAGGAGATTTAGATCCAGAGGTTGGCTATTGGAATCCAAGCAGAAAAAAATCTTTAAGAATGAATCTGCAAATTAACAAGCAAAAAGCAGGGCTAGAAGTATGACTCAAGTGGAAGAGTGCCAGCCAAGTAAGCAAGCAGAACAAGGACAAGATCCTGAGTCCAACCTTAAGCAATGCAAAAGAAAAAGGGAGCATTTACTAGAGTGTGTCACCACATCACAGCTTAGATATTATTCTTGTCTGGTGTGAAAGCAAGCAGTTTCTCTGTATGTGAAAATGTCAAAGTCATGGCAGAGGTTCTTTTTCATAAAGCAAGCAGATCTCATTTAAATTAGGAGGTCTCATTTAACTCAGGAAAGCTAACTTCTCCTGACTACCTAGTCCAGAGAAGAGCCCCTAGGATGGTAGACAACATTGCATGAAGAGCTAGAGTTCTGTCTGTCTCTTTCCGTGCTATTCTTGGTCATATCTTTTTTCTCCTTTTCTTTTATTGTTGGGATAACATATAGAAGGGTTACAGTTACATTGGTCAGGTAGTGGGTGTGTTACCTCTTGTACATTGATACAACTTTTTATGTTTTTCTCCCACATTCCCTCCCCAACCCCTCTCAAGCATCTTGGCTTTTTCTTTGCAAGTCCTGAGGCTTGAACTCAGGGCCTGGGCAATGTTATTGGACATTGTTTGTTCAAGGCTATCACTCTGCCACTTGAGCACAGCACCACTTCCAGCATTTTCTATGAATGTGGTACTGAGGAATAGAACCCGTGTCTTTGTGGATGCTAGGTAAGCACTCTACCACTAGGCCAAACTCCTGGCCCTCTTTGTCATATTGTATAGCCTTAATTCCATAAGGAAACACCTAGTTAGTGGTCAGGCCTGGGAATAATCAGAAGGGTGGCCTACATGGATATCAGTCCTTGACACACCATAGCTAAAGTTCTGTAGTGTTAGCCATCTGTAAAAAAAATGCTAACTGGATCTTTCTGATTTCCAACTCACCACCTTTCCTTACTCTTGTCCTGTGGCTTTTGGAGCATTTCAATGATAGGCCCTGTCTGCCTCCCACAATAGTGCATTAACACAAATTCTTTCCACACTGTGTTTGTGCCTCTGCTCTCCTGCCCCTTCACTTCTGAAATGGCTCAGCCCTAAGTGGTGATTCTTTCCAGGAACAAGGCAAATGAATTCTCCAATTGTGGACTCCTAAACTGAGTGTAAACTGCTTGAAGGTTTGCACTGGAGAGTAAAGAGCAATCTGCATCCTGCTGTAACTGGGTGTGAGGAATCTAGCGGAGACAGTCAGGATAGGGGACAACCCAAAATATCCCAACGTTATCAAATATGCTAGTAGTGGAGGTGAAAACACTCTCATTTAAGAACCACTAATCTCCATCAGCCTATATAATAAATTAGGTCGATATTGTAAAATTAACCACACCAGAACTCGATGGCTTAAAACAACCATGATTCATCATTCTATTAGTTACATTTTCTCTTGTGATTATAATCAAGTGACAGCTTGGCTGAGAACATTTGCAATTTACATCAAGATCTCACAATACTTCAGTCTCAAACACCAGCCCTCCTCTCAAGATTGTTTGTCTCTATAGCACTGAGCTATGGAGAGTGATAGGCATGCCTGTCTTCTCCAATGCTAACCTGTCACACAGCAGTTGCCACGGTCACCAAATCCCCTCAATGGATTTTGAGTTTGTGAGAAATGTAGGTTGTTGCATATCTATGTATTCTAGTCTGTTGCTAGGGTTACCTGTGGTTGTGAGTTTGGCTTTCCCTTTTCTCTGGAGACTTGGATTTGAAGCTATGCATTGTTTCCTACTTTTCTCTGTACCTATCTGTTTCTCTGTGCTTTTCAGCTGTTTTGTTTCTCTTGCACTGTTTTCCTCTCCCATTTCAGAATAAAGTCTTATATTTGTTAATTTAGTTGTTTTGTGTCTGGGATCTGTCCCTGAGAAGTTTTTTTGTTGTTGTTCAAAGCTAATGCTATAGGAAATGGAGCTATGCTTTTTGTTGCTTAACTGGAGACAAGTCTCACAGATTTTCTTGCCTAATCTGCCTTTGAACCACAGTCCTCAGATCTCAGTCTATTGAGTAGCTAAGATCATAGGCATGAGCCATTGACATTTGGCATCTTTCTTCTTAAGTGTTTAATTTTTTTGATGCTATTATAAAATTGATTTTTCTCAATTTTCTTTTTTTCATAGTTCACGCTCAGTAGATAGAGAAATGCCTGCCAATATACAGAGTTTATTCATTAGGACTAACATCATTGTTTTCTTTTATTGCTGTCCCTTTAGAAAGTGTTTACTAAAAACCAGACAGAGATTCATCAAAGAAAGAGAACTATAGACCTATATCTTTGATGAACATCGATGCAAAACTTCTCAACAAAATACTAGCCAACCGTCTACAACAACTCATCAAAAAAATTATACACTATGATCAAACTGGATTCGTCACAGGGAGGCAAAGCTGGTCCAACATATGCAAATCAATTAATATAATTCAACACATCAACAGGAGAAAGGACAAAAATAACATGATTGTCTCAATAGACGCGGAAAAGGCATTGGACAAGATCCAACACCCCTTTATGTTAAAAGCTCTGGAGAAACTAGGAATCCATGGAACATTCCTCAATGTAATAAAGGCTGTGTATGAGAAACCCACTGCTAGTATTACACTTAATGGTGAAAATCTAAAGCCATTCCCTCTAAAATCAGGAACGAGACAAGGATGCCCACTCTGTCCACTCCTCTTTAACATAGTACTAGAATTCCTAGCCAGTGCAATAAGGCAAGAAGCAAGCATAAAGGGGATCCAAGTAGGGAAAGAGGAAATAAAACTATCCCTCTTTGCAGATGACATGATTCTATATTTAAAGAATCCTATAGACTCTACTCCCAAGCTCCTTGAGCTGATTCAA
Organism: Megascapheus bottae; assembly: GCF_031878675.1. Classification (NCBI taxonomy): domain Eukaryota; kingdom Metazoa; phylum Chordata; class Mammalia; order Rodentia; family Geomyidae; genus Megascapheus; species Megascapheus bottae. The sequence goes on from NC_143547.1 coordinate 27,068,156, forward strand.
AGCTTTGGAAGAGTAGCAGGCTATAAAATCAACCCTCAAAAATCAACTGCCTTCCTTTATGCCAACAGTGAGAGGAACGAGGCAATAATCAGGAAAGAAACTCCTTTCACAATAGCCTCAAAGAAAATAAAGTACCTAGGAATTAGCTTAACTAAGAATGTAAAGGACTTTTGACGAAAACTTTAAAACCCTAAAAAAGGAAATTAAAGCAGAACTTAGGAAATGGAAAAACCTCCCATGCTCCTGGATTGGAAGAATCAACATTGTGAAAATGACAATCTTGCCAAGAGCTATCTACAAATTCAATGCAATACCCATCAATATCCCAATGGCATTCTTTAAAGAAATAGAAGAGGCAATTCAAAATTTCATATGGAATAATAAAAGACCCCGTCTAGCAAAAACACTTCTTAGCAGAAAGAACAGCGCTGGAGGAATTTCAATTCCAAACTTTAGACTCTATTACAGAGCTATAATTCTCAAAACAGCTTGGTACTGGCACAAGAACAGGCCTGAAGACCAATGGAATAGAACTGAGGACCCAGATATTAAACCACAGACCTATGGCCACCTAATCTTTGACAAGGGAGCCAAAAAAATAGAATGGAAGAAAGACAGCCTCTTCAACAAGTTGTGCTGGCAGAACTGGTTAAGCACCTGCAGAAAACTAAAGCTGGATCCTTCTTTGTCACCATGCACTAGAATTAACTCCAAATGGATCAAAGACCTGGAGATAAAAGCTGACACACTGAAAACTTTACAGGAAGGAATAGGAGATACACTAGACCTCCTTGGCACAGGTGGAAACTTTCTTAATAAGGACCAAGAATCACAACAAATCAGAGAAAGGCTGGATAACTGGGACTGCAGTAAACTGCAGAGCTTTTGTATGGCAAAGGACATAGCTAGTAAATTAAATAGGAAGATCTTCACCAACCAAACAACAGACAAAGGCCTCATCTCTAAAATATATCAACAACTCAAAAAATTGAATCACTCCAAAACTAATCTCCAAAGTAACAACCATCCCATTAAAAAATGGGCCAAAGACTTAAAGAGAGTCTTCTCTGAAGAAGAAACAAAAATGGCCTATAGACACATGAAGAAATGCTCAACATCTCTGGTCATAAAAGAAATGCAAATCAAAACAACTCTAAGATTCCACCTCACTCCACTTAGAATGACCAGGATCAGGAAAACGAATAATAACAGATGCTGGAGGGGATGTGGCCAGGAGGGATCACTACTACACTGTTGGTGGGAGTGCACACTCGTTCAACCACTATGGAAAGCAGTGTGGCAGTGCCTCAAAAGGCTAAACATAAAACTCCCCTATGACCCAGCAATTCCACTACTTGGCATTTACCCAATCATCCAGAAACAAGGACATACTAAATCCACTAGCACAACAATGTTCATTGCAGCACTATTCACCATAGCAAAGATATGGAACCAACCTAGATGTCCCTCAGTTGATGAGTGGATCAACAAGTTGTGGTATTTGTACACAATGGAATTCTATGCTGCTGTCAGAAAGAATGACATTGCCCATTTGTTAGGAAATGGAAAGACTTAGAAAAAATCATATTAAGTGAAGTAAGCCAGACTCAAAGGAACTTAGGCTCAATCGTTTCCCTCGTTCGTTATAATCAGTAGAAACCTTGGGCTCTACTAGCAGGGATCTGCAATAGAGAAAAATCTTGATACATAAGGCCATATAGTATGAAGCTAATTGAAAGGACCTCCAGGATATTGAAACAAAAGCCATATAATGAATGATTGTTGTCCTTAATGTACTATGTTGTCTCTCATCTCCTTTGCTGTCCCTTGGTTATCTCATATCGTTATAGTATCTCACTTTGTTATCTGATATATTGAATTTATTGTATTTGGTTATTTGAAATTTGATAGGGAAGGGGGGAAAACCAAGACTGATGGGGGGTGTGGGGGGGAGGGAAATGGGTACGAAGACATGTGAAAGGGTATCAATGTATGTGAATTAATGCACCTTCTATCTGGCAAATATCATGTAACCCTTTTACTAATTACAATAAAAAATGCAAAAAAAAGAAAGTGTTTACTACATGTAAAATCAATTTGTTCAAGGTCTTTCTTGCCAATTTCGGTGCTTTACATGTTTTCTTGCCTGCCTGGAATGTCCAGTTCTATGCTGAGTAGATGGGCCAAAAGTAAAATCTTCGTTTTGTTCTTGCTATTAAAGGCAATGTTGGGGCCTAGTGGTAGTGTGTCCTAGCGGTAGAATGCTTACCTAGCGTGCTTGAAGTCCTGGGTTCAAGTCCTCTGCAGGATATACAGAGAAAAACCTGAAAGTGGTACTGTGGCTCAAGTGGTAAGAGCATAAGCTTTGAGGAAGCCCAAGGACAGTGTCCTGGCCCTGCATTCAAGCTTCAGGATTGGCAAAAAGGGAAAATTTTTTCAGCTTTTTTATCAGTACGTGTGATAATAGTTGTACTCTTGGGCATATGGTGTTGATTATGTAGAAGTATATTCCTTCTATATTTAGTTTGTTGTAAGTTTTGAAAAGATAATGAATTGTGTTCATGTTTTTCTACATGCTGAAATTATGTGATTTTTATTTTTCATTCAATTATTTAAATATTTAAATATTGAATTATTTAAATATTTAGTAAACCCTTGAGTCCTGGACTTTCTTTTCTATTGTATTTTATTGTCAGGGTAATGTATAGAGGGGTTACATTTATATTCATCAAGTGGTGGGTACATTACTTCTTGAACATTGATACCCCTTCTCATGCTTTTATCCCATTTTCCCCACCCACTCCCAATCTTCTTGTTTTCATCTTCCCTTCCCTATTTCAAATAAGCAAACGTGTATACAACATACTAGGTAATAAAGCCAGATACAGTAACAGCATGAGATTAACCATAAAGGGAAAAAAGAGAAAAGAAATAACTTCACATAGTACATTGAGAACAACAATCACACAGATAAACCTCCTCTTATGGACTTCCCTTTCTTTGGAGGTTTTTGTATATGTTTTCTAGGTTGTTACATTGTCATACAATTATTCATATATTATGATCTGTCATATTTCTCTAGTTTCAGGTGTAAATTGTTTCTCTTTCATTTATGTTTCATTAAATTTTAAAGAATGTTTTCTTTTTCTTATTGTAAACTAAAGGTTTATCAATTTTGTTTTTTTTTTCAAAAGACTAACTCATTTTCTTTTTTTTAGGATTCTAGGCTCTTTAATCACCAATTTTTAGGTTTTACAAATATTCTTAGGACAAGACAATTCAGGTGATGAAAATTTTGTAGTGGCACTTCTTGTACATAAAGAACAATCATGCTCCAGTTTTTCTGTAAATAACTATTGGCTAGGATAACAAACATTGACATGGAAACAAAAATGTAAAGCTGCGAATCACTGCATTTATATTTACAAAAAGCCATAAATAAGTATGCACCTCTTCTTTATTAGGACAACTTGAATAGAGGTCTAAACATTAAGGCTGTGATGATTTTGAAACATGGAAATCTAAGTTAAGGCTTTATGTTTGCTCTGAAACTCACATTCATAGCCAACTCAGACCAAAGCCTAGGTGTATTTCCTGGATAGAGTTGGTCTGGCAGGACATGGCCATGTGAGTAATCCATCTAGTCCAGCTAGGTGGGTGGCACATGCTAATAGCAACAGTGTCCATTTGCTTTAACAAATCACTAATTTCTTCTTAGTTTATTTTGGGGACAGCCACACAATAGAGAATTTGGGGACAGACTTAGAAAACTCACAACTACACTCATTCTTACTGGCCTAGAAGTTGGGCAACAACCATGAATTTAATCTACTTAGCACAGAGAACCCCTTACCCCAACATTATTTTGCCTCTAAACAGAAAAAAAAAGTCCCTGAATACCAAAACACTAGTTTTTGAACATCTTCACAGAATTCCACATTGGAGATGGATCTGTGGTGTAATTGTCAGCCTCAAGGCAAAATATGGGACCAAAAAATGGGAAAGGCGAGCTGTGGACGGGAGGAAAGGACCTTATAAAACAGTGCAGACTACACTCTTGCTGTCAGACTTAGGGGTGCCAAGTATTGAGATTGGGCTGGGCCCCAGGTATCCTTTTCAACAATGAGAGGGACAGTTGGAGCATTGTGAGAAGCAGGCGCAGGGCCTCATCTGACCATCTGGAGCGCATGGAGGACATACTGTAAAATAGGGTCTCCTGCCCTGCCATCTCCACAATGTTCTATTTTTTTCATTTTATAAGTAGAATGCATTTTATTTTTTTCATATATTTTTATTGTAATTAATAGAAGGGTTATATTATATTTGCCAGATAGGAGGTGCATTAATTCACATACATTGATACTATTTCTCATGTCTTGGTCCCCATTTCCCTTCCCCCACCCCCACCCCTCATCTTGTTTTCCCCCATTCCCTATCCAATTTCAAATAACCAAATACAAATATATCCAATATATTAGATAACAAAGTGAGATACTGTAACAATATGAGATAACCAAAGGACAGCAAAAGAGATGAGAGATAACATAATACATTGAGGACAACAATCACTCATTATATGGCTTTTGTTTCTATATCCTACAGGTCCTTTCACTTAGCGTCCTACTATAGGGCCTTATGTATCTAGGTTTTGCTCTATTGCAAATCTCTGCTAGGAGAGTCCAAGGTTTCTACTGATTATGACAAATGAGGGAAACCATTGAGCCTATGTTCCTTTGAGTCTGTCTTACTTCACTTAATATGACTTTTTCTAAGTCTTTCCATTTCCTATCAAATGGGGCGATGTCATTCTTTCTGACAGTCGCATAGAATTCCATACAATGTTCTATTTTGTGTGCATTCTACTGGGATTGCTTGCTGGTGGCTGGTGGCTCCTGGATAGCTTTGGGATGGGGACTGGACAGGGAGGAGACCAAGGCCATTCAAGGAAGGGAGAAGGACTGAAGGTTAAGTTAATCAGCTCATGTAATGGAAGCTTCCATACAAATCCAGGACTGGCTTTGGAGCACTTCTAGATAGCTGGCCATGTATATGGAGGGCCCGGGAGGGAGGCATGTCGGGAGAGGACGTGGAGCCCAGTTTCCCTTCCCTCACACCTCACTTAGAGCACCTCCGCAGTACCCTCTGTGATAACATTATTTTCCCGAGTTCTGGGAGCTGCTCTAGCATACTAACTCTATCACAAGATATGCAGACAGCGTCTGCTGCAGACATGGCTGCTGGCTGGCAGGCAGAAAATCGTACATCTGGTCACTGTGGTCTTTTCCATCCATGGTGGTAGGCAAACAAAAAAAAATTTTGTGGGTCATGGGTCTTGAACTTGGGGGCCCTACCCTTGAGCCACAGTATCACTAATTGGAGATGAGTCTCATGTTTTGTTAGTGCTGGGCTGGCTTTGAACGGAGATCCTCAGACCTCAGCCTCCAGAGTAGCTAGGATTATAGGCATGAGCCACTGTGCCCAGCTGAAAATGTTTTAAAAGTAGAGCACAGGGGCTGGGAACGTAGCTTAGTGGTAGAGTGCTTGCCTAGCTTGCATGAAGTCCTCAGTTTGATTCCTCATAAACAGAAAACACCAGAAGTGGTGCCATTGCTCAAGTGGTAGGGTGGCAGCCTTGAGCAAAAGAAGCTCAGGGACAGTGCCCTGGCCCTTAATTAAAGCCCCAGGACTGGACTGGCAAAAAACAAACAAAAAAAACCCAAACAAACCATAGCCCACAAAAGTAGAGCACATCCCAGGATAAGCCAAGGGCCCTGACTTCAGAGTTGATTCCTGCGTTTCCGAAGCCTTACTCTTGTTAAGAGGGTGGCTATCTATGTATGGCTGCTCGTGCGCTATTCAGTACCTGCAGCAGTAGACCTCCTGTCCTGGTAGTGGGAACAGCTCATGGGAGAAGGGACAGCGACCACATGAAATCTTGCAAAACTTCAAGATAACTGCGGTTTTCCTTGGTGTATGAGAGTCAGAAGAGACAGCGAGAAGACAAGGCTGTGACAGTGGCAGTCTCCAAATGCAGAAGCATTGGTGAGGGCGCATTAGGAAGGTCTGAGGAGTTTATATCCCAGTACCTCACAAGCCTAGCTTCAGCTAGATGGCTGTATAGGTTTTAAAAGCCAGGTCTGAAATATAGTTTTGTTTTTGTTTTTGTTTTTTTAAGATGGAAAGACAAGCTGTGAAAGAGCAAATGCAGGCAACACAAAAACATTTTTAAATCAACATCTTATACTTTATAATACACTCACAATTATACACAGATTTTCTGTTGACAAGTACAAAAGGCAGAGAGAGGAGAATAAATCGTCGCAGTCACTACATTCCATAGTCAGCATTGTCTCGTGTGTTGTCGATTGGCATGGAGTTGTCAGTGCCATCCAGGATGGATTCCTCCTCAGAAGTTGGAGACTGCGCTCAGCTCAGCACATGTCTGGGTTTCCACAGAGCTAAACTGAGACTCCATTGTGTTCCAGGCCAAATCGACCATGAGAAAGTCGTTCATTGCTGTCTGAGTCTTGTTGCTGATAAAGAACAAACTCCCCAGGGCTTCAAAGCCAGTACTCATGGTCTGTGTCTCCGCACTGCTCAACTGAACCTTGCTCTCTGGAGCAGGCATGGGTCTGGCCGCCGAGGGTCCTTTGGTCTGGGTCTCTGTGTTGGAGGAGTCAGTGCTCATGGAGAAGCTGGAGTGTTTCAGGAGGCTCCCTAGGGGCAGGTGAGAACCACTGTCTAAGAAGTTCAAGTCAAGACTAACTCATTTTTATGGATATTTTTAAGTTTTTAGTTTGCTTTTATTGTGCGCTCGTCCTGGGTCTTGAACATAGGGCCTAGACAATGTCTTTCAGTTATTTTACTCCAGACTAGTGCTCTACCACTTAAGCCACAACTCTACTTCTGGCTTTCTTGGTGGTTAATTAGGGATAAGAATTCCATGGCAAGTGCTGATTGCTCAGGCCTGTAATCCTAGCTACTCAGGAGGCTGAAATCTGAGGATAGCGGTTCAAAGCTAGCCCAGTCAAGAAAGTCTATGTGACTTTTATCTTGAGCTGAAGAGCTCAGGGACAGCACCCACATCCAGAATTCAAGCCGCATGACTGACAAAAAAGTCTCATGGTCCTTCCTGTGCATTCTGGTTTGAACCATGATCTGAGATCTCAGTCTCCTGAGTAGCTAAGATTACAGGCATGTGCCTTGGGTACTAAGCCTTTTCATTGCTGTTGTTGCTTTTCAGATTTCTGTTTCATTTACTTCATTGTTATTTCCTTCCTCCTGCTCTTGGGCTTAATTTTTTTTCCTTGTTCTGGAGGTATTTATTTGAGAATTTTTTTCTTCATATGCTTTAAGAACACAACAAATCTCCATTTTAGAAATGGTTTTTCTGTATCCCATAAATTTCGTGTTATAATTTTGTTTGTCTCACAATATCTGACTTTCCTCTTAACTTATTCTTTGACACACTGGTCATCTAGAAGTAGGTTGCTTAATTTTCAGACATTTGTGAATTTCCCAGTATTGTTCTGTTCTTGATTTTTTGTATCATACTATTATGGTCAGAAAAAATAAAACGTGGAAAGGGGTAACAATGTTCAAGAAGTAATGTACTCACTACCTTATGAATGTAATTGTAACCCCTTTATACATCACCCTGACAATAAAATAAAACTAAACAAAAATTAAAAAATAGAAAAGATATTTGATATGATCTTAATTTTCTTAAATAAGTGAAGACTTGGTCTAACATGTAATCTATCCTGGAGAATATTTTGTGCAATCTTAAGAATATGCATTCAGCTTCTTTTGACTGGAATGTTAGGTTCATTTCCTTTAATGTATAGTTCTGGTTTAATGCTTTCTTCTTGATATTCTTTTTTTTCTTTTGTTATGTCAGTGCTGGGGCTTGAATTCTGGGCCTGGGCACTGTCCTTGAGCTTTCCCAAGGCTAGTGCTCTACCACTTGAGCTACAGCACCACTTCTGGCTTTTTCTGTGTATCTGATACTGAAGAATCAAACCCAGGTCTTCATGCATGCCAGGCAAGCACTCTACCACTAGGCCATGCTTCTGTCCCTCCTTGATTTTCTATCTAGATTATCTATCAACTATTGGACCTGGGATACTGAAATTCCCCTATTATTGTATTGCTGTCTGTCTTTGCAGATCTGGTTTTTGGTTTTGGTTTCTTTATGTATTTATTTGTTTGAGTGTGGAGTACATGTAGATTTACAATGGTCATATCCTTTTGATGAATTGACCTTATATATAATATATAGAGACATCTATTATATAATAACATTCTTTGACTATTATTTTTTTTACAGTTTGGCACTTAAGTCTTTTTATTTGATGTGTATATAGCTACTTCTCTCTTTTCACTTCTATGCCCATGGAATATCTTGTTCTAGCCCTTCACTTTCAGACAGGTCAACTATTCATTCATGTTCATGAGCTATCTGCAGTGTCTCATATTGCCATCTGCAAGGGCAAGTGTGCTTCAACCTCTCTTTACTCATGAATAGCTAGTTGTTAGGAGAGATTGAGGCACACATAGCACTGAGAGCATTTGTAGGGCAGTAGTGGGTGACTTGTAGGTAAGGTATTCTAGACAGCTCCTGTGTGTGTTTTCTGATGATTGTGAAGTTGTTACTAGTTTGAGTTCTCACCCCTGGTAGCTGTGAGTTTCTCCCTCTCTTCCCTGCTATTAACGTCTTCAAACCAATCAGCTGTGCTGATCATCTCAGTATTCCAGATGGGATGAGAAAGAAGTTAGCCTCTTCAGCAGTATCTTAGATGGGAAATTTGGTTACTCATTCATTATACTCTCATTTTCTTCTACAAGAAAAATTATTGGCTGCTGAGGGCTTACTGTTGATGTTAAGCTAGGCTTCCTAGGAGGAGGGGTGAGATTGGTAAAATGAAAATATTCTTGCCCTCTTCCATGAACATCTATTCTTGGATCATTTTGTTCAATTATGTACTGGAAATTGTCTACTAACTCAGCTCACAAAGGTAGGAATCATTGTGAGATATTGGTCTGAGTATTTCAGAACCATATTTACTTGTGTAAGAGCACAACATGGAAATCTCGAGTCTTGAGTGCTGGCATGGTCTACACAAGGAAACAGAATCAGATATGCTCAAGATCCCATCGCTAAAGCCTTAGTTGCAGTTTTATAATGCTTTGGAATGAACATGTATAAGGATTATGATTATAGATAATACTGTAGGTAGGAATAGATATTGAAATGTATGAAGAGTTAAACAGATGTTAGACCAAGATGACTTGCTGTACAAGTTACAAAATGTTTTTTTTTCTATCTTTGTGTTTTGTACTAATCATGTCTAATGAAACAGAATATCTCATCTTCCTTCAGGGACCTGAACAGTGATTTACTTTCTTTATAGATGATGCATCCTTTAGAACAAATGGAATGCTATTGGGTAAAAACTATAGTATCACTTAAAAAGAAATAGAAAGGGAATTATACTAATAAAAATACTGAATATTTTCTAAGCCAATAATTTCACAACAGTACCAGAAATCTAAATATATTTTCAAAATAGCCTTCTGACAGCAAGTAAATTTATATAAGGCACAGTTTGAAAAATGTAACTTTAGTTTTCCATTTTTAGCCTCAAAGCTGAGTCAATGTGAATACTGGATGGTTGGAAGCTCAGACGCCTGCTGCATGGCTCAGTTCTTGCCAGGGCTTTCGATTCTGACCTCTGATCATTGTGATAAAGCAAGACCCCACTTGTTCCAGCCTTGAAGGGACTGTGCAGCAAGGCATTTGAATCGCTCTATGTGCTGTCTGACACCTAATTTTTATCTATCTCTTAGGAGCCGATGACAAATGATTCAGGCAATTCACAAGCTGTCTCTTTAGAGTTGTCAGAAGATAAGAGACTTTTATGTTTTAGTGCTCACTGAGAACAGATGTAACCACTATTCATTTTTATTTATTCTTCTTTTCTAAAATGGTTTCTAGGCTCTTAAGTAAGCTCACTTGCATGGAGAGCTGTAACCTATGCACAGAATGACTTGGAAACTCCTGTGTTGATGATCCCAAAGTATTGGGGCTTATAATTCTGGGTTCATTACTACCTCCAGACATCATAAATTCCTTTGCAGTAACTTAAGAATGGGAAGGCTTTTGTCTACAAAAAGCTATGAGATATAAATACAAGTGAAAAATGAAGAGATTGCCATGTTAGCAAATATTTATCTCACTTGGAGAAAGTTCTGTAAACTTCAACCTCTTAAAACTATCTGACAGATATACAAATAATCTCAGATGAAATGGTGTTGTATATGACTCTGAGAGTGAAAGATTACAGCATTTACTCATAAGAAACATTGACTGGCAGTTTGTTTGGTGAAAGCATACTGTCAAGTACTGAAGATAGTGAACAAGACAACAGCTCACCGTTCTTTTTTATAGCTATTCTGGGGATAGCTATATTCTGTGGGTAGCTAAACAGGCAAATTTTACTTCTCATAATTTGAATGAATATATGATACCTCACAGGATACATCTAGAGCATTTACCTGCAGGATGGAGTTAGTAAGGAAAAAGAAGGAGAAGATAGAGATACATGAGGGAATAGTGAAAGTAGAAGACAGTTCAAGTAGAAGTAGAAACAAAGAGTCTGTAGTTGTTACACAAATGTCTGATAGAGATGAATTTGGAGAAGCAATCAGGAATCAGAGTCTGAAGGTTCTTGTATAGGACTAATAGAAGCAAGACACTGCATTCCTAAGCATGGATAGATATGCCTTTCATCTTTTCAGTCTTCACTCTGCTCGTCTGGGAATTCTGGGAAGGCCCAGCTTCATGGACATGGTATTGATGCAGTCACTTGGAAGGACGCTGTTCTTGAAGTCCAGTTACATGGTCATGGTCTTCCAATCTAAATGATTTTATTTTTGGATTTATATTTGTGCATCCTGACACCTGCCTGGGACATTGCTTCAGCCACATGTTCTTTTCTCCTGATGCTCTACACCTTATCTGGCCTTGGCCCTTAAAGATGATGCCCTGTGGACCTATCAAAGACCTATGTGTAGGGAGGATAGGGCTGTGTACATGTACCTTGGAGCACTTTTACATATGCGGGACAGTGACTGTTACTGCTCTAGGCTGGCAGCTCCATGATATATTTGGTAGGCAACTGTGCTTCAAGGAAAGCAAGCTCTTTGCCCTATGCTGAGGTAGGCACTAGGTGTATCCTGAAGTGAAGATTTAAAGTTCTTTAGGAACAATTCATTGTCATGTATTGGTATGGTAGACCATGGGGAAGAGGGCATTGATTGGACATTCTTGGTTTAATCCTTCCTGGTAGGGTGTTGGGCCAGCAGTGAATTTGAGGGGGAGCTTGATTGCTACATGTAAAGCAGCTACATGTAGAATCTTCAGGTGCCTAGGAGGGTCTATTTTAAGGGCCACAAAGAACAGAAGTCAGCAACCCACAATGCTATATTGACAGACAGCATGGTCAATCCAACAAAGGCAAAATAATCATGTCAGACAAAGAAAGCTGAGATACTTTTATTGCCATTAGACTCACACTATACTGTTAAGTTTTTAAGGAAATGGATCCCTTCATATTACTTATAGAAGCACAATAAAAGAGTGAATAGCTATTGTTCTCTTAAACATCAGTAATAATAATGTCTTATTTGATTTATTATAGATATATATAATGTGTATTATAGACATATATAATGGCAAAATAGGTGGTGGAATATAGTTAAATTGTTTTAAAGTTCTTGTATTGTTAAGACATGAAGAGTATTAAAGTCAACATGATAAGTCAAATATGCGTTTGTAGTTTCCAAACTGACTGTAACATATTGATGGTAATAGAGCGATTATAAAACTGGTAGATGGAATAAAGTGAAATAATAAAATATTTAAGTTATGAAGTGCAATATAGCAACAGAACAGGAATTAATAAAAATATTTACAGATATCTTAAAGGACATAGCATATACTGAAATTCAACAGAGTTTATGTAATTTTCTCTTCAAAACTAGCCTTCTGAAATATCTATTTGCTTTTAGTTTTATCATATAATGTCATCACAATGAACATACATACATCTCTTCTTTGAAGATTGTTGGTTCTTCTTTACTATGATTTCTCTGGCCCTCAATTTTGTCTATTGTGACATGATCTCTCAACTCTCTGTCATTCCATTACTGATGACATAGTACTCCATCTATCAGCATCTTTAAAGAATGCTTTCTGGAAGTGTGTGCACCACTCCAAAGTTGATCTGATTACTCCAGAATGAAAATTATTTTTCTCAATGTACAGTAAGCTTAGATATAACAAAAGCATTTCATTGCACATTTGATTCCAGTCATCCTCCCTATGGTTTGAATAAGTCCCTCAAAAGTTCATGTGTTGAAATCTTAATTCCTCAATGAAGCAGTCTAGAAGGAGATGTTTAGGTTATAGAAATGGGGCCCTTGTGAATAGACTAATGCCTTTTTCACAGGACTGGGTTAGTTATAGCAAGAGTTTAGTCCTCCATCTCACTCTTCTACATGCGATCACCTCTTCCATTATGAAGCTTTCATCAGAAATTAAGAATATGATGGTAGCATAATCTTGGATTTCCTAGGCCTCTAGAACCTTAAGCAAAACTTCTTTCCTTCATAAATCATCAGATTCAAGTATTAATAGGAAAAGAAAGCAGAATAAGACCACCTTCGATCAATATTCTACAAGTTGTTCTTACAGTATTCAAAAACTCTGAGCACTCAATTACCTTTCCTCTCATTGGATCCATGCATTAATCCATGCCTGAATTTATCATGGATCCAAAATGTCACCCCATTACATTTGCTAACCCCCACTATTCACATCCTTTGAATTTGATAAATATACTTTTCAGGACTTTGTTCCATAAACTCGTAGAACAGAGTAGACCTCAAAGTTCAGATAATATACCTTTCTGATGATGAAAATTATAAACGGAAAAGAATCAGATACAGAATGTCTTTAAGGTCCATTACAGGTAGAATAAATCTTCACCTGTCAAGGTTTCTTGCGTTTCATCCAGGCAGTGACTCACTGAAATGGAGTAGTGAACAAAAAAGGAAAATGTCACTGACGCCATCGTTTACTTCATCAAGTAATCCTCCTCCACAGTTCTCCAGGTCCCTGAATGCAAGCCAGTTCAAAGGTAGTTTTGTTAGCTATTTCTTATGCTCTTTCACTCTTTTATATCTGGAAATTTCCTGCTCACCTTGAAATACCAATTCAAATATCATTTTTTTCCTGTTGTGTCTCTGAGTCTATACCCTTAACATCTTCTGCTTTCACAAAGATAAATAATAGTTTGCTCAAATATGTTCTTTAATTTGATATTAATTATGATATATTACAGACAATGGTTTATGTGTCTGAGTCACTAGTTTGGGTACTTCTTAATAACAAATTTTGTGTCTAACCTAACTATATGTTTCCAGTGACTTTCAGGACACATGAGGGGTATCTAGTATTTATTAAACGAAAAATGTGTCTTTTGTGAATTTCTCAAAGTCTACTGTAGTGTAGTTTAGTTTTAAACCTCCTCAAAGGTGCTGCTTTAACTGTTGAAATGTCAAAATGTATAAAAACGTTACATCCAATTTGCTAATGCTATTCTCTGACATGGGAACACATTTCTCAGATTCTTTTCTTTAATTGATAGGAGGACTGGTCTCAAAACATTCAACCATACAGTGAAGGACTGAGAGAAGAAAAGTTGAAATCCTTTAGAGATTGGGAAAAGGATGTCAAAGAGAAGGTGACACATGGAGCTAAAATACATAGGACTTGTCTACGACACAGTAAAAAGCCTTAAAGGATAATATTCAGTTATGATTACAAAGTTATCACCATGTACATGTCAGTATATATATTCATATGTGTTAGGAGAGTAGGAAATAGGGATGTAGAAGGGCAAAAGAAGAGAAAGCCTCAAAGAGAACAATCACAAGAGAATTATCACTACATTTACTGTCTGTCTGTCTATCTGAATGGATGGATGGATGGATGGATGGATGGATGGATGGATGAATGGATGAGTGAAAGATTTGACTGCAAATTCAAGTAACTTTCCTTTCCTTGGAAAATAAGGAATGAATCATTGTCTATTAGCATTAAAAGGGATTTTTTTTGCCACCCCCAGGTCTTGAACTCTTCCACTTGAGCCACAGCCCAACTTCTGGCCTTTTCTATGTATGTGATACCAAAGAATAAAACCAGGGCCTTTGTGCATGCTAGGCAAGCACTCTACCACTAGGCCAAACTCCTGGTCCTAAAAGGGAAATTTTAAAGAGAGAATGAGGTGAAATCAAATTTTAAGGGTTAGAAAAAATGAAGGAAAGAAGAAAAGAAAGGTGATTGAAAGTAAAATTTGGAGTTCTAATTGCATATTTTTCAAAGTGGGCTCATAATCTAATATATTGAAAAATCCATGTAGTTTTAGTAAAAACATATGATGAGTTTAATGAGTATCTTATCTATGAGAACTTGGGCTAGGAGGAAGAATTTTGTTCAATAATCATTTTATAATATGCAACTGTCATTTTACAAATATGATCATGTCTCTAATCCATATAGCTAGTTATAGAGCATCAGTGATTGTAGATTTTCTGTGATCTTTGATCAAAGGACCAGAAAAACTGTGTTGACTATTTATTTTTTATTGTAATTAATAGAAGGGTAACAATTATATTTGCCAGATAGAAGGAGAATTACTTCATACACATTGATACCCCTTCTTATGTTTTTGTCCCCATTTCCCTCCCCTCACTCCTCCCCTCATCTTGTTTTCCCCCTTTCCTTTCCTATTTCAAATAAACAAATAATCGTATATACAATATACCAGATAACAAGGTAAGATACTGTAACAATATGAGAATAAGAAAGGGACAACAAAAGAGAACAACAATCACACATTATATGGCTCTCGTTTCCATATCCTGGAGGTCCTTTCTTTTGGCCTCATCTTATATGGCTTTAGGTATCTATGTGTTGACTATTTCTTATGGAGAGAATTCCTGTTAAATATAATATATCTACAATATTGCTCTGTCAGCTTTATTTGATAAGATCATTTGACCCATTAGTCAAAAAAAATAGCTGTGGTATGGCCATATGCTTTGTGAAACATACATGAAATAGCTCTGAAACATGTCACTCCACACATTTCTGTTTAAGTCTTAAAATTCTGAAAACCTTTTTTTTTTAGCAACTAATTCTTTAAATTTATGCTATGGAAAAAGAAAACATTAGCTGTGCGCCAGTGGCTCATGCCTGTAATCTTAGCTTCTCAGGAGACTGAGATCTGAGGATCGAGGTTCAAAGCCAGCCTGGGCACAAAAACTCCATGAGACTCTTATCTCCGAGTAACTGCCAGAAACTCAAAAGTGGTGCTGTGGATCAAGTGGTAAAATGATAGCCTTGAGCTGAGGAGTTCAGGGACAATGCCCAGGCCCAGAGTTCAAACTCCATGACGGAGAAAAAAAGAAAGCAAGCAAGACAGAAAGAAAATATTTTGTGTGGTGGTCTGGATGAAACTTAAGAGTCTGACATATGATTTTAAACTGAGAATTAGTAAATACATAGCATACTTCAATAAAGTATATCCCAACATACTGAATTTAAATTAAAAATTAAAGCCAGCTGGAGGAATGGCTGTATAGCATAATGCTTGCTTAGCATTATGCAAGTACTGGCCTTGAGCTCAAACTTCAGTACCATTAAAAAGGAATAAAATGTAAAATAAACTTTAAAAAAGAGAAATGTGAAGAATAAAACGCTGAGGCCAGGGCTGGGAGTTTAGCCTGGTGGTAGAGTGCTTGCCTAGCATGCATGAAGACCCGGGTTTGATTCCTTGGTACCACATACATAGAAAAAAAGCTGAGGCCAGAAAACTTACTTAAGCAAATGAACAGATGTTACAAAATACTGATTTTCTATAGGAAGCTCATATTAGACTAGAAAGTTCATTGTGATATTTAGTATCAATACAATGAAGGCAAATCAAGACATGATTCTCTGGTAGAGTTCTTACTCATTCACCTTGAACTAAAGATATGCTAATGTAGTTTCTGAACCATGTCACATATTTTTTCAAGTGTTTTGAGTAATCAACACTTTTAAAAGGTTAGAAACTTGCTTGTTTCCTTTTTTATGCTTCCCCCAACTCTAAGTTCCCTCAAAGTCATTTTTTCCATCTTTAAAAACCAGTCTTGCACCTACAGTGAATTTAAGAAGTTCAATGTATTGTGGAAACAGTTCCTTTGGATATTATTCTCAAGTCAAGTTGCATATTAGAATCACCTGGGGAGCTTTTCAAACTGCAAATAACCTAGACTTATCTCAGGTTTAAAGTCTAAGCATTTTATTCATTATTCTGATGATACCTGTAGATAGAAAAGTCCATTAAAGAGCCATTTAAAGGCCATTAAAAGAGTCTAAAACCTCCATCAAGGAGCCCAGTGTTACCGGGACTGTATGTACAGTGCCTGGAATATAATGAGCACTAACAATTTGAATATTAGGAATATGGCAGTTGAGAAACCAGACCAGGAATCTGAACATAGTAAGTATGGCAGATCTTAATGTGACTCAGTTTCCCATAGCACCAATTCTCAATCAATGTGGTCTCAAGTCCCCTTTACATTTATAAATAGTTTTCATCTTTGTGTATAAAGTCTATGCATATTTAATATTAGAAGTTAAAACAAAAATTAAAACACATGAAGATGTAAGCCGACATTATTAGCTAATGGAGAGATGATGAAACTGAAAGTTTAGAAGCCAGTCCCAGCTCCACCTGTCTGGTCCAGCCACTTGTCCCTATATACCAAACAAAAAGCATAGTATAGGATAGAGAAAAGAACAACAACACAGTAAGGTACTGAAATACAATGCTTCGGTTCATCAATTATCTTTGAGGTAAGACATGAGCTATAGTTTAAATACAAAGAATTGGAGGGAAATATGCAATGCAATTATTTACCAGTCTTGGTCCAAGTATGGTAGGACTGATAATCACTGTAGTCCTTGTTCTGAGAAAAGTTCCAAAGAAGTTGTCGCTGCCATCACCATTGGTCAGAATAAGTAAGTCATTGTTTCTTAGGAGTAGTTCAGTCCCTTGTCATTAAGACATTATTAATCAATTCAGTCCTGGGAACCCAAGACAATTTTAAAGTGAGTGCAGAATGATCTAAAGACATACACAAAATGAAAATGGTGATGTCAAGCTTTTCTCCTGGTTTTAGTTAATCTGTGAGCCTGAGTGAAAGGTTAGTAGTCTTTCTTTCATTCTTTAAAGTAAAATAGCTTTCAAACACCTATCACAATGACATCATCACTCATAATGTAGCCTCCATTGTAAATGCATGAGGGAATGAAAGGGGAGATCTGATCAGCCTGGCATAAAAGTTGGTGATACTCCTATCTCCAATTAACCACCAGAAAACCAGAAGTGGACCTGTGGCTCAAAGTGGTAAAGTGGTAGCCTTGAGCTGAAGAGCTCAGGGACAGTGCCTACGCCTGGAGTTCAAGCCCCATGACTGACAAAAATAGTCATCCAAAAGACAAACAAGAATAAAACAGCAATGGGATCCCATTTTAAAACCAAATATGAACAATCTACCATACAATAAAATGCCATTTTTATATGGTACACTTACATATGATACCACTTAGCCTTGACAATGCCCATCACTAATGATTCATTTTCTGGAAACAGAATAAAATATATTAAAGTGAACATTGTGTAGAATATGTACAAAATGTGGTAGCATAAAATTCTAAATTTTAATGGTAGTAGTTTTTTGTTATTAGATTTCTTTTTTCATATATTTTTATTGTAATTAATAGTTTTTGTTATTAGATTTCTTTTTTCACATATTTTTATTGTAATTAATAGAAGGGTTACATTATATTCACCAGATACAAGGTACATTACTTCACAAATATTGATACCCTTTCTCATGTCATGGTCCCCATTTCCCTCCCCACCGCACCCGCCCTGCTCATCTTGATTTACCCCCTTTCCTCTCCTATTTCAAATAACCAATTAAGCATATATAAAATATATCAGATAACAAAGGGAAATATTGTAACAATATGAGATAACCAAGGGACAGCAAAAGAGATGAAAGATAAGATAGTACATTAAGGACAATAATCACTCATTTTATGGCTTTTGTTTCTATATCCTGGAGGTCCTTACAATTAGCGTCATACTATAAGGCCTTTTGTATCTAGATTTTGTTCTATTGTGAATCTCTGCTAGGAGAGCCCAAGGTTTCTACTGATTATGAGAAATGAGGGAAACAATTGAGCCTATGTTCCTTTGAGTCTGGCTTACTTCACTTAATATGATTTTTTTCTAAGTCTTTCTAATGGTAGTAGTTTTAAAGTAGGTATTCATTTTCTCTTTTATCCTTGGATTTGTAAAGCTGACAATCATCTTCTATTATACTGTTGGAGGGAATGTAAACTTGTTCAACCACTATGGAAAGCAGTGTGGAGATTCCTCTAAAGACTTAACATAGAGCTCCCCTATGACCCAGAAATTCCACTCCTGGGCATTTACCCAAATGACCAAACAAAGCCATACTAATGCACCAGCACAACCATGTCCACTGCAGCATTATTTACCATAGCTAGGATATGGAACCAATCCAGATGCCCCTCAGTAGATTAATAGATCAAAGAGATGTGATATATATATATATATACACTATATACATCAGAAAGAAGGATATTGACCCTTTCATAAGGAAATAGAAAGACTTGGAAAAATTATATTAAGTGAAGTAAGCCAGGCCCAAAAGAAAAGTAGGTTGCATGGTTTTTCTCATTTGTAATAGCTAGAATAAGCCTATGATATTCTTAACAGGGGATCTCAATAACCAAATTGCTAAGGGCATAGGACCATAAATAATGTGTCGACATGAACCCCAAGAATTGGAAACACGAAGTTCTTCTTATGTCCTGCATGTCCTTCTTTCTTTGTTTTTTTCAGTTTAATTTTCTGTACCCTGTGTCTTATATAAGTTTATTTGATGTGTGGAAGGAAAAGGGAATCAGAGAAACATCAGAACAAAGGATGAACTAATGCAAAAATGATATTGACGCTATGTTGGAAATGAATTTTACAACTGGGGGGAGGAGAGGTAATCAGGAGAATACAAAGGCTGTGCTAACCGTGTGAAAACAAATGCACTCATTAATTTCTTTATAAAACTGTAACTCCCCTGCTCATCACCTTCTCAATAAAGATTTTTTTAAAAAAGCTGATAAATGCGTGATTGTTGTTCTTAATGTACTATATTTTTTCTCATCTCTTTTGTTGTCCCTTGATTATTCTCATATTGTTACAGTATCTTACCTTGTAATCTGGTATATTGTATATATGTTTAGTTGTTTATTTGAAATAGGAAAGGGAAGGAGGGTAAACAAGATGTGGGGAGAGGGTGGGGGGAGAGAAATGGGGACAAAAACGTGAGAAGGGGTATCAATGTGTGTGAAGTAATGCTCCTATCTAGCAAATATAATTTTAACCCCTCTATTAATTACAATAAAATATATTAGAAAAAGAGCTGGGGTGGCACAGGTACAGGCCATCAAATAATTGGCACAGTGCTGAGGTATAGTGATATGGGCAGATCCTTTGTACTATAACAATGGCCATCCAGAGCTGGGAGTCCTCTCTATGGGAGATTCTGTAATCTACGTAATCTACTTATTTTTAACCAGTCCTGGAGCTTGAACTCAGGGCCTGAGCACTGTCCTTGGGCTTTCACAAAGCCAGAGCTCTACCACTTGAGCCACAGCACCATTTCTGGCTTTTCCTATGTATGGTACCAAGGAATCAAACCCAGAGCTTTATGCATGTTAGGCAAGCACTCTACCACTAGACCACACTTCCAGACCCTGTAATCACCTTTTGCTTTCTTTTTGTCAGTCATGGGACTTGAACTCTGGCCCTGGGCCCTGTTCCTGAACTCTTCAGCTCAATGTAAGCACTTTACCATTTGAGCCACAGAGCCACTTCAGGTTTTCTGGTGGTTAATTAGAGATAAAAGTCACACAGACTTTTATGTCTGGGCTGGCTTTGAATCTCAGTCCTCAGATCTCAACCTCCTGAGTAGCTAGGATTACAGGTGTGAGCCACCAGTACCCCATTCTGTAATCTACATTTATGTTCGATAAACTTGTGGCTTTAGTGTATACATCATGATTTTTTGCCTCTTAATTCCTTATTTGGCAGAAAAAAAGGGATCCATTCCCCTAGATGGCATCACCTGGACCTGTGCCTGTTTCTTAGTTTAAATAAGTAATTCTCAAGCTTGAGCAGCTCAAGTTTGAGCTTATTAACCTGGAACATTAGCTTAAATGAAGACTGCAATTCAGAAGATGTAGGGTGGAGTTCTATGTTCTACATGTTTCTAAGCAGGTTGGAAGGTATTTTGAGAAATAACATGTTCTAGACAAACACATCCTTTATTTGGTGGCCTTTCCAGGGAGGAAGTTTTGCTTTGTACACAATTGATCATTATAGAAAGAGAATGAGAGAATGCTTTAGTTACAGAGTTGGGATTTGAGGTTGAAAATGCTGGTGTGTTCGGGAGTAAAATGCAAGGTTTATTTATTTTTATTTATTTATTTTTGGTGTTAGTCTTGGGGGCTTAAACTCAGGGCTTAGACATTGTCTCTGAGCTTTTGTGCTCAATGTTAGCACTTCTAGCTTTTTAGTAGTTAATTGGAGGTAAGAGTCTCATGGACTTTCCTTCCCAGGCTTGCTTGGAACAACGGTCCTCAGGTCTCAGCTTTCTGAGTAGCTAGGATAACAGACATGAGCCACTGGTGCACAGCTGAAAATGCAGTTCTTTCTTTGGGATATTCTGGTATATTTAAAGCCAATATTGTACTGACCTAAAGGTACCAAAACCCATGGGGATATTTGGTTCCCTTTGTTGAAGTGGGAACAGACAATAAATGGCCTCCAGACACTATTCATTCTTTAATGAAGGTAGACAGACTGTTTTTTGGCACCAAATAAAGTAACTGAATGCTGAGAAAGGCTAGAATTTGTGTTAGAAGGATCAGGACCACTTCAAACATTGTACTCTATTTGAGTCAACTTCCCTTTGTTATGAAGGATGATCGTTAACTCATTCCCTTTTACCCACAGCCTTGCAACACTTGCCCATCCCACATTGCAAAAACAGAGAGGAGGTGACTGTGTACTTGTGGTGGGTGAAGAATTTCCCAGCAGTTGGTCTTTTCTGATGAGGGAGGTTTTCTTTCTCATCACTACGGGACACACCAGATTTCTTCTGCTGACTCCCACAGGCTAGGAATATTTTAATGACAAAAAACATGGGTTTGCATCTGATTACAGTGAAGGAAGATTTTTAAAAGAGAATTAAAAAATGGCTCTGTTTTGCAAGTTGGAGCTCAGCAGATCAAGGTAGCCGAGATTTTATCTGTAACCACTGGTCTGCTGTTTGTGAATGACAGCGGGTCATTGAATGTGAAGGCTGAAGGAGTTAACACAAAAGCAGCCGTGGGGCTGGAAGGTGGTGTGAAGGACAGGTGGAAAAAGCAATGAGGTGGAGGCAGTGGAAAAGGAAGAGAAGGCAGAAGGAGGTCCAAGGACTTCTTTTCAGTAAGATGTTCATAGCACTTGGAGACAATTGTTCAGCAGATTGTGATTTTTAAAACCACAAGACATTGTTTTTTCCAAATCCATGATCAGTTTGAGTAAAATGAATTGCTTATTAAAAAATCAGGAAAAAAGAACCAAGGTCCTCTCGATGTTTGCAGGTCATTGCCCTCAGAGACATGGCAGAACACAGTTTAGACCTTCTGTGTATTGTTCTATCAAGGTTTAGCTAGTATAACGTTTCCTAAAGACATCCTACTCCTATCACAATCTGGGAATATACTCCATGGTGGGGATCAGAGTCTTTCTTTTTCAATTATAAGTAATAGTAAGGCATATTCTTTTATGAAATGCCAAAACGAATTTGTAGCATAGCATTGAAATGGATCTCCCAGAATGTCCTTCTGTATGATGAAATGGGAAGGTTAGTTATGGAATCAGTCTTTACTTTTATCCTGATTGCCACATTAGTCCTGCCTTGCTCTGGAACAAATTAATAGCTCCTGACGCTTTGACTTGGGTCAATATTTCTCTCCTAAAACATTTGGCATTTGGAGAATCTATGGGGACTTCCACTCAGCTGGTAGCCAGCTGAATGATTTAAACATATCACTGGATCCTACCAAGACTCAGTTTTCTCCATCAAGAGATGGGGCCATTGTGAACCCAATCCATAGATTGTTTTCTTGGGAGAATCACTTCAGGGAATGAATGTTCATTGTGGAAGTCTGCACTTACTTTTAGTTCCTGGAAGCCAAAGACATGGAAGTTAAGGGATGAGGATGAGGTAGAGAGCTGTCCACTTGCCTTTTCAAATTGTATGACCACTGGAAATGGTGTATAGCTATGGTCACCATTGTTAAAGCTGAGAGTGCTTAATGGGGTGATATGGAGATCTTGGTGCAAGAATGGAAATTGCCAACCATCATCTCTCTTCAAACAAGAGGCTCCAACATTATGTTCTCTTTGCATTGGCCAAATTTATTTCAGACAGTTAACAGCTGAATTGGGAAAAGATGTAGTTCATGCATGTATGAATATACACATACAAGGAGAAAGTGGATAACAAAAAGGAGGGATGGGGAGGGAGGAAGGGAGGGAGGGAAGGCTGTGGAGAAGAGAAGGGAAAGGAAGGGAAGAGGAGGGGAGGGGAGGGGGAAGGGAAGAGAACAACATTCTTCTGTCAATCCCAGAACAGGACACAAAGTAGATTAGCTTCAAGGACTAGAAAAGGATGTGTCTCTTAGCATTTAAACACCATTTTGTTTTATTTTCTTTTCAGCAGTACTGGGGTTTGAACTCAGTGCTTCATACTTGCTCGGTAAGTGCTCTACCACTTGAGCCATGCCTCCAACCTTATATGCTCTGGTAAATTTTACTTGGGCCATCCTGGACTGAGATCCTCTTATTTATTTTCCACTGTAGCTAGATTAACAGACACAGAGCACCACACCAAGCTTGATCTGTTGAGATGGACACTTACAATCATTTTTGTCCCATTTGGCCAGGAGCCACAAAGCTTAGCGTCCCACATAGATGATAAGACAGGTCTAGATAGTGACTGAGATGGGCATTCATGTTCCTTGCTGTAATGGAGAGGTAGCACTCTTTTCTGTGTGACCTGTCCATATTTTTCCCTAAAAGTGAGTCCTAAGGGAGCTCTTTCTAAGATTAGTGTGCTAATTTTTCCATTGGCCGAAACAGGAATTGTTCCAAAAACCTAGAGATCCTTTAAATCCATAAGGAAAATTTTGTTTTAACTTTTCATATGGCTGGCATTTCTAATTTTAAGATGTCTTTATTTAGGTTTTTCTCAAGGGCAGTACTAGACAATATAAAAGAAATACCAAGATCATGTGCATTTTTGAATAATGTAAGTGATTTTCAAGTTTATGTCTTCTGATCATGTATTAGGTTCTCTCAGCTTACACTGATTTCTCTTTGGTTTCATGTCATTATGTGTTACAGTGAAAGAACAATGGACTCTATAGAGGCCTATTCTTCCATGTTTTATTTTCTTGTGATTTCCATGTTATTTTTAAACATTTTATTGTCAAGATGATGTTTAGAGGGGTTGCAGTTACACTCCTCAGGTATTCTTCTATATTTGAAACACTTAATACCCCACGCCTGAATTCTCTGAAAGGAGGATCTCAGGTTGGGAGTTTTCTAATTTCTCATCCCACTTCTAATGTGACTTTGAGAATAGGGTTGCATAGGGAGACAGAGCTTGGAAGGAGTTGAGATGGAGGGGGAAGGACATTCGTGCAATTAGAAAAAAATGTTTAGTGGTTGTTTTGTTTTGTTGATTTAAGAACATGATGGCAATCCAGAGTCATCTAACACATACTTGATGCAACTGGTGTGTATTCATTTGGATATTAAGCAAAGCAGTAGTTCTTTCTGCCTTTAAACTTCTTTTGTGGTTACTTCTTTTGCCAGTCCTGGGCTTGAACTCAGGGCCTGAGCACTGTCCTTGGACTTTCTCAAGGCTAGAGTTCTACCACTGGAGCCTCAGCACCACTTCTGGCTTTTTGCTATGTATGTGGTACCGAAGAATCACACCCGGGTCTTCGTGCACGCTAGGCAAGCACTCTACCACTAGGCCAAACGCCCGGCGCTGTGGTTACTTTTTTTAACTTTATTTTTTAGGTTATCTTTTTTTTTTTTTTGCCAGTCCTAGGGCTTGAACTCAGGGCCTGAGCACTGTCCTTGGGCTTTTTTTCCCCCTCAATGCTAGAGCTGTAGTGGAGCCACAGCACCACTTCCAGCTTTTTCTATGTATGTGGTACCGAGGAATTGAACCTGGGTCTTTGTGCATGCTAGGCAAGCACTCTTACCACTAGGCCAATCTCCCGGCCTAGGTTATTATTTTTAAAATATGTATTTTTTATTATTATCTTTAGGTAGCTGTACAAAGGAGTTGTCATTTAGCAAAACAGTTTATGATTACAGTGTATCTATTAAGTAATTGTTTAAAGGTGTTTCTATTTAACATGCCTGTTTGTGGGTACAATGCATTTTAATCAATGAAAAGCCTAGGCTGTTTCTGTATTTTGGTTATGGTTAATAATATAGCAATAAATATGGTGTGTGAGTGCCTTTACTGCATCTTGGACTTATAAATTTTTGCATAAATGCCCAAGAGAGGCATAGGTAGTTCTATGTTTAGTTTTTGAGGAATTTCCAAACAGCCTTTCACAAAAAATATGATCTATACTCTGCAAATAAATACACAGCACACATAATTTATTGAGTAAAGGATTTGGGAAAACAGGCCAGAATCAACATGGTGTAATTGGATCCTACCAAACAAAATAACCAGTACTCTACCATCTCATTATCCCACAGAAAGAATGCTTGAGACAGGCATGACACTAGAGTTTAAGCTTCAGGAGGGGGACTCATGTGCTCCTGCTACTTTACTGCCTTATATGCCAAGTATAAGAATGATCATACAGAGACTTGAGCTTTTCAAGGGGCTTGTGTGTGCTTGCTGATACCAGTTGGAGACTTCCTGGTAAACTGAGATCTTGAGGTGATTCTCTAGCTAGCATAATCTATGCCTACACTTATCAAATTCTGCATTTTAAGTGTAATACATGCATTGTATTCCAAAATGAAACTGTTAAAAATTTTACAAGGAAAATTTTTCCCATCGCATCTTTGTCCTTGTACAGTGATGTTACATCCTTTTGTGATAACTTTACAGCATCACCTTCTTCAATTGAAGGCAAGGGCAATTTCTTTCCATCCCTAAGAGTACATTGGTTCGAGTTTGCACAACAATTATGATGAAATGTTCAAATTGAGGGAATTAAAAGAGTTTTTAATTTTAAAAAAGATCCTTACCAAGATGAGATGAGAGTTCAGGGATCTCACATATGGGTACACTAACAGGAGCAGTCTACAGTGGAGTACTGTTATTACCCAAAGGCCTTAAAGGACAAAAAGAAAAGGACCAGAAGCTGGTCTACAAGAAAAAGCTACATGGAGAGGGCTGTGTGGCAAGGTTCTTGATCTTCAAAGAGAGAAAACAGCCAGCCCTAACAAACATGCAGTGGGAGAACAGAGGGAGGAGCTAAACTGAAACCACCTTCTGAACTGATGTTTCAAATTGAACTAACCCAATATGAAGTCAGATCATAGGAAAACATTGAACATTACAGGTTAGTCTCTTGAGACAGAAAGTATTTACAGGGGGGTCTGGATTGATACCACACAGGTAATATAGAAGAAGTTTAACATGTGCTTGTTCTGCAAATGCTTCTTATCTGGTTGATCAATTCTTGTTGAAAAATTCAGCCAAATAGTTGTGTTTTGCATTAGAAAGATGACTGTGCATTTACATTGGTAAACACTCCCTTTTAGGATCATCTGCAAATTCAGTTGACAGTTATTTCCTCATTATTGCCTCCTCTGCCTTTCCAGTTCTGTAAAAATTATGCCAAATAAATTTTTTCCAGTGTTATTTCTTAATTTTTCCTCTGAACTCTTCTTTAGAACAGATTTGGTTAGAGCTCCAATTTTTTTTAAAAAATTTCTTCCTCCATTTAAAACAATATTCAAATAGACATGGGAAACTGAATTAAACTAAGTTTCTTGGCTTAACCATTTTATGCTCTTGGCAAGCTTTTCATTTTTTAGATTCTCTCTGAGTTGAAAGTTTTTTTCTTCAGTTTACTGAGAATTTTTTAAAAAACCAGAAATGGTTGTTAATATTGCCACGATCATTTAAAATATTGACAGTTTGTAGCTTATTTTCTTTCCTGGTCAGCAATCTGCAGCATTTCATTGATTTTATGGATATATTATAAAAAGTAGGTTTTTGTTTTGTAGATTTTCTTTCATTAATTTTATTTAATTTATTTTTATTCTGATATTTCTCGTTTGACTTTCTTCTGCTTAATTTAGATTTAACTTATTCTTTCTACTTGTTTAAGGTGGAAGCTAAGGTTACTGTTTTAAAACTGTTAACTTGCATCAAAATTTCTTTTGCTGTATTTTTACGTTTTATTCTGTTCAAAATACTTTCTGCTTTCTCTTTTGATTTCTTTTATGAGCCATAATTTATCACCATGTGTATCATACTGTTACTAAAATTTTAGGGATTTTCCAGAGATCCTTTTTCAGTATTGATTTTAAAGGAAATTTCACTGTGGTCATAGGATATTCTTTTTATGACTTACATCCTTTAAAATATCCAAGCTTGTTTGATAGCCCAGGATATGATCTACCTTGGTAAATATTCCATGCACACTTGAAAGAATGTGTATTTTACTACTCATGGGTGGAGTATTTCACAAATATCAGTTATGTCAAAATGATCTAATTGTTCATATTTACTCCTTGTTAATTTTTTTCTTATTCTATCAGTCATTTGGAAGGGATATTTTTGCAATCTTATTATGCAGTGGTATAGGAAAAATCTGATAGCTTTTAGTCCATGCATTTTCAATTTTATTATTAGATGCATAAAGGTTTAAAATGATAAAGTCTTGATAAATTCCTTTTTAATCATTATGAACATTATGATCTTTCCCACTAATAATGTTTCATATGGAAATCCATTTTCTAGTAGTAATGCAGCCACTTCAATTTTCTTTTCATGAGTGCTAGATAGTTGTATGCCAATTCATATCATTTCAGTTTGAACCTATTTACAGCATTATAGAAAGTATACAGTTGGTATTGCTATTTTTCCTCATTCCAGAAATCTCTATCTTCACTAGGGTGTTCATATTTTGTAAATAGTACATAATTATTAATATAGGTTAGGTTTAAATCTGCCACATTTTCTATTTGCCTTCTCTATGCTTTGCTGCTTTCTCTTTTTCTTAACTTCTTTTGAATTAATTGATTTTGAAAAAAGTAATTCCAGGGGAGGGAAATGGGGACCAAGACATGTGAAAGGGTATCAATGTATGGGAATTAATGCACCATCTATCTGGCAAATATCATGTAACCCTTCTATTAATTACAATAAAAATATATGAAAAAAGTAATTCCACTTTATTTCATTGTTGGCTTAGTATCTGTTAGTCCTCTTGGGTTTATAGCACTTATTTTTACCTTGCCATAATCTGCCTTTCTGTTTCATGTATATTATAAAGACCTTAAAATACACTTGCATTTCTTCCTCCTGACTTTTGTGCTATTGTTTTCATGTATTTTATTTCTAAGTCCCTTAGTCCTTTGTTATTTTTGGTTGAATTAGCTTTTAAAGAAATCTTAATGATCTTTTAAAGAAATATAAACTTAAATGATATCATGTATTTGCCCAACTAGTTGGCATTTTTTGTGCTTTGTATCTCTTGTGTACTTCCATATTTTCCCCTGGTGTCATTTCATTTCTGCTTTAAGGACTTCCTTCAATATTCTTATATAGCAGTCTCTTAATAATGAATTATTTTGGCTTTTGCATATCAAAAACTGACTTTATTTCACCTTTTTAAATGATATTTTCAATAGTTGTGGAATTTTCAGCTGCCAGAGTTTTTTCTTTCTTTTATAATGATAAAAATATTATTCTACTATCTCCCGATTTATATTGTTTCTTTATCTTGTTCTTTTTTATATAATGTATCCTTTTTCTGGCAGCTTTTAAGATTTTACTTTTATCATTGGTTTTAAGAAAATTTACTGTAAAGTATCTCTTTTTTTGCCAGTCCTGGGGCTTGAAATTAAGGCCTGGGCACTGTTCTCGAGCTTTCTCAAGGCTATCAGTCTACCACTTTAACCTCAGCATCACTTCAAGCATTTTCTGTGTATTGGGTACCAAAGAATCAGACCCAGGGCTTCGTGTGTGCTAGGCCAACACTCTACCATTAGGCCACATTCCCAGTCCAAATATCTTAATATAGTTTTGACAACCATGGTATTAGATTTTGTTGAGGTTCTTACATTTACAAGTTTAAAAATTTCATAAAATGTGGCCGGGAGTTTGGCCTAGTGGTTAAAGTGCTTGCTTAGCATGCACGAAGACCCGGGTTCGATTCCTTGGTACCACATACATACAAAAAAGCTGGAAGTGGTGCTGAGGCTCAAGTGGTAGAGCTCTAGCCTTGAGAAAGTCCAAGGACAGTGCTCAGGCCCTGAGCTCAAGCCCAGGACTGGCAAAAAAAAAATTTCATAAAATGTATAAAAATTTTGATTCTGTACTTCTTCGCCTTTATTAGACCTCAACTGCACATAGATTAAAAGCTATTTTAAGTTGTTCCAGTTATCAATGATACTGAGTTCATTTTCTCCCTGATTTGTCTATTTAGTTGTGTGTGATTCCTACTGTAACACAAAATTCACCAACATCTCTCATGAGATCTATCCCTATACATGTACTTTTCATCATACTTGTGGTAGATTTCATACCTTCTATGGCAAGCTATTTGAATACATGGAATATTGTTATAACTTTTCTCCAAAACATGAAAAAATAAAACATATAAAATTAAAAGTAATATGTATATCATTAGATCTTTATACAACTTAATGATATAACAATATGATAACCAATTGTTTGAAACTCAGTTTATAAATATTTGCATATGATTAGAATTAAATCATAAGAGCATATTGCATATTATATCCACAATAAAATAAAACATAATTTTAAAATTATTTCAAAAATCTTATAGCAACAATATAGATATAATGATTGATAAATGTGTACTTTATATGCTTGATATAATTGGTTTTAAAAATATGTTTATTATCTTTAAGTAATTGTACAAAGGAATTGCTGTTCACCAAAGCAGTTTATGAATACAGTGCATTTTATTTTTTTTATCAGTACTGGAGCTTGAACTCAGGGCCTGAGCAATGTACTTGGACACTTTTTTTTGCTCAAGGCTAATGCTCTGCCATTTGAGCCACAGCACCACTCCCAGCTTTTTCTGTTAAGGTGGTATCAAGGAATGAAACCCAGGACTTTGTGCATGCGAGGCGAGCACTCTACCACTGTGCTACACTCCCTGCCCCAAGAATACAGCGCATCTTGATAAATATCACCCTTCCAACCTTCTCATCCACCTCTCACAACCCATCATCACTTCCCTTACTTACCCTTTTAGTCTTATATATATCATTGCTATGTGTTTCCAACAAAATTAATTTAAAATAGTTTAATCTTTTCAAGTCTTTATTTTGAGCCTTTTTCAGCAAGACCAGAGTTAGATACAATTTAAGCTAATTATTTCCCACTACTGAGGCACAACACTTCTTTGTGCCATATTCAGTTCTCTTCATGAATCATGAAGTTTTGAGTTTGATTGGTAGGAGCAAAATTCCCAGCCTTGTGTGGAAACCAGGTTTTGTTCCATATAATTCTTGTCTCCTTTGCTTCCTCCTCCTTCCCCATCTCCTCCTTTTTAAATTAACAAAGACAATTGTGTATATGCATAATAGAAAACATACCATTTTTAAATATGTATAAATTGTGGGATGGCTAAATCATGCTAATTACTGTGTGCTGCATGGTGTTTATTTGTGGTGAGACTTGTAATTGGTTTTAGCTTATTTCTTTTCCAGATTTAGGCAGTTTCCTTTTCTGTATTTACTGATCAGTACAGAGCTAAATACTTGAAAGAAACCTTCTCAGATCTTCATGTTTCTCTATGTGCATCACTCTCCTCTGGGTACTCCATCCTGTGAACAAGGGCCATTGTGGTATTGCTAGATTCTCAGGTCCGTGTCATTAATTCAATTAGCCTTCTAGGCTCTACTTAAATTCTCTGACCCTTTTGCCTGGAACCCTTTGAAAGCTCTAAACTGGGGTCATCATAGGACTCTCTATGATGGTTAGTTTGCTGTGCAAACTTGACTAGGCTAAGGAATGCTTACATATGTGATAAAAGATTGTTTCCTAGGCCAGGGGCATGGCCTAGTGGTAGAGTTCTTTCCAAGCATGCATAAAGACCTGGGTTCAATTCCTCAGTACCACATACACAGAAAAAGCCAGAAGTGGTGCTGTGGTTCAAGTAGCAGAGCTCTAGCCTTAAGAAAGCCCAAGGACAGTGCTCAGGCCCTGAGTTCAAGCCCCAGGACTGTCAACAAAAAGATTGTTTCCCAGTGTGTTAGTGAGTATGCTTCTGATTCTGTAGTACTTGTTTCAGTAAACAAGTCAGAAAGTTCTTCATCGATGTGGATGGGCAGCATCCAATCTATTTAGAGCTTAAACTGAAAAAAAAAGACAAGGAAGGGCCAATATAGTCTATACGTTTGAGCAGAGATATTCTTTTTCCTAAGACTCAGACATAAATGTTCCTAGTTTTTGAGGCTTCAGACTTGGTTTGGGATTCATACACCACTGTCTCTTTTGACCTACTTCTCGGGTTGGAGACACAGAATTAATTACACCTGTATATCAGTGTATTTCTTGGGTTGTCAGCTTGTGGATAACAGATGTTGGTCTTCTAATTGTGTGTATATGTGTGTGTTTGTGTGTGCGTATGTGTTCTTGAAAATATTGATTTATGCATTTTATTCGTCAGTTGTTTATTTTGAGTGGGAAATTATTCTGGAAATTTATTCCATTTTGGCTAAAAGTATAAATAATGAATAGTTAGTATTTTTAAATTATTTCTGTAACTTTAAGGGACTGTTCATATTTCTTTAAAAATGTTCTTACAAAACAATTTAAATTTTCATCTACCTGAAACTTTAACCCTGACCCAAAATAAGCCAAAAATAAACTTTAAAAATCAAAAAATTGAATCACTCCAAAACTAATCTCCAAAGTAACAACTATCCCATTAAAAGATGGGCCAAAGACTTAAAGAGAGTCTTCTCTGAAGAAGAAACAAAAATGGCCTATAGACACATGAAGAAATGCTCAACATCTCTGGTCATAAAAGATATGCAAATCAAAACAACTCTAAGATTCCACCTCACTTCAGTTAGAATGGCCAGGATCAAGAAAACTAATAACAACAGATGCTGGAGGGGATGTGGCCAGGAGGGATCACTACTACACTGATGGTGGGAGTGCAAACTTGTTCAACCACTATGGAAAGCAGTGTTGCAGTGCCTCAAAAGGCTAAACATAGAGCTCCCCTGTGACCCAGCAATTCCACTACTTGGCATTTACCCAACCATCCAGAAACTAGGACATACTAAATCCACTAGCACAACGATGTTCATCGCAGCGTTATTCACCATAGCAAAGATATGGAACCAATCTAGATGTCCCTCAGTTGATGAGTGGATCAACAAGTTGTGGTATTTGTACACAATGGAATTCTATGCGGCTGTCAGAAAGAACGACATCTCCCCATTTGTTAGGAAATGGAAAGACTTAGAAAAGATCATATTAAGTGAAGTAAGCCAGACTCAAAGGAACTTAGGCTCAATGGTTTCCCTCATTTGTCATAATCAGTAGAAACCTTGGGCTCTCCTAGCAGAGATTTGCAATACAGCAAAACC
Organism: Megascapheus bottae; assembly: GCF_031878675.1. Taxonomy (NCBI): domain Eukaryota; kingdom Metazoa; phylum Chordata; class Mammalia; order Rodentia; family Geomyidae; genus Megascapheus; species Megascapheus bottae. The sequence continues at coordinate 27,100,273 of NC_143547.1, forward strand.
TTGATACATGAGGCCATATAGTATGAAGCTAATTGAAAGGACCACTAGGATATTGAAACAAAAGCCATATAATGAATGATTGTTGTCCTTAATGTACTATGTTATCTCTCATCTCTTTTGCTGTCCCTTGGTTATCTCATATTGTTACAATATCTCACTTTGTTATCTGATATATCGGATATATTTGTATTTGGTTATTTGAAATTGGATATGGAAGGGGGAAAAACAAGATGAGGGTGGGGGTGGGTGGAGGGAAATGGGGACCAAGACATGAGAAAGGGTATCAATGTATGTGAATTAATGCACCTTCTATCTGGCAAATATAATGCAACCCTTCTATTAACTACAATAAAAATATATGAAAAAAAGAAATGCAAATCAAAACAACTTTGAGATTCCACCACAAATAAATAATATTTTCAGATTTTTTTGTGCTGCAGGACTTGTCCCAAGCTATCCTGTGTTTTTTAAAATATATGGCTTTTATTTCTATGTCTTAGAGGTCCTTTCATTTAGCATCATACTATATGGCCTTATGTATCTAGGTTTTTCTCTATTGTAAATCTCTGCTAGGAGACCCCAAGGTTTCTACTGATTATGACAAATGAGGGAAACTATTGAGCCTATGTTCCTTTGAGTCGGCTTACTCACTTAATATGATTTTTTCTAAGTCTTTCCATTTCCTAACAAATGGGGAAATGTCATTCTTTCTGACAGCCGCATAGAATTCCATTGTGTACAAATACCACATCTTGTTGATCCACTCGTCAACTGAGGGACATCTGGGTTGGTTCCATATCTTTGCTATGGTAAATAGTGCTGCAATGAACATTGTTGTGCTAGTGGATTTAGTATGTCCTTGTTTCTGGACAATTAGGAAAATGCCTAGTAGTGAAATTGCTGGGTCACAGGGGAGCTCTATGTTTAGCCTTTTGAGGAACTGCCATAGTGGTTGAATGAGTTTGCACTCCCACCAACAGTGTAGTAGTGATCCCTCCTGGCCACATCCCCTCCAGCATCTGTTGTTATTAGTTTTCTTGATCCTGGCCATTCTAACTGGAGTGATGTGGAATCTTAGCGTTGTTTTGATTTGCATTTCTTTTATGGCCAGAGATGTTGAGCATTTTTTCATGTGTCTATAGGCCATTCTTATTTCCTTTTCTGAGAAGTCTCTAAGTCGTTAGCCTTTTTTTTAATGGGATGGTTATTTCTTTGAATATTTGTTTTGGAGAGATTCAATTTTTTTAGCTGTAGATATGTTTTAGATATGAGGCCCTTACTTCTAGGATATAAAATCAAAAGCCATATAATGAGTGATTATTGTCCTTAATGTACTATGTTTTCTCTCATCTTTTTTGCTGTCCCTTGGTCATCTCATATTGTTACAGTATCTCACTTTGTTATCTGATATATTGGTTAAATGCGTATTTGGTTATTTGAATTTGGATAAGGAAGGGGGGAAAACAAGATGCGGGGTGGTGGGGGGGGGTTGGGGGAGGGAAATGGGGACCAAGACATGAGAAAGTGTATCAATGTATGTGAAGTAATGCACCTTCTATCTGGTGAATATAATGTAACCCTTCTATTAATTACAATAAAAATATATGAAAAAAATATGAGACCCTTGTCTGTTATTTGGCTAGTGAAGATCTTCTCCACTCTGTGGCTTTCTACTTAACTTGCTAGCTTTGTCCTTGGCCATGGAGAAGCTGAGGATCATAAAGAGAGTGGATAGACGACCATCTGTGTGATGTTTAGTCTTCCGGGGCTTCATGAAGTCTAGAAATCAGACAGAAGACTCAACTGACTCATCTGATCCATGATACATAGAGTTTCTTACAAGGAATTTTATTTGTTAGTGCAGAAAAAACTCTAAAACCATACATTACAAAATCAATTATATTTGTTTTTGCAGTCTTGAAATGAGGGAGAAATAACCCTAGATCTCAACAACTCAAGGTCATCTATATACTTCCTTTCTTAAAATTTTATTTTATTATCAGATTAACGTATAGAGGGTTTACAGTTGCATTTGTCAGGTAGTGTGTACATTATTTCTTGAATACTGATATGCCTAGTTTGACTAGTTACTGGTACCTATTGCCCCATTTTTTTTTCTCTGACTGTTTTTGGTACATTTCTTCTTACTTTTCAGCTGTGTTGGACTGTACCAATAATCTAAGTATTCTTTCCATTTTTAGCTTCTTATCTTTTCTTCACCTTTCCTGAGTTTATCTTCTTACCCACTTTTCTTGGGCCTAATGTGATTGGGCTCTGTATAATATTTAATCTTGTGGTAGACTTAAGGATAAGTTATTTGAATTTTGTTAGAGCAATAATAGTTTAGGAAAGAATAAATACTTATTACAGTCTAATCAAATGATCAAAGTCTATACTTTAGGTAAAGACAGAACATTATTTATTTGCATTGTATCTTTTCATGTTAGATTCTCTTCTTTTGAATGCATCTCATCATTTCAAACTTTGAAAAGTTTCCTCCACAGTGTTCATGGATCTCTTTAGTGAGTGAGTTCTTAAAATGACTTCATAGTGTATTGTGTATTCTTGAGCTTTATTGGTAATTCCTTTGTGAAGTCTCTGTTAATGGGTTACAAGTGGTTTTTCTGTTTCCTATTTAATTCAATGCTTTCTATGGAAAAAAGGAAACTATATTAAAATTATGATATTAAATAGACTCTATAAATACATTAAATTCAACTCATGTCAAGTTTGACAGGCAATAGTATTCGATAAAATAAATAAAATAAAAGACATTAATAAAAGGACTATTTAGCAAGGTAAGACAAAGGACAGGATTAACCAGTGTAATCGCATATTCACAAGACAATATGTTGGAAATGAACTTTACAATTTGGAAGGGGTGGGGGAAGGGAAAAATGGAAAAAAATGGGAAGGAGTAAAAGTATTCAAGAAGTAATCTATTCACTACCTTATGGCTATAACTGTAACATATATCATCCTGTAACTATACATCATCATGATAATAAAATTTAAATAAAAAATAAAAATAGGACTAATTAACAAGGCACTGATCAATAAAAACCAACAAAAGATGTAGAGATTGGTGTTGGAAGAAAACCGTCATGCACTAAGGTCTCAAGAGTCAAGGATACAAAGCCAAATTACTGTAATCATAGAAAAAGACAAAGCTAGAAGCTTCCCAATAGGAGCTATAACACAGTGAGAACACAACCATAACAGAAATTTGTATTGAGGCACCCCAAAAAGTAAGGGAGGAAGCATCCAATATCTCCAACCTCTCTCTCTCTCTCCTCTCTCTCTCTCTCTCTCTCTCTCTCTCTCCCTCTCTCTCTCTCTCTCTCTCTCTCTCTCTCTCTCTCTCTCTCTCTCTCTCTCTCTCTCTCTCTCTCTCTCTCTCTCTCTCTCTCTCTCTCTCTCACTCCCCACTGTCCCTGAGCTCTTCTTCAGCTCAAGGCTACCGCCCTACCCTTTGAACAACAGCGGCACTTCCAGTTTTCTTGTGGTTAATTGGAGATAAGAATCTCACGGACTTTAGTGCCCAGGCTGGCTTTGAACCACTTTCCTCAGATCCTGGCTTTCTGAGTAGCTAAGATAACAGGTGTGAGGCACTGTGCCTGGCTCCAACATCTCTTTGACTTCCTCATGAGACTTTTTATAAGCATAGTTCAAACACAAGTCATCTAGTAAGAAGATTTGGGTAATATCATGCATAGGGCTTCTAGGACACATAGCAAAGCAGAGAAGGCCATGAAACATACACAACGGGGCTGCAAACAGAGAAAGGCAGTCAAAAATCTTAGCTCCTTTTTAACTCCCAGTTGCTATGTTACATAATGACTTAATTATTGTAAGCTACCAACAACAGTGAGAATAGTAATTGAGCTATGTTATTCACAGAGAATTTTTTTTGTCAAGCACAGTTAGTGCTTAACTAACTGAATTATTTGGGATAATGTTTTATAAATTAGGCAGAAGTTTTCAAAGTTTTTATGGGATCTTGTATGAAAGATTTCACCAATGCAGTGCATGAGATATAGATCTCTAATTTAAAAGGGCCAATGAGCTCGTGTGGTATGAGTCTACGTTCAGTGACCACTGTAATTTTAATTTGTTTTAATACTCAAAAATAACCAGACCCTTGAGTGCTCTTGTTGGCGGGGCAGGGTATTTAAAAATACTTCCTCAGAACACCACAGTTATTTGGAAGATGTGTCATACAGTGTTCTGGTGGCTTAAGAAAAACATGAGATGGAGGACATTCAGTTGCTTTTAAAATGTATTTATTCAATTTTAGAAAGAAGTACATGACAAAGAAAGCTTTGAGCTTGTGAGTTGAGTGCCTGTATATAAACTTTTATACAAAGCTTTCTACCAAACTTTCTGCTGGACAAACTTTTGATCTTTAATTCTACTCTATGCCTCTTAAACTATTGGTTACCAGGGCCAACATGGATTCCCAGCCAATGCCAACAGCCTCAGTGATCTAATACTTCAATCCGCTTAATTGCCAGGCCCAGTTGCAAGATCTTTTGAGCAAGTTAATGTTTTCCTTGAATGGCTGTGGCCCAGGTGCATTCAACATCCATGGAATGAACCATCACGATGTTCTAGACATTGTGCCCAATACTGGAGGATCAAAGAAAACAAGATGTGGATGGTACATGAAAGAACTGCTTTGTTAAATGGCATTTCCTTTGTATGGACTACTTAAAGATAGCAATAAAAAGAAAAAAACATATAAATGAAAATAACTGAGTACAGAATACAAATAACAGATCTCTGATATCATGTGGGATTTGTGGTTATTGAGGTAGGTATGGGATATTTATCCATCTGAGTCATAGGAAAGCTTGCTAATAACCAATAGATTCTTGAAAGTTTTTCACTTTCACCTCAGAAGATAAATGAAGGTGAGGAGATGGGGTGAAGGCACGAGGAGTACTACAATGAAAGACCTAGAGGCCTGAGTCAACAGGATAAGTTGATGGCAACTGTGCAAAGCATTCATAGCAAAGAAGGAAGAGGTAATGAATTAAGTTGGGGGAAGTCAACAGGACAGTTGAGTCAAGGAGAGTAGGCTTGCTCCAAAACTTCAGGTATATAATGAGAATTTTTTAAGGCTGTAAGAAAATATAGGAAAATTTAGTCATGGCTGGTTGTGGGAGACAATACATAAGGAGAATGGATAAAAGACCATCTGTGTGATGTTTAGTCTTTCAGGGCCTCATGAGGACTAGAAATCAGACAGGAGACCCAACTGACTCATCTGACCCATGATACATAAAGAGTTTCTTACAAGGAATCTTATTTGTTAGTGCGGAAAACTCTAAAACCATACATTACAAAATCAATTCTATTTGTTTTTGCAGTCTTGAAATGAGGGAGAAATAACCCTAACAGTAGACCTAGATCTCAACAACTCAAGGTCATCTATACACTTTCTTTCTTAAAATTTTATTTTATTGTCAGGGTGATGTATAGAGGGGTTACAGTAGCATTTGTCAGGTAGTGAGTACATTACTTCTTGAACATTGATATGCCTTCCCATGCCTTTCTCCCACTTTCCCTCCCCCATCCCTCCCTAGTTGTCAAGTTCATTTCCAGTATATTGTCTTGTGAATATCGCTGTTACATTGGTTCACCCTTTGTCCTCTGTCTCATCATCTCGTTTCTACTCAATGGTTTGTCAATACTTTCCTCTTTGGAAGGTCATCTTCATCATAACAAATATTTAGCTGTTAAGGAGTAGATGTAATGCTTTTTCCTAATATTAGGAGTACATATAATTTTTTATCAGTTTGGGGGTGATATTTTATGTATCTATGTATGTATGTATTTGAGACCAGGACTCAAACTTGATATCTGACACTTTTGCCCATTGTCTGGCTCTCTACCACCACAGCCATGCCTCCACTCCTCACTAGGACTGAACTCAGGGCTGTGCACTTACTAGGCCGATGTTCTACCACTTAAGACATGCCCTCAGCCCTTCCTATTTCACTTATTTTGGGATAGGACTTCATTTTTTTATGCCTGGGCCAGCCTCCAACTATTTATGCTTCCCATGTAGCTTAGATAACAGTGTGAACCACGATACCCAGCTAGTCTTTGAAATGGGCTCTATCATTTTTTGTTTGTTTTTTGGGTTTTTTTTTGGCCTGGACTATTCCTGAACTAAAATCCTAACAATTTCCTCCTCCTGAGTAACTAGGAGTACATGCATGCATTCTTAGCTTGGGGAAAACCTAGAGTGTAACTGTTAAGCAACAGTTTTTTCTTGTATCTATTTAGGTGTGGAATCAGTTTAATAGCAATTAACTTTTCAAGGTTTTTTATTCTCTTTCCAGACAGGGGGACTTATTACCAGTCATAGGCAATAAGGACTAACTATAGGCACTTTAGCTGTGTTTCCTATTAAAATGTGCCCATCAGAAATAATTTTGAATCTCAAGCTGAGAGTTTTATCCTAACAATATAATGGAATTTTTATTTTGATAGGGAAAGGATTTTCTTCTCAATAAATTGTGTTGGTCAGTTGGAAAAGTATATGGAAAATAAAATGATTCATAATGTCTGAATTAATTGGCTAATCAACATTTAAAGCAGGAGACAATGTAGGATTGGCGTCTGTGTGTGTGATACAGATAAATTGAGGATCGCTGGTGATATACAAAGAAGAAATTGGTGGAAATAATGTGAGAAATTGAAAAAAACATAGGGACAAAATCTGTTAAGAAAGGTTACTGGCATGCATAAATGGATAAATCATTTGAATGAAGAATTTGGAGATATCAGATATTTTAATACTATTTGTAGTGAGGTATAATTTGTATACTGTAAAGTTTACCCTTAAATAATTTGGTTCATTGTTCCATTTGGTTTTAGTATATTTATAGACATATTCAACCATCATTACTATCTAATTTTATAACATCACTTGAAAAAAAATCACATGTATATTAGCATTTTAGGTGTTCTTTAAGTGAAGCTCCATGTCCTTGCTTAAGGCATAGTGGGATTATAGATATGATCCACCTAAAACAAAAGGGTTTAGAAACATGACATAAGTAGTAGAGCACATGCCTAACAAGTATGAGGCCCCGAGTTCAAACCCTAGGTCAGCCCCAAGAGTCACATAAGCAATGCTGTAATCTGTCTGTCTTTGTCTCTCTGTCTCTGTCTGTCTGCCTGCCTCTCTCTCTGTCTCTCTCTCTGTCTCTCTCTCTCTCTCTCTCTCTCTCTCTCTCTCTCTCTCTCTCTCTCTCTCTCTCTCTCTCTTACACACACACACACACACACACACACACACACACACATTCTGTTTCTCACTTTTTTGAACCAGTATCAAGGTTTATTTATTTTTTTGTCTATCATGGGACTTGAACTCTGGGCCTGGATGCTATCCCTGAGCTCTTCAGCTCGAGGCTACTGCCCTACCTCCTTAGCCACAACACCACTTCCGGTTTTCTGGTGGTTAATTGGAAATGAGAGCTCCTGGACTTTAGTGCTCAGGCTGGCTTTGAACCAGGACCCTCAGATCTCAGCCTCCTGGATAGCTAGGATTATAAGCATGAGCCACTGCGCCTGGCTCAGTATCAAGTTTTTAAGATAGAGTCATATACTTCTGCCCAGAGACCAGTATATATTTTATGCCATGTATCAGATATTAAATACACTTAGTGTGGCAGACCATTTAGTATCTGTTGTAACTACTGTTTTAATGTAGAAATATTCATAAATAAAATAACCATTTGGACATAGCCATATATGATAACACATTGCCTATACATAAAACAAAACAAAAATAGGAGGGAGATCAGATTTAGCTCCTTAGCCATATAATTTGTTGATCTGTAATGTTAGTCTTCTATTTCCAATTACTAGGCCATCTGCATGAAGCACATCTACCACATCTTTCCATTCTGTTCCAGCTAGAGGTTCATTTTAGTAATGCAGGCTGTAGTGTGATTAAAATATTTTGTGTACCCATACTCCTATAATCTCCATAGAAGAAATGATTTTAGAATGAAAAGACGATAGGGCGGGCTGGGAGTTTGGCCTAGTGGTTAAAGTGCTTGCCTAGCATGCACGAAGACCCGGGTTCGATTCTTTAGTACCACATACATAGAAAAAAGCCGGAAGTGGTGCTGAGGTTCAAGTGGTAGAGCTCTAGCCTTGAGAAAGTCCAAGGACAGTGCTCAGGCCCTGAGCTCAAGCCCAGGATTGGCAAAAAAAGACAACAGGGCATAAATGTAGCTACTATGATTATACACTTTTGTGTATATGATTATGTGTTTGCCAGTCCTGGAGCCTGAACTCACAGTTTAAGCACTGTCCCTGAGCATTTCTGCTCAGGGTTAGCACTCTACTACTTGAGCCACAGCTCCACTTTCAACTTTTGGTAGTTAATTAGAGATAAGAGTTTCATAGACTTTCTACCCCTGGTAGGCTTTGAACTGTCATCCTCAGATCTCAGCCTTCTGAGTAGCTAGGATTACTGGTGTGATCCACCAGCACCCAGTTTAAAATGCAATTTTTATTTGAGATACCCTTGTATATTTACAGTCATCATTGAACTGATCTGAAGGTGTCAAGACACTGGGACATTTGGTTCTCTTTGTTGAGGTAGGAACAGGCAGGATATAACCCCAGCTTCTCTTTATTATTCAAGGAAGGGAAAACACACTGTTTATTGGCAACAAATGCTGTAACTGAATGCTGAGGAATGCTGGAACTGATATTAAAAGGATCAGGACCACTTCAAACATTCTACTCCATTTGAGTCAAGTTCACTTTGTTTTGAAGGATGATAGTTAACCCAATTCATTTCCTTTATCCACAGCTCCAGAACAAATGTGAAGTCATTCCAGAATGATTGAACAAATTTACACTCCCACTGTTACTACATAAGGATTCCCAGATCCACACATCCATACCAGCACTGATATTATGTAACTGTCTAAACTTTGTCTGTTTAATAGTTTACATTTTCTTTTTTATTATAATTAATAAAAGGGTTACATGATATTTGCCAGCTAGAAGGTGCATTCACATATATTGATACCCTTTCATATGTCTTGGTCCCCATTACCCTCCCCTCCACCCCCGTCTTGGTTTTCCATCCTTCCCTATCCAATTTCAAATAACCAAATACAAATAAATCCAATAAATCAGATAACAAAGTGAGATATGTTTGTATCTGGTAAATAAATACCTGTTTCCTGTCTAAGGGTCAAGGGCCTTTTCTAGTTTTGATCACTCTTCTACATCTAGCGCTTGTCATAAGTCTCACACCTAGTTCCATAAATAGTTTCGAAATAAATAAAGATGTATTTGACTTGCAATGATGTTAAATCCCTTGATGAGCCCATTGTAAATTGATAATATTCAAAGTGGAAAATACAGTTAATACAGCTACCCTGCTGCATACCTAGCTCTACAGTCCTGTAGAGTCTCAGTGGTTTCTCCATGTAATGGCAGGGTGCTTGGGTACTGTATCTAAGTGCCACCAGGTGGCATCCCAGGAAAAGATCAAATTCAAAATTTGAAGTACAATTTCTACTGAATGTGTATAATTTTCATATTGTTGTAAAATCAGGAAATCTTAAGTTGAACCATGGTACTTCAGTGACTGCCTGTAGATGAATATGTGAGTACCTTTGTTAGCCATACAAAAACATTCATTCCTTTTTATTGTGCTGGTCCTAGGGCTTGAACTCAGAATCTAGTTCTTTTGCTCAAGAACAGAACTCTTATCATTTCCGGCTTTTTGGTGTTAACCACTGAAAGACAAGAAGTCTCATAGATGTTACTACCCAGGCTGGCTTTGAACTGCAATCCTCAGATCTCAGTCTCCTGAATAGCTAGGATTATAAGCATGAGCCACCCAGTGCCCAGCAAGGTTTAGTCCAATCTGGTATTGAATTCATGATCTTCCTACCTCCTTCTATCGGCATATACCACCCCAGCCAAGTCATTCCTTTATTGATAGTCATGAATTGGGTAGCTGAGGTTAAAAAAATCTACTTTGAGTGGCAAGATTCATGATCTCAAGAGAACCTATTGTTTGGGAGAGGGGCAGAAATTTCATTCTTTCACAAAATATGAAGGTCACTTATACTTAAAGCCCAGTTATTATGCACAGTGGCGAGCAGTTACATTTCTCTCCCCAAGGAGCCCACAATGTGAGTAGGAAAGTATCAGATATGCTGAAGTCTCATAGCAGGTGTCCCCTAACCCAATGTAGTGGGAATGAGGGAAAACATGTATGGTAAAACTTCAAGATGACTCCTTATGAGTGCCCAGAAAATTTCTCTGATGGTGGGAATATTAAAGGAACTCAAGCATTCACAGGCACACACAGTAATATTCTAGCACATGTATTAATAATACAAGTGAGCTTGGATATAGCTTCAAACTGTTCTGCAAATAACAGAGTGATTTAAAGGAATTTAAGATAATTATACTTAAATCCCTCCTTCCCCAATTATTCTATTTCTGGGGAGGATTTGTTGGAGTGGTTCCTTTTCACTTTAGTAACTAAAATAAATATCTTCAGAATCTCAGGAAGACAAATATTACTGTGCTTCCTTGGCCAGCCAATGGCAATATGATTAGTAGTAGGGAAAAACTTAGGGATGGTAGATGAATGACCAGAGAAAGGGGAGGAAAATGTATTCATGAAATTCAAAATCAAATATTTTCACCAATTCATTTTATTTGTTCTAAGTCATTTGTAGGTCAGGTTCAGGTAACTGAAGAGCCTTTATGAGTAGCTTATATTGTCTAGATCCAAGGTATGCTGCAAATACAGTCTGAAATAAAATGGGAAAGCGCATCTTTCTAAAGACAGGCTTAGAAATCCGGATCCAGTAAGTTAAGAAGTTTGCTTTATCTGGTAGCACTGCTGATCCATACCTGGCTTCTAGACTACCATTCATAGGAATAGCCAAGAAAATAGGGTACAGACTACCCACAATGAAACCAACCAGTCCACCCCGTGTCACAGTACAGGTTTCACAACTCAGATCACCTGTAATCAAAGGTAAACTGACAAAACATTTGTAAGAAAAATTAGCTGTCACAAATGGGATCACGGCCATTGGTAAGCCCGATGCCACTGGAGCCTTTGTCACATGCAAGATACATCAGAAAAGACTGCTAGCTATTAGGCCACAGAAAGCAGCATTAATTCCAACATACGTTGATCCATGTTCAAAGATTTTCCTATCTGTTTCCAGAAGTTGGTCAATTTTTCTGGTTATGATATCAAAAATTAAGTTTTCCTTGATAGTATCATCTGGTTTATGAGTCTCCCAGCAGCTGGCTCACGATTTCCTCCTGGGCCGCTCGGGTCCTGATACAACCTTTCAAAATCAAATTGAAAGCATGCAAAACTAAGAAAATTGAGGAAAGGGGTGGATTTGGAGGGCTAGGTGACATTGTTCAAGATACATTGTATTCATAAACTGCTTTGTTAAATGGAAACTCCTTTGCACAACTATTCAAAGATAATTTTTAAAATTCTTTAGTAAGCCATACCGATCTCGTGCAACTTGGCTAGTTTTAACTGCTTTAAGAAAAAAAATTCTCTTATTTTTGGAAAAAGTACAGTTGAGACTTAAGGGCTTGAATTTACTTAATGAGTACTCTTTCTTTCTCATCCTGTACATAACGCCCCAAAGATTCTACTAAGTATATTCAGAGAACTAATTTTGAGGAAGCTCCATACTGTTCGCCACAGTGGTTGAACAAGTTTACATTCTCACCAACAGTATACTAGGGTTCTTATTTTTGCCCACATCCAAGCCAGCATCTGCTATTGTTTCTATTCTTGAAGATGCCCATTTTAACTGGGATGAGTTGGAATCTCTTTGTTTTTATTTGCATGTCCTTCATGGCCAGAGATATGGAGAATTTCCTCTTATGTCTGTTTACTAGTTCTTCTTCCTTCTCCTTCTCTTCCCCTTTCCCCTTCTCCTCTTTCCCCTTCTTCTCCCTCTTCCTTTTCCTTCTCCTCCATATATATGTATATACATATATGTATAAATTTGTTATTGTAAAGGCAATGTATGAGGGTTTATAGTTACATAAGTCAGATGAGTATATTTCTTGTTGGATAATGTCACCCCTTCCCTTGCTCTCTCCCAGTTTTTTTCCTCCCATCCCAACAACAAGCTGTATAGTTCATTTTCAATATAGTGTCCAATGAGTATCATTGCTGCTTTTGTTCGCCTTTTGCTCCACCCTTTCTTGACCCTTCATAACCACAAAATCTTGCTTCTTGTTGGTGTTGCTGTTGTTCTCTCCTCCTCCTCCTGCTCCTCCTGCTCCTCTTGCTCCTCCTCCTCCTCCTTCTCCTCCTCTTCCTCCTCCTCCTCCTCCTCCTCCTCCTCCTCCTCTTCTTCCTTCTCCTCCTCCTTCTTCTTCTTCTTCTCCTTCTTCTTCTCTGTCTCATTGTTTGCCCATTTATTGGTTGTGTTCTTGATTCTTTGAAAGTTTAGTTTCTTAGGTTCTCTGTATATTGTAAATAGTAATTCTTTATTACTCATGCTGTAGGCTGTCTTTCTAGCTTGTTAACTGTTTCCTATGCCATACTCTACGATACAGCAATTCCACTCTGGACATTTATCCAAAAGATTACCAGCAAGAATATATAAGGCCTCCTTTATAACAACGCTGTTTGCAGAACTATTCACTCATCCATTAGAAAGAATGGTAGTACACAATTTGCAAAGAAATGGAATGACCCAAAGATATTGCATTCAGTGAAGTAAATCAAGCCCAGAAAGACAAAGGATGTAGGGGTTGTCTCTTATATTGGGAAGCTAGAATTAATATATGTAATTAATATATAAATATATTAATTCTAGCTTCCATATATGTATATATATACACATACATATACTTAAAAGTGGTAACCAAGTGGAAATAAGCATATTAACTGCAATATGGTAGATTCAGGGTGAACTAAAAGGTGTAATTCCATAAAAAGCTAATTCACAGTTCAACAATATAAACACCAGGAATCATGTACTCAAAGGTGGGGGGTGGGTTTAAGGGGAGGAGGTAGACAAAGAGAAGAAAGGGGAGGATGTAGTTACAAAATTCAATGCCTTTCTTACAAAATTAAGAAAAGTGAGGAAAAGGTGAGGTTCGGGGGAGATGCGAGAAAATGGTGAACGGGGTAGCATTGCTTAAGATGCATTGAATTAATATACTAACTTTGTTGAATACTAACTCCTGTATACAACTACTTAATGACTAAAATCATTTTTTAAAATATATAATTTTTGAAACAATTGCCTCCGTTATTCTTTACATATTCCTTCTTCTCCTTCAACATGATTTATTTTCATCTTCCTCTTTCTCTTTTCTCCTTTTCTTCCTTTGGAAGTCTTCAGGAGCAAGAATTAGTAGACATTTACTTCATTTTATGGTTGGAAGAAAGCTGGAGGTATCTGGTCTGTGCCCCACATTGTTGGAAATGAAACAGGTTTACAAGATTAACTGCCCTGTCCAGTATCACTCTCTTGAGTACATTCTCAGCAAGGAGTGAGGGCAGAGGGGATCAAGATGAATATAAAGAACAATTCTACACAGGAAAGGTTAGAAAAAAAACTGGCACAGAAGATTAAAAGCAACAACAAAGAGCTTTTAATCTAATTTAGTAGTACTCCATGCATTTTTAGTTTCCAAGCACTTTTGCATCTTGCTTATCTTTGAGGACCACCATGGAACTGTATAGTGTGTGTGTGTGTGTGTGTGTGTGTGTGTGTGTGTAAACATGGAAAACACCAAGATACTGATTTGAGTTATTTTCTATTCAACAATTCCACTGATTTGTGTGTGTGCGTGTATGTGTGTGTGTGTGTGTGTGTGTGTGTGTGTGTGTAAACATGGAAAACACTAAGATACTCACTGATTTGAGTTATTTTCTATTCAACAATTCCACTGATTTCTTGTTCCTTTCCGTTCTTTCCGTTTTCTGCCTTAGTCTCCCCTGTGATCTGGGAGAATCCTGAAGATTGTCATCACCAGATTCTTATTACCTCCAGGCTTCAGGTTTGGGTTCAATCAGTACAGTCAGAAGCTAGGGAGATAGGAGAACAGATCAAGGCTGTGCCTTCTCCGATAGTGGCTGAGATGGTGCAGGCCCACAGTTCCCACTTGGTGGTCCCTTCTCCTCCATGTGCCAGCTGGCACAGAGTCACATCTCCCTTTTTTCAGACTTGCAGATGTTGAGTTCCTGCTGTTTTCATCTATAGGTAGCACAATACCTCTTATTTGTTCTTATAACCCAGTATGAGATTTCTTTATTAAAGAAACACCTTATTTTGAAACTTCGGAGTTGAATTGTCCTTCTTTTTGGGATCCCAATTGATATGATGGTTCTCTAGAGAAATCTTACTATCCATTTTTTTGCCAGTCCTGGAGCTTGAACTCAGTCTAGGTGCTTTTCCTGATCCCTTGTGTTCAAGGCTAGCACGCTATCACTCGAGCCATAATTCCACTTTCAGATTTTTTTTGTGGTTAATTGGAAATAAAAGTTTCACAGACTTGCTTGCCCAAGCTGGCTTTGAACTATGACCCTCAGATCTCAGGCTTCTGAATAGCTAGAATTACAGGGGTGAGCTACTGATGTGTAGTCTATCTTACTATAGTTTTGTGAAAAGGTATAAGATAGTATTGTAGAAAATCCAAAGATGAAGACCAAGCATCTTGATCATGTCACCTCACTGCAGAAATTGAAAGACAGAAAAATACACAGGGACATAAATCCCCAGACTGAATAAATAAGAGCAGTATCAAGCCCATATATGCACAGAGACAGACAGGTACAAGCTGCATACAAGTAGAGAAGTAAAGGAGATGAGCATGCTTCTGTGAATCTGTCTACTCACCAGAGTGTGTCTCAAGAGTACTTCCTTATGCTGTGAGCTCTCTGGTAGGCAAGATCATCATAAAATAACTGTTATTGCAGGGAGACCTACGTTGTAGTTTGCCTATTCCTAAAAGGGAAAAGTCTTTGCTACTTTGTGTTTCCTTTGGTGAAGGTAATGCTTCCTTATAGGAAAAAATCATTCAATTCTAAGGTATTTTATGTTTTCCTGTTTCTCTAAAGACATTCATTTCCTGAACAGTGTGCATCTGTTTCCCACTTTCTAATGGCCCAGAGGAAATAGAAGCACATTCCATGGAGATTTCATTTAAGAGAAGGAATGCTAGCAGTTTTAACCTTGCAAGTATTCTGTTGTGTTTGTTGTTGATTATTTTCTTCCTTTCTTCCTTCTTTCCTTTCTTTCTCTCTCCTTCTTTATTTTTTTCATTTTTCCCCCCTCGGGTGCGTGTGTGTGTGTGTGTGTGTGTGTGTGTGTGTGTGTGTGTGTGTGTTGTCCTAAGTCTTTTTTTAATTGTAATTAATAGAGGGGTTACAGTTATATTCACCAGATAGAAGGTGCATTACTTCACACACAATAATACCCCTTTGTGCTAAGTCTTAAATCAGGCCTTGTCACTGTTCCTGAGCTTTGTTGCTTGAGGCTAGTGCCCTTCCACTTGAGCCATAGCTCTGCTTTGGGCTTCATTGAAGATAAGAGCCTCAAAGACGTTCCTTCCCAGGTTGACATGGAACCAGGATCCTCAGATCTCAGCCTCCTGAGAAGCTAGGTTTATAGGCATGAGCCACATGGTTCATGGCATGAAGCATGTCTGGCTTCTTGGTATTTTCTTAAGCAAATTACTGAATCTTGTACATGTGGCACAAATGCCCCTCTCTTTTTGTGACCATGAACTGGATGATAAATCTCTTTGTAGACTGAGACAGCTATCTCCTCTGCTCTTGATACTGTGAGATGTATATCTCATTGGGTCCTGAGTACATTTTTAGCTGTTTTAGCCACTGTGATAAACTGAAGCACAAAGGGAATTTCATAGTATCTTCTCATTAGGGTAAAGAAAGCTTATTTCGGTGGCTATGTTTTGGGCAAGCCCAGAAAAGCCTGTTCTAGTGATGCCCAGGGATATACTATTAGCTATAACTCAAGAAAGCTGACAGAGCAAAAGCTCTTCTCAGGCATTTAGAATTTTACCCCTTTTTAATTCTTCAGGTAGTATAAATGAAAAGGAAGTTTGGGAAGCTCAATATGACACCTTCACTTGTCGCTGTATTATATACAAATTGAATCTAACTGCATTGAGGATATATTAAACCTTGGCTAATTTCCAGACACTACTCAGGAAAGAAACATTTGAATAAAGAAGTGGTTTTGGCCTTTACAGTCCAGTTTATGTAAAAGCATATAGGTCAGAATACAGTAAAGCCACTTGTACAACCATGTTCATTTCTGGTCTATTCACATAGCCAAGTTATGGGGATAGACCAGATGTCCTTCAGTGGATGAATGGATCAAGGAATGTGAGATATATATATACAATAAAATTCTACTCATTCATCAGACAAAATTGACAATTGTGTCATTTGCAGAGAAATGATAGGACCTGGAAAAAATCTGTTAAGTGAAATAAATCAGGCCCAGAGAGACAAAGGACAAGTTTCTCTAATGTGGAAATTCACTCTAATTTATAATTAATTATTTATAATCATACACAGGGTCATATGCACATGTACACAAATGAATTCACTAACATATGGTATATGCAAGGGAGAATCTCAATGGTGTAACTCCTTTGAGCACCTAACTTACAATCAAACAAACTGCATACCAGGAAGCTGGAACATGAGGTATACGTGGGGATATGAGGAGAGGAGGAGACAAATGGAGAGAGGAAGAGTGGGAGAATGCAGTCATAACACTAAATGTGTATATATGAAAATGGGGCTGGGAGAGAGGGGCAGGGAATGATGAAAGGGGTTGACACTGCTCAAGATGCATGGTATATATAAGCTTATACATTGAATATAAGTCCTTCGTATAATGCCTTAAAGATAAAATATTTTATAATAGAGAAGTTCACGGTTCAATGGTATCAAATGATATCTTTATTTCTACTTAAAAGCAACTCTCAAAGACAGGTACCCTCCTTGGACCTACTTCTTTCCTTGTTTCACTTGTTTTTTCTCACAGACCGTAATAGACAACATTACACATAGTGGTTTTCTCATCTTTATCTTTTTTTTTATTGTAATTAGTAAAAGGGTTACATGATATTTGCCAGATAGAAGGTGCGTTAATTCACATACATTGATACCCTTTCACATGTCTTGGTACCCGTTTCCCTCCCCCCCCACACCCCCCACCCGTCTTGGTTTTCCCCCCTTCCCTATCAAATTTCAAATATCCAAATACAAATAAGTTCAATATATCAGATAACAAAGTGAGATACTATACCAATATGAGATAACCAAGGGACAGCAAAGGAGTTCTCATCTTTATCTTACTTAGCCATTACAACTCAAGGAAATTAATAAGATGAGAACAATATCCCTCGTTTTATAGATGATGAAACCAAGATGCTACACAAGACCAAAAATTTACTCTGCTGTACACAGCTGGAGGAAGTCAGGCTTTGGACCTCACTCAGAGAAAGGCCTTTGCTGCCTCCCACCTCCCACTGTGGGGTTGTCCTGTACCTGGCCTCTGTTACTATCTTTTGATTGCATTCATTAATCTTGCTCATTGCCTAGAACATTTTAATTTCCTAAGGGCTCAGTGTCACATATTTCTTTGATCTAATCCAAACATTTAATATAATGGTGAACATATTGTTAATCTGTGTAGATTGGCTCCATTGACTGAACATGATTTTAAGTTAAAGTTTTAGAAGTACTTGAGACTGACAAGGTAATTCCAATCTGTACCCTCTCTAAATGACTGATGGCATTCACTTCTTCCTTTCTTAATGTCATTCTTCTGGATGGATTTTATGTGCTTGGCATTGAGATAACTGGGATAGGATTTGACCATTACCTGGGAGAGTTTAATGGCTAATGATCTTACTCTTCATTGAAAGTTAATGCATGAATAATTCTCAAGTGGTTTAACCAGGCCCTGGATTTCACTTGAGAGATTATGATTTTAATTTAACATATCCTGCTGTACAGTGTGTGAAATATGCAGGCAGCAGTGATTGCTATGAGATGAAAGCCTGGTTGTGTTTATTTTAAGAGCCTTGTGGTTCTTTGCCAAAGCCAACATTCCTGGGCAGTGAATAGACTGAGTGAATCATTCAAAGTAGGTGAGAGGTCAGAAGCCTTGAAAAAAATCCTAAAGGTGAAAGCTTTTCCTGTCAAATGGCAGCATTTAAAAAGACATTTACAAAATCAGAAGCTTTGTGAAAATGAGGTTTCTCTTTTTTGCAAAATGGAGTTTCTACATGTGGATCCCATAGACTGCTTCCCTAACTCCAACAGATTAAGCCTGGTATTGTTCACCTTTCCTGAAAATTAGAACTGAGTAGTGTTCTGGTCCCTATCTCTAGCTCTGGGCAATGGAATGGCTTCATTAGAAAACTGCACAGTAGCTAGGTGTAGACATACTCTTTGTGGAAAGCAGGCTGGCATAGTGCCAATGTGACATGACTTTGGGTAAGTATCAGACAAACTTTCATAGGGAACACTGGGTTTCTTATGTATCAAGCATTACAAAATTGCAACAAAGACATTAAAGTTTGAGGATATGGCAGCTATTGAGTCTATACTGCATACTAGGAAAATAAACAGGTATTTTTCATTTATTGACGTTAAGATGGGTATTTTATTTTATATTTTGTTCCAGTACTGGAGCTTGAACTTGGGCCTCCTAGTCAACTTTCTTGCTCATGTACTAGCAGTTGAGCTATACCTCCAGCCTGGCTTTTGCTGGTTAATTAGATTTGGAATCTCAAAGACTTTTCTGCCTTGGGTGGCTTCAAATCACTACTACCCAGATTTCAACTTCCTGAGTAGCTAGGATTATAAGTGTGTGCTACTCGTGCACAGCTAAGGAATGTATTTTAAATCCAATTTAGTGTATAAAAACGGAAATTTATAGAACTGAAGTCATATAGATGTTGAGGAATCAAGGCAAAATTCAAAACTGAATGGAATGGAAAGAACCATTTCTGTTACTATCAGCTAAAATATTTGAAAATTTTTCAAGAAGAATAGGTAGCTCATTCTTTGATCTATGGCAACTTCCTTCTTCCTTCTTCTATCTTCATATAAAGTATAAAAACTAAGCCAGATGTCCATAGTCCATGACTATAATCTAGCTACTCAGAAGGCTGGGATATGAGGGTTACAGTTTGAAGCCAGCCCAGGCTGGAAAGTGTCTAAGACGTGTACCTGCAACAACAGCAGCAGCAACAACAGCAAAGCCAGAAGTGGAGCTGTGCCTTAAGTGGTAGAGTAGTAGTCTTAAGCAAAATAGCTCAGAGACAATGGCCAGGCCCTGAGTTCAAGCCCCAGGACCAGCACAAACAAGAAAGAGAGAGGGGGGAGGGGGAGGGAGAGAGAGGGAGGGAGGAGGGAGGGAGGGAGGGAGAGAGATTGGTTCAAAAAGCAGTTCTCAGTACACACTATGTTGAAAATGAAATATATAATATGTGGGTAGGGACAGAAGGGAAAAACTAAGAGAACGCAAGGGAAGGGGTAACTTTGTCCAAAAAGAAATAAACTCATTACTTGACTTACAAAATGGTAACCCTTCTGACCATCATCTTTATAATAACAAAAAATTTAATAATAAAAAAGAAAAAGGAAGCATACCAACAATGGACTCAATCCCTGACCTTGAAGAACAGGATGAGCCAACAAAGCCTGAGAGTTGAGTCCTCTAATATACCAGGTCTAGGAGAAATTCATCCTAGTTGCTTCTTGAGTTATCCCTTGAGATAAAGTAATGGAATTACCAGAGGTCCTGTCGAAAATACAGGGCTTCTGGAAGGATTGCCTTAAATAGTTTAGTTTAGTTTATAGATCTATTATCTTATATAGACCCATTACCTTATATCTTATGTAGATCCATTATCTTATATATGGCTGAGTGGAATAGAGGGAAATTCCTACACAGCATGAGGGCTCTCTGGAAGTTCTGAGGTATATAAAGCTTGAAGAGAGAATACCAATATCCCAAGCAAAGAAACTGAAGTTAAATTCATGGAAGTTAATGGTGGGGGGACAGGAAGAGCGAGCAGTTGGAGGAGCATCTATCTAAAAGGTTTTTTCTGTGTGTGTGTGTGTGTGTGTGTGTGTGTGTGTGTGTGTGTGTGTGTGTGTGTGTGTGTGTAAAATTTCCTTTATCCATAGTTGGATGTGTTAGGGAACCTGTATTTGAAAGTTGAACTGTGTGGGAATGTCTTTGGCAAACACATGTGGATATGGCCTCAGCTGATGATTCTTCAGGAAAATCTGGAGGTTTGCTCTGTTTTGGGGAAGGGGTGTGCTTGGTGACTTAACACATCCTTCTGTATGGAGAAGTGATACATATACATGTGAGGAGGGGGATTGGAGTGGCTTTCTTCTGGTCCATTACCACTTTGGTGGTACCTCCCATCTTCCTTGGTTCATTCCCATTTCCCTAATCATGCCTCCTTCACTTGTCCTGGATTAGTGATGCTATCTTTTATGGTTTGTGTTCCTTTATCCTTTCCTAAAGCCTAGCTGGTTGAAGACAGTGCACCGTCATTTCCTCTACACCCAAATTACTACTTGTTGAGTTTTCCCAAGGGTCTTCTGATTCATAACAGAGGTGAAGACTGTTAGGAATCTGACAGACTCCAAGATGGAGGTTGAGCT
Organism: Megascapheus bottae; assembly: GCF_031878675.1. NCBI lineage: Eukaryota > Metazoa > Chordata > Mammalia > Rodentia > Geomyidae > Megascapheus > Megascapheus bottae. The sequence goes on from NC_143547.1 coordinate 27,121,013, forward strand.
GACAGTGGCTAGGTTTGTAAGTTGGGAAAACAGGAAAGGGAAGAAGGCAACCCAGTCTGGTACAGGACCTCAGAGGTAACAAAGGTACTGCATCTACTATTGGGTCTACAAGGAGGGAAAGAAGAAGAGAGGCTGTGAAAATGGAGCCTCTACCTTCTAGTTAGCTCAGGGACTGCACATTTGCCTGTCATCAGCTCCATACAACCAAAACTGACATGTAAGATGACCATATTCATAATTCTCAATTATGTGTTTAGCATTGACTTTGTTTATTTAATAAACACATTGCTGTGCCTACATTCTACTTGCTATTCTAAGGATTTTAAAAACAGTAATTCATTCAATCCACTGTATGAAGTAGGTACTTTTATTGTGTTCAGGTTATGGATTAGGATGTGGATACCCTAGTTAGTTAATTTGCCCAAGATCCTACCCTTTAGTAAGTGGCACAGCTGAGTAAACACCCTCAGAACAGCATATCCTGTCATACAATCTCTTTTGCTGATGTGTTAATAGGAAAATGAGGGGAAGTGTACGATTTAGGATCGTGATTGTCATTAGATAGTTTTTTACTTGTGTAATATGTGCAAATGGCTTAAGTATTTGTGTAAATAGTGTATTACAATCTTATCTCTAGATGCCTGGGTTCAAATATTGGCTCTACTATTCATTGGTTGTGTGGTATTGGATTCATTACATAATCTTCTCTATGCCTCAGTTTCTTTTTTTGAGTCCCTGTTCAAACTCCTGATTCTCTTGCCTCAGCTTTCCTAGGGATTACAGGTGTGTTTCATCACACCCAGCATCCATTCCTTAATATTGTTGTAATAATTGTCTTTACTCCACTGGTTTGGTGTCATGAAATAAGGTAATATTTATGTAGCACTTAGCAAAATGCCTGACACACAATAAGGACTTTATAAATTTTTGTTGTCCACTTTACTGTCTGTTGCAATTGAACTAAATTGCTCTTTTTAGTCTTTGGATTTTCTTTGCATTTAGCCAATCAGTCCCTTATTTCCAGTAATTTCCCAGCAACACTTATTTATAGAAAAATCAATATGTTTTAAGCTTGCAGGTGAGTTACTACATCTAATTTCAAGGCTGGTGGCTCAGATACTCTGGTTGGTTTTTCCTGTTGTTGTTATTTATTCTTTTTCTTTTGTTCTATTTTGTTTTGAAGTACTGACAATGGAACCCAGAATTTTGCCTATGCTAGATGAATACTGTCTCACTGAGCTACATCCCAGCCCAGTAATATAGGTATTATCCCTTCGTTAAGGATATAAGAAGTGGGGTTAGACATATGAAAGGACCAAATCCAGGTTATATTGCCAGTCATGACAGATTTTCTGGCCAAATTCCAGTGCTCTTCATACACACACACACACACACACACACACACACATACACACACGCACAGATATGCACACATACTCACACTCTTTGGCCTCTCTAATCTAGTATCCTCTAAATGAAATGTTTTACTCCTTTGCTGTTCACATTCACAGAGACTCATTTTCTGCACATGCTTCTTCACAGAATGATGAGGAAGTCAGCGGGTGCAGGCAGGCTCCCTCCTCCCTTTTCCTCTCATCTCACACTGAATGCTTTGGGGACTCATCAAAGTGTTCTTTCCATGGCTAAGAGCCAGGTCATTTCTCATTTGGGTTTTCAAAGCATGATAAAGGTAATAGATTGAATGAGAGAATGCTTTATCAATGATTGGTGCATTTTATGTCAGCACTAAGCCTAAACCATGGATTTCACTTCTAATTTATGCAGTGAATTTGGGCTAAAGACAAAGGTTGGCCTTTGACCTTAACAGCTAACTAGAATGTTGGCTAATTAAAGCTAATTAGGCCTGCAGGTCAGGCTTTGAGCTACACACAAGGACTCCTGGGAAGAGAAAGGCTCAGGTGGAGAATTATTCTATTGCTTTTGGTAAAGCAATTGGGGTTCTCTAGCAGACCATTCTAGATCATCTCATTTTATCTTTTTGCCCACAGGATATTTTCCTTTTGCTTTTTTTAAAATGTAGTTTTATTGTCAAAATGATGTATAGAGGGGTTACAATTACATATGTTAAGATAATGAGTACATTTCTTGTCAAACACTACCCCCTCCCTCATTTTACATTTTTCTTTTTGGGTACTGGTATTGGGACTTGAACTCAGGGATTTACACTTTTTCTAAGTGTCTGAGCTCAAGACCACTCTACCACTTGATCCAGAACTTCACTCTCAATTTTTTGCTTGTTAGTTGGAAACAAGAGTCTTTCAGTTTGTCTACCCAAGCTGGTTTCAAACCAGTAGCTAGAATTACAAGTGTGAGCCACTGGCATCCAGTTGTGTTTTCTTAAACTTCATGGATGTTCAGTTGCACATGCAAATCTAATGTGATGGTGCTGCCACATACATGCCACCTGTACTCTTTGGCTAGCCATTGGCCCCTTGGGCTGCTGTCCCCTAATTTCAGATCAGAGTCCTCATCCCAGTTAAAAAAAGAGCCTCCTTCTAGCCCCAAACTTCCATTGCTTCTCTGCATCTAGCCTTTTTTTTTGGCTAAACTGGTAAACACATTTTCATCAAGCTTTGAATTATCAGTGATTATGGGCTTGTTTGTTGTGTTCCTCATGTTAATCAAATCTTTCTGGCTGCAGAAAACTTAACCTGACAGATCACACTAGTGATAGAATTCTATGCATTGCTGTAAACCTTGATACCTCTGAAATGATATTACTCTGACTGTTTCGTCTTTTGCTTACCCACAGGACCAGCCTTGAATTTTTATGTAAACAAAGACTTTTGATGAAAATCCTAGGGAAATCATGAAGTGTGGCATAAAGTTGAAGGCTCAGAAGACTTAAGTGAATTGCATTCTAATTTGTTTTTGAATTACCATGTCCTAAGTGTGTGTGAACACACACACACACACACACACACACACACACACCCCATATACCCAATGTTTCCTTTCTGTTTCCTCAGTCTACATGCCATAATCAGTGAGATCTTGGCATGGAGAGAAAATAATCTCCCTGTGAAGTTCACTAGCAAGCTCCATTGCCAGTAAAGGTGTTTGACCATAGCCCCCACAGCAATCTCACCATTAGTCCTATGCCTCCATCAAAAGAGGACTCCACTGAACTTAAAATCTCCTCCAGTTATGCTATGTATGGAACCTTTCCACCTTTCACAGCTTCCTCTAGAGAACTAGCCCTCCCGACTGATGTTGGTAATGCACTAAGGGAGGCAGATGCTGCAGAAGCTTCTCCCTTCCCTTTATTATCAACTGTCTGTCAGGGCCTAAAAGGTGGTCCACATGTGTGACTGCCAAGTGAATGGTTTGGGAATATTATATAGTATTCCTCCTCCATGTAAATTCTGATTTGACAAGGTAGCTTTACAATGAAAGCACTGTGCATGGGATGTTTGCAGGGTGATATCTTTCCTGGGAAAGACAACCCAGGGCTTAGCAGTGACTCTTTCATATAATAGAATGGATACATCTCATACATTTTCCCAGGGCCATGACTTTGCTATTGACTCAAGAAGGCTTGGGGAGGTTGTACTCGTGGGCTGGGATGTGAGGAGGAAGGGTAAGGAGGATTATCTACCACAAACAGTAGGAATGATTTCTCCTGGGGTCAGGGAGGAGATAGTGGCAATAATCCTGGCTTGCATATTGCAGACAGGAAAACATGTCCTAGAGGGCAACATAAACCCTCAATTATACATCCAGTGCTTAGGCCGAGGACATTCGGGCCTTTGCTTCCTTTCCCCATGCTATCAGAGCACTCCCTCTTGTGCCTACAGAAGAGAGACAAAGCCAGATACAAGATCCCATCAGAGAGGCAATGAAAGGGGCTCGCCCTACCCTCTGGGTCATACAGATAAAGATTTTTAGGTAAATCCCACTGTAAGACCCCTAGCTGTCCTTGCAACCTCTGTGAACCATTTTTCATCTAAAAATATCAGTCTCATTCCTACTTTATGGGAACAGAGGGAGGGCTCCATGGAAGTCTGAAGTTGAGTTTCAAGCACATAGAGTCTGAAGTGAGGCTTCTGTGCAAGGATTTATTAAGGAAGTGAACCTAGGGGAGAGGAATAGGCAGTGTGGGAGAAGCAAGACAGGACTGGGAAAGAATGTAAGCAAGAGAAAATCCCAGCCTCGGTCTGACCCTGCTGTAGAGCTCTGGAAATTATATTATACCTCCGAGTTAACCCCATTTGCAAGACGTTAGCTTCCCTGTACCAGATAGTCATTGGCTAAAGGCCAGGAGATAAATGGGGGTGACCAATCCAATTTCATTTATTAGGCATTTCCATTTCTCTGTCTGAAAGATGCCCCTGGCCTTGGTGTAGGCTCTTATAAGACAAAGACTACTAAAACTAGGAGAAGAGATCACTGCAAAGTAAAAACAATAAGAGGGATGTAAGCAATATCTAGTCTAATGGTAAAACATTCTTATTGGTCAAGGATTACTCCCAAAGAATATGGATCTGAATTGTAACTAGGAACAGTATGTTTGCTCATGCTCTGATACTTCCATTAGAGAGTATAATCTTCAAGAGTCTGCAAGTGAGTTCATACTGAAAGCCTGGACAACAAAGGAACATTAAGTAAGGCTAACTAAATTAAAAGTCATTGCTCACCTTCATTAGGAATGTTGGACTCAATGAGATAGAGAACACAAACGGGTTCAGTTATAACTGCTCCAGTCTTTTTTAGATCACTTTTACTGCTATGAAATCTCACTCACCAAAGACTTCCAAGAACATGCTTGAATTATTAAAAGTTGATAAAGTTTAGTTAAATATTTGGTAAGCTAGTTTCATCAAAGGAAAATACATATCACACACCCCAGATATATCCCGAGGCCATGGGAAAAGGTAGTGGACAAAGGCTTCTCATTGGAATTGTGTTTATCATGAATGATTTCCCAGTATGGATTAGGAAGCAGAAACCAACTCTGGATTTCACTTTCAGGAAGTAGGAGCAATTTCATGTTAGGTAGGCATTGCAATCATTTTCATGTAGGGCCAGTGAGGATGACATGGGGAAATGTAACAATGGTTACTCACATTAGCAAGAGAAGGAAGCTGTCAAGCTTATTTGTGATTGCCAGGTGGCTTTGTCTTTCTCTTGCTCAAAATATAAGTGGTCTTGTCTCAGCTCTGCTTATGTGAATTGAGAACATCATGGTGTGGCTGTCAGCAAGTCCATTTGTCACTGTCTCTGCTTGTCAGTGGAGACAGGTATCATTTTCTCAATGGCAGCCTTACCCAGTCAGCTCCTATAATGGCAGTACAAATATCTTTCATACCACCTGAGACATGCCATAAAAATCTCTGAGAATGTTTTTCTAAAACTTAGTACTAAGAAAAATTATCTTACTTAAAAAATATAGTGTTTCTTCTTCAGGCTAGCAAGAAATTAGCAATAGATCTCTCTCCCCTTGTTTTCCTCTTCTTCACCTTTTAGGATGCATAGAGCTAAACTTGACATTTCTTTAAAAATTGATCTTTTCCTTATTCATGTATGTTTTTCTTGAGAGAGAGTCTTGTAACTCAGCCCAGGCTGATGTTGAACTCATGATCTTCCTCTTTCTGCCTCTTGAATTTTGGATAACAAGTGTGCATCCCCACATTTAGCTTGACCTTGATCTTTTTGGCTTACACATTTGCATACTTCCTCTTTTTAAAAAATTATTTAGTTGGTTATTTTTAAGTTGTTATTGTAAAAGTAATGGACTGAAGGGTTACAGGTAATGAGTACATTTCTTTTTAGACAGTGTAACCTCTTTCTTTGTTTTCTCAAAGTTTTTCCCTCCAGACATCCCCTCACAAATTGTTTTTTATTGTAATGTATAGAGGGGTTACAGTTATATTTGCCAGATAGTAGGTGCATTACTTCTCATACATTGATACCCCTTCTCATGTTTTTGTTCCCCTTTCCTTCCCCCCACCCCTCCCAATCATCTTGTTTTCCCCCCTTTCCCTTTCCTACTTCAAATAAACAAATAAACATATACAATATACCAGGTAACAAAGTCGGATGCAGTAACAATATGAGATTAACCAAAGGGCAAAAAAAGAGAAGAGAATAACATAGTACATTAAGAACAACAATCACATAAGATAAAGATCTTGTTTCCATCTCCTGGAGGTCTTTTCATTTATCTTTATCCGATATGGCCTTATGTATCTAGGTTTTGCGCTATTGTAATCCTCAGCTGGGAGAGTCCTAGATGTGTACTAATCATTACAAATGAGGGAAACCATGGAACCTATGTTCCTTTAGGTCTGGCTTACTTAACTGTATATGATTTTTCCAAGTCTTTCCATTTCTTTACAGATCCCTCTCACAAGTTTTATAGTTCATGTTTAACATAGTGTCTAGTAAGTAGTGCTACTGCATTAATCCACCCTTTGTCCCTCCATTTCTGTACTCCCCTTACCCTCCCCCAAACAGATAAATTTATATAGAAGACAAAATGGTACATAAATATAAAACAGCAGTAAAGGAGAAAAAGAAAACAAAAAGCCACATAGCATAAAACCTCTTAATGCCATTTCTTGGAGTTCATTTTGATAAACATCCTTTTATATGATCATAGCTATTGAGCTATATAGCCCATAGCTACTGAGCCTTTGTGTTCTTCTCCTAAGATTATCCTCCTTGGTCCCACTGTGTGAATGTTTAAAGTCCTGTTTAATTTATCCAAGTATGATTATTTTGTCTTTTGCCATCCAGTGTGTTTACTTGTAGATGGATAGGCACATTCTAATTACTCTACAAATGAGTGAAACCGAACAAACTATGTTTCTTTGGGTCTGGCTTACTTTGCTTAATACAGTTTGTTCCAAGTCATTCTCTTTCCTTAGCAATGAGCAAATATTCTTTCTGATGGAAGCATAGAATTCTATTGTATATATGAACCACATTTTCCTGATCCATTCATCCACTGAGTGGCATCTAGGTGGATTCCATATCCTGGCTATGGTAAACAATGCTTCAATGAACATGCTTCAGTGGCTTTCATGTGGCCTGGTTTGTGGTCAATTGGATAAATATCTAGGAGTAGGATTGCTGGGTCATAGGGAAGCTTTATGTTTAGCCTTTTGAGGAACCTCCATACTGCTTTCCAGAGTGGTTGAATAAGTGTACATCCCCACCATTGCTGTAGTAGTGTTCCCTTTGACCACATCTCCATCAGCCTCTGTTATTGTTAGTTCTCTTGATAATAACCATTTTAGCTGGGTAGAATCTCAATGTTGTTTTGATTTACATTCCTTTTATGGCCAGAGTCTCCTTTTGCATCTCTCTCTCTCTCTCTCTCTCTCTCTCTCTCTCTCTCTCTCTCTCTCTCTCTCTCTCTCTCTCTCTCTCTCTCTCTCTCTCTCTCTCCCTCTCTCCTACTGCTTTGAGATAAAGATGGGGAAGGAGTGAACAATTCTTCCAAGTGAAGACATATTACACCGCTTGACACTAATATAAGATATGAATTTCACTGTGGTTTGCAATTACTCTATGCATATTGCTTGATTCTTCTAATATAAGGTTTAACTATCTATTGTCTTCATCTCTCTTCCTCCCTATAACATAGCACAAAGTAAGATTAAATAGATGCTATTTGGGAACTGTTTTTTGCTGTGAGGTGTTTCAGGGATTCTAGCAGGCAGACAGTAGGGGTCGCAATGGAGCTGTGTATGATGGAGTGGCCTCTGCATCCTGGAAACAGGAGATTGTTCTAAAACTCCATGGGACTTAATCATTAGATTCAGATGTGTATTATTTGTGCCCTGGTTATCCAACAGAGAGCACTTCACTGTGGTAGCCTTCTTTGTCACTTCAGTAATTTAGTTATTTCAAGGAGAAAAGGTAGCTTTTATTTTTGTTTACTAAAAAAGAAAACATTTCAAGCACTAAGGAACTTTGGAAAAATGGTTACAGAATGTGTTTACTTAAATATTGTGAAATAAGGATGGAAATTTGCAGTGCAGAATATTTGTCATCTGCTCATGACTAGCAGATGGTCGCCTCCTCCTCCTCCTCCTCCTCCTCCTCCTCCTCCTCCTCCTCCTCCTCCTCCTCTTCCTCCTTCTTTGCAAGCCACATGACTCATATCTTACCAAAATGCAAAATGAAATTTCAAAACCCTCCAGAGTAGAGGTGGCAGTACCATAACTTGATGTAGGTGGAGCCTGCTACCTTCACAAAATGTCTCTTTTATTGGAAAGAGAAGTGTTTGGATGTCTCCTTGCACATGCTCAGTGGGCTACATCTGAAGAGATGTGGCCTTCTGCTTTAGGCTAGGGATGAGTCTGGCTGTGGGAAAGAGGACAGGTGGTCTGCTGGCCCAGAACTGGGTAATCATTGCTCCTACCAAGGTGAGGCATGCAAGATGGTCTCACCTGTTTTGGCTTGTCAGTCCCAGAATGGTGACAGATCTGCCTCCAGCCATCAACAGAACAAAGTCAGGGCTATGATCACATGCTCCAGCAAATAGGAGATTAAGGATATTTTAAAGAGATGCAAGTCATCTAAGTTCAAAGTTCTTTTTTCTCTTTTAAACATAATGCCATTAATAAAATTAAATTTAAAAAATTCTGGATCTGCTATGTTTTACCAAAAAAGAGCTATATTTTAGGCAATTATATTTGTTTTAAAAATAGAATCCTACCAGCTAGGTGGACTCAAAGCTTTTAGGGGCAGATTCCACATGTGTATATGCCTTCATCTGATAGTTACTTCCCACCCCTCTTTAAAAACAACCCTGAATTTCCTAGTATTTATATTCTTTTGAAGTCCCCTCTTTTTGAGGTAAAAGAAGTCTTACAGCTTATACTTGTGACACTTAAAAGTCACTCTGGAAGAAGCCATGGATGAAGTCTGAGTATTCTAATAAATCACTATGCTTTTGGAAAGCTGAAGCTGCAACATGAAGAACTTCATGGATAGAGAAATTGCTGGCAATCCCCTAAAGCTGCTTCAGGCATCCCAGATGATGAGCCAGATATGTGACTAAAGAAGCCATCTTGAACATCAGCTCAGCTGAGTTTCATGATGACACAGCTGCTGTTTGACTATAATCATCTGAAAGAACCCAAGAATCATCTAACTGGACCCAGTAAACCCACAGAATTATGAGAGCTAATAATACGTTGGTTTAAGTCATTATGTTTTAGGGAATTTGGCTAGATTTAACACTTCATATTGAGAGAGAGAGAGACAACAGGTGGCTAAACAGTAACTGAGTAGATAATGTTAAAACTCAGAAGTTGAACACAGTTATTTTTTAGAAGATAAAAATGTATTTGACCATATTTTTTCATGATAGGGGAGTCTTGAGAATACTGTTTATATGGCCTAAATGTGTGAGAGTATAGATAACATAGTTGGAGACAACCCCTGGGTGCTGAGACCCACAGAGCAATACTTTACCGTGCAAGTGTTAGCCCGGGGGACTTGGCATTCTCTGCTTGTTATTGAATACCTAAACATACGAAATATAGATAATTGGAAGATGGGCCAAAATGTCCCCGATGTGGGGTTTTTTTGGTAGTAAACAATACTATCAAAGATCATAAAAGACTGAAACAATGGTAGCATTTGTGGTTGTATCCAAGAAAAAGGAACATCATTGTCATTTGTAAGATTAGGTTAAAGCTAATGAGGAAGGGGAAATAAGGGAGGCATCGCACAATGTAGTAAAGAAAAGCAGGCCCTGGATGTATAGATAGTAGGATTTTTAGATGCATGTTTTTTTCTCCTAGTCAACCACAACTACAGCATTGACGCAAGCACATTTGCTGTGTCCAAAAATTTCCCAAAGCTCAAATTGGGAGGTCTTTGTTCAGCTACTAACAGGCAATATAAACTTGGCAAGTCATTTATCCTCTCTGTATCTCAGGAAGACATGTTGTAACTTATAAAGGGCTCTACAAAGGCAAACCATTATTACCAATTAAAATAAAATGAGGAGTTGTATTTTATGAAATCTTAACTTCTTTTAGCTATAAAAATCTTACAGTTCTAAAGCATAGAAACAAGACAGGTTTAAATTTTTACAATTAAATAGGTAGATTGTAGATAAGTATATAAGTGAAACTTAAGACAAAACATCTAACATCTAAGATAAACTTTTGGGAAAGACAAGGATTTTAATTTTGTTCCTGATATGTACAAAGCATTTGGAGCAATGCCAACACATGGAAGGCACAAATAAATTTGTGGACTGTATTTATAAGCTATTTCTAAGAAACTTAGCATACAAGTGACCTGAAAAATAATCATTTCCATTATAAGACTGTTTTTATTTTGTTTTAAAAGTTTTTCTCACTTAGTTCTATTGCTTTAGAAGATAACCACTTTCTAAACAATGTTTGTTCTTGTTTTTCCTCTCTCATTTTAAAGATAAGGAAACATAGATTCTCAGTGAACATTAATTTCCTAATTTATAATTTTTTAATTTAACTATTTTATTGAGAAAATAGAAATAGAATACTTATCATCTAGATTCAGTAATTACTAACATCCTACAATTCTGTTTCATTTACATCCCCACTGGTTCTTATTTGTACTGGACTGTGTGTGTGTGTGTGTGTGTGTGTGTGTGTGTGTGTGTGTGTGTGTGTTTATGCTTGGTCCTGGGGCTTGAACTCATGACCTAGGTGATGTCCCTAAGCTTTAATACTCAAGTCTAGCACTCTATCACTTGAGCCATAGCTTCCAGCTTTTTTTGGTGGTTCACTGGAGATAAGAATCTCATAGACTTTCCTTCCCCGGGCTGGCTTCGAAGTGTGATCCTCACATCACAGCCTCCTGAGTAGTTAGGATGATAGGCATAAGCCACTGGCATCTGGCTTACATATGATTATTTTTATAAACAGATTTGTCCCATTAATAAAACATAACCTGCCAACTGTTTTGTAATTTATTTACCCTGAAGTGCTCATTTGTGCTTTTTAACTTCCCAAATTTTTAGTATGTTACTAATTTGCAAAGAGCTTCCCCAAGGTGCTATTTTTCTATTTGGGTTGAAGTATCACAACAGTTTTATAGAGCCTTTCTGTTGATGATACCTTTTACCTAGTTTCCTAAGTGCTCTGTTGATAAAATAATTCACACAATCTGGGTACTTGACTGCAAACATTAAAATGTGCTAGAGCTGATTAAATAGGAGACATGAAACAGATACAAGATATTTCAGTGGATCAAATAGCTCCCGGTTTGAAGATGCATGGGCAGTACAATATCCACGAGAAGTTACAGGATGGCTCCAATCAGTATCCCACCACTGGATGCAAAAACTACACATTTCCCTGTTGATCCTGAACAGTCACCTCTGAACCACTGCTAGCATTGTTCCTGAAAGCTTTTACCCCTGCCTTTATCTTCTTTGAAGAATGATCCCCACAGTTTCTGCTTCTTCTTTTTGGCCTTTAAGCTGAATTCTCTTGTGGCTAAGCATCATTGGCTGAGTCTAAAGCAAATCTTTGTAACCTAGCAGCAAAGGAAAACAGGAAAGTGGTTTTCTGACTATTTGTGAGCTATTCTCCAAACTCAAATGTTCAAAGGTTTAAAGATGAACACAAACTATGGGTTGTATGTATTAAAGTATGTTTCATTCTAAAGTGATCTTTGAAGGAGTTTTAACACTTTGTGAAAGACTGTAGCTGACATTTTTACCTTCGTGCCATAAAAATTGACTCAATTGTTTTCAGGTCATAATTCTCTCACTTAAAAAGTTACATATAGTGCTTGCTTTTGCTTTAATGTCTTTCTTGTCTAGATCCTCTCTAAAATCCTCAAACCTCTTAGTTTTCTTAGAACTTCTTCTTCCTCCTCCTCCTCCTCCTCCTCCTCCTCCTCCTCCTTCTCCTTCTCCTTCTCCTTCTCCTCCTCCTCCTGTCAGTCATGGGGCTTGAACTCTGGGCCTAGGTGTTGTCCCTAAGCTCCTCAGCCCAAGGATAACATTCTACTACTTACAGCCACAGCACTACTTCCAGTTTTCTAGCGGTTAATTGGAGATAAGAGTCTTACTGATTTTCGTGCCCAAGGTTGGCTTTGAACCTCAATCTTCAGATCTCAGCCTCTGGAATAGTCAGTGGCATGAGCCACTGGTGCCTAGCTTGTTCCCATCTTCTTTGGCCTGCCACCTTACAGGTTCCGTAAAATACTTTGTATTTTAACACATTCATTCATGCAATGCTTACTTTTTTGTTTGTTTGCTCAAGACTGGATAAGTGTACCACTTGAGCCATACCTTCACTTCCAGGTTTTTCCTGGTTAAGTGGAGGTAGGAGTCACACAGACTTTTCTGCTTGTGCTGACTTCAAACTGCAGTCCTTAGATCTCAGCTTCCTGAATAGGTAGAATTACAAGTATGAGCCACTGGCATCTGGCCTTAATATTTTCATTGTTCTTTCATTTTCTCTGATTACAAAATAGTTTTCTGAAGTATATATGCTCACTTTTATATCTATCTATCTATCTGTGAATCTATCTGTATTTGAGAATAATGTATTTCAAATGCTATTTAAAAAAAGATGCAATGTATGTGAATTAATGCACCTTCTATCTGGCAAATATCATGTAACCCTTTTACTAATTACAATAAAAAAAAACAAAAAAAACATAGTCACACACACAAAAAAAGAGAATAAAAATACAATGATAAAAATAAGGTGGTAGATGCTAAACAAATCAATTTCATTATTGTATCACTTTGATGCCTTTTGTAAGAAACCAGCTCATCATATAAATGAAAGTCTGTTTGGCAAAAAAAAAACAAAAAGATGCTCACTGATATCCATATACTCACCCTACTTCCCCCCTGGAAGTCAATAATTACAGGTATGTTGAAATGTTTCTTCTAAATGAAAATAGCAAGCCATTTACCTTGTATTTTAAAAAGGAGGAAAGAAAAAGGCAGAATATGGAGCTAAGACATTCATTAACTTTTATAGACTTAGAGTGCTATTACAGAACATTTATAATTCATGTCAAACCTCTTTAGTTTGCCCTGCATTATCCAGTAGGTTCCTTTCTGCTATCTGCTGTGAGATCAGACTTAGTCTTTCAAATTAATTTGGGTAATAATTTTCATTTCCAATGATAGACAGCAAAGGCTGGAGATTATTGAAATGCTTTCATTATACATTATGTAAAATAATAAAATAAACATACCAGAGGGAAACTCTAAAAATGATATGTATAAAATAAGTTAGGCTAGCCTTCCTCTAAAGGATATAAACCATGAAGCCCACCATGGAAACATTTCCCTCTCAGATAATTTTCTTCTCTGTATCATCAAAATACAAATCTTAGATTACATAATACTCACTGGTACAGTCATTTTGAATTGTTAAACGCTTAAATTGTCCTTTCCTTCTTCTAAGAAACATAATTTAATTGCCATTTCAGTGAAAAAGTACTGCCCAAGTGTTTGGTGGCTTATTTAGGGCTTTAGTTGAAGGAGAGAAAGCAGTTTTTTTAAATAAATATATATATATATATATGTATTTGTTATTGAATACAAATGAAACATTTAAGAGACTAGGGTCAAATTGAATGTCAATGTGAAACAAGAACAGGACTAACATTATTCTGATTAATAACCTTCTAGTCTTCACTAAATGGCTTTCATGATCATAAAGGGTCTGAATATTTTGCAGATTTTATTGTTAGTTTGAGGAAAAGGAATATTAAAATCTGCCTTTCCATAAAAATGGTAAGAGCTTATTTCGAAACAAAAAGGGATTTACAACCTCCAATAAACACTGAGAGAGGTAGGCAAAAAAAAGAGCAAGAATTTCAACAGTTTGTATTCTTTTTTTGTGGTTATGGAAATGAACATAACAGCTTGAAATAATACTCATCTATGATCTTACAGTCCCTATAAGTTAAGAGAATAATCACAGAGTAGCTTGTGTCACAAGACTGAGACAAAGTTGCTCCCTAGGCCGTGTTCTCATCAGAGACTCCTCTGGGAAAAGACCTGCTTCCAGGTTCCCTCCAGTGATTGGAAGTATTCTGAATTCCTTGTGGCTGAACTCACAGTAGCTCTCTCTTCTACAGTCATATGGAGAGCAGAAAGCAAGCCTACTCAGAGGTGTTTATACAAATGATTAGATGATCATAGAAGGGACATCTCAGTACGTCTGTACTACTCTGCTTGTTACAAGTAACTCACCAGTTCTGTCTGCACATAAGGGAAAGTTATGAACAGGAGAGCCATCTTAGAATTCTGCTTACTGCACAGTTGAAACAGTGGTGTGGTGTGTGTGTGTGTGTGTGTGTGTGTGTGTGTGTGTGTGTGTGTGTGTGTGTGTGTGTGTGTTGCTGCTGGTCCTGGGGCTTGAACTCAGGACCTGGGTGCTGTCCCTGAACATTTATGGTCATGGTTATTGCCCTACCACTTAAGTCACAGCTCCATTTCTAGCCTTTTTGGTGCTTAATTGGAGATAAGAGTCTTGTGAACTTTGCTGCCCAAGCTGGCTTTGAACCACGATCCTTAGATATCAGCCTCCTGAGTAGCTAGGATAACAAGCTTGAGCCACCAGCACCTGACTGAAACAATGTTTTAACAAATGCCAGTGAAGTCCAAAGAATAGAATTTACAAGATAGAAATTCTTCCCCTCCCAACTCAGAAATTCCTTGATTAACATGTTTGTTAGACCTTGCAACTGTGAGACTAGCAAGTATAGTATATTTCTTGCTTTTCTCATAGTTCTTGTATTTGTATGTTGGGATTTACTCATTTGAAGATACCTTGTAAGGCAGGTTTTAGTTGCCCGCAGTCTTCCCATTGGATTATTCTATATGTTTCCCTGAACTGGATGTTAGCTGGATTGGTGTGTCATTTCTCAACTCTGGAGGTGTTTCACAGCTCTAACAAATTCACTAATTCAAAATCCTGCCAGATATTTACAAACAGTAAGATTCAATTGTTAACAATGGTAAGGGAAGGAGAAAGAGGTATTACTCAAGTGATAGAGCACCTACCACACAAGCATGAAGCCTTGAGTCCAAAACCCTAATACTACTTTAAAAATTGGTTCTCTTGTGACCAAGGAGTCAGGTATCTTCATGGCATCCATGAAACTGTGTCAGACTAAATTGTGAGTTTGCAAGTGGAGTAAGAGCTCACTTCCCAGTTCTTGACACTCTGTAAGGTGCATATAAAGTATTTTATCAAGTCATTTATAAATGTATGAATTAAAATAATGGTACAATGCCAAGAACTGAATTTAAAGTATGTTGGATGAGCAAAAACGCTTCTACCTTAGTTCTGAAATCCTTGATATTTGAGACATATTCAGCATTTGTACTTTGAAGTACATAAGTAATTTTCCACTTAAAAGGTCATATATCCAAAGTATTGAAAAGTATAGCATACATTAAACTTTAGCTATCTTTGATGAAAAGCAGAAGCAAAATAATTATGGAAAAAAAGGAATACTCAATGAATTTTTGTGCCAGCATTCTAAACCATGCAAAACTTTTCCAAAAGCTGTTAGAAAAACACTATGAATTGCTGTAAATTTACTGAATGGTTAAATTAGCCACATTTTTAAAGAATTTGGGTAACTGGCAGGTGTTTCCCTCACCAATTGACCCTTACTAATGGGGAGTGAGATTTTGAGGAGGGTTCAGAGAACGTGAGAACAAACGTTTAGCCCCCAATCACATGGCTTAATCAAGAGCACCAGGCTGAGGTCTCACAATTTTTGGTAGACACATAATAAATGCTCACAGTTGGTCTTTTTGCATAAAAGTTGTCATAGCATGATGTGTTTACCAAACATAAGCAATCATATTCAGTAGAGGCTTTCATTATTCAGAACTGAGGCTTTAGTAACCTGGGTTCAAGACATGGCTTTACACTTTTGCCTACTGTTTTTTTTAACCTTCTTAAAAGAATTGGTGATCAGATTACAAGTTTCTCAAGGAGACTGGGAATTAACTGACTCATTAGAATAGTGTAACATACTTTCCACATCAAAAGAGCTTAATAACCTTAGCAACAGATATTACCCATAAGATGTTTTGAATTGCAATTTCAAAGTACTTTATCAAATATACTTATTTATTCACTTTTGTATCCTGGTAACAAGTGTTTTTTTTTGGTGCTGGGGTATTGGGGACTTGAACCAGGGTCTTACACTCTCACTTGGCTTTTTTCCATAAGGCTCTGCTTGAGCCATAGAACCACTTCTAGCTTTTCGCTGGTTAATCAAAGATAAGAGTCTCTTGAGGATTTTTCTGTCCTGACTGACTTCAAACTGCAATCCTCAGATCTCAGCCTCCTGAGTTGCTAGGATTACAGGCATGAGGTACCAGTATCTGGCTACCTGGTAAAATTTTCACCTTTTCCTTCTTCTCTCTTCCTCCTCCTCCTTTTTGGTGATGATCCTCGAGCTTGACCTCAGGGCCTGGACACTGTTCTTGAGCATTTTTGTTCAAGGCTATCACTATACCACTTGAGCCATAGATCTACTCCCAGATTTTTGCTACTCCGGCGGCTTAGATCTGAGGATTATGGTGCAAAGCCAAACTGGGCAGAAAAGGCTGTAAGACTCTTATCTCCAATTAACCATAAAGAAGCAGGACATAATCCAAAGCTTCCTATGGAACAATAAAAGATCTAGAATAGACAAAGCAATTCTAGGCAAAAAGCACAATGCAGGTAGTATTACAAACCAGACTTCAACTCTACTATAGAGTCATAATAACAAAATCAGCATGGTATTGACACAAAAATAGACAAGAAGATCAATGAAACAGAATAGAAGATCCAGAAATAAAGTCCCATATCTATAGTCAACTTGTATTCAACAAGGGAGCCAGAGATATGCAGTGGAATAAACACAGTCTCTTCCATTATTGGTGCTGGGAAAACCGGGCAGCCACATGCAGAAAACTAAAAATTGATCCTAGCCTATGGCCACACACAAGAATTTTCTCAAAATAGATAAAAAACCTGAAGATCAGTCCTGAAACCTTGAAACTGCTACACAACAGAGTAGGAGAGACACTGGAACTCATAAGCACAGGCAAAAATCTTCTTGAACAGAGTCCCAGGGTCACAACAGATTGAAGAGAGACTCGACACATGGGACTACCTAAAAATAGAAAGCTTCTGCACAGATAAAGGCATAGCTACTAAAGTAGAAAGACAGCAAACTAACTGGGAAAAGATATTCACCAATAATACATCAGACAAACGCTTAATATCCAATATCTACAGGGAACTCAAGAAACTAATCCCTCCCAAAACCCAACAAAGGAATCACTAAATGGGCAAGGGAACTAAGCAGAGACTTATCAAAAGAAGAGGTTAAAATGGCAAAAAATGAGAAAATGTTCATCATCCATGGTCATACAGGAAATGCAAATAAAAACAACCCTAAGATACCACCTTACCCCAATCAGAATGGCCAATATTCTCAACTCAGACAAGGACAAATGCTGGCGGGGTTGTGGAGAAAGAGGAACTGTACTGCAATGCTGGTGGGAATGGAAACTAGATCAGCCACTCTGGAAGGCAGTTTGGAGGTTTCTTTTAAAAATTGAGAATAGACCTTCCCTACAATCCTGCCATACCACGCCTGGGCATCTACCCTGAGCAACATAACCCAGGATATGATAAGGACACCTGCACAGCCATGTTCATCTCTGCACTATTCACAATAGCCAGGTGATAGAAACAACCCAGATGCTCTACTGCAGATGAATGGATACAAAAAATGTGACACACACACACACACACACACACACACACACACACACACACACAAAATGGAATTCTACATAGCCAACAGACATGATAAAATAATGGCATTGGTTGGGAAGTGGATGGAACTAGAGCAAATAATGTTGAATGGGATAAGTCAAGACCAAAAGAAAAAAAGGTGCATGGTCTCCTTGATATGTGGATATTAGATCCAAACAGTACAAGAGCCATGACTCAATATTCAGGTACCCTAGGTTATGGACATGGTCTTGGAGATATAAATATAACTACATAGACATAAAAATCTATGATGGTCTATATACTCCATAGACATCATGTTATATTATATGGATTGATATGACATACAAACCCACAGATTAATTTTAATTATTGTTTTTTAAATACAAAATACTTTTAAGCTAAAAACTGGTGACAAATCCAGGTATTATTATTATTATTATTATTATTATTATTATTATTATTATTATTTCAATAATCACTATTACCAGATACAATTTAGTGAGCATTTACTAGGTACCTAGCTTATGTGTAATGACAATTGAAGTCTCATAACATTTTTTTTGCCAGTCCTGGGCTTGAGCTCAGGGCCTGAGCACTGTCCTTGGACTTTTTCAAGGCTAGAGCTCTACCACTTGAGCCTCAGCACCACTTTCGGCTTTTTTTTTTCTATGCGTGGTACCGAGGAACCAAACCCGGGTCTTTGTGCATGCCAGGCAAGCACTCTACCATTAGGCCAAACTCCTAGCCCCACATAACAGTTTTTATAAAGTAAGCATTCTGCTGAAAATTAGCCATTTTTTTTAACACAGGATACTGCATTCATCTCTTTGTGCTTCACTGAGGCAGAAACAACTTCAGCCCTAGATTAGTATTCTTAGATGTATTCTAGAAGTGAGCTGAGTTAAACTAGGATTCAGTCATGAAGAAAAAGAAGCAAAAGACTGAAAGAGAGGAAGGATGTCTCCATAGTCAAGCTCAAAGAATATGTTTCTTGGTCTAACACTATTTCAACTATTGGTTGGTGATAGATAGTTAATGCTATTAAACAAACATGTAACACAATCAGTAGAAAAAAGGAGGTTGTTCCTAAATCCTGTCACTAGGGGCTCTATTGAAGGAGAGTAAAGACTTAAAAAGAGTTACCTGATGGTGGCTACTTAGGATCATGCCATCTGAGGATCACAGCTCAAAGCCAACCAAGGCAGGAGAGTCCTTGAGTCTCTTATTTTTAATTAAACACCAAAAAGAAGGAAGTGAAGCTGTGGTCAAGTGGTAGACTGTTTGCCTCTAGCAAAAATAAAATCCTCAGGGACAACACCCAGGTCCTTAGTTCAATCCCAGAAAAGGCACAAAAGAAAGTGGAAAGGTAACTTGTGATGGTTGTCTGAAGTCCCAGGACCTGCATCAAAATAAGTTAATAAATAAATGAATTAATAAAAGAAAAAAGAATTTCCTAGGTCTTGTCATTAAGATTAATTTTATTTATTTATTTATTTATTTTGCCAGTCCTGGGCTTGAGCTCAGGGTCTGAGCACTGTCCTTGGACTTTCTCAAGGTTAGAACTCTACCACTTGAGCCTCAGAACATTTCCGGCTTTTTTCTATGTATGTGGTACCGAGGAATTGAACCCAGTCTTCATGCATGCTAGGCAAGCACTTTAACCACTAGGCCAAACTCCCAGCCCGATTAATCATTTTTTAAAAGGAAGTTATGGATGTTCAGATAGGTAAGCAAGTATGCATTATATGAGTTAGGATTCATCACAACAATGACAGTCAGAAAGCCTACTGAGTAGTAGCTTAAACAATCAAATAACTTAGGCTGTGCTCAGCTAAATTTTACCAAGCCAAATGTAGCAATATGCAAAAAGAATTATGTAGTGACCACGTGGCATTTGTGCTGGGAATTCAAGGGTGGTTTACAATCCTAAAATCCATTAATATAATGCACCCTATTAGTGGAATAAAAGCCCAAACCACAAGATAATCTCAATAGACCCAGTAAAAGCAGCTAATAAAATCCAGTACCCATTCACATTAAAAGCACTCAACAAGGACCAAGGGCATGGCTAAAGTGGTAGAGTACTTGCCTAGCAAGGGAGTCAATGAGTTCAGTCCCCAATCCTATATGCCCACGCACACAACCCACAAATCTCATTGAAGCAGGAATAGCAGAACATCTTCAAAACCAAGAAAACCCACAGTGAATGCTATCCTTCATAAGAAAAGACTAAATGTTTTCTCCTCTAGGCTCAAGAACAAGAAAGTGGTGCTCGTTTTTGCTACAGTTATCTTCTCTTAAATATGTACTAGCAATTCTAGTCAGAATAGGCAATACAGAAGTAAAAGGCACCCAGACTGCAAAGGAAGGAAAAAAGTGATCTTATTTTACAGATGACATCGCTGTTTGTATATAGGAAATCATAAGGAATTCACTGAGAAATAGATCAGACTTAACAAGTTCAGCATATTGGAGAATAGAAGATTAATGTAGAGTGACTAAGTATTCCACACATTTGCTACGGAATTATCCAGAAATCAAATTAAGAATACAACTAAGGTATGAAATACATAGGAATAAATTTAGTGAAAGAAATGTAAAACTTGTCATTTATAAGTATGAAGGATTATTGTAATATTTTTAGTATTTATAATTTTATTTTTATCTTTACTTTGTGCACAAAAGAGTTGCCATTCAACAAAGAATGATACTACAACATTTACAAAGAAATGGAATGACCTGGGAAAAAATAATGTTAAATGACATAAGTCAAGCCCAGAGGGACAAAGGATATATGTTTTCTCTCATATATGGAAGCAAGAATTAATCTATAAATAAGTTCTGGAAAAACTAGGAATCCATGGAACATTCCTCAGTATAATAAAGGCTGTGTATGACAAACCCACAGCTAGTATTATACTTAACGGTGAAAAGCTAAAGCCATTCTCTCTAAAATCAGGAACAAGATGAAGATGCCCACTCTCTCCACTCCTCTTTAACATAGTATTAGAATTCCTACCCAGAGTAATAAGGCAAGAAGCAAGCATAAAGGAGATCTAAATAGGGAAACTTTCCCTCTTTGCAGATGACATGATCCTGTATTTCAAGAACCCTATAGACTCCAGTCCCAAGCTGCTTGAGCTGATTCAAAACTTTGACAAGATAGCATGGTATAAAATTAACCCTCAAAAATCAACTGCCTTCCTCTATGCCAACAATGAGAGGAACGAGGCAACAATCAGGAAAGCAACTTCTTTTGCAATAGCCTCAAAGAAAATAAAGTACCTAGGAATTAACTAAGAATGTAAAGGACCTTTTTGATGAAAACTTTAAAACCCTGAAAAAGGAAATCAAGGCAGAACTGAGGAAATGGAAAAAACCTCCCATGCTCCTGGATTGGAAGATTTAACATCGTGAAAATGGCATTCTTGCCAAGGGCTATCTACAAATTCAACGCAATACCCATCAATATCCCAATGTCATTCTTTAAAGAAATAGAAGAGGCAATCCACAATTTCATATGGAATAATAAAAGACCCCGTATAGCAAAAACACTTCTTAGCAGAAAGAACAGTTCAGGAGGAATTTCACTACCAAACTTTAGACTCTATTACAGAGCTATAGTGACCAAAACAGCTTGGTACTGGCACAAGAACAGGCCTGAAGACCAATAGAATAAAACTGAGAACCCACAGACTTATGGCCACCTAATCTTTGATAAGGGAGCCAAAAAATAGAATGGAAGAAAGACAGCCTCTTCAACAAGTGGAACTGGCAGAACTGGTTAAGCACCTGCAGAAAAGTAAGGATTAACTCCAAATGGATCAAAGACCTGGTGGTAAAAGCAGATTCACTGAAAACTTTACAAGAAGGAATAGGAGATACACTAGGTCTCCTTGGCATAGGTCAAAACTTCCTTAATAAGGACCAAGAAACACAACAAATCAGAGAAATTCTGGATAAGTGGGACTGCATTAATTGCAGAGCTGCTGTATGGCAAAGGACATAGCTAGCAAATTAACTAGAGAGTCTACAGAGGATAGATATGCGGCTCAAGTTCAGAAACAAAGGCAAGGTGATATACAGGGCGGTTACATTTGCACAGTCAAGTATTGAGTACATTCCTTTTTGAACAGTGTCTTCTGTTCTTTCATTCTCATTCATTCCCTCCATCGCATCTCCACCCATGTATTGCATAGTTCACTTTCATCAATGTCCACTGCTGCTCTTTATCAGCCTTTTTCCTTGGACTAAGTGGCCCCTCTTGATATGTACATGAATACAGTGAATATAAAGAAAATAATAGAAAATCCCCAGAAAAAGAAAAAAAAACCTGAAGGTCAGTATGTATATTATTTTGTATAAATATGAAGTGGAACTTAGTCATTCTACCTTTGTGATTCTCTCCTAAGAATATCCTCTTTGGGTCCCACTGTAAGTGGGTATCTAGATCTGTGTATTTTGTCATAGCCCCAGTGCATTTCAGATCTAATTTCCACATATCAAGAGTTCTCTCTGATCTCAGCTTTTCTCATTTAACATGATTTGAAAACCATTTAAAATGTATAGACTGTATAGTATGTGGAATGTATCTCAGTAAAGTTGTTATCAGACAAAACTTTGAAAAGGATATTGGAAATGATAGGGGTAATTTGCTTTTGGTGTGCAACTTTCAGGAAAATAAGGAGAATTGGTAGGAAAATAACTGCACTAACTAGGAAAGGAGGCATGCTTTTGATCCCACAAAATATGGAGAGTCAGGATAAAAGCTTGACCATTAAAAGGCTATGCTCTCGGTCAGAATGTAGACTAGAAAATAAATCATCTTCTGGTAAATGAACAGTAACAGTAAATGGACACTATCTGAACCAAGAATTCATAGCCATAAGTCTGTCATGGTATGAGGCTGAAGATCACCTTCACACTTTATTTTACTTTTTTATTTTACCCTTTTCCCATATTTTTTATTGTAGTTCATAGAAGGGTTACATTATATTCACCAGATAGAAGGTGCATTACTTCACAAACATTAATACACTTCTCATGTCTTGGTCCCCATTTCCCTCCCCCACCCCTACCCCTCATCTTGTTTTCCCACCTTCCCTATCTGATTTCAAATAACCAAATAAGCATATATACAATATATCAGATAACAATGTGAAATATTGTAACAATAGGATATAACCAAGGGACAGCAAAAGAGATGAGAGATAACATAGTACATTAAGGACAATAATCACTCATTATATGACTTTTGTTTCTATCTCCTGGAGGTCCTTTCATTTAGAGTCATATTATATGGCCTAATGTATCTAGGTTCTGCTCTATTGTAAATCTCTGCTAGGAGAACCCAAGGTTTCTACTGATGTGACAAATGAGGGAAACCATTGAGCCTATGTTCCTTTGAGTCTGGCTTACTTCACTTAATATGATTTTTTCTAAGTCTTTCCATTTCCTTACAAACAGGGCGATATCATTCTTTCTGACAGCAGCATAGAATTCCATTGTGTATAAATACCTCATCTTGTTGATCCACTACACCTTCACACTTCTTATGTCTGGAATTGATATTCCAGATCTACTACATATAACAGAAGTAAATAAAATTTCTCTGAAAATATACAATTAACCCAAGTTACCCATGAACTATCATAGGTATTATCTACCCAATATGAGTTCAAAAGCCAAAGGGTCAGAGGACACACTGTGTTCATTACAAGAATGAGTTAGAATTGATGTCCTCAATGGTGAAAAAGCTCTGATTTCTGTGAATTTTGAGGCAAATGGTAAAGACGAGAGAACAAGAGCCCAGGTGTAAGGCCTGCAAGATTCTGCTTGAGAATTTGTACTTTGTTCTGAAAATTATAGCATATTTGACGTGCTATTATACAAGGAAGCAATAGAACTAGCTTTATCTATTGGAAAGATAACTATTATAGCAATAAGCGTGAATGAGCGTAGAGATGAAATTGGTTCCCAACAAAGACAAAGGAAAGCAGATGAAAGGAGAAAGACAAATGATACAAGATCATAGCGAATGGAACGAAGTCTGGAAATTGATTCACGTGGGATTCTGCTTTAAGAGTTATGTCTAATGACTAATCACATATAGATATGAAAGTGTGATGTTTCAGCTGGCTCTGAGGTTCACTACAGAGGTAATTTAACTGTCACTCCATCAGGAGACATCAAAGACAACAGAGAAGCAACAATTCATGAGGGTGTAAATTGGCTAGACATAATAAAGTTAATTTAGGAATCATTAACAGAATAAAATACAATACAGAAAAGAACATATAAATAAAACACTATATGTAGCCAGATCTGGTGGCTCACATCTATAATCTTAGCTCCTCAGAAGGCTAAGATGTGAGGATCAAGGTTTGAAGCTATCCTGAGCATGAAAGTCATGAGATTCTTATTTCCAATTAACCATTGAAAAGCTGGGAGTGGAGCTATGGTTAAAGTGGTAGAGCACCAGCCTTGAGTGAAAAGGTAAAGGACAGGCAGGGCCCAGGTCCTGAATACCTCACAACAAGCACCAAACAAACAAACAAAACCCCACTATGTTTGGGAAACTAAGAAATAATAGTTCATAGTTACTATTGGTCAATGGAAAATTAGAAAATATTTAAAATGGAATAAAAACTCTAATGCTATATATGAAAACTTGTGAAATGCCCATTAAAGTAACATGCAATGTAAAAGATCTTTGAATGAAACTCTTAAGAAAGAAGTCTGATAAAATGGGGCCAAAAAAAGAAGTCTGAGGGGCCCTGAGTGTAGCCTCATGGCCTAGCATGCACAAAGTCCTGCATTCGATTCCTCAGTACCACATATACAGAAAAAACCAGAAGTGGTGCTGTGGATCAAGTTGTTGTGTTCTAGCCTTAAGAAAGTCCAAGGACAGTGCCCAGGCCCAGAGTTCAAACCCCAGGACTGGCAAAAAAAAAGAAGTCTGAAAATTGATAGGCACAAATAAATTATTACAAAAGGGAAAAATAAGAATAAGGCCAATATTAGGGCCGGGCATAATGCTACATATCTGCAATCCTAACTATTTAGGAAGCTGAGATAGGAAATCACTGTGTGAGATCAGCCATAGGCAAAAAGGCTGAGGCTCTGTCAGAAAAAGGGGTGCAAGTGTGGTTTCAGTGGTAGAGTGCTTGTCTAACAACTATGATATCCTGAGTTCAATCCCAATTATGACCCAGAACAACAAATTAAAAAAGAACAAGCCAGACGCAGTGGCTTACACCTGTAATCCTAGCTACTCAGGAGGCTGAGATCTGAGGATGGAAGTTCAAAGCCAGCCTGGGCACAAAAGAGCCTGAGACTCTTATCTCCAATTAACCTCTAGAAAACGGGAAGGAGGGCTTAGCTTAAGGGTGGACGGTAGCCTTGAGCTGAAGAGCTCAGGTACAGCACCCAGGCCGAGTTTGAGCCCCATGACCCACAAAAAATGAATAGCCAAAATTAATGGAATAGGAAAAAAATTGTACAGAGCAACAAACCCCAAAGATGTATTTTGATAAGACATAAAATTTCCACACCTTTAAATGAGATGATAGTAGAAAGAAACAAAAGATAATTGCTACAATGCATGAGACAAAACCAGGTTAACAGAACAAAACTAAAATTATAGCAGACACTTCAAAAGCCCTCTCTTAACAATTCCAACTAAATGAGAATCAATGAGTATCTAGAACCGATTGATGCAATTAACCTGTGAACAAAATATAAACTTCAACAAATATTAAAATCATGCCCAGAATGTATACTGATAGTAACAGAATTGCACTAAAACTAAAACAGAAGTCTGGCAGCAATGATGCATGCCGGTACTCCTGGCTATTTAGGAGGCTGAGATAGGAGGAACACAGCCTGGGCAGCAAAGTTTATGCAGCTCTTATCTCCAATTCTCCACCAATAAAGTTGGAAGTGGAGCTGTTGCTCAAGTGGTAGAGTGCTAGTCTTGAGCCCAAAAGCCCAGGGACAGCTCCCAGGCCCTGACTACAAGCTCCAGGACCAAAACACACACACACACACACACACACACACACACACACACACACACACCTCCCAAAGAAATGTCCTTCCCAGATGTTTTGATTTAAGACGTCCACCAAACATTCAATAAAGAATAATTGCCAATTTTACATAATCTCTCCTAGAAAATAAGAGGGAATAGATCATTAAACTAATACCGAAGGTGCCCGGACACAAACCCTTAATTCAATCCCAAACTGATCTCTTCCAAAGCCAGGCTTTCTACTTTATCCTAACTCATTGGGTAAATCAATTTAATTAGAAGGAAAAAAATTAGGAAAATGGTTAACATTGTAAGTACAATTTTCTCAGATGATTAGACACTTTTTCTTTTGAAATGAATAAATAAAAGGGAGAGGGGTAGAATAATAACGGTACAGGTTTTACTTTTAAAAGTTTGAATAAAATTAGCATAATTTCCCTTTTATTAAGTGACAGTAGATAGAAAGCACATTATAGACACTGTAGGTGGAGAGGTGGGTGGACACATAGGAGGGGAAACGAGAGAACATTGAAAATGCAGCTGAAATAATGAGCATGTAAGACGAAGTAGAGCATCAGGCTGGCGGATGGAAGTATCCCAGCTCTGATCACAGACAAAGGAGCTGGAGCACAGAAAGTAAGAGGAAATCATTCAATTGTGTTAGGATACTGGGTAGCCGGGACAAATGAAGCTGTCTTCCCAGCTCCATTAGTCTAGGTAGAAAGGCCACAGAGAAAACTTTTACTTAGGGTTAAAAAGTATACATTTTTCTTCGAGAAGGAAAGTTTAATGATATCATTCATGAAAATACTTCATTTTTTAAAATCTATACTAACTCTGTAGGAACTACATAAAGTCAGCATTAGTGGCTTATGCCTGTAACCATAGCTACTCAAAAGGCTGAGATCTGAGGATCTTGGTTTGAAACCAGCCCAGGTTAATGCACCATCCATCTGGCAAATATCATGTAACCCTTCTATTAATTACAATAAAAAATATATGAAAAAAAGAAAAGTCTTTGAGACTCTTATCTCCAATTCATCAGTGAAAAGCCAGAAGTGGAACTCTGTCTCAAGTGGTAGAGTGCTAGCTTTTAGTGACAAAGCCAAGCAAGAGCAAGAAGCTACGAGTTCAAGCCCCAGTACACACTCTCTCTCCATCCCCCCCCTCTCTGTCTCACACACACACACACACACACACACACACACACACACACACACACACACACACAAATGAGAAGCACACAGTTGACCTAAACTACTCGCTTTCATTGGATGTGAAGTAAGCTTACTGAATATCAGTATTTATTTGGTTCATTCCACTCAAAGCTTCAACAACACAACCCTCCTCATGCACTTCCCTGCCCCATGTATTTTTACAAATGGGGAAACAAAGGCTTAATGAGTTTATGCAAAATGTTTTTTAAATTATCTTAGAGCCTCAGGAGGCAAACAACCAAATCTCGAAATGTGATTTCCATGGAAAATATTCTGCCTCGACGTATATCAGAGACTGAATCAAGAACTTAATGGGTTTAAAGCAACTGATTTAAAAATTCAAAGGCTATTTACCAATTAATAAATAAATTTGAATTTGGGATCTCCCAGCCTAACCTATGCCAGGCATACTATTTAAGTGCTACCTACCTGGTAAGATCAGGAAATTGTCCACACAATATTTTCTTTCCCCAAAGCCTAGACAGTTAACTCACACGTTTTAATTCCAAAAGGGGTCCAGAAATATCACCCTTCCAATTTGCTTTCTCAGTATGGCCCATGTGATGATCCATCCTGTAACCTCTTTCCAGGCCCAACAACTGTTTTTCATATTTGTTTTTAATTTTGTATTTTAATTATCTTTAAGTAGCGGAAAAAGGGGTTTCAAGTCAACATACCAATTTATAAGTACAAGGCATCTTGACCAATGTCACCCCTTTCAATATTCTCACCCATCCCTCTCCTGTCGTCTCCACCCATATTCCCTGGATTCTTGAGTGCATTCTCCCTCTCTTCATTTGTCTACTCCTTTTCCCTTGACCTCATCCCACCCTTTTCAAGTACTCCCTTCCTGGTGTTTTATTGTATTGAACTTTGACTCTGACTTTGTAAGGAATTACACTATTTGAGTTCTCCCTTGAATCTACCATATTTCAGTTAATATATTTGTGTATACTTGCATACCAGTCAAAGTATTTATTTATAAATTTGTAAGCTGACTCTAGCTTCCACATGCAAAGGAAAAAATGCATCCATTGTTTCTCTGGGCCTGATTTACTTCACTTACGTTCGTTTTTCTCGTTCTTTCCATTTCTTTACAAATTATACAGCATCATTCTTTCTAATGGATGAGTAAAATTCCATTGTATGTATATATATATATTTATATATATATCCCATTTTCTTGATCCATTTGTCCATTGCGGGGCATCTGGGTTGATTCCATACTTTGGCTACATCAGACACATCTTGTTGAGTATTTCCATATCATCTACTTCTCAGGTTCTTGAATAAGATCGGGTGGGTATGAGATGTTTCACGATCCAAGGTTATATATGTTATCAGGGCACTGGTAACATTTAGCTCATTTCTTTTGGTATGCATGAACTCTGTGATATGAGTAGTAGTGTGTAGAGTCCTTTCTAGTTACTGTCTTGCACTCTGGGGCACAGCTGAGGCAGTCCTTTGGACTCTGCAGGGTTGTTCAAAACTCCTGGCTTCACTCTCTTTCATTTTATTCACGTTTTCTCTTCACAAGAAGTTCATTCTCTGGAACATGTCCTGAGATGTCTCCAGCCCTGTGGCAAATCTAATCAGTTGATTTCAATTAGTTATTCTCAAGGTCAAGTCAAATTTACCTCCTTTGCAGTCTCAGCAAGTTCAGCTCATTCCTTTCAGTCAACAACCTCGATTCAGATTCATTCATCTCATTAAACTTCTGCTTCTTGCCCTCAATCATCATCAGCTTTTCTCACTTACCAGACAATGTACTTTTAGCTACTTCACATTTCTTCCTCAGTCAGTATGTCCATTATTTCCGGGATCAACTTCCTCTCATTCTCAGCAATCTCTTGTATTCCGTCCATCAACTGATACTGGTGCTCTTGGAATCAGAAGCACTTTTCTACAAAGTGTGATTTTGGTCATCATTACAGAATGGCTGGCATGGTTGCAGGTATACTTCACAACGGCGCGTCTTCTGTCATGCAATGCTGTGACTGAAGGCTGAATCTTTTGGACATCCTGGTTGAAGTTTTAAGGGTTTCTAGTGTCGAATGCTTCCCTCCACAGATTAAAATGAAAAGGGAAGATTTCCTTTCTGTTTTGGAGTGGACACACGTGATAACTTCAGTGTCTGCAATAAAGCATCAGAGACCATAAGAGACAGTGCATTCAGGCAGAGAAGATCAACATATCGTGGACTCCTCATGTGTAATGAACTTCTGGTGGTCATATCCATACTGGCAACTACCATCCAGACTTAGCTGTTGGAGTAAAAACCATGTCTTGTGTTGTAGCCAGTGAGAGGATCATGTTAGGTCCCCAGGTTAGACACATGATGAACCAAGGTGGTGGGTCAAGGTCCAGTGCCCTCCCTCTTTCTCACTTCCCCCCAAATTTTCTCATTTCCCATCCACATGACCTTTGTTCCACTTGATATTCCCTACACTCTTTTATCATCTTGGATGCCCTTAGTGGCTATTGAGAGTAGTTTTTGTTTTGCTTGTGTGTGTGTGTGTGTGTGTGTGTGTGTGTGCACGTACACATGCACATGCATGCACACCCTAGTACTGGATCATGGGTTCAGGGCCTGGACACTGTCTCTTCTCCTTTTTTTATTGTAAAGATGATGTACAGAGGGATTACAGTAACATAAGTAAGGTAATGAGTATGTTTCTTTTGGACCAGTGTTTACCTGTCCCTCATTTTTTCCCACTTTATCCCAAATCCCCTTCCCCTTCCCCCAAGTTGTTAAGTTCATTTCCAACATAATGTATAGTGAGTATTATTGTTGCATTGATTCACCATTTGTCCTGCCATTTCTGTGATTCTCCTTCCCTTCTTCCACGAATCAAATAAACATATACAAGATAAAGCGTACAGAAAAAAAAAAAAAAAACAGTGGCAACGGCAAAAACCAAAGGGGAAAAAAGAGAAAGCAGAAAGAAATAACTGAAAATAGTACATTATGAAAACCTCTTGTTTCCATTTTCTTGGAGTTCATTCTCATAAGCTTCATTTTATATGGTCATACGCACCTAGCTATTGAACTATTGTGATCTTCGGCTACATACTCTAGTTACTATGAATGAGGGAAGTCATGCAGCCTGTGTTTGTTTGGGTCTGGCTTGTTTCACTAAGTATAATTTTTTACAAGTCTTTCTATTTCCTTACAAATGGGGCAGTGCCATTCTTTTCAATGGAAGCAAAAAAGTCCATTGTGTGTGTGTGTGTGTGTGTGTGTGTGTGTGTGTGTGTGTGTGTGTGTGTACCTCATTTTCTTGATCTAGATCCAACATCCATTAGGTTTTACATTCAAATCTGATGCTACTTGAGCTACAGCTCTATTTCTGGCTTTTTGATGCTCAATGGAAATAAGAGTTTCATGGACTTTCCTGCCCTGACTGGCTTTAACCACAATACTTTGAACCTTTGAACTCAGCCTCCTGAGTATTTAGGGTTACAGGCATGAACCACAATTGCCCAATTGAAAGGAATTTGGATTTTCTAGTAAACATGGAGCTTAAATGTTTAACAATGGAAATTGGATCACTCTTACCCAAGGAGAAGGCACATTGTCTAGAAACATAATTCCTTGTTTGGTCTTTCCTAGAATATTCCACTTAGAGGAAAGAGATTTGTATTCATTAGGGTGGATGATTCTTTCTAATGCAACAAAGCAAATAAATGAACAAAAAGTAAAATCTTATCTTAAAATGAAGTAAAATAACATATCTTGCCCATAGGTTCAGTTCCTGTGATGAACAATCTGTTCTTGGCATATATCGTCATCCATGTAGGCTGTTACAACAAAATAGAATCAACTGAGTAATTTATAAATAAAACTTTGGAGACTGAGAAATCCTTTTTTATTTTTTCACATCAGCCATGGGGCTTGAACTCTGAACCTGGGCACTGTCCTGGAGCTCTTCAGCTCAAGGCTACCACCCCACCACTTGAGCCATAGCCCACTTCCCGTTTTCTGGTGGTTATTTGAAGATAAACATCTCACAGACTTTAGTATCCAGGCTGGCTTTAAACCTTGATCCTCAGATTTCATCCTCCTGAATAGCTAGGATTAAAAGCATGAGCCACCAGGGCCCGGCTAGCACTAGCCTTTTTATAGTCTGGTGGATGGGGGCTGTTCTTCATAGTGTAATCTGTCTGTCCTCACATGGAAGAAGGAATAAACAATTATCTCCTCTGGCCTGTTTCATAAGTGTATTAATTCGTTTCATGAGGATCCTGCTGCATTACCTGGTCACTGTCCAAATGTTCCACGATTTCCTACTCTTGCTTTAGGAATTTAATATCAGCAGATGAAGGGGAACATCAAAATTCAGACCATAACAACATCATAGTCTACCGTGTTGTATGCTGACTGCTCCCTCACCAGCCTCTCTCGGAGTTCTGCTTGTGCTCAGAGTAACTCACCTGATATTGCACTTCTCTTGACCCTTAGTCTATTGACATTTCACCAATTTATCCTTTGTATTAGCACATTATTTCCTTCCTTCATAGCACTTAGAGAACTTGAAATTATTGCACATATTTGTCTACATACTGATATTAAATTGTTTGAGCTGAAACAAGGCAATAACTGTACTGCCCATGATCTTCTGTATTCTAAGTAGCTACTTGCTTCTGGCCTGTAGTTGGTATGCTGTAGCTGTTTCTAGCTTGAGGAAGTAATCCCATCAGGCTAGGTCATCATTAGGATTCCACCATTTGTGAGTGGGTCTTCGGGATCACAATTTAACAGTATAGGTGAGCCAAAGTATCAATAGCCACCCAGATTTACGATACTTACTGAGACAGAAGTTGTCTTGATTGTGAGCAGAGATTTCTTCATCCTTCCTCTTTTTGCTTTTTCCATAGTCTTTCATTTTATACTCATTCATGTCTTGGTAGATGTGGTACTGGGTCAATCTTGAGCCTAGAACTTATACTTTAAGAGGCTTTATATGTTTCACCAAGAACTGAGCTAGATTGAAAGAGCTGAGCTACTAGTTGTGCTTAAGAAAATAAATTTAAATGGAATACTGAATCAGAGTGGACAATGTCTGCCAAACTTCCTAAAAAGGTGCTCTGATTTTAGAGGCATCTTGGTCAAAGGCCAAAATAGACTTCTGAGCCAGGCACCAGGGGCTCAAATCTCTAATCTTACTTACTTTGGAGGCTGAGATATGAAGGTGGTAGTTAGAAACAAGACTACATAGGAAAGTCTATGAGACCTTTAACTCTAGTTAATCACCAAAGAGTGGAAGTGGGGTCCAGAAGTTTGGCCTAGTGGTAGAACGCTTGCCTAGCATGCATGAAGACCCGGGTTCGATTCCTCAGTACCACATGCATAGGAAAAAGCCAGAAGTGGTGTTGTGGCTCAAGTGGTAGAACTCAAGCCTTGAGAAAATCGAAGGACAGTGCTCAGGCCCTGAGTCTAAGCCCATGACTGGCAAAAAAAGAGTGGAAGTGGTGCTGTGGCCCAACTGGTAGAGTGTTGAGTAAAAATGTTGAGGGACAGTGCCCAGGCCCTGAATTCAAGTTCCAGGACTGCCATTTAAGAAAAAGAGCCTTTTGAATGGAAAAGGTATATCAAGCAATACAATGTGCATGATAATATGACCAGCTAGAGTGGCTGAATCCTTAACTACAGTAACTTCCTTCAGAGACTGTAATGCTTAGCCTGTGAGTACCACCATGTACAGCTCTCTTCTAACTTTTTGATGATATCTAGCTTGGTGGATGCAAATTTTATCTCATGATATTTTCATAAATGTCTTTTTAGCAGTTAAGATAATCTTCTTCCTATTATTATTTTGCAAAGTGTTTTTTTTTGTTTTCGTTTTTGTTTGTTTTGGCCAGTCGAAGGCTTGAGCACTGGGCCTTGGCACTGTCCTTGAGCTTTCTCAAGGCTAGCACCCTACACTTGAGCCACAGTATTACTTCCGGCTTTTTCTGTGTATGTAGTACTAAGAAGTCGAACCCAGGGCTTCCTATATCCTAAGCAAGCACTCTACACTAAGCCACACTCTCAGCCTATAAAGTGTTTTTTTTATAATTACAAATGATTATTGAATTTTATCAAATGTATGTCCTATTACCTCAGCTGGTATTCTCTACTCGATGAAATACTCACCATACCTTATTTTACTTCTTTCATCATGGCTTTCTTTACTTCTTTGAACATATTTGTTATAGCTGCTTTGAAGTACTCGTCTTCCAAATGCAATACTTGACAGCTCTTTTGAGCAGTTTCTGATGTTCTCTTTTCTCTATATGTTTGAATAATCTTTGTACGTTTTATAATTTTGTGCCGGGAAGTGGACATCTTGGAGAAATGTATCTTACTAGTTCTGACCACTGAAATAGCACATTTCAGGATTGCTTATTGGTTTCTTTTTAACTGATTACTTGTGTAGCAATAACAGGATTATTTTAGTGACTTCTAATTCCCCCTGTCTCTAGCATGAAGTCTCTGATGTTGTCCCTCAGAGGACACAGCCTTGTCCAGATATTACCCAGATGATAGTGAGTTTGGTGGAGCTTTCTCTCTTTCATCTCTTCTTTCTCTGAGTTGTTAAGCCCCACCAGCTGCCAATTTATTACTCTATTGTTTTTTTTAACAATACCCAGGCATGCATTGCTTCACAGACTAATCCAACCCAAAGCAGGTCCTTTGAAGGGATAAATCCTAACAATGCTTAATAAATGGCTTCTTCCCAATTCTCTATGGATTTCAGCGTATAGTTTGCCCATATTGTCAATAGTGACATCAATCTCTTTCTCATCACGTCTTTCATCACACCTCCCATTGTTTTTGGAAGTGCTGTTTGGACTGAACTCCTCATCACAACATTGCAAATAAAGTTAGTTCCTTAGGGTTAATAATTTAGTCCATTCTGTCTTCTAATCTGCTTCTTGCCCTGGAGACATCATAACTCTCCCGATTGGAGCAGGAAAATGGACACACTCTCATTTTAAGGGCTTAGCAAGTGGGTCAACAGCCCTAGGTCTCTCCTTGCTTTGTCTCTGTCAGTGGGAAACCCCCTACCATGATCTGTGGCAAAGATAATTGAATCCTAGTATTTTCAACTGTGCTACAATCTAATCAAATCTGGCTCTAGTCTATATTCCCCTCTATTCCACAATTGAATAGGTATAGTAGAAAGAAGCCTCACCATTTGGTCACATTCTCCTGCATGTCAATCCCAGTAACAGGTAACTAGACAGAGATTAGAAATCCTGATTTTTGTCTTACCCAGGAAGATATTCCTCCGATTGGGGATTAAAGAGAAGTAGTCTTGTGTTAATGACTGTACCAGGATCCATTATAGTTTCCATCTTGCTGAACTGAGACCAGAAGGGTGCCACAGGTCTTAAATCAAATATTGCAGGACCTTATACTTTTTTTCTAAGTTTAGTAGATATTCTTTATTTGCTATATGCCCTGAGAACAATCTGTGGAGACTTTAAATGGCTGGGTTTTTTTTGCCAGTCCTGAGCTTGAGCTCAGGGCCTGAGCACTGTCCTTGGACTTTCTCAATGTTAGAGCTCTACCACTTGAGCCTCAGCACCACTTCTGGCATTTTTCTATGTATGTGGTACTAAGGAATCAAACCTGGGCCTTCATGTATGCTAGGCAAGCACTTTAACCACTAGGCCAACTCCTGGCCCCTTTAAATGGTTGTTTTAAAAATAATTTCATTGGTTTCACTGGTAAAGAGATCTATGGAGCCCTTCATGCTGTGATGTCTGAAGTAGAATTCCAGCAGTTGTCTTACAAAAAGCTAAATATACATGTACCATATGGCTTAGCCATTCCACATCCAGCTATCTATGCAAGAAGAAAGAAAGGATAGGTCTTTGCAAAGATAGATGTTCTCATCAACCTCATTTACCATATTCCAAGGCCAGTGTGGAGGGACATGTCTATAACACTAGCATTTGGGAGGATGCGGCAGGAACATGGAGAGCTTGAGGTTATCCTAGACAAGCCTGAGGTACATAGCAAGACCTTATCTCAAAAATAAATATAACACTCCAAATTAGAAATAAATCAAATAGTCATCCCCAGGTGAATAGGTAAATGACAATGATATAACCATTTATTAGAATATTACATGGCAATAAAGTTGAGTGAACTATTGATACACATAATAGCATGAGTTGATCTCAAAGCAAACTGAGTGAAAGAAATTTGATTATACAAAGAATACATACTGCATGACTTCTTTGTATAAACTTGTAGAAGAATGTAAACTGATCCATATTGACAGAAAGTACTGGAGCTGGAGTATGCTGAAGGGGCAAGAGGTAGTGATTCCAAAGGAGCATGAGCAGACGTTTCTGGGTGATAGACATGTGCATTATCTTCATTACAGTGATTGTTTCGCAGGCTCACACATAAGTCAAAATATATCAGATCGTACATTTTAAATATGTGAAGTTTGTTGCACATTAGTTATGTCTCAATTAAAATCTTAGAAATATAGTCTGCCTCCTCTTATTAAGTGTCCCTGGCTCTGAAGAGGGGAACAGCAAATTTCTTGTGGCTTTGCAACATGCTCATTTCAAAAAGCAACATTGTGGTGGACCATCCAAACTACTGAGCTCTTCCTTTCCCCCTCACTTTGGTGCTTGGCTCACTTTTTCCTATAAACTCAGCTGGGTCTTAATATGTTTGATTTTATTTCTCCATTTGTTTCTTCATCCAGTCAACAAACACTTGTCAAGCACCTACCTGCTTAATGCCATTGACACTAAATTCTAGAAGGAAAACAAGAAAGAAAAAGTGATCCCTGGTAACCATTGTCTAGTAGACAGGAAAAACACATCCATCCTTTCTGAATGGCAGCTTCTTTGTATAACTAATGAAAAAGAATGAAGTTGTGTTTTTTAAGAAAAAGAAAAAAGTACATCTATGAACACTTATAGAGGTCTTAAGTTATAGAGAATTTTATACATTGCCTGAGGAGCAGAGAAGCAATTTGTATTGATGATTTTGGAGTTTCTGTTCCCCTACTACTCTGTTTCCCTAGTCTGGTATGCATAGTCTGATT
Source organism: Megascapheus bottae (assembly GCF_031878675.1). Lineage (NCBI taxonomy): Eukaryota > Metazoa > Chordata > Mammalia > Rodentia > Geomyidae > Megascapheus > Megascapheus bottae. The sequence continues at coordinate 27,157,089 of NC_143547.1, forward strand.
TCCTTCGGAGGAAATTATCTTTCTCTACTGTGTTCTGTTTCAGTGAGACTAAGTGATTATGCCTTCCTTTTACCAATACTTACTATTTTCCATGTTTTCAAGTATAGCCATTATAATGGGCACAAGGTAATGTCTTTCTATGGATTAGATTTGCATTTCTCAAATGGCTAGTTATTTGGAGAATTTTTGCATCTTTACAGAAATGTTTATTTAAGTCTTTTGTCCATTTTTAATTGTGGTATTTGTTACCAAGTTATAAGCATCCTTTCTTTATTCTGAACACTAAACTCTTAGCCGATAAATGATTTACAAACATTTATTACCCATTTTGCAAATCATCTTTTCACTCTTTTGGTAGTATCATCTGACAATTAAAAATCTTGAAGACATTCAATTTATTTAGTCTGTCTTTTGATGCTCATTCTTTTGGTGTCATACTTGAAATAATCACTTCCTAAAACAAAGTGCATGAATATTTAACCCTTGTTTCTTCTGTTATATTTGGGCATTTGGTACATAGTATATTATACAAGCTATGGATCCACTTCCACATTATTTCATGGGAATTAGCAGTTGTTATAGTATTATTTGTTGAAGACATCATCCTTTTGCCAAGAGTTTTGGGAAGAATCTTGATACTTTCGTTGAAAATCACTTGACCATAGATACATTGGTTATTTCTTATCCAAAGGTTTATATTCATCATACTGTTTTGAATACTGTGAAGTTTGAAGCTAGACTTTGTTATTCTTTTTCTAGATTGTTCCAGGCATTTGGTACCCCTTGTACTATCATGTGAATTTGTGAATTGGATTTCACGCTTTTGCAAAAGGTCACTGAAAGTTGTATAGAGATTCTGCTGAATCTGTAGAGAGGCAGATTTTAAGATAAGATTGGGGTAAATTTGGAACATGATGAATTTTGGTGCTTGGAACACTTAAAAGAGGCATGTCACAGGAATTAGATTTGTGCTGTACAGCATTAGAGAGAGGTGTGGTGGGAAGGTAGACTTAGAATATTCTGAGTATATATGAATACATGAGTGTATATGAATATATGAATATATTCATTTTTTGGGAAATGGCATGTAGAAGGAAAGGAAAATCTTTGGGTTTGACATTAATAAGTACAGTAGTCAATTCAGTCACCACAATAAAATCCCTGAGATAATTAGCTTATAAAGAAGGGGATCACATTAGCCCAATCTCTAAGTGCATAGTACCATATATAATGAAGCATATAAAAATGAACTCCAGGGATTTGAAGTAAAAGGTTCTTTTCATGCTCTGTATGCAGTTATTTCTATTTTCTTTCTGTTTTAGTCTTTTGTACTCTTTGTTTTATATATATATATACATATATATATGTGTATATATATATATATATATATATATATAAACTCATCTGATCCGTGGAAGGGAAAGAGAATCACAGAAACAGCAGGCCAAAGAGTGAACTAATGCAACAATGATACTCAGTAGACACTATGTCAGAAATGAACTTTACAACTGGGAGGGATGGAGGGAAGTAAGGAGTGATAAGAGGGGGAAAATGAGAAAGGGGTTAACAGTATTTAAAAAGAAATATATGGAAGTGCAGTGGCATTGTGCTCAAAGTGGTAGAGCACTAGTCTTGAGCTGAAGAGCATAGGGACAGCCCAGAGTTCAAGCCCCATAACCAACCAAAAGAAGGAGAAGGAGGAGCAAAAGGAGGAGGAGGAGGAGGAGGAACAGGAGGAGGAGGAGGAGGAACAGGAGGAGGAGGAGGAGGAACAGGAGGAGGAGGAGGAGGAGGAGGAGAAATATGCTCATTACTTTACTTACATAATTGTAACTTCCTCCTCCTTCATCACCTTTACAATTAAACAAGATGAAGAAAAAAATGGGTGTTTAGATCATAGTTCTGGAGGTTACAGTTCAAAATCAGTTTTTCCCATGGTTTTGGGTTCCTGGGAAGAGGCACCAGAAGCACACGTCAAAGCAAACAGTTTACATCACAAGCAAGGAAGCAGAGAAATATGCTGTATCTTCTAATTCTTTTTGAGGTACGTCCTCCTAAAGTACCTCCTACCATCTCCCAACAGCATCGTTCTGGAGACCAAATCTAAAATTTAGAACTTCAGAGAATACGCGACAAAGCTGAGCAAGGAGCATATGAAATTAATGTGTGTGGGAGGAATAACAAAGAAAGCAATTATGAAAGAAAAGAATGGTTTAGTAGGAGCCAAGGGAGGAAAGATTTAATACAGTGTTTTCTGCTGCAAAGTTTTTCATGAGATAAGTGAAACACAATCAATAGACTTGGTAGTCATAGGCCGATGACCTTGGCAAAGACCGCATCTATAGATTATGGAGAATAAAATTTATCTAGGGCATTTTGGAGTACATAAGAAGTGAAAACACTATAGAGGGGGACAGAAGTTTGGACTATTGTTTATAGTTTCATAGTAGTGAAAAAGAGAAGGCTAGTGAAAGAGAAGAACATAGTGTTAGTTGGGAGATTTACAGGCCATAGAAAAGTACCTTAAATGGGAGAAAAGTTGAATATATAGAGGAAAGATAGTAATATGTAGGATAAAGGCATGTATTTAGTAGGAAATGAGAGAAGATATGGAAAAAGTTACCTGAAGAGGGAGAAAGTACACCCTTCACAGTGTATTATCTTATCCTTCAAGATTAATGAACAAACTTGATGGTAAATATGGAAAAAATATGGAAGTTCGAGGCCAAGATCATGACCTAGTGGTAGAGTGAGTGCTTGCCTAGCATGCAAGAATCCCCGGGTTTAATTTCTCCTCAGTATCACATACACAGAAAAGCTAGAAGTGGTGCTGTGGTTCAAGTGGTAGGGCTCTATCCTTGAGAAAATCCAAGAACAGTGCTCAGGCCCTGAGTTTAAGCCCCAGGACTGCACAAACAAATTAGTGAACTGGCATCCAAGCCTTTAATAAAGAGGAAGAGGTTGGAAGTTCAAAGACACAAAATAAAGGATAGGATCCTATATAGCTGGCATAAATCTTTGTTTCTTAATTATACTTCTGCTTGGGCTGGCCTCAGACCCTGATCCTCCTACCTCTGACTCCCAAGGAGCTGATTATAGATATGAGACACTGCACCCAGTGGCATTTTAGTAACTTTAACTTTTGAAAATCATGGTGTGTGCGTGTGTGTGTGTGTGTGTGTGTGTGTGTGTGTGTGTGTGTGTGTGTTCCAGTACTGGGGCTTAAAAATCAATGCTTCAAAACCTTTCTTGCTTTCTTTCATTTAGCGTCATACTATATGGCCTTTTGTATCATTTGTCATAATCAGTAGAAACCTTGGGCTCTCCCAGCAGAGATTTGCAATAGAGCAAACCCTTGATACAAAAGGCCATATAGTAGGACGCCAAATGAAAGGATCTCTAGGATATAGAAACAAAAGCTGTATAATGAATGATTGTTGTCCTTAAGGTACTATGTTATCTCTCATCTCTTTTGCTGTCCCTTGGTTATCTCATATTGTTACAGTATCTCACTTTGTTACCTGATATATTGGATATATTTGTGTTTGGTTATTTGAAATTGGATAGGGAAGGGGGGAAAACAAAATGAGGGCTGGGGGTCGGGGGGAGGGAAATGGGGACCAAGACATGTGAAAGGGTATCAATGTATGGGAATTAATGCACCATCTATCTGGCAAATATCATGTAACCCTTCTATTAATTACAATAAAATATATGAAAAAAAGGTAGTGCCACAAAAAAATATGCTCAGACATTTAAGTACTATAAGTGTAGATGAATCTGTTTATGACACAAGAATTAGTAAAGCCTTCCTAATTATGGATTAAAATCTGAAGGTAATGAAAAGGAAATGTCAATAACTCAACTATACAAATAAAATTTGTGTGATTTCCAAGGAATGTAAGGAGGAGAAAATAGGAAGACGTCCAAAATGTACCATGTTCCAGTTATACAAGATGAGTCATTTCTGGAAACAACATAGTTGAAATTGCCAGGAGAGCATATATGTTCTCACCAAAAGGAAGAAAATGTAATTATATGAAATGATGGATATTCTAATTAGCTTGAAATGGTAGTCATTCCACAATGTGCAAATAGATGACAGCACCAAGTTATGTAACTTAAATACATATAATTTATATTTGCAATTTTGTCTAAATAAAGTTTAAAAAAAGTGCTTTAAAATGCCATAAATTGGAACATAGCCTAGTGGTAGAGTGTTCACCTAGCATGCATGAAGCCCTGAGTTCTGTTCATCAGTACCGCATACACAGAAAGCCCAAGGAAAGATAGCTCAGGCCCTGAGTTCAAGCCCTGGAACTGGCAAAATCAGTAGAGGCTAACAAAATTAGGTGATGTTTGCTAGGTATTCTCACAATAACCACATGTCACCTACATATTTCTGTTTTATTTTTTAATTTTCATTTATTATTTTTACCTGCATATTTATTAGCTGAGCAAATAAAAATTTGGTTTGTAATGTGAGGAAATGGTTTGTAACCAGCTTAACTCAATGATTAACTTATAACCAATAGAGGGACAATTTGACATTATTGTCCTTTTAATGTGCCACAATATAACGTATGTACCTATGATTTCTTAAGGACTATAGTCAGATGTCTATGACTCACACCTATAATTCTAGCTGTTGAGGGGGCTGAAATCTGAGAATGGTGATTCAAAGCCAGCTTTGGAATAAACCTCTGTTCACATCTTATCTCTAATTAACTACCTAAATGCCACAAGCAGAGCTATGGCTCAAGTGGTAGAATGTTGGCCTTGAGCATAAACGATTCAAGATAGTGCCTAGGTCCTGAGGTTTTTTATTTTTGCCAGTCCTGAGTCTGGAACTCAAAATATAGAAAAGGAAAAAGAGATGTTTATCATCAAGTTTTTATCAAGTCTATATACCTTGAAATTTTATCAGTGCATAATCTAGTTTACAGATGAAAGTCAAAATAGGGGAAAGAGAGTAAATTAAATGAGCCCAAGAAGAAGTGGCAAAATCCAACATCAGAACAAAACAACTGTCATGGATTCTTCAATTAATATTATGATGTGGCACTTCTCCAGTCCAAAAGATGTAGAAGAGACATAGCAACCATATATGCAGAGATAGGGTCTTTGTTTTATAGTCATAGCAATGTAAGAGATTCTTGTGACAATGGGAGTCATTTGACTATTGTATTAGTTATCTGTTGCTGCCACTTAGTGGTTTAAAACAACAAATATTTATGATATCAGTTTCATGGATCAGGAATTTGTAATGACTTAGTTTGGTGGTTCTAGCTCAGTGTCTTTCACATGGTCGAAATTCAGAATGTCATCAAGGGCTGTAGTCATTTGAAATCTTAACTGGGGATAGATATTTACAACTTCATTAAAATGGAGATTACCTGATAGAAGATCCTCTTTATATATAAGCTGCTTGGGTGTCTTCCCACACAGCAAGATAGCCACCTACATCAAAATTGAACAAACCAAAAGACAGTTTACAAGACAGAGAACCCAGGAATACTGAGTCTCTGAAATCATATGCTACATTTACCCTATTCTGTTCTTTAGAAACAATGGAGAAGTGAAGTAGTCTCTGCTTCATAAAGGGTGATCTATAGTATAATTTGATATATTTGTAAACAACCACCAATATGCAGTGGGCAATAGAAGATACTCGGAAGCTATTTACTTCTTAAATGTGGTCCACAGTCAGTAGAGAGTGGTAGGGATACAGCCCCATAGCAAGCAATGCCTGCCAGAGTTGCAGCTTAGCAGCAGGCAGTGTCTGCTAGTATTGCAGCTTCATTTGTGGCGGCACCTGCCACTGCCTTCCTTCTTCAGTCCTCCTCTTGGCCAACACAAATCTACCGAGAACAAAGATGAGTACAAAGAATTTTATTCAAAAGAAAAGCATATCAGTTGAAGGCTGCTGCTACTTTACCTCCAAGTGGCTGAGTATAGGGGATTTTACACCTTGGAATCTACTCTGATTGGTTGCCTCTATTATAATTGGGTTTGGGAATTGTGATCAGATCCCACAATATTCTGATTGCTTATTAATTCTCAGTCAGGTCTTTTTTTGCAATCCCTACCCTCCAGATCATAGAAAGTCAATCTGAACCTGAGGAACTAGAAGAAATTAGGGAGGAACAGAGGCAGGGATACTGGATGTCCTAACAAAATTTCTTTCCAAATAATAGTGGTCCTTTGAAACCTAGTTTCCCTGGGCAATAATACTCTCCAGGGGCCTTGGGCAACAACTACTCTACCCTTTCAGACTGAAAGTCTCTTCTCTTTGTTTCCAGCCATAATGGAGTAAACAGCCTTGTCCACCATGGGCTCCAACCATGAATCCCTTTCTCAACACAGGTTCAAAGGAAACAGAATCAAGCGATCATAGACTGAAATGTCTGAAGCTATCATTCAAAATAAGTTATTCATCCTTACAGGTTGATTATCTTAGGTATGTTATGACAGCAATAAAAAATTTTCCTAGTACACAAATCAAAGTTTATCCTAAAAAATCATACCTGGGTAACATTTGACAAACAGACTACATAGAAGGTACTCAACTATCATTCCAGTTACAGGGTATAAAAGAATGAAACCAACAAAAACAAAACCAAAGAGGATTCAAGTTCCAAACAATCAAATTAATCCTTTAATAGTTGAGAACAGTTTTCAAAATTAAAATATCTCTAGTTTTTGCTATTAAACTCACAGTACACTAATTGAAAAACAATAGATGGCCTTTTAGATATGAAATTATGCATAAAAAGACTGGTGTACTTCTGTAATCCCAGTGTGGCAAAAGTAGAGCACTGGGAGCTGGAGACCAGCCTGAAATAAATAGTGAGGCACTGTCTCATCATGAATAAGTCAATAAAAATAAATAATTAAATGTAGAAGTTGAACTCCAACTTGGGATTGTTGATCTCTGGAGCAGAGTAGAGGTTGGCATTTCTTTAAAAATACTGTGGTTATTTTTGAAATATTTTTATGACCTTTAAGTAGTTGTAAAAAGGAATTACCATTCAACAAAGCAGTTTATCAATACAGTATGTCTTGATCAATGTCACCCCTTCCAACATTCTCACTCATCTACTTCTCCCCTTCCCTCACTTTTCTTAATTTTTAGGTTCTGTATATAAATTATTTTGCCATTTCACAAAGCTCTTATACCAGTTGCAGAGGCAAATCTCCCATAGTGACACAGACCAAGCGTACCCAAAAGGAGAAGAGGAGGAGAAAGTACTACTGACTGAACAAGCAGAGTCATTGCTTCTGAAGGAAAGGCAAGAGGACATGTAACTTAGCCACACAGTTCTCATCTAGTATGGGCAGTATTCTAGGTTCCAGCCCCAGAACCAGGAGAGGGGGTAAAAAGAATAAAAACAGGATGAGTGCAAGGCAGGCCACAGCCCTCTGTCTCCAGCCAGCAGCACTTGGGCTTTTACAGCCACCTCATTAACACATCATTAAGAAGAGTTGTTCATTGTACAGGAGTGAGTGTTTCCCAGAAAAATGGATTATTTCTGTCCCCTTAAAAAATTCATAAATGCTGCCCAGAATGTCCCAGGTTTCCTGTAATGTAGATTACAAATTCCAGATATTCCATTCACAATGTCCAATCACCATTCTTTCCACTAATAGAAGCAAAATAGTAACACTAAATAATAGTGATTCTTCAGTGATACCCAGTTGAGAGAAGATAGAATGTTGGATCAAGTCTGTAATCTCTTAAGATCATGACTAAAATATCCCTATAGCATTTTAAAACTTGGAACATGTCTATTTCTTTTTAAACTAAATACAGAAAAAGCATTCTGATTACTGTTTGGATTTCTATTTTCTTGTTAAAATATTAAAGCTGAAAGAGTTTGCTGTAATAGAGGATGTGGGATGAAGTTGGTTGGCTTCTATTCCTGAACTGGTGTTTCTTTATAGTCCTAAAGTTACTTTAATTTGTGAGCATAGGATGGGAATTGATATTTATTGGATGCCTACTATGCGCCAGGCATTGCAAACTTGGAGAAAAAAGAAAAGAAAGTACTAACTTTTTTTATTCTAGAAAGGAATAATATTGATGCCTGGAAGATTTTGTTTTGCTTTTTTTGTGAATACAAATTCTAGATTCATGCAATGCCTTGGACTATGGGTTTTATTTTGCATTTTCCCAGGCTTCTAAACATTAGCATTTCTTTTGGCTATTTTTGTCAATACGAATTTCTTACTGCAACTATTTTTTCACGCTTTTATGGCTACTTTGTTTCACAGACTAGAATACTTATTTCAATGAAGCTGACTATGTAGGGTTTTTTTCACTTAAAGATAGAATGAAAGCTTTGTAGAAAATTTGGCAAAACGATGGAGGAAAAATCCCTAAAAAAAACTTACCATAATCCAACAGCACTGATTTTTCAGCTCCTATTCAGAACCATCTATTTTTACATACATTCAATGAAAGTATATATACAGCTGGAGGTTTTAATTTACCTTTGAAATATCTTATTATGAAGGTATGTACTTTTCAGTATTATAACTTTAATAACTGATGAATTTCCATTGAGTAGGTATCCTATAATTTTATTTAGCATGAGTCAACCATTGAACAGTTAGCCTGTTCTCTATTTTTCAACATTGGGAAAACTGAGTGAGAAGTTTCATTGAATGGATGGCATTTTCATCATTTTTGATTATTTCCTTAGGATATATACATATATATATATACACAAAGACTTTATTAACATTGATTTTTACATACTATTTCAAATATCAAGTTTAACAAATAAGTACTCAAGAAGGGGAATCTCTATATGCAATCACTGGCACATAAATTTAACAACAAAATGAAAATTAAGCTGAGAGTTTGTATGTCATAGATACATATTGATCTATATAATATAGCATTAGGTCCATAGAGTATATAGCCCATCATAAATTTTTATGTCCATGTAGTTATATTTATATCTCTAAGACAATGTCCATAACCCAGAGTACCTGAATATTGAGACATCTCTCTTGTACTGTTTGGATCTAATATCCACATATCAAGGAGACCATGCATCTTTTGTTCCTTTAGTCTCACTCAACATTATTTGCTCTAGTTCCATTCATTTCCCAACCAATGCCATTATTTTATCATGTCTGTTGGCTATGTAAAATTCCGTTATATATATATATATATATATATCACATTTTTTGTATCCATTCATCTGCAGTAGGGCATCTGGGTTTCTATCGCTTGGCTATTCTGAATAGTGCAGAGATGAACATGGCTGTGCAGGTGCCCTTATCATATCCTGGGTTATGATGTTCAGGATAAATGCCTAGGAGTGGTATGGGGAGATTGTAGGGAAGGTCAATTTTCAGTTCTGTTAGAAACCTCCAAACTGCCTTCCGGAGTGGCTGAACTAGTTTACATTCCCACCAGCAGTGCATGCAGTAGGGTTCCTCTTTCTCCACAACCCCCCCCCCCAACATTTGTCCTTGTCTGAGTTGAGAATATTGGCTATTCTAATTAGGGTAAGGTGGTATTTTAAAGTTGTTTTTACTTGCATTTTCTTTATGACCATGGATGATGAGCATTTTCTCATATGATTTTCAGCCATTTTAACCTCTTCTTTTGATAAGTCTCTCTTTAGTTCCTTTGCCCATTTAGTGATTCGTTTGTTGGGTTTGGGGGGGTTAGTTTCTTGAGTTCCCTGTATATATTGGATATTAAGCATTTGTCTGATGTATTATTGGTGAATATCTTTTCCCAGTTGGTTGGCTGTCTTTCTTTTTTATTCGCTATGTCTGTCTGTGCAGAAACTTTTATTTTAAGATTTTATTAAGACTGATTTCTACATATTTCAAATGTCATGTTTAACAATCAAGTATTCAAAAAGGGAATCTCTATATGCAATCACTGGCACATAGATTTAAGAAACTTTTTTAGTTTTAGATAATCCCATTTTTTGAGTCCCTCTCCAATCTGTTGTGACCCTGGGACTCTGTTCATGAAGTTTCTGCCTTTGCATATGAGTTCCGGTGTCTCTCTCTGACTCCTTTGTCGAATATAAGTTGACTATAGAAATGTGGTTTTATTTTGGGGTTTTCTATTTTGTTCCATTGATCTTGTGGTCTATTTTTGTGTCAATACCAAGCTGTTTTTATTATTATGGCTCTATAGTAGAGTTTGAAGTCTGGTATTGTAATACCACCTGCACTGATTTTTTTTTGCCTAGAATTGCTTTGGTTACTATAGGTTTTTTGTTGTTTCATATGAATCTTTGGATTACACCCCCTATTTCAGTAAAGAATGTCCTTGGGATTTTGATGGGGATTACATTGAAATTGTGTATCAATTTTGGTAGTATGGCCATTTTCACTATGTTGGTTCTAGCCACCCATGGGCATGGGATGTCTTTCCATTTCCTGGCATCAGTGTCTTATTTGAATTTTTATTTTCCTGATTTCAATTGTAATCAAAAATGAATAATTCATTTAATGTATATTTACGAAAGAATTGAATTATTCCGTGAATATTTCCTTTTCTTTTTATCTATTGATAAATACATATTATGACTTTGTGTTAGTTTCTCCTTTTTTGTTTTAAAGCCAATATTCCTGAAAATGATTACCTAAAATATTTTCCCAGTATGTCCCTTGGTAGTTAGGTTTGACTGTCAAAATGATGCTTTTGATGTTCATGCTTTAGAATCTTTCTGCTGTGATTTCCTGTAATGATCACAAGTTTTAAAGTTATCTCTGCTCTGCAACCCTAAAAAAAACTCATCTATATGCTTCCATATGATTTAATCTATTCATAATTTATTTTGAAGAATGCAGTGAAGTGCATCTTTAAATTATATTTTTAAATTGACAATCATTATCTTAACTATAGTGTTATATGATCTGCAATCAGACCCACTTCTGAATTTTCTGTTCTTTTCCATTGGCCAATACCTTATTTTCCTCTTCTACCATGCTCTTTACATTATCCTTGCTTATAAAATAGGCACTTTGATTATCTCTGTAATTGGGTCTGTAATAGTGTATAATTTTGATTGTGTCTGTAATAGAGCATAATAGCTCAGCTTACCAAAAGACTGGGTGACTTTAAAAGAAATGTATTTTTTCTCACAATTTTAGGGCCTCAGAACTACAAAATCAAAGTGCCAGACAATTCATCTCAGTGAGAGTACTCTTCCTGTCTTACAGACAGCCAACCTCTTACTATAGCCTCATAAAGAGTAAGAATGCTAGTGTCTTTTCTTGTAAAGACACTAATCCTATGGGATTAGGGCTCCACCCTTATGACTTCATTTAATTCTATTTACTTCATTACTTCAAATTCAGTCACATTGGGAGTTAGGGTTTTCACATATAGATTAGTAGTATATAATTGTTTCATAGCAGGATCATTATTTCCTAATAAGCATTCAGTCCAATTAAGCTCCTTATCCTTGATTTCTATACCCCCATATACTTTAATAATCAGCCACAATCTCCCCCAGCTGATATTGCACACCATCCTGGCGCTCCTCCTCAAGCTCTATGCTGCTTGACTAGATTACTGGCACCATTATATACCTCAACTTCCCTGATCTGTCTCCATCCTCCTTTGCCAATGTCACCTTATACATATTTCCTAACATCTTCATTCTGAGCATCACTGAATGATTCCAATTCTCTCATCTATTCTTGATTTCTTTTTTTGCACTAATCCTGGGGCTTAAACTCCATTGCCTGGGTGCTGTCCCTGAGCTTTTTTTGCTCGTCTGGTGTTCTACCACTTGTGCCATGTCTCCACCGCCAGCATTTTGGTGGTGAATTGGAGATAAGGGTCTCACAGCTTTTCCTGCCTGAACTGGCTTTGACCCATGATCCTCGGATCTCAGCCTCCTATGAAGCTAGGATTGCAGGCATGAACCACAGATGCCTGGTCTTGATTCCATTTTTGACTTTCGGTGAGAAGTTTCACTGGATTTTATCACGCCAGCATCCAACTCGCTGCTGAGCACAAATTTCTTCTTAAAGTTTGGCTTTGCAATTTGCCTCCAGTGACCGACTGACTCATAATGTAGGACTTCTGGGATCTTTATCGTTGTTAAAAATGGTTATATCAAGTGTAATCGACCTCTAAGTCAAATCTACTAAATTAGAGCCATAAGATAGGACTTCCCATTTGTAAGAGATTACTAAATATCAAAGCTTTTTATGCACTATTCCCTTTCTGTGTCCTCAACAATGCTTTCTTATTTTGGATGCTGGGAAGATTGGTGATCTTTTCACTATTTAACTTCCATCTAATTGGGCAAAAATGGAACACCAAAGTATTGCAACATGGCTAATTTATTTGAGCTCTAGATTTGTCCTCAAAGGTCTAAGGTAAAGCAAGATGCTGTCTCAGAATGACACTTCTTCCCAAAGTAATTTACTCCCAGAAAACTTTCTTTGGCCTTTGGCTTTTCATATAGGGAATCTCCTAAAAAATAACAATTAAGCCATGAACAAGTGGCTCATACCTATAATCCTTAGCTGAAATCTGAGGATCACAGTTCAATATTTGTACAAGAGAGTTGCTATTAAACAAAGCAGTTTATGAATATAGGGTATCATGATCAATGTCACCCCTTTCAACGTTCTTAGCCAGATACAATTTCTGTATCTAAAGTATTTTTGTGTGTAGAGATAATTTAACTTCACCTCTAATTTGGATGCCTTTTATTTTTCTCTTGCCCAATTTCTTTGACTAGGAATTCTATTGCAATATTAATAGAAATGGTAGGAATGGTAATAATTGCTTTATTCCTTACCTTAGAGAGCTCTGAACTTCCCCTCGAGTATATTGGCCCTGATTTGTGCCGTTATTTTCTTCTTCCCGTACTTGACGTTTTGAGAGGCTTTTTTTCTATTGTGAAGGGATATTAATTTTTAATTGTTTTTTGTATCTATTAAAGTACTATTTTTTCTCTTTATATGATGCATTATGTTTACTGCTTTTTATATGTTAAATCATCCCGTATCTGGATACTGGTGAATGATTTTTATTTTTTCAATATGCTGTTGATCACAGTTTGCTAATATTATGTTAAGGAATTTACATTTATGTTCATCAGAAAAGCCCATAGCTTTTCTTTGATGCTGTTTTTTTTCTTTCCTTTTTTGTAAGATTCTTATCTGAATTTGGTGTAAGGGTAGTCATTCTAGTCTCATAAAACTAATTTGTAAGTGCCTGCTCCTTTTCAATTTTTTTGCAAGAATTAGAGAAGAACTGTTAATAGTTCTTTTTTTACAATGCTCAGAATTTAATAGTCAAGTAAATCAGATCCTAGCCTTTTCTTTGATGAAAGTCTGTATATTACTGAGTTTATTTCCTTACCTATTGTTGGTAAAGTCAGATGTTTTATTTCTTCATAACTCAATCTGAGTAAGTAGGTTGTATGTGTCAAAGAATTAATCTATTTTATCATCCAATCTTTCAGCATATAAATGTAATCGTTTTGTGGTTCATGAGGTTCCTGTGGTATTAGTTGTAATGTCTCTTTTTCATTTCTGATTTCATTCATTTAATTTCTCTGCTTGTCTTAGTTTAGATAAATATATATTTATTTTGTTTACCTGGTCAAAAAGCCAATTCTTAGTTTTGTTGATTTTTCCTGTGGTCTTTCTCTAATTTATTTCTTCTTTGATCATTCTTATATCTATCTTTCCCTCTTAATTAACAAACCCTGTGAAATGTGTAACAAAACTAGTTTTTCACATGTGGACATTAAAAATTACAGAAAGAGGACAAAGAGATGAAGCACAATGGCAGAATCAGTCTCTGTAGTGATCATTGCCATGAGATCACATTTATTTGAACACGTATCCTCCCAAGAAATTTCGACAACAGCTATGGAAGCCAGATAAAAGAATATAGTATCTGATTGTATCACAATCAAAGGGGGAAAAACCAAACAAAAAAGACTGTTAGTCATCATTAGGATGCAAAGATGGTTCAGGATATGTACATCAATACATATGATGCATGGCATTAACAGAACAGAGAACAAAATTTATATATTGTTTGAATACATGTAAAAAGACATTTGACAAAACTCAACCTTTTGCTATACACTGGTGGCTCACACCTGTAATCCTCGCTGAGACCTAAGGATCACAGTTAGAAGCCAATGGGGGCAGGGAATCCCATGAAACTCTTATCTCCAGTTAACAACCAGAAAACTGGAAATGGCACTGTGGCTCAAAGTAGTAGAGTGCTAGTCTTAAATGAATAAGCTCAAGGACAGCACCCAGGCCCTGAGTTCAAGCTCTACGACTAACAACAACAAAAAATTAACATCTTTTCATCCTAGAAAAAAACAAAACTTTGAACAAATTAGAAGGACTGCATCTCAGGCATATTAAAGGCTCTATATGAAACCCCACAGTAAATACAACTTTGCTTGTTTGTTTAGTTCTTTAAGATCATTTTCAGGAAGTTATTGTTATGAACTTCCCTCTGAGACAGCGTTAGCTATATCTCACAAGCTTTGGTATGTTTCCAATTTCATTTGTCTCATAAAATCTTTTCGTTTTCATTTTAAATTTTTAATCAACCTATTGATTATTCAAGATCATAATGTTCAATTTCCATGTTTCTTAATTTTCTAATTGTTATTGACTTCTAATTTTATACCACTGTGGTTTTGAAAAGATACTTGATGTGATTCAGTCTTATACTTTTTAAAGATGTGCAGTATTTGCTTGGTATTATTGCAGCTTCTATGTTCAAGTTCAGAGCAAAGTCCTATACCTGCTCCCAATTTGTGCTGTGCTGCCTGGGATTGGAGAAGGGATGATATGGTAACTTTAAATTGTCCTTCCTATGCTCTTCAAAGAATAGTTTATTATGTTTGAAGGAAATTTATACAAAAGGAGATAAAACATAGAAAACATGGTATTTTCTTGGTTTGTGGGCATACATGTAATATTCTCCTACCTATATAAATTTGGAGTCTCAAGATAAGCAATTGATAAGAGATTACCTCCTGAAAGATAACTAGACACTTTCATAAGACACAATTTCTACACAATTTCATAGTTTCCAAAGTATTGAAAACAGTGCACCATGCTAATAAATTATTCACAACTTATTTTCTTTAAGTTAAGGGGAGGCTCTAATTTGAAACATTTTCTGATTTTACTGCTGTAAATGTTCCCATTATGGCCAATTTCCAGTTACAAGACTGCAGTCACTGATGTGAAGGTGAGAAGAGCTGTGTATAATCACTTCACAGCTTCAGAACAGCATTAATTATAGGTGAGCACCATTTTGTTATAGTAATGGCATCTAATGAACCATATTTCTCTGATCTGTGCCCTTTTATAGACTCCTACCACACTGTGGGATTTATTACGTGACTTTCTTTTAGACAGGGGAAATTAGCAAGGACAGTACAACAAAGGGTCAGAAAATGCTTGCATTTGGGAGATTTTCCACCTGGAAATCCACTTTATTGAAAGAAACCTGGGATAGCTTACTGGAAGATGAAAGAGTACAGTACTTAGAAATATGTGGCTTAACTAATATCTAACACCATATCCAGACATGTAAGGAAGGTCATCTTAGACTATCCAGATTCATTCTATCAACCAGATAACTACAGATACGAGTTACCATAGGTTAGAGCCATAGAAAACCCACATATTGGAGCCCATTGGCTCAGCCCAATTGCTGACCCACAGAATTTTATGTACATAGAGTGGGTTTTGCATTAGCCTACTAAACTTAACACGTTTGTATGAAGTACTAGCTTATCTGCTGCAATGAAAGAACTCTGAAATCTGGAGTTTTTCTGGACTTAACTCTCGAATAAATTGGCATAGATTATCTAGTTGGATCAAAAAACAAGATCCATCATTCTGCTGTCTTCAAGAGACCCATCTTACACAAAAAAACAAACACCTTTTGAAAGTGAGAGGTTGGAATAAATTATATCAAGCTAACGGCCCCCATAAACAGGCTGGAGTTGCCATCCTCATATCAGATAACATAGACTTCAAACTAAAATTAGTAAAAAAAAGACAAAGAAGGTTACTACATACTACTAAAGAGAGCGTTCCTCCAGGAGGACATAACTATCCTAAATCTCTACACACCAAATCCCGGGGATCCGAACTTCATCAAGCAAACTTTACTTTCACTTAAACCATACATAGATCAAAACACAGTGATTGTTTGTGACTTTAACACACCACTTTCACCTTTGGACAGATCAACAAGGCACAAACTCAACAGAGAAACCTTAGAATTGAACAACTATATAGACCAACTAGATCTAACAGACAACTGCAGATTATTCCACCCAGCAACAATACAATATACGTTTTTCTCAGCAGCACATGGAACATTTTCCAATATAGGCCATAAAACAAACCTGGACAGATTCAGAAACACTGAAATTATTCCCTGCACTCTCTCAGACCACAAGGGCAACAAACTGGAACTGAACACACATCTCTACCAATAAAACTCTGTAACTCATGGAGACTGAACAACACATTGTTGAATCACCAATGGGTAATCGAAGAGATCAGAACAGAAATCCAACAGTTTATGAAAATTAACAATAAGGAGCACACAAAATACCAGCTCCCTTGGGACACGGCAAAGGCAGTACTCAGAGGAAAATTTATAGCTCTGAGTGTCTACAATAACAACTTGGAAAAATCACAACTAACAATTTAATGTGTCATCTTAAGCTCCTGAAAAAAGAGCAACAACCCAATCCCAATCCCACTAGAAGAAAGCAAATTATTAAAATCAAAGCAGAATTAAATGAATTGGAATCCAAAAAAACTATAGAAAGAATCAACAAAATAAGAAGTTGGTTCTTTGAAAGAATTAACAAAATTGACAAACCCTTAGCAAATCTTACCAAAAAAAGAAGAGAGCATATCGAAATAAACAAAATCGCAGATGAAAATGGTAATATCACAACAGAAATTACCAACATCCAGAGTATCATGAGGGAATACTTCTCAAACCTCTACGCCAACAAATTTGAGAATCTAGAAGAAATGGACAAATTCCTAGCCAATATTAACATATCCACACTGAACCAAGAAGAACTACCTCAACTAAACAGGCCTATTTCAAGCACTGAAATAGAAATGGCAATAAGAGACCTTCCACCTAAGAAAAGCCCAGGGCCAGACCTAATAAGGACTTCAAAGCAGAGCTCACACCAATATTCCTCAAGCTCTTCAACAAAATTCAAAATGAAGGTTTTTTACCAAACACATTCTATGAAGCCAGTATAACCCTCATCCCCAAACCAGACAGAGATTCATCAAAGAAAGGGAACTATAGAACTATTTCTTTGATGAACATCAATGCAAACCTTCTCAACAAAATACTGGCCAACCGTCTACAACAACTCATCAAAAAAATTATATATTATGATCAAACAGGTTTCATCACAGGGAGGCAAAGCTAGTTCAACATACGCAAATCAATTAATATAATTCAACACATCAACAGGAGCAGGGACAAAAATCACATGATTATCTCAATAGAAAAGGCATTTGACAAGATCCAACACCCCTTTATGTTAAAAGCTCTGGAGAAACTAGGAATCCATGGAACATTCCTCAATATAATAAAGGCTGTGTATGACAAACCCACAGCTACTATTATACTTAATGGCAAAAAGCTAAAGCCATTCCCCCTAAAATCAGGAACGAGACAAGGATGCCCACTCTTTCCACTCCTAGAATTCCTAGCCAGTGCAATAAGGCAAGAAGAGAGCATAAAGGGGATCCAAGAAGGGTAAGAGGAAGTAAAACTATCCCTCTTTGCAGACGACATGATTCTGTATTTAAAGAACCCTAAAGACTTTCCTCCCAAGCTCCTTGAGCTGATTCAAGACTTTGGAAGAGTAGCAGGCTATAAAATTAACCCTCAAAAATCAACTGCCTTCCTCTACGCCAACAGTGAGAGGAATGAGGCAACAATCAGGAAAGCAACTCCTCTTGCAATAGCCTCAAAGAAAATACAGTACCTAGGAATTAGCTTAACTAAGAATGTAAAGGACCTTTTTGATGAAAACTTTAAAACCCTGAAAAAGGAAATTAAAGCAGAAGTAAGGATATGGAAAAACTTCTCATGCTCCTGGATTGGAAGAATCAACATTGTGAAAATGACAATCTTGCCAAGGGCTATGCACAAATTCAACGCAATACCCATCAATATCCCAATAGCATTCTTTAAAGAAATAGAAGAGGCAATCCAAAATTTATTTGGAATAATAAAAGACACCGTATACCAAAAACACTTCTTAGCAGAAAGAACAGCTCAGGAGGAATTTCAATACCAAACTTTAGACTTTATTACAGAGCTATAATTCTCAAAACAGCTTGGTACTGGCACAAGAACAGGCCTGAAGACCAATGGAATAGAACTGAGGACCCAGATATTAAACCACAGACCTATGGCCACCTAATCTTTGACAAGGGAGCCAAAAAAATAGAATGGAAGAAAGACAGCCTCTTCAACAAGTGGTGCTGGCAGAACAGGTTAAGCACATGCAGAAAACTAAAGTTGGATCCTTCTTTGTCACCTTGCACTAGAATTAACTCCAAATGGATCAAAGACCTGGAGGTAAAAGCCGACACACTGAAAACTTTACAAGAAGGAATAGGACATACACTAGACCTCCTTGGCACAGGTTGAAACTTTCTTAATAAGGACCAAGAATCACAACAAATCAGAGAAAGGCTGGATAAGTTGGACTGCATTAAACTGCAGAGCTTTTGTATGGCAAAGGACATAGCTAGTAAATTAATTAGGAAGCCTACAGAGTGGGAGAAAATCTTCACCAACCAAACAACAGACAAGGGCCTCATATCTAAAATATATCAACAACTCAAAAAATTGAATCACTCCAAAACTAATCTCCAAAGTTACAACCATCCCATTAAAAGATGGGCCAAAGTCTTAAAGAGAGTCTTCTCTGAAGAGGAAACAAAAATGGCCTATAGACACATAAAGAAATGCTCAACATCTCTGGTCATAAAAGAAATGCAAATCAAAACAACTCTAAGATTCCACCTCACTCCAGTTAGAATGGCCAGGATCAGGAAAACGAATAACAGATGCTGGAGGGGATGTGGCCAGGAGGGATCACTACTACACTGTTGGTGGGAGTGCAAACTCGTTCAACCACTATGGAAAGCAGTATGGCAGTGCCTCAAAAGACTAAACATAGAACTCACCTATGACCCAGCAATTCCACTACTTGGCATTTACCCAATCATCCAGAAACAAGGACATACTAAATCCACCAGCAAACCAATGTTTATTGCATCACTATTTACCACAGCAAAGATATGGAACCAACCTAGGTGGATCAACAAGATGTGGTATTTGTACACAATGGAATTCTATGCTGCTGTCAGAAAGAATGACATTGCCCATTTGTTAGGAAATGGAAAGACTTAGAAATGATAATATTAAGTGAAGTAAGCCAGACTCAAAGGAACTTAGGCCCAATGGTTTCCCTCATTCATCATAATCAGTAGAAACCTTGGGCTCTACTAGCAGAGATCTCAATAGAGCAAAACCTTGATACAAAAGGCCATATAGTAGGACGCTGAATGAAAGGACCTCTAGGATATAGAAACCTAAGCCATATAATGAATGTTGTTCTTTTTTTTTTGCCAGTCCTGGGCTTGAGCTCAGGGCCTGAGCACTGTCCTTGGACTTTCTCAAGGCTAGAGCTCTACCACTTGAGCCTCAGCACCACTTCCAGCTTTTTCTATATATGTGGTACCAAGGAATCGAACCCGGGTCTTCATGCATGCTAGGCAAGCACTTTAACCACTAGGCCAAGTTCCTGGCCCCATGATTGTTGTTCTTAAGGTACTATGTTATCTCTCATCTCTTTTGCTGTCCCTTGGTTATTTCATAGTGTTACAGTATCTCACTTTGTTACCTGCTATATCAGATATATTTGTATTTGGTTATTTGAAATTGGATAGGAAACGGGAAAACAAGATGAGGGGTAGGGGTGGGGGGGAGGGAAATGGGGACCAAGACATGTAAAAGGGTATCAATGTATGGGAATTAATGCACCATATATCTGGCAAATATCATGTAATCCTTCTATTAATTACAATAAAAATATATGAATAAAAAGAAAGAAGTCAAAGAAACTAGGCTGTGGACAAGTTCCCAGGAAGTAGAAAATGAGGGAGTATTGGAAGAAATCTGCCAAACATATTCTGAAAGAAGATATAATATGGTTTTCACCACTGTATCTCATGATACAGTAAGGTTTGGTGCCTTACATCAGGATTTGGGTGCCAAATAAGGTAGGAAATATTTAATAGTAAAAAAAAATGAGAGGGAAGGAAGATAGTGCCGAGACAATAGGGACGCTGCCTAGCTCTCTCTCACAAAAAGAACCAGGAGTCCCAGGAGCCAATTATCTTAAGAAATCCACAACAACAAACTGAAAAAGCAACGGAGAAGGACTCAAACTGCTAAAGAAATCCAGATAAAGCTCACATCTAACTTTCTCAAAGAATTCGGAATGCGAGGACCCCTCCCCCACCTCTCTCTGCTGCGAAATAACCTCTCTCCAAGCCTCGAAAAGCTGCGGCAGAGGGCGCAGGCCCGGCAGCCCGACCTCTGCAGAAACCAACATAGAACCGGGCCAGCGAGCGGCAGAAGCAGCAGAACCCAGACGCGGAACCAGAACAGCAAACAGCGGAACTCGGACACGGAACTCATTTTTCAAAACTTTGTAGTCACATCATTTCAAAATATGATCCATATTTTATAAATACCTGTCAACAAAACTCTCTAATATGATCAGAGAACTCTCATTATCCTACAAAGATGTGTACTCTAATAAAATAATGAATGAACTTTTGCTGCCAGCCGGCAGCAAACCAGGGTTCGCAGATCCTGAAATAGGGGCAAGGACTAGGAAAAATTAAGAGAGACAAACAGATGGAGTTTGGGAGGACTACAGCCCAAGTCAGCAGTCCAAGAAGGCTGTGAGCTCCAGACTGCCGCCTAAGACTCCTGTTTATTTTAAGTTCTGACCTTAAATACCCTTCTTAAAACTAGGGAACTGCCAGAGGCTACATTCATACAAAATAGTAAACAAGTCACATATAGGATAAATAGAAAGGATTAACATTGCTTAAAGTCATCCTGATAAGAACTGATTGACATTGCTTAAAGTTATCCTGATAAGAACTGATTGACATTGCTTAAAGTTATCCTGATCAGAGTTACTTCCTTGTGTATACAGTTGTGTAGGTCCAAGGTCAGGTCCAAGGTCATTGACCCCACAGTCGGTCCCCAACATCTCCCCTGTCTTTCTTTTAAAAGATGCGGACTCACTTGTCTTAGGTTGGGTGGATCGCTGACTCTGCCTTACCCGTCATGGGGAACTTCTTCAGATCAAGCTGAAGGCCCTGTGTTAGGTTGGTCAGAGAGCGTCCCCTCTTATCCCATCCTTGACTGCGATTCCTCTCGGGGGGAATTCATCTGGGGCTTAGATCTGCGGAGTTGTTCGATTGGTGACTGTTGCAGATGTGACCATTGGACGGGTACTGGCCATAGGTGTTGATTTGTTCCCAGCCATAGCTTCAGTTGTCACTTTACTTGGAGTAGAAACAACAGGAGTTGGCTTGATATTGGCTGTTGGTGGATCTGAAGTGCTGGCAATTCCTCATTCTTCAGAAGCTGCAGTACTTTTCAACGTGATCTGTCTCTCCTGTTCTGGGACCTTACTAGTAGGTTCTTGAGGCTCTTCTCTCTGCTCTAAGTGCCTCCCTTGATGCTCTCGGAGTTCTCTCTCCAATCTACTGATTCGACCTTCTTAATGGGACTTAAGAGCTGTCATACGAACATCAAGTTCATTTTTTTGCTGATCAAAGCTGGTTCAACATACGCAAATCAATTAATATAATTCAACACATCAACAGGAGCAAGGATAAAAATCACATGATTGTCTCAATAGATGCGGAAAGGCATTTGACAAGATCCAACACCCCTTTATGTTAAAAGCTCTGGAGAAACTAGGAATCCATGGAATATTCCTCAATATAATAAAGGCTGTGTATGAGAAACCCATTGCTAGTATTACACTTAATGGTGAAAATCTAAAGCCATTCCCTCTAAAATCAGGAACAAGACAAGGATGCCCACTCTCTCCACTCCTCTTTAACATAGTACTAGAATTCCTAGCCAGTGCAATAAGGCAAGAAGCAAGCATAAAGGGGATCCAAGTATGGAAAGGGGAAATAAAACTATCCCTCTTTGCAGATGACATGATTCTGTATTTAAAGAATGCTATAGACTCTATTCCCAAGCTCCATGAGCTGATTCAAAACTTTGGAAGTGTAGCAGGCTATAAAATTAACCCTCAAAAATCAACTGCCTTCCTTTACACCAACAGTGAGAGGAACAAGGCAATAATCAGGAAAGAAACTCCTTTCACAATAGCCTCAAAGAAAATAAAGTACCTAGGAATTACCTTAACTAAGAACATAAAGGACCTTTTTGATGAAAACTTTAAAACCCTGAAA
Organism: Megascapheus bottae; assembly: GCF_031878675.1. Taxonomy (NCBI): domain Eukaryota; kingdom Metazoa; phylum Chordata; class Mammalia; order Rodentia; family Geomyidae; genus Megascapheus; species Megascapheus bottae. The sequence continues at coordinate 27,179,664 of NC_143547.1, forward strand.
AAGGAAATTAAAGCAGAACTAAGGATATGGAAAAACCTCCCATGCTCCTGGATTGGAAGAATCAAAATTGAGAAAATGACAATCTTGCCAAGGGCTATCTACAAATTCAACGCAATACCCATCAATATCCCAATGGCATTATTTAAAGAAATAGAAGAGGCAATCCAAAATTTCATATGGAATAACAAAAGACCCCGTATAGCAAAAACACTTCTTAGCAGAAAGAACAGCTCAGGAAGAATTTCAATTCCAAACTTTAGACTCTATTACAGGGCTATAATTCTCAAAACAGCTTGGTACTGGCACAAGAACAGGCCTGAAGACCAATGGAATAGAACTGAGGACCCGGATATTAAACCACAGACCTATGGCCTCCTAATCTTTGACAAGGGAGCCAAAAAAATAGAATGGAAGAAAGACAGCCTCTTCAACAAGTGGTGCTGGCAGAACAGGTTAAGCACATGCAGAAAACTAAAGTTAGATCCTTCTTTGTCACCCTGCACTAGAATTAACTCCAAATGGATCAAAGACCTGGAGGTAAAAGCTGACACACTGAAAACTTTACAAGAAGGAATAGGACATACACTAGACCTCCTTGGCACAGGTCGAAACTTTCTTAATAAGGACCAAGAATCACAACAAATCAGAGAAAGGCTGGATAAGTTGGACTGCATTAAACTGCAGAGCTTTTGTATGGCAAAGGACATAGCTAGTAAATTAATTAGGAAGCCTACTGAGTGGGAGAAGATCTTCACCAACCAAACAACAGACAAGGGCCTCATATCTAAAATATATCAACAACTCAAAAAATTGAATCACTCCAAAAGTAATCTCCAAAGAAGCAACCATCCCATTAAAAGATGGGCCAAAGACTTAAAGAGAGTCTTCTCTGAAGAAGAAACAAAAATGGCCTATAGACACATGAAGAAATGCTCAACATCTCTGGTCATAAAAGATATGCAAATCAAAACAACTCTAAGATTCCACCTCACTCCAGTTAGAATGGCCAGGATCAGGAAAACGAATAATAACAGATGCTGGAGGGGTTGTGGCCAGGAGGGATCACTACTACACTGTTGGTGGGAGTGCAAACTCATTCAACCACTATTGAAAGCAGTATGGCAGTGCCTCAAAAGGCTAAACATAGAGCTCCCCTATGACCCAGCAATTCCACTACTTGGCATTTACCCCACCATCCAGAATCTAGGGCATACTAAATCCACTAGCACAACAATGTTCATTGCAGCATTATTCACCATAGCAAAGATATGGAACCAACCTAGATGTCCCTCAGTTGATGAGTGGATCAACAAGATTTGGTATTTGTACACAATGGAATTCTATGCTGTTGTCAGAAAGAATGACATTGCCCCATTTGTTAGGAAATGGAAAGACTTAGAAAAGATCATATTAAGTGAAGTAAGCCAGACTCAAAGGAACTTAGGCTCAATGGTTTCCCTCATTCATCATAATCAGTAGAAACCTTGGGCTCTACTAGCAGAGATCTCAATAGAGCAAAACCTTGATACATAAGGCCATATAGTATGAAGCTAATTGAAAGGACCTCCAGGATATTGAAACAAAAGCCATATAACGAATGATTGTTGTCCTTAATGTACTATGTTATCTCTCATCTCCTTTGCTGTCTCTTGGGTATCTCATATTGTTACAGTATCTCACTTTGTTATCTTATATATTGAATTTATTTGTATTTGGTTTTTTGAAATTTGATAGGGAAGGGGGGAAAACCAAGACGGGGGGTGGGTGGGGAGTGGGGGGGAGGGTAATGGGTACCAAGACATGTGAAAGGGTATCAATGTATGAATGTATATGAATTAATGCACCTTCTATCTGGCAAATATCATGTAACCCTTTTATTAATTACAATAAAAAATGTAAAAAAAATGAACAGCATCAATTCTAAACCATCTTTTTTTCTATTTTTCCCTCTTTTAGGGAAACCAAAACTGTCTATTGACTGTATTGTATTCATTCCAGTCAATGCCCTAACATTTTCTACACTTTCATTTAAATAATTTCATTGAAACATTACCATATATATAATGATCGGCCATTCAATAAACATGAGTACTCTCTTCCAGACAACTTGTAAGAACTGAAGATGCAGCTGTATCTACCTTTATAGGAGTTTCTAGGTGGTACTAGCATTGACCTGAAACTCAAGGTCTCATACCTGTTAAGCAGACATTCTACCACTTGAGCCACACTCTCTAGTTCTGAGACAGAATGATCTCAAATATAGTGATCAGGCAAGGTTGTTCTGTAGAGATGATATTTACAGAGAACTCTCCTGTTGATTAGAAGATAAACTCTTCTAGATCATTCCCTTTCAGGTGTTAAGAGTGGGAGAGATCCCCACAGAACTGCTTTCAAGTGAATCAATGAGCATTACAAGTTAACAGTAGGACTTCAGGACCCAGTGCCCTAGGTCCAGCCTTTAAGTTAACATTCAATGGTAATTTAGACACCAATACACATTCTGCTCTAGTAAAGGGTAAGACAATGCAATTATAACCAGGGGAAATATCAACTAGCCAATTAAGTGGTGAGTGAATGGACTTGTACAATCCTTTTGAAAAATAAAGTTCCATGCTGAGACAGCATTGTTTTATCTTTAGAATTTTAGATAAATCTGATTTTAACTCATTATAACAGTATGGACTCTAATTGGCCAGTAACATTACAAAAATCTTTTTGTCTGAGTAAAAGCCTCCTGGTGATAATGACAGGGGTATAGAAAGTCTCTCTCCTGAAATTAGCCCTCAGTATAATAGATCTCTGGCTCTGAATAGTGTCCAATCGATGCATGGGTAGATTTAAACAGTTCACATAATGAACTTCACTTTGGTGAACCTCATTTCACACAGTTATTTGAGCACCTGGCAAAGGCAAACATTTTTGTGTCATTTTTTACATTGTTGGTTCTAAGAGGCTCTGCCATGTGAATTCTTCATTATCTTAATCCCAAATATAATTACTAGGACCTGGTATCACAGGGGGTTTTTTTGAAGTGGCTAATCTTAGATTTTAGAGGAAAGGGATAAATGCCAAGTATCTAAAACTTAGTCATTTAAATTCACAAATATATGAACACGCTGTATTCACTTTTCAATAGCATGGTGAAGTCCGTTGATACCAACTCACAAGAGCTGATTAGTAAAGTCTGTGGAACATGACATGTCAATTAAAGGTCACCTGGGTAATTTGAATTGGTCAAAATGCAAGTATTTATGAAAATACACAAACATTACAAATCAGGGCTTACTGCTCCACAATAACCACTTGTAAAACACTCATGAACACACCACTTGCTATAGTCCTAGATTAGTACTGGTCTGTTAAATCTCTTTGTTTGTGTGTATACTATTCTCTCTATAATTTTGGACAATGAAAACCAGTATATAGAATAGATCCGAGAAGGCACTGAAAAATATTCAACAATTGGAAGAAAATCATTTGATATTTGGTACTCTTTTCAAAATAAGACTTTTATATTTTTGCTACTTTTTATTTGAAATCATTACAGAGTTATAGAAAGTTACAAAAATATTACAGAAGTTCCTTTAACCCCCTTTATTTTTATCTTTCATAATTTAAGTACACTATCAAAACCAGGAATATGTTGTACTATCTATTTAGAGACATATGTGTCCTTTTCTGGGTCATATGATAAGTTTGTACTTTGTTAAGATATACCTAAACTATTTTATGGAACAGTTATATCATTTTACATTCTTATTAGAATCCTTTCATCCTTTTCTACATGTGTAATTAACACAATTTTCTCTCTCCTAATACAAGTGGAGGAGTAGCACTTTGTGCTATCAGTTAGACTTCCTTAATGACTACTGACAATGAGCATCTCTTCTTGTGTTTGTTATTCATGTATGCAATTTGTAAATTGTCTTATGTCTTTCTCTCATTTGCAGTCGGACTGTTTTTGCTTTTAATTTTTGGTTGTTGAATTTAGAGAGGTTGTGTTTTTTTTTTAAATCTAGATACTAGCTCATTGCCAGAAATATAGTTAGGACATAATTTTATTTCAATTTGTAGCTTTTTGTTACAACCTTTTTAGCAAAGTCTCCCATTGAGCAAAGATTTTCAATTTTCGTAAGATCTAATTTATCAAATTTTCTCTTTCTAAGTTATGCTTTTAATATCTGGTCTAAGAACATTTTGCCTAGACCTTGACCCTGAAGTTTCTTTCAGATTATCTTCTAAAAGGGTTATAGCTTTTCATTTTACAATGAGACCTTGATTTTCTTCAGAGTACTCTTTGTACAGGATATGAGTCTGATGTCAAGGCTCATTTTTGTCTATAGATAAACAATTGTCTCAGCAACATTTGTTTCCGGTTGAATTTATTTCGCAGCTTTTTCAAAAAGTAACTTGGGTATACTTATATGGGAGTATTTCCTAGGTCCTTATTTTATTTTTATTTCTCTGTGTTCCATTTACTCTATAAATATTAACTTTTGATTGCTAAGACTATACAGTAAGCCATATTGTCAGGTAAACTGGGACTCCTGCTTTTTTTAAGTACTTGGGTTTGAACTTAGGATCTTGTGCTCTGCCACTTGAGTCATGTATCCAGCCCTTTCTGATTCAGTTTTTTTTTCAGATATAGTCTTGTGCTTATGCCAAAAATGGCCCGAATCACAGTCTTCCTATCTACAGGCACTTGCTACTATGCCCAGCTTTTATTGGTTAAGACGTGGCCTCACTAACACTTTGCCTAGGCTGACCTTATACCAGTGCTTTTCCAATCTCCATTTCTTGAGTGGTCAGAATTGTAGACACATGCCATCACACCTGGCATCTTTATTTTGAAAATATTTTAACTATTCTACTTATTTTCACTTTTCATAAAATACTTAAAACAAATCACTTCTATATCTACAGAAAATCGTGCTAAGGTTTTGGTAGGAACAATCAACTTTGAGATAATTGATATCTTCTGCTCTGTTGGGTCTTCTAAAACAGGTTTATGTTATAGTCCCAATTTACCTGTTTCTTTAATAATTTTTATCAGCATTTTGTAGCTTTCAACACAAAAGCCCTATACAAGTATTATTTTGTCAGATTTACCTACATGTGTTTATCAGCAGAGTTTTATTTTGAATGATTAAAAATGACATTGTATTTTGTTTTGCCAGTCCCTGGGCTTGAACTCAGGTCCTGAGCACTGTCAAGGTCTTGAGCTTTCTCAAGGCTAGAGCTCTACCACTTGAGCCACAGCACCGCTTCCACCTTTTTCTTTGTATCTAGGACCGAGGAATCGAACCAGGGACTTCACACATACTAGGCCTACCACTAGGCCAAATTCCTGGCCCAACATTGTATTTTTTTTTGCCAGTCCTGGGCCATGAACTCAGGGCCTGCACACTGTCCTTGGACTTTCTCGAGGCTAGAGCTCTACCACTTGAGCCTCAGCACCACTTCTGGCTTTTTTCTATGTATGTGGTACCAAGGAATTGAACTTGGGTCTTTGTGCATGCTAGTCAAAGCACTCTACCACTAGGCCAAACTCCCGGCCCCAACATTGTATTTTGAATACTGACTTCCATGTATTCATTGGTAGTATGTAGGAAAATGATTTGTGTGTTATTCTTATATTCTACAGGTTTGTAGACTCATTTATTAGTTCCTATCTATGGTATAGCAGCACATTTGGTTGTTGTTTCCATTTAATATCTTCCAATCTCTAAAAGTTCTTCACTCTTTCCTCATCTCCAATGACTTTGACACATTTAAAAGATGTTAATCACTTGTTTTATCAAATGTTCCTCCATTTAGATTGTTCTGGTATTTTCTTATGATTTCAATGAGACATTTTGATTTAACTTTACATAAAAAATTTCAATAACTTCCAGTTACACTAAGAATAAAGTCAAATATAATATACCAAGGCTGACATAAATCTGATCCTGAATTTTGGTTCACTATCCACCTTAAGTCATTTCAATCTTTCCACAGGGGAGGCGATCGCTTGAGTTTGCCAGGAAGTAGGGTTTGACATGAAGTGGATTTAGGAAAGAATCTTGATGAAGGGAGGGGAATAAAGAGGAGAGGCATGAAGAGAAATCAATCTACAATACTGGCTCAATGACAGACCTAACTGACTGTTCAGGAAGTTGTGTAGCTATAAATGGCTTTGCTCTGCTGTCTCCCTTGGAAAATAGTAAGCTAACTCTTATACAAAGCCATCTCTGGATATTGCCTGTCTTGAGAAAAAATGTGACCTTAGAACCATAGCTCCCTGCTGTGAGAAGGGAGGCTCTGAAGGTGCTGACACTAAGAACTGCTGGCTCTCAGCTTACTTAGTATCATCAGCAGCTGGGACAAATCATTTGAAGAAGGGAGAAAATATTTAGTGGCACATTGCAGGGTTCCACATTGCAGTGTGGTGGAACCACACTGTCTTGTAATATAAGGTCCTATTTTTTTCCTCTAGAAAATTTCACATATTTTGTGAAAATTGATCTAGGTAACTTGAAGTGATGGGTGGGATTAAGACAGGTGGGGAGAATGGTGGGAGGGGTGACATTGATCAAGAAGAATTGTATTCACAAATTGATATGTTGTATAACTACTTGAAGATTTTTTAAAAATATTTTTATTGTAATTAATAAAAGGGTTACATGATATTTGCCAGATAGATGGTGCATTAATTCCCATACAATGATACACTTTCACATGTCTCGGTCCCCATTTCCCTCCCCCCTCCCCCCATCTTGGTTTTCCCCCCTTCCCTATCCAATTTCAAGTAACCAAATACAAATATATCCAATATATCAGATAACAAAGTGAGATACTGTAACAATATGAGATAACCAAGGGACAGCAAAAGAGATGAGAGATAACATAGTACATTGAGGACAACAATCACTCATTATATGGCTTTTGTTTCAATTTCCTGGAGGTCCTTTCAATTAGCTTCATACTATATGGCCTTATGTATCAAGGTTTTGCTCTATTGCAAATCTCTGCTAGGAGAGCCCAAGGTTTCTACTGATTATGATGAATGAGGGAAACCATTGAGCCTAAGTTCCTTTGAGTCTGGCTTACTTCACTTAATATGATTTTTTCTAAGTCTTTCCATTTCCTAACAAATGGGGCGATGTCATTTTTTCTGACAGCAGCATAGAATTCCATTGTGTACAAATACCACAACTTGTTGATCCACTCATCAACTGAGGGACATCTAGGTTGGTTCCATATCTTTGCTATGGTGAATAATCCTGCAATGAACATTGTTGTGCTAGTGGATTTAGTATGCCCTAAATTCTGGATGGTTGGGTAAATGTCAAGTAGTGGAATTGCTGGGTCTTAGGGAAGCTCTATGTTTAGCCTTTTGAGGCACTGCCATACTGCTTTCCATAGTGGTTGAATGAGTTTGCACTCCCACCAACAGTGATCCCTCCTGGCCACCTCCCCTCCAGCATCTGTTGTTATTAGTTTTCCTGATCCTGGCCATTCTAACTGGAGTGAGGTGGAATCTTAGTGTTGTTTTGATTTGCATTTCTTTTTTTAAAGATTTTTTTTAAGAAAAGTTACATAGTTGTATGTCTATCTTGTATGCTTCTCTGTGGCTTTAGGTCAAGTTGCAAATCCCTAGCCTTCAGAAATAAACTAAAATATTAGCACCCCAATGAATCTGACCTAAATTCCTTCTTCTTACTTCATGATTTATGTTATGATATCTGTTTATTAATTTGCTGTCAGCTCATGAGGCTGAGAGTTCCATAAAAGGATTACATTTTATTCGCTTCTTTTGAAACACTTAGTATGGAATCCAGTCCACAGGAGGGGATTAAATTTATTCTCTGAAAATGTATGACTAACAGAGTGAATTGATAAATTGAAATACAGTAAATCTGAGGGTTGGCTATTTTTTAGACAAAACTTCAGAGAGTAATAAATGAGCTCTGGTGCATGGTCTGCTATCTCTTTAAGCAAGGAATCTGAGGATTCAAAAACACAGTGGGTGATTAACAAGTTAGAGAAAATCAAACATGTACCTGAAGATGTTTCTTAGCCTAGATTGCTAAACACTGCAGGTTAATGAGCTTAAACTTCAGAGATTTCCTTTCTTATGGCTCTGGGGGCTAGATATCCAAGAGGGTTTATATATGAATACCATCTAACCAGATAGATAGATAGATGATATATAGATAGATAGATGACATTATATTTGACTGCCATCTAACTGTGCTCACATGGTAGAGTGAGGGAGAGGGAGAAAGAGAGAAACACTCTGTTGTCTCTACTTCTAAGGGCATTCATTGGGTAGCTCAGTGGCAAAGTGCTTGCCTAGCAAGTTCAACATTCTGTGTTCAATTCTTAGTGCTAAAAAAAGAAATGACAGAAAAATACAGTTTAAAAAATGGTATTAATTCAATCATGTAGGCCCTACCCTTATGATTTCATCTAAACCTAATTAATTCCCAAATACCCCATTTCTTCACACCAACACATTGGAAATTAGGGCTTTAGCTATGAATTTGTGGGAGAAATTCAGTTCAAAGCAAGATGCAACACATTTCATTGTGTTTGTTTAAAATACTAAGATGTGTTAGCTTTCTACCACCTTAGATACTTTTATATTATTTGTTTAAAAGATCTAACATAGTAGCATCTTATTAGCTCTCAAGAAATGATGTTACCCTATATCATGAAGTTATGGACACATTTTCCTTCAGACAACATGTATTGTTAGTACTTGAGTATTAGCAACACCTTGACCTTTGAAGGACATTTTGAAATATTCCTATACATTTAAAACTCTCCTGGGGATCTGGCAAAAATGCAAATTCCTGGCACTTCTGATTTGGTTGATAAGAGTTACACTTTGTGTAATACCTGACTAGTTAAGTTAGTAATAAATTATTTTATCACTCTGAGCATCTGTCTATAGCATGACAGAGAGCACTCACTACAGTGTATACAGGAAGTCTGGTGTGTACTTACAGCTGTGCTGTGTTCTGAAGCAACAGATGATGAGGATAGGAGTTTCTAACGGTGAAAAATCTACTACCATCATTTGACAAATATGTATATATCCTGTGCAGCCTATTTTCCTAACCTAGCTGTCATCATCTCATCATGCACTCATTCTCCTTGAAAATATATATATAGAGATATATCTATTATATACTTATGAATGCTCTGACAACAAATGGATGGGAGTTTTTCCCACAGCAATCAGTTCTCCAAATCTCCAGACTCACTAGGGTGTCCTAACATTCAATGTTGATTTTATTGGCAAAGAGCAAAGTCCCACTAGCCTGCTTCCAATTGTAGTGAGCTCTCAAGCACTGGACCTTCCAAACCAGGATCCATTAAAGGAGGCAATTTATTGTACTAACACAGATACAGTACCAGAATTAGGTTGTCCAAAACCAAGTAACAAGAACAAAGGGCTTTTGTCTTTTATACACACCCTTTATGTTTCTCTAGTATATGTTTACACTGTAGTTCGCTGGCTCACTTTCAAAGATGCAAACTCCCTGAGGTTGTATAATCTCTTTGCCTGAAGGGCTCAGCCCCTCAGTACACCCACCTTCCATTTCAACTCCTCTTTTATCCTCCCTGCATCACAAATGCAGATACCAATCTGAAGCCCTTAGTTGTCACTTGGACAATTGAGGGTTCCCATAACCTCCCTCCCCATTTATTTTTTTGCCAGTCCCGGGGCTTCAACTCAGGGTCTGAGCACTGTTCTTGGGTTTTCTCAAGGCTAGAGCTCCACCACTTTAGCCACAGCACCGACTTTTCTACGTATGTGGTATTGAGGAATTGAATTCAGGTTTTCATGCATGCTAGACAAGCACTGTACCACTAGGCCACACTCCCAGGCTGCCCCACCTCATTTTTATCATTCTCTATAATTCTTTGCTCACAAAACTCAAGGAAATGTTTAGCTGTATTGATTGGTTCCTGGCATAAACACTTCTAGAATCTTTCATGATAAGCATTATTGTATGTAAAAGAGATAATTGCTGCGGGGTGGGGGGGGTCCTAGATGTCCTCAGATGGGAACTGGTCACTACACAGACGAAGCCTCTTTTCCTCAGAGCTTGGTAACTGGGGATGAAATTCCCAGTGCTCTAAATGAGGTTTCATCTATCATAACCTAGGCTCTTAAAATAGATGGTATACTCAGAATATCATTTTTATCTGCATAGTGGACTTCTGTGTTTAACAAACCTCATTTCACTCTTTCTCCCAAAATATTCACAATGCAGAGGCAAGTTCTGCTATAGTAAGGTTGCAATTAATTCTTTAAAATATATATATATATATATATATATGTGCATGCATATGCGTGTACACATGCTCTGATACTAGAATTTAAACTCAGAGACTTGTACTCATGTTTAGGGGTTTTTGCTTAAGTCTGACACTTAAGCTATTCCTCTACTTCTGTCTTTTAGCTGGTTAATTGAAGGTAATTTTTTTTCAGATTATTTGCCTGGGCATATATCAAACTACAATCCTCAAATCTCAGCTCCCAAAGTTGCTAGCATTACAGGCATGAGCCACCAGTACCAGGCTTCTTAGAAATTTAAAGACACACAGTTGCCAATATGTGTAATGTGGTAGACTAGAACAAATGAAATCTACTATTTGACCTCTGTTTTGTTTCACACTACATTGTGTTTCTTCTTCTTCAAGAATTAATAAACATTTGAAAAACTTAATGAAATTAACTAATGGGGTTGACAGTGAAAGATGAAATTATTTACCTTCCCCTTTAATTATATTAATGATTCAAAAATCATGTTGTTTCTTTTCACAGATTAAAATAGGACAAGTTAGTATTATCAGTCATAGAAACCTAAGGGAGAAATCTTTTAAAGAAATCTATTCATTTATATCAAATTTGCAAAACTAGCCAGGCGAGGTGGCTCACGCCTGTAATCCTAGCTACTCAGGAGGCTGAGATCTGAGGATCAAGATTCAAAGCCAGCCTGGACATTTAAGTCCATGAGACTCATCTCCAATCAATCACCAGAAAACTCCAAGTGGCACTGTGGCTCAGGGAGTAGAGTGGTGGCCTTGAGTTGAAGAACTCAGGGACAATGCCCAGACCAAGGGGTAGGCCAGCAGCCTTGAACTGAGTTGCTCAGGGACAATGCCCAGGCACAGAGTTCAAGTCCCATGACAGACAAAAAGAATTGCAAAACAAACCCCTTCTTACATATAATATTTAAACAACGTGAAATTATTATTCAATAAGTTGGCTTATTTATTTTTAAATTGTTATTATAAAGGTCATATACAAAAGGATTACCATTTCATAAGTCAGGTAATGAGTTCATTTCTTTTTGAACAATGTAACCCCTTCTTTCATTCTCTTGAAGTGGAGAAATTTTTAAAAACAACCATACATATCTAGCTTTCAAATATTTTTCAGCTCATTTTAATGGAAGGGAAAAGGAAATTAGCTTTACTTTCCACTTTTTGCTGTGACTGCAATGAAAGCTGAAAGCTAATAAATGAGAAGTTGGCCATGTTTTCTTTTGTGAGAGAGCAGTTGTTTTCCTTTTTAAAGAAAAGAAACGATTGTTTTAAACATCTTTCTCTTGTAAGAGGAGCAAATGAAATAGAATGCATTGCTGAAACTATGTCAGCAGCAGTTGTTTGTAAAGCCTGGGACTTTTTAAAAACAAGTACCCAATTCTTCATGTAATCTAAACTTTGCATTTTTCTGTTTTCAGGTCAAACTCCCATGAGTTTGAGGTCGAATTTTGATGGAGCACCCAGATGGCCTCAGCTGTTATGAAGAATAGTTGCTTACATAGTTTCCCTGCGTATTTCTCCTATTGTATTGGCAATTTCTTTAGTTCTTAACATAGAAGAAAGAGGTGGATTAGAAGTTGACCTATCATTTACTTAATTGGAGGCCAATAGTACTTTTTAGTATGTGCCAGTACTGGGTCTTAAACTCATCGTCTGGACACCATTCCATAGCTTTTCTTTTCTTAATGTTAGCACTCTACTACTTGAATCACACCTCCACTTCAAGGTTTTTGCTGGTTAATTGGAGATAAGATTCTCACGGATTTTCCTGCCCAGGTTAGGTTTATTCTGTGATCCTTCGATCTTGGTTGCCTGAATAGTTAAGACTACATTCACAAACCATTGGCACCCAGCTATATTTTTATTGTCTATTTTTTTTTAGAAAGAAGCTATCATTTTGCTTATAGCTAATAAAACAATGCCCAAAGCAAGGATAGTAATAAGAATTGACATTAATGAACATCTGCTACCTCCACTACACAAACATAAGCATGCATGGGCATTTACAGACACACACACATATGCATATATACATGCATACATGCACACACACACAAACACACAAACCATTTTACCTCTTCCCTCTATCATACCTGTCATCACTGTATCACACAACTTTTTCTTCCCTCTCATGTTGAAAAACTGGCAATGAATTCTAATAAAGTCTACAGAAATCTTAGGTCCATGGGACATGTCATTACAGGTTTGAACTGTGGCTCTAACTGAGGGCTTCCCAGAGTGACCCAAATGCTTAAAGCATCACGTAGGGGATGCAGCAAGGGCCAAAATGGTGCCGAGGATTTGCTTGGATTTAGGTGGGGGAGGAGATGAACATAACAAGATTTCCTGTTAGTTAGGGATGTAACATCCCTCCTAAACCACAGGAACAGAAAATAACAACCCTATGTAAAGAATGTGGACATATAAAGATTGAAAAGTCCTAGCACATACCAATTGCCAGTATAAGAAACTTCCTGAGGCCTAGAAACTACTGGGGTTTATTCCATCAAAAATTAGAAATAGGAAAAAAATAAAATTACCTTTGTCTATTGTTTAGTGCCAAAATATGTGTGACAAGTTTTTGTTGGTGCAAGAACTTATTGGGAGGTTTGTACATGAATGGAGAGAAAATGCAAGAGAAAACTAGAGTCTAAAGGGTTATTTATTATCTGTTGTAATTCTCTCAGTGATGACATATTCCAAACTCCTTAGAGGAATCAACTGGAAGGTTTAGAGAGGATGAATTCCAAAGCAGTTAATGTTTTTCATCTTTAATCTTACCAGCTCTTTCTATGTAAAATGACCATGGAAACCTCTGAATGAGATAGGCTCACCATCATTGTTCACTACAGCTGGCCATGTTATTGTACATTGGTACAGCATTTCTGGCATCCTGAGCTGGATGCTGTTGGTAAACTGAGGGGTTGTCTAAATCAGCCAGGCAATTTGGTGATCAACAAAAACAAGCCATGGTTCTAGACTTTTTTTTGGTCAGTCCTGGGGCTTGAACGCTGGGCCTGGGCGCTGTACCTGAGCTTTTCAGCTCAATGCTACCCACTACCCTTTGAGCCACAGTGCCAGCCACTTCCAGTTTTCTGGTGGTTAACTGGAGATAAGAGTCTCATGGTATTTTCGTGCCCGGCCTGGCTTTGAACCACGATCCTCAGATCTCAACCTCCTGAGTAGGTTGGATTATAGGCGTGAGCCACCGCACCCGGTCTAGACTTTTTAAAAACTATTTTGCAGAATTGATCGTCAATAGGCTCCATTAAACTGAGAAAGGAGAGATTCCAAGTTTGTCTAGAAGAAAACATGAGAGGCAAGTAACATACGCAAAAAGCCAATGGAAACCAACAACTTTTAAATAATAAATCTATATAACTTGTATTTCTTCAATACACCTTTTTTTCTCTTTCCAGGAAAAGTATGTTGATACTCAGCTCTGAAATTTACCAGCTGTATGATCTTAAGCAAATGGCTTCATTTCCCCTCTACAAAATGGGATGATAATAATGTGTGTTATGTTTTGTGACTACTTGAAAAATAAAACAAATAACACGTTGCACTATATAACAATACAGGAGTTGGATATGGCTCAGTGGTACATTGCTTGTCTAACATTCATGAGGCTCAAAATTTGATCTTCAGGGCCTTCTTCCACCAAAGAGTTTTCTTTTCCTTTAAGATAAAATTAAGTAGCAAGTTTCCCACACTAGTTTATAACTGTAAACCTAAAGCAATATTTCAAGAATAGTAGTATTGTATTTCATAAATATTTATTATTAAAGACTTTATTAACATTGATTTTTATATCATATTTCAAATGACATTTTTAACAAACGAATGTTCAAGAAGGGAATCTCTATATACAATCACAGGCATTTAGTTTTTAGAACATAATCAAAATTAGGCTAAGTGTTTGTGTATCATAGATACATATTAATTTATGAAATAAAACATTATGTCTATAGAGTTATAGGTTTTTATGTCTATGTAGGTGTGTTTATATTTCCAATACCATGTCCATAGCATTGGGTATGCAAATATTGAGTCCTCGCTCTATATACAATGGAATTCTACATAGCCAACAGACAAAATAAAATAATGGCATTTGCAGGGAAGTGGATGAATCTAGAGAGAATCATGTTGAGTGAGACAAGTCAAGACCAAAGGAATAAAAGGTGCATGGTATCCTTAATATGTGGCTATTAGATCCAAACAATGTTTATTTTCTTAAAGTTTATCACAAAAACTGAGATGAAGTATGTTCCCATATATGTAGTGTTCTCTCTCATCCCTCTCCTTTATTCTTCTGGGGATAGAACTCAGGGCGTCATGGATGCTAGTCACACACACACACACACACACACACACACACACACTTTTCTGAGAAGTACAATTGTTACAATTGATGAATTTACATCAACATATCATGATCACATTATCATGCAATGTACATAGTTTAACTTGTGGCTTTATATATAGATTTTGACAAATGGATATTGGCAAGTCTCCATTGTAGTGTCACATAGATTCTTTTCAGCACCGCTTATTCATTCTCTTTCCTCCTCTCCCCCTGGTACCACTGGTCTTCTTACTATTTCCATAGATTTGCCTTTTCCAGAATGCCAATATAGCTGGAATCATTCTGCTTGGAGCCTTTTCAGATTGCCTTTTTTACATAGTTTCTACATATCATTTCATAACTTGATAACTCATTTCCTGTGAGTGATCAATAGTATTCTGTTGCTTAGATGTGCAAGTTTATTCATTCACCTACCAAGAGATATCTTGTTACTTCTCAGTTTGGGCAATTATGACTAAAATTACTATAAACATCTTTGTGCACATTTAAATGAAAATTAATTCAAAAGGAATCATAGATCTAAACATAAGAGCTAAACCCATAAAACTGTTAGAAGAAAGTAGTAAATCCTCATAAACTAGAGTAAAATGAAGTCCTTTTAAACATAAACATCACACCAATAGCACAAGTAATAAAGGAAAAATACACATTCATTGGACTTCATTCAAATTAAAAACATTTGTGCTTCAACAGGCACTATAAAGAATAAAAAGATATCTCAAACAATAGGATATATCTTTAAATAATATATACAATGTGTCCTAATATTCAAAATAAATGAAGAACTCTCATAATTTAACATTAAAAAGATGATACAATGAATTAGAACATGAGCAAAGGTTTTGAATAGATATGTCTTCTTTGAGGGTAAACAAATGTCTAATACATGTTCAACATCATTGGTCATTATGGAAATGTGGATCAACATAAGAATGAGGTCAGGAAATGGTGGTTTATGCCTGTAATCCTAGCTACTCAAGAGCCTGAGACCTGGTGCATAAAAGTTCACACGATTTGTATCTCCAATTAAAAGACAGGCTGGAGAAATTGTTCAAGTGGTGAGAGTACCAGCTGTGAGCAAGAAAGTCAAACAAAAGCATGGGACCCCAAATTTAAGTTTCAGGACTAGGACAAAAAAACATTGACAATGAGATACTATGTTTTATACCCTGGGGTAACTAGAACCAGAACAATAAACAAAAGTAAGCTAGGATGTTAAGAAACTGAATCTTTACTCTTTACTGAATGGAAATGGAGAATGTTACCAACCCTTTGAGAAATAGTTTGGCTGCTCCCTAAATGATTTTACAGCTACTGAAGAACTAAGAAATCAACTAGGTTATTAACCCCAAACAACTGAAAGTTTGTTTTTACAAAATTTCATTCATGAATATTAGCTATCTCTAAGAACAAATAAAGTATTGATACATGCTTCAAAGAAATGAAACCCCAAAATATGACACTAAGTGAAAGAAACTAGCTACAAAGTGCTGCATATATTGTATGATTATTTTTACATATAATCACAAATCCAATGAACTATATACATTAAAGCATTCAACTTTATACTATATAAAGTGTGTTTCAATAAAGCCGTGGAAATATAAATGTGTCTAGGTGCTAATGGCTCACACTTGAAATCCAACCTACGCAGGAAGCTGAGATCTAAGGATTATGGTTCAAACCCTGCCAGAGCAGGAAAGTTATAGAGACTTTTATCTCCAATTAACTATCAAAAAGCCAGAAGTAGAATGAAATGGGAGAGAGCCACTGAAGAGTAGAATTCACCAAGGAAAGCTTTACAGAAGTAATATATATATTTCAATTATTTATCCAAACCTAAACGATATGCCTTTTTATGGCTTCTTGGATAAGGAGACAGTGAAAATTTTGAAAGGGGTGATTGATCAAGGTGCACTCTATTCATAACCTGCTTGTTAAGTGATAAAAAAACAAAAACAAATAATTCACTATGAAACCATCAAGCACTAGAATCTAAATGAAAAAAATATCACATTTGACACTTTAATTGCAAAAGCTTATGGACTTCAGTCATACTGTATACTTACAAGGTTAAGTTTTCCTTACCATTTTTATTTTTCATCAATTAGTTGTCAGGACAGGTCATTTTCACAAGTCTATATGTGCATACAGTGGACTTCAATCAGACTCACCCCTCTGTCACTCTCCCTTATTCCTTTCCATCCTCTCAATCAATTTCAACTAACAGAAAGTTAAATTTTGCCAAACACTTCACTGATAATATGGTGATAGCATCATTTGCCAATCCCACCCCCATTCCCCCAAGCAGCAGATCTTGTTTACACATACTTTCTAAACTAGATCAAACACAGGCTAATTTAATCCTCCACAATGGCAATTTCTGGGGATCAATTCCTTTGCAACTTAAATGAGTGATCAAGAAGATAGGTATGTTGGGTGTGGTGACAAACACCTGCAATCCCAACACTGACTAGGTGAAAGCAGAAGGATCATGAATTCAGGACCAGTCTGGGCTTCACAGGAGTTCGCAGGCTACTCTGGGGTAAGGAGCAAAAATCTTGTCTCAATGAAACAAAAAAATAAAAGAAGGTAGAACTAAAGCATCAGTGGTTGAGACTGCATTTTATGTACATTAATCCATATTTAATCGTTCATCCAGTACAATGCTTTTTTTGTGTGCTGGTACTGGGGCTTGAACTCAAGATCTCTCACTTTCGTTTGTTTATTTGTTTGATTTTCTTTCACTCAAGGCTGTTGTAGTACCACTTGAGCCATGTCACTATTTCTGCCTTTCTTGCTAATTAATTGGAGATAAGTGTCTCACAGACTTTTCTGCCCAGGCTGGCTTTAAACCAATACTCTCAAATCTCATCCTCCTGAGTAGTTGAGGATTATAGACATGAGCCAAGGGCACCAGGTAATGCAGTACAATATTAAGGACAAAAGTGTCTGGAATCAATGCCAAGTTCAAATTCCAGCTCTATCACTGACTTCAGGCAAACTGCTCTAAACTTCAGTTTCCTGGGTATAAAATGGAATAATTAACACCTATGTTAATGAATGTACAATGTTTCACACAGTTTCTTTTTTTTTGCTTGTCCTGGGCCTTGGACTCAGGGCCTGGGCACTGTTCTTGGGATTTCTCAAGGCTAGAGCTCTACCACTTGAGCCACAGCACCATTTCTGGCTTTTTTCTATGTATGTGGTACCGAGGAATCCAACCCGAGTCTTCGTGAATGCTAGGTGAGCACTCTACCACTAGGCTAAACTCCCAGCCCCCAATTTCACACAATTTCTGGCACACAGACATTCTTCAATAGATATTACATATTAAAAACAGTATTTTGGGTCATATGGAAGAAAAGCATAGACCTGGCTATTAGGAGATCTGAATTTAAGTTCCATTTCTAACATTATGTTGTAGGACTCTAGGCATGTTGATCCCTTTCTGCTCCAGCTTCCTTTTACATACATGATAGTGTGTTTGTACCTGGTCTTGTGACCAAGTTTCAGGTAGCTATCATTATACCATAGACCACCCAAACATAGCATCTGAAAACAACAATTCCCAATATCAGGACTGTCTGGGTTAATTGGTAGCGATGGGAATCTTTTTTTGCTCTAGGTATTGTAGATGAAGTCAATCAAACTGTCTGCATTTAGCTGGATGGTAATGTAAAAGTGGCCTCGCACCCATCACAGACTCTCCCCTTGAGTCTCCTCATTCTATTCTGTTTCAAGTGTCTTTACAACAATGCTTCCAAGAGACAGCAAGCCAGATGAACAAGTCCCAAGGTAAAAGGCCTATGGAGCTTCTGCGTGGAGAGGCAAAGCTAGTCATAAGTTCAAATTCAGTCAGTTTTAAAGGGGAAAATATCAGAGCACAAATACTGGGGAGATATTTCATTGGAAACCACTAAAAGAGCAATCCACCCCACCATGATTTTAGGTTTTCTTTGAAATAAACATATGTCAATTTAATTATCAAAGCCTACTATATAGATTGCTTTCCAAAATTTTTTCCATTTTGCTTCTCAACGCACTAACATTTATTCAATGTAACTTACTGAATTACTGGGTAGTGCAGTGAATAATTTGAACAATGGTGAATAAAGAAATCATAAATTGAATTCTCTTGTCTTTTAAATAAAAGCTATGAGCTGGGTACCAGTGGCTCGTGCCTGTAATCCCAGCTAGTCAGAAGGCTGAAATCTGGAGACCCTCGTCCAAAGACATCCTGGGAAGGGAAGTCCATGAGACTTTCATTTCCAATTAAACACCACAAAAGCCAGAAGTGAAGCTGTGGCTCAAGTGGTAGAGCACTACCCTTGAGGAAAAAGCCCAAGGACAGTATCCAGGCTCAATCCCAGAACCAGCACAAAAAATGTTTTATCGTGACACAGTATTTGTGTATTTTCATGGGGTACATAACAGTAATTCAGTCTACATGCATTCTGAATGGCAAAAAAGTGAACTACTATTTCTTGTAGCAAGTTGTTTCACACCACTTTCAGGGACATACCCCATGGCTGATATAAGGACTTTGTGTAAGGGTTAGATTTTTTTTTCATCTTGAAATATCCCATCTGCTCTCTGGGTGAGTCATTTCAGGTTGAAGTGGAAACCTAGCAACTATCTGGTTAACAGGATCAATTCAGACAGCAGGAGGTCTGGCTGAGTTCCAGAGCCTAGCATTTAGCAACAATGAAGAGCTGGGAGTGTAGGTTTTCAGCTTTAGCAAAACCATTGCAGGAAACTGAAAAATCACATTTTCTTGGACTCTTCTTTTCAAAACCAACAAATCTTTACTGATAATTGCTCTTAACTATGCTGTAATGTTTTCCCAATATTATTTAATTGGTTATTCATGAGCCACAGGACAGTTAGAGCTAAGGGTGGTTCTTTCCAAAAAACATCATGCCTGGTACATACTGTTTCAAATAGTCATCACTTTGATGAGGCACACCAAACACATTGATGGATTTTTGGAGACTACACATTGTATAAAATAATATGGGCTCCATTCATGAAACAGAATGAAAAGAACCTGGTAGAAATACCATGAACATATTATGGGAAGGAATAGGGGAAACATCGGGGCACCTTCGCACAAGTTGAAGCTTTTAAAGTAAAGGTTCAGAATCCCAACAAGTCAAAAGAAAGACTGGATAAATGGGACTGCATCAAACTGAAGATTTTCTGCATGGCAAAGGACATAGCAAAATAAAAAGCCCAGAGAATGGGAGTTCTTTACTAGGTATGCATCAGTGAAAGGCCTCATGGTTAAAATATACTTTGAGCTCAAACAATTAAACCCCCAAGAAACAAATACTAAAAGAAACAACCCAATTAACAAATGGGCTGAGACTTAAAGAGAAACTTCTCAGAAGAAGAAATAAGAATGGCTAATAGACACATGAAGAAATGTTCAACATCTCTGGCTATAAAAAGAAATGCAATTCAAAACAACATTGAGATTCTGCCTGAAGGGCCACTATCAAGAATATTAATAACTACAGATGGTGATGCAGATGTGGTCAAAAGGAAATGCCACTACACAGTTGGTGGGAAAGTAAACTTGTTCAACCACTCTGGAAAGCAGTATGGATATTCCTCAAAAGACTAAACATAGAGCTTCCCTACAATCCAACAATTCCACTGCTGGGCATGTATCCAACGGACCATAAACCAGACCACACCAGCACAACCATGTTCTTTGCAGCATTGTTTACCATAGCCAGGATGTGAAATCAACCCAGATGCCCTTTGGTGGATGACTGGTTCAAGAAAATGTGGTAGATATACACAATGGAATTTTATGCTTGCATTAGAAAGACTATTTCCCCATTGGTAAGGAAATGGAAAGACATGGAAAAATTATATTAAAAGCAAAATATTTCAGACCTAAAGAAACATAGGTTGCATGTTTCCTTTATTTGTAGTAGTTAGAATATACCTATAACTGTACAAGTAAACACACTGGATGATAAAAGACAAAAAAAAGTCACACTTGGACATCATAAGTTAAACAGGACTCTAAGCATTCACACAGTGAGACCAAAGGAGGATATTCTCAGGAGATCACCAAGTCGCAATAGCTTGTGCATATGATCACATACAAAATGGTAACACAAAGGACAAAGGGTGAGCCAATGCAATAGGCATACTAACAAGACAATATGTTGGAAATAAACTTTACAACTTGATGATGGGCGTGCAGGGAGTGGTCTTGGGTGGGGAAGGAAAGTGGGAGAAAAGTGATGACTGAGGTAACAATGTTCAACAGGACTTAACCCTCTGGACATCACCTTGACAATATAATTCAATTTTAAAAAATGATGTTTATTGAAATGAACTCAAAGAAATGGAAACGAGGGTTTTTTGTTATTTTAGTTTTTGTTTGCTTTGTCACTGGTTTTTGTTGTTGTTGTTTTGTTTGCTTGTTTTTTTTGTTTGTTTGTTTTTTGTTTTTTTTTTTGTCGTGGGGCTTGAAATTTGGGCCTGGGCCTTGTCCCTGAGCTCTTCAGCTCAATAATAGTAGTCCTCTACCACTTGAGCCACAGAAACACTTTGTTGTTGCTTTTGATTGCTGTACTTTTTGTCTTGTATATAAGTGTATCTAATTTGGGGAAATTAAGGGGGAACACAGAAATGGAGGGACAAAGAATGAACAAATGTAGCAGAGCTGCTCCGTAGACATTATGTTGAAAATAAACTAAATAACTTGTAGGGGAGGTTGTTGGGAGGGAAAAATGGGGAGAAAACAGGGAAGAGGTGATACTGTTCAAAAAGAAATGTACTTATTATCTGACTTATATAACTATAACCTCTAGGTGCATCACATTTACAATAAATGGCAGACGCATGCTTATCAGAGGACAGATTCTAAATATATTCCTACCATCAATTTACTCACTTTTAATTTAGTATAAAAATACCTATGATTAATATAACCTTTGAAAAACTCAAGAACCAGTAAAATTCAAATATTTTATAAATTCTCCTTTATTTAAGTAATTTAAGATTATTGTACTATATGCATAGTTTATGGAAGTAATTTAGTAAAACAGAAATGTTCACAGAAAATATGCTGGAAAAAATAGTAAATTAACTACATCAAAATATAAAATATATTACTTAACAAATATACCAGCTGTTTGAACTCATCAGACCCTACAACTTGTGGGTGGGTATGCGAGGAGAAAAACTGGGAGAGAGCAAAGGTAGGGGGTGACACTGTACAAAAAGAAATGTATGGTGAAAGGGTATCAATGTATGTGAATTAATGCACCTTCTATCTGGCAAATATCATGTAACCCTTTTACTAATTACAATAAAAAAAAATCTCCAAAAAAAAAGAAATGTGTGCTTTATCTGACATGTAACCGTAATCCTTTTGTACATCACTTTTATAATCAAAATAAAACACTAAAATAAACTAAAATATATTACTTTTTGTGCCTATTTTTAGCAGTACTATGAAATAGGAAATTTCTTATCTTGAGATTAAAATTATGCATGTGGACATGAAACCAGGGAAAACAGTGAAATTTAGACTATGCTTTATAAGTTTATTATATAGTAAATTTTGTAACGTTGTCATGTATTAATTTAACATGAAAAATTAGTCAGAAACATACAAGCAAAACTAAGTTTCTTTCATTTTATTAAACCTGTATCCCAAGTTAAAAGAAAACTTTGATTTATAGAGTTCATAGAAGTCTCTAATTTTTGTGCTGGGGACTTCTGAGCTTCTCTGTGCCATGAGAGTGACTACTGCAAAATAAATGTAAGTTTGCTCCTTCACCTAGAAATAAATACAACTCCAAGCCTCTAGAGCTAAAGAATGTTGGCAGTTCTTGAATTTCACCTTAAAGAAATTTGATCTGTTCTTTGCTTCTACTTTCCCACTTAGTACCATAAGCACTAAGATCCATTCCTTGCAGAAGTGTGTTGAGATACTGATTCTAAGGGGTAGGTTCAGTGTTTACCTATGAGAATGAGCTTCAGGATACCAGGGAAGTTCTCTCCCATTGTGTCCAAACAATGGACACAAACAATACATTCCATCAGAGAATAGGTTTTTGAATAAAGATATTGACACTAAGTGAAATGTCTATGCTCTGACAAATAAGCAATAAAGCTTACCTACAAAGATTTGAGTCTCTTCATTCTTTTCCTGGAAGATGTGAAGCAAACAAATAGAGAGAAGTCAGGGAGGGCACCACTAAGGTGTCTTTTGTGATAACTTGACCCCTCAAATCTGAACAACACCAGTAATTACCCAAGTCCTTTAATCCCAGTAGCTACTCTCCTTACAGTCTCACTGCATTCCCATCACATTGCTGGAGAGAGCACAATGGATTAATGTTCTCTATGCTGTGAATAATCCTCAGCTCAGGGCCTTGCTTGGACATAGCGAATAGAGATTGAGCATCACTGCTTATGTAGAGGCAGGCTTTGATTTGGAAGAAAAATCACAACATAGATAGAGCTTTATTCATTTCCCATCATGGTGACTAAGTTAACTGAAGTTTGGAGAAACAATAAAAAATCACCCTAAATGAAAACTCAAAAGGAAATCCAAGGGGAAATGTGCTTAAAAAGATATGACTCACTTTCCCCAGACAATATATTCTCACATGTTTTGAGGCACCTGTGCCTCCTGTGTGAATCTTTCTCCTCCAAAATGAAGCTGCTAAGGTATCTGCACAAGGAGGATGGATACAACTATTGGTTTTCCGGACTCTTGTACAAACCCATGTTGCTCTTCTTTGGGCTGTGGTGCTATAGGATATCAGTGTTTGGTCTTTGTCCTCCAGTCCTAGCACAGAGCTACCAAAACTCTTATCATTTTCTGAGTGATACATGGCATAGGAATATTTTCTGTTGTAATGAAGCAAGTCTTTGTGGACCCTCACCCCCCAAATTGTTTCAGAAAGCTTGTCTGTTCACCAGACAAGCTTTTTACTATTTTTATAGATATTTTTTATTTCAATGTATAGAGGGGTTACAGTTATATTCGCCAGATAGAAGGTGTATTGCTTCTCACACATTGATACCCCCGTCTCATGTTTTTGTCCCCATTTCCCTCCTCCACCCCCCTCATTTTCTCCCTCCTAATTCAAATAAACAAGTAAACATCTATATAATATACCAGGTAACAAAGTGGGATAGTGTAACAATATGAGATTAACCAAAGGGTAACACAAGAGAAGAGAGAAAGACATGATATGTAAAGAATAACAGTCACTTTTATTAGAAGCTTGGAAATATAGGCTTCACCCTGAACCTGAGTGAAGAGGCTGCAAACTGAATTAATCACCAAAGGCCAATGACTTAAGCATATCCACTTACTGAAACTTTCCTAAAATCCCCTAAATAAAGGAGCTCAGAGCGTTTCAGAGTGGGCAAACACATTCATACACAAGAAGCGCATCCCCACTACACAGTGCTAGGGGCTCAGGACTCTTTAAAACCTTACACTGTGCCTCTTCATGTAACTGTTCACTATTATTATCATGAGCACAATGTTTTTCTGACTTCTGTGAATTGTTCTAGCAAATGTAAGTTCCCCGTAAGGGGGAAATCTTTGACCTTGTAATCATGTTGGATAACCATGACATAGGCACTGGCACCTGGACTGAGGAGAGTCATGTGTGATGCAGCCCTTATGCCTATGGAATTTGACACTAATCCCAGGCAGGTAAGTGTCAAAATGGAAAAATGGAATTGAACTGTAGGATAACTGTTTGATGTTGGAAAATTAGAGAAGTGGTTCTGTGGAACACAAAACACAAACAAACAAAAAACCTGCACAGGGCCAGAAGTAGTCTTCGCCTAGCATGCATGAAGCTCTGGTTTCGATTCCTTGCTACCACATACACAGGAAAAGCCAGAAATGGTGCTGTGCCTCAAGTGGCAGAGAGCTAACCTTGAGAAAGCCTAAGGACAGTGCCCAGGCCCTGAGTTCAAACCCCAGGACTGGTAAAAAATGAACAAATAAAACAGGCTGGGCGCTGGTGGCTCATGCCAATCCAGCACCAAGGAAAGAAAATACAAAAACAAAACAGCATATATTTGTTGTCAGGACACACACACACACACACACACACACACACACACAGAGTTCTCACTGGTTGTCATCAAACTGAAGCATGGATTCCACTCTGAGCCCTTCAAATCATCTTCATACAGAAGATACACAAATAACTTCTTGTCAGAACAACATAGGGTGGCCAGTGACAGATATGTTGTTTGTAGATTGCAAGCCTTGACTGAGTCTTCTGTGATATATCTCCCAGCAGGCTGCATCTTTCACGTAATCTCCCTCAATCTAATGAAGATCAAGTCCTGTGAATTTTAGTCAGTGAATAACTCGTAACATTATCAGACATCAGTGGCTTACACCTGTAATTCTAGCTACTCAGGAGGCTGAAATTTGAGGGTCCCAGTTCAAAGCCAGCCTGGGCAGGAAAATCCATGGGACTCTTATCTCCAGTGAACCACCAGAAAACCAGAAGTGGCACTGTGGCTCAAGTGGTAGAACACTAGACTTGAGTTGAGGAGCTCAGGGACAGTGCCCAGCCCAGAGTTCAAGCTCCATGACCTACCAAAACAAAATTTTCTTAAAATCACCAACTCTGATAGGAAAGGGAAGGGGGAAAACCAGATGATTGGGAGGGGGGAGGGGGAGGGAAATGGGGACAAAAACATGAGAAGGTGTATCAATGTGTGAGAAGTAATACACCTACTACCTGGCAAATGTGACTGTAACCCCTCTATACATTACCCCGACAATAAAAAAAATAAAAATTAAAAAATCTCTGTTCTAAGCCTCTGATGCTACCTTGAGTCTTTCCCATCTGAACACATCAGATAGCCAGAGGATACAGTGTTCACTGTCTCTCAATCTGCCATTTGCCTTCTCTGTGCTCATAGTCTTCCTATGAGCAAGTCTAGCTTTCATGTTTCTCTGTTTAGAATCCATAATGGATTTCCATAGGCTTCAACAATGTTCAGAGTCCTTGGAAGAAATAGAGGGGATCTGAATAAACAATCCCCTCTTAACTCTTTAGTTTCATTTCCCGCTATATTCCACACCTACCTATAACTGAGTTTCTTGCAGTTCTGTGGATATTTTGCTTCCTTGTATTTGCATATAACATACCCCTAATCATCAATTCACTCAGAATTTATTCTGTACCCCTTACATGTTAGGCACTATGTCAGCATTTGAGCTAATCTGATTAAACAGAAGAAACACAGTCCTTACTTTTATGGAGTTTACAATCTACTAAAAGAGGACCTCGGAATAGCTGAAAGGAACGCTCTGAATATCTGGATTTGATGAGAGAGGGAAGGGAAGAGAAGGGGAAGAAATGGGAGGGGTGGGGAGAGGAAGGGAGAAAAGTAGAGAGAGAAAACATTCATATGTGCATATTCATGCACATGGTCTCATTAACTCTGACTCATCATTCAGGACTTCATAAGTTGGGCACCAACGCCTGATAATCTATCTTAAGTACTCATGGCATACTGACTGAATATACATTTCTCATAGTCTTTGTAACAGTGTATTGTAGCTCTGGTTTTCTCACTAATTTCTTCACCAAACCATAAAATCCTTGTTGGCAATAACTGTCTCTTTCATTTTAATAGCTACAATACCATACCTGCATACTTGTTTTGAATATATGAAAAGAAAAAAAACTTGACTTTATGTTAACCTTAACTATACCTTTCTAAACATACTTTTTTGCATTTCAATGAGTTTCATTGTAACTTCTTTTGAACATCTATATAACGGGCTTTGATCTTTTATTTTAAAAAATGATCTGTGTTTTCCTAGCAATGAATGATTCTTAGGAACTCTCCATGGCTGGAACTTCACATGCCTCTGGCACTCCCTGAGTCTTCTCTTTGAGGGGGAACCCCCCACCTACAGGTTTTGGATGAAAAGTTCCTCCAGTCCTCAAGAAATGAGTCTCTTGGTCTTACTATTACTCATTTCCTGGAGAAGTCTCAGCTCTTACATTCTGACCTTCAGAGCCTAAAGAAGTACAGATTCATCTTCCCAATTCAAGTACAATTTAGAGAAATTGCTCAAGAAAATCTCAACAATCAATCTTTTCCATCTTCTCTTTTATTACAAACTCAGTGACCATTTTGCTGGTACATTATTTGGCATATTCTGTATGAATCAGCATGATCAACAAAAGTAACTTTACTGCCAATTTGAAATTTCAAGTCTTAAAAGGATGTTATGGCTAGTTTCTAAAAAAAACTGTGCTCAGAGCTGGAAGGTGAAGCCATAACATCCTTTCTAACTTCATGTGAAGCCACTCCTATGCCTTGTAGGTTGGCAGCATCTTCAGTTATAGTGTTGCTATTATTACCTCTATTTCTTTATTGGATTCAACAATACCGGTCTTGTTTTCTATGTTGGCATTAGTAACCGTAGCTTACCTTCAAGGAAAATATAGCTATGTTACCTTTACCTATGTATGGTTACTTGGCAAGCAGAATGGCAGTCTTGAAAATACTTTGTGCCCATGATTTCTTATGCCAGATTACTGGGAGTTTAACATTTTGAATAAAGAAAGGAGACTTTTTCTCTAGCCTGACAATGTCTTCTCAGGCTGAGTGCTAAATATAGCTGATGGATTTCAGTCCTAGACTGCAGCAAACAAATTCACTGGTGTCTCACTCTGAAATAACTACCATCATCCAAAAGTAGCATATTGTCCACGTTCATGCTGAGGACAGCATGTTTTATAGATGCCATGTTGGAGCCATGGCTTTGCAGAAAAAGGGAGAATCTGGCCTAAATGCTTCAGCATGTATAGATACACAAACACACAGTTCATCTCAGTCCATCCCTTTCCTCAGAGGATGACACATGCACTCTGATTATAATAAAGTCCATGTGTGATGAATGAATGGCATTTACCAAATGTCCCAAAGAAATTTCCACCTATTATAACTACCATCTTTAATATCTCATACAATGGATTTGTATTACAAAAGCCCACACAATATTTTTAAAGTAAAAGACAACGAACAGACATGTAAACAGAGATATAATTTAACCTGTACAATGTAAATTTTTCATATAGGTCTATATCTATTGTTTACAGCATCACTCAAGCTGTGAATCAAACAATTAATGTGGGCATTGCTATCATGTGTGGAATGATCCATGGATCACTAGGTGGACACGAAAGCCTCTCAAAACTCCTGTGATGGAAGTCATATTCCTGCTCACAGAATGTTCTTATTAAGAAGAAAAACAACACATACCATCTAATCAAATCTAAGGATTTTGCTCCATTTTCTCATTTCTGGAGCAGATTGGGGTAATTTATTTTCTTACCTAGGGCAGTTGAGCAGCAGCCGAAGTTGTAGTCACAAGTTAGCAATGTAGTTCATGTGACTTAACCAAATAGGGTCACGATTAGCAAAATGTATTCCCATAAATGGTAGTTTAAATACTAAATTCTGGAGAAAATCCAGAAGAAATGTAAGACAAAATAACACAGGGAAAAACGAGATGTTTGAGTGAAGTATAATTTATTGGTCAGATATTGGGTTGTAGAATGTCAAGGTAAAAATGACCTGGGAACTTTAAAAAGTTACTATTAGACTACCTAAAAATAAAAAGTTTCATGCACAGTTAAACACATAATTACTAAAATAGAAACACAGCCAACCAACTGGGAAAAGATATTGACCAACAATACATCAGACAAAGTTTTTTTTTGTTTGGTTGGCTTTTGGTTTGGGGGTATTTTTTGACTGTCATGGGGCTTGAACTCTGGGCCTGGGCATTGTCCCTGAACTCTTCAGCTCAAGGCTACCTCCCTACCCCTTGAGCCACAGTACCACTTCCAGTTTTCTAGTGATTAATTGGAGATAAGAGTCTCATGGACACATTAGTACCTGGGCTGGCTTTGAATCTCAGTCCTCAGATCTCAGCCTCCTGAGTAGCTAGGATTACAGGTGTGAGTCCCCGGGCCCGGCAAGACAAAGGCTTAATATCCAATATCTACAGAGAACTTAAAAAACTATTCCCCTCCACCCCCAAAGAAGTCACTAAATGGGCAAGGGAATTAAAGAGATACTTATCAAGAGGTTAAAATGGCAAAGAATCTTATGAGAAAATGCTCATCATCCATTTTCATAAAGGAAATGCAAATAGAAACAAACCTGAGATACCACCTTACCCCAATCAGAATGGCCAATATTCTGAATTCAGACAACAAATTCTGGTGGGGATATGGAAAAAAAGCAACCCTACTGCACTGCTGATGGCAATGTAAACTAGTACAACCACTCTGGAAGGCAAGTTTGGAGGTTCCTCAAAAAACTAAACATAGATCTTCCCCTCAAGCCAGGCACTTCTGGGCATCTACCCTGAGCATCATAACCCAGGATAATGATAAGGACACCTGCTCAGCCATGTTCATCTCTGCACTATTCACAATAGCCAGGCGATGGAAACAATCCAGATGCCCTACTGCAGATGAATGGATACAGAAATGTGGTACATATTTACAATGGAATTCTACATATTCACCAGACAAGATAAAATAATGGTATTGGCTGGGAAGTGGATGGAACTAGAGCAAATCCTGTTGAGTGAGATAAGCCAAGACCAAAGGAACAAAAACACATAGTATCCTTGATATGTGGATATTAGATCTGAACAACACAAGAGCAATGATTCAATACTCAGGCACTCCAGGTCATTGACATGATAGGATATATATTCTATAGAGACATATTGATATATTCTATTATATAGGTCTCTATGTATCTATGACACACAAAAACACGGTTTAATATTATGTTCTTAAATTCTTGTGCCAGTGATTGCATATAGAGATTTTTTTTCTTGAATACTTGTTTGTAGAACAGGACATTTGAAATATGATGTAAAACTCAGTGTTAATAAAAAGTTTTAATAAAAAAGAATAAGGACAAGGGGGAAATAAATAAAAAGTTACTATTAAAATCCCCAGCTCAGGCTAGTGCTGATGACTCACACCTGTCATCCTCGCTACTCAGGAGGCTAATAGATGAGGATTGTATGTAGGCAGACCAAAAAGAAAAGTCCATGAGACTCTCATCTCCAATTACCCACCAGAAAACCAGTCACACAGTGGCTCAAAGTGGTGGAGCACTAGCCTCCATTAGAAAAGCTCAGAGACAGTATTCAGGACCAGGGTCCAACAAAAAAAAATCCCAGGCTCAACAGTAGTCAGATTCTGTAGCATTATTTAAATGGGAAAAGTACATTTTAAATACTAGATTCAAGAGAACCATGTTTTTGTCAGACTAGGCAAATATCCAGGATCAGTCATTCTAAATTTAGAATGAACCTTGAACTGTTGGAGTTCCTGTTGGAGTTCTGTGTCCACAGGGGTTGAAAAAAATGTCAGTTTTCACTCCTGACAGCCTAGAAAAATAACAATTCCTTGATCTCAGGGTCAATTGGAATAAGGAAGGAATTGATAGGGTTTGGGATTGTGTGTGTGTGTGTGTGTGTGTGTGTGTGTGTGTGTGTGTGATTCCATTCCAGTCAGTTGTCCATCAGAGCTTGATAATAATGCAGAACTGAGGACTTGTGTTTTTCAAGTATGAATCTTTTTTTCCCCACCCCCCTCAAGTATGAATCTTACAACCTCTGGGAATATGAGGAAATGCAGAGATTCTTAGAAGGCTGAGCTATTAAACTGATGACTTTTTAAAGGTATAGAGATGAACAGCATAGCAAGATAGTACCAATGCCTTGCTTTCTCAGCCTGGAGTTCTCTTCTGATGTGCAGTGGCTTTCTGCAGGAATTAAAGTTGACTTGATTTCTAAGTATATGGAGGAAAAAGTAAACAACGTCTCAACCAGAGTGAGGTGAACAAGCAACAGCTCTATACAGAAACATCACAATATATTCATGACACAAAAATAAAGTTAGTGTGGCTAGATTATAAGAAGTGAAAGGGAGACTGGTTGGAAGAGTAGCTAAGCATCAGATCACCAGGAATTTGAAAGTCATGTTATTTCCTTTTATACATCCTTATACTCAGAACAGTTGGTAGCTAATGGAATACATATGGAGAGCTATGACAAACCCAAATTCACATTACATGATTATTTAGTAGGGATTAACCTTTTTATGTGTAGATTAGAGAAGACAGGAGACTATTGTAATTTTGTAGAAACATATGAGCATATAAGATGGACTTAAATGGATGGATATAGCAGGAAAAAATGGTAAAGTTGATGAACTGATTGTAGAGAGAATAAGAGAGCTGAGAGTGCATAAAACTATTCCAGGTTCTATCATGCACAATTTGGTAGAGCTATTGACCATACAGAATATAGTCACACTTGAGCATGTTAAATTTGAGGTGTCTTTGAAACTTGAAAAGGAAACTGTCACGTGGGGCATTGGTTATGCTGGCCTGACTCTCAAAAGAAAGATTAAGGTAGAATATTCTACTGTTAATAATCAGTGGATATAATTTGCCTATACATTTTAAAAATTAAATAAAACATTCAAATAAAATAAATGGATGGCAAACACGAATATGAAAAGATGTTTGATATCATGTGTCATTATAAAAATGAAAATTAAAACCACAATGAGCTACCATTGTACATTGATAAGATGAGCCAAACAAAATTACTGGCAATACCAACTGTTGGTGAAAATTTAGAAAAATCTGAAGAGTTCATTGATGGTGAGAATGCAAACAGAATATAGCCATTTTAAAAATCAGTTTTAGACTTTTCTGTTGGATGCTGGTGGCTCAGGCCTGTAATCCTAGCTTCTCAGGAGGCTAAGATCTAAGGATCATGGTTCAAAGCTAGCCTGGGCACAGAAGTCCATGAGACTCTTATCTCCAGTTAACTGCTAGAAAATGGAAAGTGGCACTGTGGCTCAGCTTAACATAAGGCAGTAGGCTTGAGCTGAAGATCTCAGGGACAGCGACTAGGCCCAGAGTACAAGCCCCATGACCTATAAAAAATCAGTATATAAATATTTTAGGGTCTTAATTCATAATAGCCACAATCTGGAACCAACCATGACATCCTCAAAAAGATTTTCAGATAAACAAATGATGTTTGTAGTGATATTCTACAAAAGGGAATAATTAATCAATTAATCAATAGAAGAAAATTCTGCACTTGGATTTTTTTGTGCTAGTCCTGAGACTTGAACTCAGAGCCTGGATACAGTTGTTGAGGGGTTTTTTGCTCAAGATCATTGCTCTACCATTTGAGCCAAAGCTGTACCTCAGACATTTTGGTAGTTAATTTAAGATGAGAGCCTCGTGGACTTTCCTGCCTAGGCTGGCTTTGAGCTATGATCCTCATATCTCATCCTCCTACATAGCTGGAAGCACAGATATGAGACACCAGCAGCCAGCTGTACTTGAACCTGGACTTTTTTTTGTCAGTCATGGGGCTTGAACTCTGGGCCTGGGTGCTGTCCCTGAGCAATTTAGCTCAAGGCTATGGCCCTACCACTTGAGCCACAGTGCCACCTGCAGTTTTCTGGTGATTAATTGGAGGTAAGAGTCTCATGGACTTTTGTGCCCAGGACTTTTGATTTCATAAGTAGGAACTCTTTTTTTTTCGATTGTATCTAGTATGCCATGTGATGAAGTTTACCTCCCGTAGTATTTCACTTGTAAGTAATGTGTTATTTGAGTTCTCAGACAGTAGAATCATTTTGAAAAGAGAACAGTGAGTGCAGGCTGGTGGTGATCATGACCCAACAGAGCCTTACATTTTCCCTAATGTATTTGAATGATGACTATTTCTAAGGGCTGTTATTACCCTACATTGCTATAAAAGTTAGTGGCTTAAAAGAACAATTTCTTTATTATCTTTTAGGGTCTCTGTGGGCAAAAACTTCAGAGAAGAGCTATTTGGAGTGGTTCTGGCTCAGGATCTTTCTCTTTTTTTGTCCTGGGGTCGAACCCAGGACATTGCACTTGCTAGGCAAGCTCTTTGCCACTGAGCTACATCCCCGCCCCTAGGATCTTTCATAATGGAACCAGAGAAACCAAATGCTAAAGTAACTAGGGACTGCTCATGCATCATTTTCTTCATTTTCAG
Organism: Megascapheus bottae; assembly: GCF_031878675.1. Taxonomy (NCBI): domain Eukaryota; kingdom Metazoa; phylum Chordata; class Mammalia; order Rodentia; family Geomyidae; genus Megascapheus; species Megascapheus bottae. The sequence goes on from NC_143547.1 coordinate 27,212,486, forward strand.
ATCATCTTTACGTGGCAGTCTCTCCAATTAGTTACTCTGAGCTTTTCCGTAACTCTCTGATACTTAATGGCTGTTAAAAGCTTCAAGAGCAAATATCCCGGGTCATGAAGTCCTCACTAAATTACCTTTTGTGATCTATTCTTTTTTATTGTAATTAATAGAAGGGTTACAGTTATATTCACCAGATAGAAGGTGCATTACTTCACACATGTTGATCCCCCTTCTCATGTTTTTGTCCCCCAACCCCCTCCCTTCATCTTGTTCCCCCTTCCCTTTCCTATTTCAAACAAACAAATTAACGTATATACAATATTCAGGTAACAAGGTAAGATACTGTAACAATATGAGAATAACCAAGGGGCAACAAAAGAGATAAGAAATAACATAGTACATTAAGAACGACAACCATACATTAATATAGCTCTTGTTTCCATATCCTGGAGGTCTTTTCATTTAGCCTCATCCTGTACAGCCTTATGTATCTAGGTTTTGAGCTATTGTAGTCCTCTGCTAGGAGAGTCCTAGGTTTGCACTAATTATTACAAGTGATGGAAACCATTGAGCCTATGTTCCTTTGGGTCTGGCTTACTTCACTTAATATGATTTTTTCCAAGTCTTTCCATTTCCTTACAAATGGGGTGATGTCGTTCTTTCTGATGGCAGCATAGAATTCCATTGTGTATAAATACCACATTTTGTAGATCCACTCATCAACTGAGGGGCATCTGGGTTGGTTCCATATCTTTGCTGTGGTAAATAGTGCTGCAATGAACATCGTTGTGCTAGTGGGTTTCCTTTTGTGATCTATTCTTGAAAATCTTATAACATTAATTCTGCCATACTCTGTTGGTCAAAGCAATGACAGAATCCCATTTGTTTTCACATGGACAGAACATTCCCTCAATAGGATGAGAATCAAAAATAGCAGAAAGAATCCAGACACTGGTGGCTCATGCTTGTAATCCTAGCTACTCAGGCAGGGTACCATCCATTTTGCCCCAGTGAGGGCCACTGCCACTGTGAGCGATCTGGGGGCCCAGAGTGGGACTACTATCCTGCTATCTTCTCCTCCTCATCTGTCTGGCTGTGGCTGCTAACTGTAGGTGAGACAGGCCGCATGTGGGATGTGACTATTTCACAGCTGGTGTCATAGGAGGCTGAGATCTGAGATCTGAGGATAACAATTTGAAGCCACCCCAGGCAGGAAAGCCCATGAAACTCTTACGTGCAATTAACCACCAAAAAGCCAGAAGTGGAGCTATGGCCCATATGTTAGGGTGATAGTCTTGAGTGGAAAAGCTAAAGGAGATTGCCTAGGCCTGGAGTTCAAACCCCAGTACCAGCACACAAAAAAAGAGACAATACACAAATTAATTTGATTCGCTACAATAACAATTTATTATCTATATGTACCTCGTAGCATAATTTTATAAACTCCAAATATACACAATAAAATTTATCTTAAAACAAAAAACAAAATAGATATTTTCTACCTAGATATTTATTACCTTTGGTGCTTAGAATATTTGGAGTCTGAACTTTTCTCATTGCTTTTATTTCCCTTCACCATTCAGAGCTTCATGAGAACATCAGTAACTGTTGTTGTGTATGTCATAGTATGAAACTGTTTGGGAGAAAACAAAAAGGAAGCTGACATTGATGAGTACCCATTTTATGCCAAGTGCCAAGCTAAACATTGATCTATTTCATTGAACTTATCATTTATCTATTACTGCTGTACAAATTATTTTAAACTTTAATGTTACAAGACAAAATTGGACCAATATCACAACTTTTGGGGTCAAAACTCATTGAGGTTGAGTCACCTATGCTCCACAGTTACCTCTCAGCTGAGGTAACTTCAATGGATGGAGAATGCTGAACAACTCTTTCAGGGCCATGAGTCCGGGAATGTGGCTTTAGCTGTGGGTTGGGTGACATGACTCTTTTTCCATATCATATCTGCTGGAGCTGATTGTTCAAGGTGACTTCACCACTTATATGTCTGGGTCTACCGCTTTGATAGCGGGAATAGCTGTATTTGTGTAGGGAGCAATATTCTCTTGGCTAGCTTTGGGTTCTGAACTGTTCTTTTTTTAGCCAGTTTTATTATTCTGACATGCAGTATGTCAGAGTAGCAGAGTTCCTGGAGTAAGTTCACATTTGCCAAAAAGGACATAGTCACTTTCTGCCTTGGGTATGAACTATTTTCCTCTCTCTCTCTCTCTCTCTCTCTCTCTCTCTCTCTCTCTCTCTCTCTCTCTCTCTCTCTCTCTCTCTCTCTCTCTCTCTGCCTGTCTACCTGCCTGCCTGTCTGTCTATCTCCCTCTCTCTCAAGTCTTCACTAATGTTTCAGTGAAAGAAATAAAGGAAGTTTTAATATATTTTATTTAATACCTAAAGAATGTTAAATTGTATTTCTTAACTATTGCATGTATTAAACTTACTTTTATTATATTGCAGAGATTGTTGTCTTTATTAGAGAGGATATTCACGCCCATCTAGACTTCTGTGGATTAAGTGCAACTAGTCCCTGTTCGAGTAATCTCAGCCTGTCTCTGTCTATTGTGCGTATCTCAAGCCCTGTTGTAATACCAAAAATATAGAAGATACCAGACCTCAGAAATTTTCATATTATTCAGAAAAGCTAGGTTTCAGATATTTTAAACAATAATAAGGCCAGATCTGGATATATAACAAAATAATAAACTGAGTAAAATCTCAAGTACCTTCTGCAGCCAAAATATGTTATTGAAGGGAAGGAAATAGACGAGCTAAGTACCTGGGGCCTTTTTATGGAAAGAAGAGTGAGGGACTTGACTTTCAGCTCAGTAGATGTCACTTCATTTGACTTGGCAAAAAACAAAACAAAACAAAACAAAAATCAAGCACCTGGTAGACAGAGCCGAATCAAAGGCAAATATCACAAATGCCATTTACTCCCCAAAATGGCTGTCCTACTGCCAATGTTCTGTGCTCTTTCTTCCTGTTTCAACCTAATTCTGTTTGTTTACCCTTTCACGGCTCATAAAAGCTTTGCTCAGCAGCTGTGCTTGTCCAACACTCAGTTCTCAGTCACCTAGAGCCTGATCAAGTACCTGCTCTTCCATTAAACAAAGCTTCCCATTGATTATAAAAGTAATGTGCTATAAGGGAGTCCTTCCATCACTGTCTTATAAAGCATGAGCTTTCAACCCTATAATTAACCTAAAAATGAACAACGTCCTGAACTCATCCATCCATTCATGCATTCACTCATTTTTCTCCTCTCAGTTTCCTCTCCACAGTCTATTCTGAACCTCCTTTTACTTGACTTTAGGCAACATTTTACTGTGTACCATGGGAGTTTCTGGATCTTTGATGAGAAGAATTACAACCTTGCCTAAAAGATTTACTTAATCCTACACTATCTTCCTAATAGCCTTTCCCATACATTTGCTCAATAGACCACACAGACATCTAGCTGTGCATTTCTAGTTCTAGCTCCAGTAAAGAGATTCTGGCTGATGAGCCATATATCTGAACTACTTAAACACTGCTAACCCTACATGACAGAAAACTATACTGACTCTAGACAATGTCCTAGTGGATCTGATTCATCTAGCAAACAGCTCTGTGATTTATTTAGTTTTCTATGAGTGCTTTACATGGGAGAGGCTGTACCAACACAATGACAGAAGTCCAAGTCTGTGTACAGTATTAGTTCTCTTAAAAGTTTATGAATTGGTATTCTTGTCAATGTGTGTACGTATATATATGTATATACAAATGTATGAAAGTTCTTGAGTTTATATAGTGTAGTGCATTGAATTATGACCCCCAATATTGGGATTTAATCCATAGAATCTATAAATACAACGTTTTGGTTATGAAAAGACATTTGCTCTCTGGTGCCAGTGTGTTATAGGCAACAGTCTAGTCAAAATCGAAAGCCATCACATTACAGTAAGAATGAAGTTATACAGTCATAAGTGCTCAAAAGAAGAGCTTGGGGCCGTGTCAGGTGAAGATAGTGGTCACTGGGGCTCAAGGAGGTGGAGGGCCACAGAACCATCCTGTTCAGCACCTACAAAAAGGAGGTGTTCACCAGCAACAGTGGCTACAAGTCCTTGCAGAAAAGATTTCAGAGTAGCTGGAAGATTCAGAGTTAACAAGATGAAATCACATCTGAAAAGCTAATTGGGGTGAAACTCTGGATTACAGCTGGGCCAAGTGAAAAATTTTCTGCAACTTAGTTTGAAGTTCTGAAGAAGTACCTTGACAGAAGTAGAGATAACCTTGTGATGCTAGGAGAGGGTGGAGAATCCAGATTTGACATCAGTATTAACTTTCTAATAGAAGAGTATGGAATTGTGGTGAATAATGATGCTTCGATTGGGAATGTTTAATTCCATCCTAAGGAGGCTCTGGTTTCCAATGGCGTGCTGAACAGGGAAATTAGCAGAGCTGCTGGAAAGGTTGTGCCTGGAATCATCGATGAGGAGAGCAGTGAGAACAATGCACAGGCTCTCACCGTTGTCTACCCTTTTGGTGCCACGTTGAGTGTCACGAAACCAGCAGTGGCTGTTCTGTCCACAGGCTCTGTTTGCTTCCCACTCAACAGACCCATTCTGGCTTTCTACCATTCAAAGAACCAAGGTGGGAAACTGGCATTGCTTGGCTCCTGTCACATGTTCAGTGACCAATGGATGTTGTTTTCCAGTGGCTCACAACAGGGGACATCTTCCTAAACCGGATGGATGCTGAGGACCCAGAGATTTCTGACTACATGATACTGCCCAACACAGCCACCCTGTCAGAGAGGCTCCATGTGTGTTTTCATGAGGGTGATAAGAACCCGAGGGACTTTACCACACTCTTCCGCCTGTCCATTCACCAGCTGAACACCACCTCTCTCCCCAAAGTCATAAAGGCTAATGAGCAACTAAACGTGAAACATGAACCTCTCCAGCTCATCCAGCCTCAGTTTCAGACACCACTGCCAAGCCCTCCAGCCTGCAGTTTTCCCTCCTAACTTCAGGGAAGTGCCGCCTCCTTCTCTGGAGCTGTTTGACTTAGATCAGGCATTTTCCACTGAGAAGGCATGGCTTGCTCAAATCACCAATAAATGTACTGAAGAAGACCCGGAGTTCTATGTCAGGAAGTGTGGTGACATTCTTGGAATAACCAGTAAACTACAAAGGATCAACAGGATGCCAAACATACCCTTGAACCAGGAACATGATGTTGATACAAGTGAAATAGAATTTCCTAACAATTTCTTTTCTTTTCTTTTTCTTTTTTGTCAGTCATGGCACTTGAACTCTGGGCCTAGGCACTGTCCCTGAGCTCTTCAGCTCAAGGCTACCGCCCTACCCCTTGAGCATCAGTGCCACTTCCGGTTTTCTAGTGGTTAATTGGCGATAAGAGTCTCACAGACTTTAGTATTCAGTTCAGGCTGGCTTTGGACCTTGATCCTTAGATCTCTGCCTCCTGAGTAGCTAGGATTATAGGCATGAGCAACCATGCTCGATTTTCCTAACAATTTCTAAGGGCTGTGCCTGTTGGAGCTTTTCTGCCTCCTGATTCTATTTGTGTGTGTGTTTTTTTAAATTTTTTCATATATTTTTATTGTAATTAATACAAGGGTTACATTATATTCGCCAGATAGAAGGTGCATTAATTCACATACATTGATACCCTATCTGTGTATTGAGTTGTTCTTCAACTCCTTACCAAAGGGTATATATCCTTTTTCCTCTATTAACTAAGGAAATCTGTGCCCCTTCTGCAGCAGCCGTATAGGTAAGGGTTATAATGGGAAATCCTTTGAATTTTTAAAAAATTAAACCTATGATCGAACCTGTACTTTTACAATTTTTTTTAAAAAAGGAAAGTTTGTTGAAATATTTGCTAACCTAGCTTATTGGGAGGCAGAGATCAGAAAAATTATGATTCAAAGCCAGGCTCAGTAAAAGTTAATGAAGACCCCCACTCTAGTAAGCCAGGTTTGGTGGTTCACACTTGTATGCCTAGCTACACATAGTGGAGGGTATCAGTAAGGCGATCATAGTCTGAGGCGAAATTGAGAGGCCCTACCTAAATATATAACTACAATGAAAGAGGCCAGGCAGCATGACTCATCTCATAGATCACATTCCTGGCAAGCTTGAGGCACTGTGTTCAATTCTCAGTACTGCCTTTTTCCCCTCAGAAAAAGTGTTGTCTCACATTGTTGCTATAGTCACATTCCCCAATATATTCTGAAGAAGATTTTAGTTTGTGGCTTCAAGAAACCATAACACAGTAACAAATTCTAAAAACTTGGAAGCCCATATTCACAGGAATCTCATGCAGAGTTCCTCTCTGTTCTGTTCATTTTCTCATTTACCAGTTGTTACTTTGGTGTTTATTTTTTTATGTGTTTATATATTGTGAATGTTAAGCATTAGTCTGATAACCAGGTGACCAAGATTTGACCCTATTCTTTGTTTGTCACTTCTTCTGGTATTTATTTCCTTTCTGCACACGGAAGCTTTCCATTTCCAGGATTTCAATTTGATTTCTTTTTCAGGATTTCTGTATGTTTATTAAATTCTTCCTTCAGATCCTGCAATGCCTTCCTTATTTAATTCAGCTGTTTAGTTGAATTCTATAGGAATTCAACTAGGTGATGGTTCATATCTTCTTTGAATCCATTCAGATCCTTGTATATGATTTCTTTAATCTTCATCATCTTTATAACTGTTCTTTTGAAATTTTACCCACTTTATTCTCATTGAAGTCCTTTATTCCAGAACTATTGGCTTTTGCAGGAGACATATTGTCTTGCTTTATTATAGAACCTGTGGTTCCATGTTGAGATTTATGCATCTGAGGCCAAATCATTGGATAAAAGTTTTAGTCACCTATAGAGTCAGCTGATATAGTCTCGGTCTTCAAGCAGGACAGTATAGTGGCCATGTTGATGCACTATTTTTTACTAGTGTGATGGAGGTAGCTGTCAGTGGCTAGACACTCATACTGTATTCATGGTACTGGCTCTGATCAACTGCACTGCTCAGATCGTAATGAATTAGCTAGAATCTCCTGCACAAAGGAAACAACTGAGAGGACTGTTTGCTCTGCTTGCAGATCTCCATGCTTCAAAACTCCATTTTCCCTTTGCATAGAAGAAGGCTATGGGGGTTTCATGGTCCAGAGGGTCTGGATTTGGGTCCTTAGACATCACTATCAGTAAACACAATCCAAGGTTCTGTTCACAGGGGCAGGTCTCCGAGCTTTCAGGATGTGCCCAAACTATATCTCCTGTAGAACATAAAAGGCTATCACATAATTAAGAGGTGCAGGACTATGGCCACCAGCAGTTATCACATGCAGCCAAGAGGCAGTCTTAGAGGCTGAAAACTAACCCCAGCCACAGGCATTGTGCTTTGTTTCTACCTAAGCTTCCAGGTATGGGACTTGTTCCTACCCAGGGAGGTTTAGACCTCCTATCACTGTGGCTCCCTGTGAAGTATTTGTGCAGTTCCTTGTAGTTTAAAGTCTCTATGGAGCCATAACCACATCAGACCTTCTCTCTGAGGATCTAAAAAATTATTAGTTCTGGTACTTTTTTGTGGGATGTTAGAAGTTTTCTACATGCTAGATCTTGTCATGTGAAGAATAAAAGTCAATTTTTCCTCTTCCTTTCTATTTGGATGCCTTTCATTTCTTTTTCTCCACTGATTGCTCTGCCTGGTACTCCAGGACTGTGTTGAATCAACGTGGTTAGAGGGAGAAGCCATGAGTTTTGTTACATTTTAGTGAAAAGCTTTCATTTCTTTCCCATTGATTATGATGTTACCTACAGTTTTTTCTTTCATAAATGACCTTTAGTTTATGGAAGAATTTTCCTTCTAAAATCTTAAAAGATTTTTATCCAGGAAAGATGTTGTACTTTAGTAAATTACTTCTCTGCATCAATTAAGATGTGGCGGATGTGTTTTTATTTCTCATTCTATATATGTTCTGTATCATTGTATTTGACTTGTATATATTAAACCAGTCTTGCATGACAGGTATAAGTCCTATTCAGTCTCAACGTAAAATCTTTTTAATATGCTTTTCCACTAAGTTTGATATTTAATTGAGGATATTTGCATAAATGTGTATCAGAGATATAGTCTAAGTTTTCTTTTCCTTGTGATGTTTTTCACTCATTTAGGTATCAAGGAAATGCTGGTTTCAAAAAATATGTTTGTAAATATTTCTGGTAGCTCAACTTTCTGGAGGAGCTTAAAAAGCTTTACTAACTAACCAGTGAAGCCATTTGGCCCTGAGGGTTTTGTTTTTTGTTTTTTGTGTTTTTTTTTAAGAAGGATCTTACTACAATTACTTCAATATTCTTATTTGTCACTGGTCTTGTCAAGCTTTCTACTTTATTTTATTTTATTTGATCTTGGTAGGTTATATTTGATAGAAATTGATCCATTTCCTCTAGGGTTTCCTATAATTGCTCATCATAATCACTTTTATTTCTGAGACATGAATTGTAATGCCTTCTGCTTCATTTTTATTTATTTCAGTCTTTTTTTCCACTCTTAATTGGGCTGGCCAAATGTTGGTGTATTTCATTTTCTAATTTTTTAGAGAACCATCTCTAGATTTTATTAATTTTTTTCCTATGGATTGATTCTCTGTTTTCTATTTGATTAGTTTTTTCTGGTCTTTCTTTCTTTCTTTCTTTCTTTCTCTTTCTTTCTTTCTTTCCTTTCGTCAGTCGTTGAGCTTGAACTCTGGGCCTGGGCGCTGTCCTTGAACTCTTCAGGTCAAGGTTACTGCCCTACCCCTAGGCCTAGATATTATCCCTTTGTTCTTCAGCTCAAGGCTTCTGCCCTACCCCTTGAGCCACAGAGCCACTTCTGGTTTTCTAGTGGTTAACTGGAGATAAGAGTCTCACAGTCTTTGGTGCCCAGACTGGCTTTGAACCGTGATCCTCAGATCTCAGACTCCTGAGTAGCTAGGATTACAGGCATGAGCCACCATGACTGGCTCAACTTTTCTAATTTTTTAATTTTTTTTCTTTCAACTTACTGTGGGTTTAGTTTACTTTATTTTTCTAGCTCCTAGATTCACAGTGTTTAGCTATTTAGCATTATGACATTTCTTTTTTAATGAGGATACTTACTGCTATGAACTTAGAGTTTAGAAAAAAATTTGTTACATCCCACAAATTTGGACACATTGTATTAATTTCCTCATATTTATGACTTTTCTAAGGTTCAGCCTATTTGAATTTAATACCATTGCAAGTGGAAACAATACTAGATAAAATTTTGATCTTCAAGTGGTTGCAGTTTGTAGACTGACATAAGGTCGATCCTAGTGACTGTCTCATGTATGCAAGAGAAGACTGTACATTCTGCTACTATGGAAGAAAAGTTGCATGTCTAATATGCCTTTGTTGGTCTAGAATTTGTTTCAATTCTAGCATTTCTTTTTTTCATATGTTTTATTGTAATTAATAGAAGGGTTACATTATATTCACCAGATAGAAGTTACATTACTTCACAAACATTGATACCCTTTCTTATGTCATGGTCCCCATTTCCCTCCTTCCTCCCCCCGCTCATCTTGATTTCCCCCTTCCCTATCCAATTTCAAATCACCAATTAAGCACATATAAAATATATCAGATGACAAGGTGAAATATTGTAACAATAAGAGATAACCAAGGGACAGCAAAAGAGATGAGAGATGACATAGTACATTAAAGACAACAATCACTCATTATATGGCTTTTGTTTCTATATCCTGGAGGTCCTTACATTTAGCGTCATACTATATGGCCTTATGTATCTAGATTTTGTTCTATTGTAAATCTCTTCTAAGAGAGCCCAAGGTTTCTACTGATTATTCTAGCATTTCTTTATTCGTCTCCTGTCTTGTTTGTCTATTCATTGTTTAATGTAGACTACTAGACTTCTAACATTGTGGTATTGATTTCTACTTTTCCCTTCATGACTAGTCTATTAATGTTTGCTTATACACTTAGGCTCACATGTTGGGTATATGTATATTATTACAAACATTGTATCTTTTTGAGAAATTGATCATACATTTTCTTTCCATTTTTTCCAATTTGCTTAATGTATCACATTATATTAATATTTATAATGCTAAGAAAACTGCACTTCTGATGAAAAGACAATTTGTCTACAATTTATCTTTTAAAGTGAGTGTATATTTCTCTTATAAAGGGGTTTTATTATGCTGTTTAGATACATGCATATAATGTCTTTTGATCATATTTATCTCCTGTATTGTTCTTCCTTATTTCCTTCTACTTCTTATCACAGTGTACTTCAGATGAGAGTGCAACACTTCACATGTAAGATAGTTCAGGCAGTTAACAAGTGGGCCTTGTTATTTACTTTCAGTTGTACTTATGTACCCCCTATCAGTGCTCCTAGATTCCCTGTCTGTCATCAGTATATGAATGGTGTATGTGGGTAGTTCTATAGTTCTCTCACTTTTAGTAACCACCTATCAAACTTTTGCTTGTCCATTACATGGTCCAGTCAGAACCCCAACAAAGCAGAGTTGTAGGATTACTAACCCATAAAGGAAGTACCAATTAAATTCAGTCAAAACAGTTGCAAAACGTTTTAAAAAGTCACTATTTAATGATAAATGGTTTCATTTATCTCCATAGTTTTTAGAAAAGTCATTGCTACATTTTTTATTGTTGGGATAATGTAGAGAGGGTTTACAGTTACATTTGTCAGATAGTTGGTGCATTATGTGTTTTTGTCACCATTTCCATCCTCCAACCCCCTCCCAATCATCTTGTTTTTACCCCTTCCCTTTCCTATTTCAAATAAACAAATAAGGTAGATATAATATACCAAAGTCAGATATAGTAACAATATGAAAGTAACCATAAGGACAACAAAAGAGAAGAGAAATAACATAGTACATTAAGAACACCAGTCACACAAGATAAAACTCTTGTTTCCATATCCTAGAGATCCTTTCATCCTATATGATCTCATGAACCTAGATTTTGAGCTATTGTAATCCTCTGCTAGGAGTGTCCTAGATGTGTACGAATTATTACAAATGGAGGAAACCATTGAGCCTATGTTTCTTTGGGTCTGGCTTACTTCACTTTATATGATTTTTTCAGTGTTTCCATTTCCTTACAAATGGGGTGATGTCATTCTTTCTGATGGCAGCAGAGAATTCCATTGCATATAAGTACCACATCTTCTTGATCCAATCATCTGACATTGCTACTTTTATTGAAGATGTCATAGCAAATCAAGTCAGTCTTCTCTGGCAGTGTGTGGGTTAAATGAACATCAAACTTTCTGAGAGAATAATATGCTTAGGGTTAATAAAAATATATAAAATTATTGGGAGGGGGTTGGGGGAGGGAAATGGGGATAAAAACATGAGGAGGGTATCAATGTGTGAGAAGTAATGCACCTACTACCTGACAAACTGTAACCCTTCTATACATTATCCAACAATAAAAAAAATCCTAATAACTGGGTGAGAATTTCAGATGGTTATGATAATCATTAGCAGCAGTATAGAAGGATTCTGAGTCATGTAGATTCACAGGGAAATTTTTATGTTTGGAGAAGGACTGATATAACTCTAATATTTGACACTGAGCTAATCCTAAGCTTGCCTACTAGAGTGATAAATAAAGATTAAGGAGAGGGAAAGTGGGAGAAAAATATGAGATGGGGTAACAATTTTCCACAAGAAATGTACTCATTAACTTATGTATATAACTGTAACTCTTCTGTACATCACCCTGACAAGAAAATAAATTTTTTAAAGATATGAATATATATAATCATGTACAAAAAATAGATGAACAGGAAGAAGCCAGTAAGCAATGACTCACATATGTAATTCTAATTACTCAAGAGGCAGAGGTCTAAGAATCACAGTACAAAACTAACCTGAGAAAAATGTCTGTAAGTTATCATCTCAAAAAAACCAGCAAAAGTTCAGGCTACAGGCATGTCCAAAATTGTAGAGAACCAGCCATGAGCAAGAAATTCAATCAACAATTCAAAGCACTGCATTCAAGCCCCAGAATTGACAAAAATAAAGAAAAAGGAAGGAAGGAAGGAAGGAAGGAAGGAAGGAAGGAAGGAAGGAAGGAAGGAAGGAAGGAAGGAAGGGGAAATTTATTAAATAAACAGTAAGGATAACATGATCAGATGCAGAATAAGATAGACACATATATAGAAAGAGAGACTTTCATGATGGTAATTTCACTTTGGATCATTTTAGAGTATAGTTGCAGCTGTATACAGATATATGATCTTTTAATATTTATGACATGAAAGAGATGAATTAAATTGGGGTCTGTACAGATGTGGTTCATGATTCGGTGCATTGTTAACCACTACTGTAACAAATGGCCACTAATATAAGGGAAGAAACTTAGCCATGGATATTTATTTTCTGCACAAGTAGTAGAATTCCCCAAAGCATCCTATCCACCAATCATGGCCAAAGCCTACCATTCAGCTGCCTCTGGTTTTAACCTGGTATAAAAATAAATTGGAAAGGCACCTTAATGTTATTTTCAGCAAGTACCAACAGAAACTTAAATCATGAGCTTTTCCAAGTTTATTTTTGATCAAGGAATCATTCTTCCTAAGTAGTCTCTGAGGAATTTGAACTCTCAAGGGACAGAGAAATAAGATATCCTTGTGTGTTTTACTTGGTGCCTAAAATGTGAGGTCTCTTCTTACCCCAGTTAACCAGCACCACATAAAAGCATAAAAGTATACTGTTCAGTCTGCATCCTGAACCACTTTCCCTAATCCATCCCTTACCACACTACTCAACCAATTTCTCTTCATCATGGACTTGCCCTCAGTTGACATTGCCTTTGACCACTCAATATTAAGATCTCACCCACCCAGTCTTGCTTACCCTTTAGGAGCCTAAATGTCAACAGAGGACTTTCATCATTACCAGAAGTCCCTTGATCCTATCAGTTGTACAAACCACTCCTTGAAGGAATTTAAAAGTCATAAGGAAAATAAGAGTTAACTCAACAAATCTTGCATTAACAATATTAGCCACCTCTACATATTAGCCATCCAATGAAGAGGTAGCCACAAGATAGTAACCCTACAACCAGAAAGACTAATTTCTTGCTTTTATTTGTGTTACATCAGTTAATCAGTGAAGTGGAGAGGATTAGTAAGAACCAGAGGGAACTATTATGTCCATTGTTTGAGTGGTGTCTTATTTATATTTGGTAGTCCACTAGAGAACATGCAAACTCTAGAGTCAAGATGGCCTGAGAAATGACAAGATGACTATTTGAATCCAGATATGAAACTTTAGGTATATACTCTAAACTTTCCAGGCCACATGAGTCCTTACAAAGAGTATCCAGACTTCTGGCTCCCTTCAGGCCGTGGTCATTTCCTATTAACTAGATACAAAAACCATCATAGGTTCTGAGAATCCACATCTACAGGACACATTGCTCCTGGCCTGTTTGGGTCTCCTCAACTGAAATTTCATTAGAGTTCTGCACTAGTACACTTCTTTTAGAACTAATGTAATTGAACTACTTTGCTCTAGCTGTTCATCTCATCAGGGAGCCCAATAATACTATCAGGGGAATGGACTCAGCAACATCTTCTAATCTGGAAAAAAGGTAAACTAGTAAGACTTCATCTTCTATCAATCCACTCTTATCATGTAATCATGTGTCTACATTGATCTTTGCCTAACACTATACACAATTTCATATGGAAGATCCCAGCTTGAATGTTTCATCAAAATCCCTGACAAGTCATCCTGCCTATCTCCAAGAACTTACAGGCAATCCACTTTAGTTGGTGAGTGGGTGCATAGATATTCACCACAGGCCTATAAGATGGTAGAAGGATCCTGGCTATATACTCTGGACAGCTGGGCTTGATCAATCTACCTCATCTCTAGTCCTCCAATTGTAGAGCCTGAGTGAAGCTCACATTCTTTAGCCAGTCATATTTGGTACTATTTCCAGAAACAAACCTAGCCCAAATAGATTGGACCATGTTTCTTGCCCAGAAATTCTGAAGCTTCTCCTTCATCCCTCCTAGACAGACTCTCCTTTGTTTTCCATTCCCTGCCTGTAGTTGCACGGGCTTTTCTCTGCCCTAGCTAGATTTGTTCTGATTGTCAGTCCTTTCCCTGACACATCATATCCCAGTTGGGCCCCTCAATTTCTTTAGCTTCTTATTAATTCCCTCTTCATTGCTCTCCAGCTTTATTTGATCCCCTAATCCCAGAAAGCAGATGGTGAATCTACAGGCCACCTGCTCAGGGCACCTGCTTTGCTTTGTAATTCAGAGCTGAAGTCTCTGTTTTGATATACAAAAGTATTATCTTCTTTCATTACTGTCTGTCTTTTACTTTCTGACTTTTATCAAACAGATCATTCTCTCTGTCTCCTAAACTCACCCTGTCTACTCCAGTTTTGGGTAACATTTTTTTTCCTGCCACTAAGGCCTTGGAATACAACTTTATACCGGCTTGTTTGAGACTATACAAGCAAGCCTGAGCAGTACTGATGTATCTTGATATTTCCAAGCCAAATGTCTACTTTAAGTTGATTTCTCTGACATTTGAAAGCCACCCACTCAACTTCAAATTTTAAAATCTTGCAATTGCACCTATGTTTTATGCTACCATCCAAACAAAACCTGCACACAACATATTTTTCTTTTTGGAAAACAAAAAAAAACATCCTGAGAACAAGTAAATTCAGCCTTTCCCTCTCCTGAAGTCCCAAATAAAATAGAATGATGTCTGTTAGAATAACAGCTATAATTATTGTTGCTCTTAGCTAAAAACAATCAGGCACACATAAAAATCAGGCATACGTAAGTACTACATTTCTGTGTATCTAAGATGTAAGCAATTTCCAGTTAAGGTAGAAAGCATTAGTACTACCTCATCTTCAACCGGATCATGATCTGCTCAACTTTTTTCCAATTACTTTTGAAATTTTGGCACCTGTCAATCAAACTCACATTGAAAAGATCTTATGTGGTACATGTAAATGAACTGTTCTTGTGGTAGATGAGTTATTGGATCACTGGGATCAAGCTTGGTGGCAAATCAAGCAAGTGAGGTAATAAATTAAAAAATAAAAGCAGCAATTAATTTCTTCACTCAAAGAATGCTGAAAGAGCATTTTAAGACATGATTAGAATTCTAGCTGCTTTATCACAATCACATGCAAAAGCAGCTACATAGATGGAAATGGTATGTACTACAGGCAATAAGGAAGCAAGTAGAAGGATCTTATATCTTATCAAGTTCATGCATATTTTTTTATTTTATTTTATTTTTGCCAGTCCTGGGCTTGAGCTCAGGGCCTGAGCACTGTCCTTGGACTTTCTCAAGGCTAGAGCTCTACCACTTAAGCCACAGCACCACTTCTGGCTTTTTTCTATGTATGTGGTACCAAGGAATCGAACCCGGGTCTTTGTGCATGCTAGGCAAGCACTTTAACCACTAGGCTAAACTCCCGGCCCCGCATATTTTTAATGAAAGATGAAAAATAACAGAACATAAGTAAAGGCCTCTTTGCCTACAGGGGTTAGGTAACATCAGTCATAGCTGACCTGTAATATGATTCCAAGATTTTTTAAATATTATTTTTATTGTAATGTATAAAGGGGTCATAGTTACATTTGCCAGACTGAGGGTACATCACGTCTCACACATTGACACCCCCCTCATGTTTTTGTCCTCATTTCCCTCTCCCATCCCCTCCCAATCATCTTGTTTTCCCACTTCCCTTTCCTATTTAAAATAAGAAAACATATATACAATACACCAGGTAACAAAGTCAGATACTGTAACAATATGAGATTAATCAAAGGGCAATAAAAAAGAAGAGAAATAACATAGTACATTAAGAACAACAATCACCTAATATAATAATAGAGGCTCATGACTATAATCCCAGCCACTCAGGAGGCTGAGGTCTGAGGATTGCAGTTCAAAGCCAGCCCAGGCATTAAAGAACGTGAGACCCCTATCTCCAATTAACAACTAGAAAACGGGTAGAAGGCTCTGGCTCAAGGGGTAGGGTGGTAGCTTTGAGCTGAAGAGCTCAGGGACAGAGCCTAGGCCCAGAGTTCAAGCCCCATGTCTGACAAATTTTTTTAAAAAGTGGGTGGTCTTGTGAATTTTAGGTTCTATTGCCAGTTTCCTGAACCTGGATACTTAAAAATTGGGGCAGGGGATGGGAGTTTGGCCTGCTGGTAGAGTGCTTGCCTAGCATGCACACAGACTTGGTTTGATTCCTGGGCACCACATACACTTAAAAAGCCAGAAGTGGCACTGTGGTTCAAGTGGTAGAACTCTAGCCTTGAGAAAGCCCGAGGAGAGTGCTCAGGCCCTGAGTTCAAGCCCCAGGACTGGCATTTTTTTTCAAATTATGGTGGTGAATGTGGATCCCAGCCTGTACTACCTTAAATAAAATCAAGGAAAATTTTGACTCCTAATGAACTCTATGTTATCAAGAGGGCAGAACACTACCTGCCAGTATTAGTGATTCTTGAGATTGCACTCAGTGCCTCACACTTGCTAGGCAAGTGTTCTACCACTTCTGTCCTTTTTCTCTTAATTCGTCCTGAGGATAGCATATCTTATTTTTGCCCAGATCTGGCCCCAGACTGTGATCTTCCTATTTACACTTGTTCAATAGCTGGGTTTATAGGTGTGTACCACTGTGCTCAGCTCATCAAGATCATTTTATATTTCATAAAGTCCTTCTGTCAAACTTTTCCCAGCCCTGCAGTAGGGAAGCTAAGGTCTTTTTTGTTGTTGTTATTATTTTCTTAAAGGAAAAAATTGGAAGTAGAATTTACCTTCCAGGTTTCTTTACAACCTTGGCCTTCAGAAATGGTGCCTCCTTCAAATACTTCCAAATAAAGGAAATAACTAAGAAGATAGACAGGACAAGGATAGATACTGTGGTTTGCCATCATCTAAGAACATGGAAATAGCAATTCAAGGTCTTCTTGATTTTCCAAAAGACCCTAGAAGGCCTAGAGTGTAGCCTAGGAGTAGAGTGCTTGCCTAGCATGCACGAAGCCCTGGGTTCCATTCCTCAGTTCCACACACTCAGCAAAGGCTGGAAGAAGTGCTATGGCTAAAGTGGTAGAGTGCTAGCCTTGAGCAAAAAGGTCAGTGCCCAGGCACTGAGTTCAAGCCCCAAGCCTGAAAAAAGAGACCCTAGACGTTTAGACAAATATTTAGAGTAAAAAAAATACTCTTTGGGCTCAATAAAGCATTTCTATTTGACAGACCCAGGGATTGCCAGAGAGGGAATTACTACCTTATGGTACAATTTGTTTTCCAAAGGAAGTTCCTTTTAACCCCAAACATGACCCTTATTTCTCCCACTCTACTAGAAGCCAAGCAGTATATCATCTATTTCTAAGATCATGCATTCTAGGTATAAAGTCCCCAGCCAGCATTGATGGCTCACACCTATATTCTTAGCTACAAAAGATGCTAAGATCTGAGGATTGTAGTTTGAAGCCAGAATTGGCAGGCCAAACTAAGAATCTTATCTCAATTAATCTGAAAAGTAAGACCTATTACAGGACTGAGAAAAGTTTGACAAAAGTAATGACCATGAAATAAAAATAAACGGAGCTGTGGCTCAAGTGGTAGATAGCAACCTTGAATGAAAAAGCTAAGCAAGGACATGAGGATCTGAATTCAAACTCCAGTAATTATACACCGCACGTGCGCACACACATACACACACACACACACACACACACACACACACACGTAAAATCCTACTTGTAGAGAGATTACTGATGAAATCATCACATATTAGTTGCTTAGGTTAACCTGGCTTGTTGCATTGCTTAGAAAGGGGAAGTTGTAGAGGTAGGTGGGAGTAAGATACGCAATGGGAAAGAGAAGCTCAAATTCTTTCCTTTGATACTCACTAGCTGTTATAACTTCAAGGAATTCACTTCTCTGGCATTCACTTTTCTTTATTTGTGAAAAGGAGTCAAATAATTGCTACCTCATGGAACTGTGGCAAGAATCAAGTGGAATAAAACATAACAAATGCCTGGCCCCAAGACTATCTAAATAGAATTTTTATCTGGGAAAGAAGAAGGAAGGAATGATGTTCTGGTACTTGGGGGCAGTTTGGCGGTTGGGAGTGGTCACATAGGACCTCTTAGAAGACGGGTGTAAAGACTGAGTAGGCAGGAGGGAGCTGTTGGCAATCAAAGCATATTATTCTCTGGCTGGCAGCCCAGTCAGTCTAAGAGAATAATGTATAAAGGGAGAAGTAGTGACTACTTTAATAACTCACAACTGCAGCCTATTATACTGACCCGTATTCTAAGTTTACACAGATCCAATTTATCCTTCCAATATTTGGGGCCACTATAGATTTGTTTTGCTGGATACTGTTTCTTTAGCTTCTTTGCTCAAATCAATATTCCATGCCTGCATTTCTTCTAGCACACAAAAGTGAATTGTGAGAAAAAATCCTCTGCTCTTTAGGAAACTAAAAACAACAAAAATGTTGAATGCCTTAATGCTGCACAGAATTCAAGAGATATTTTAGAGGAGGGGGGAGGGAGAGAGAGAGGGAGAGAGAGACAGACTGAGGGAAGGAGGGAGGGGGAGAGAGAGGGAAAGAGAGAGAGAGAGAGAGAGAGAGAGAGAGAGAGAGAGAGAGAGAGAGAGAGAGGAGAGAGAGAGAGAGAGGAGAGAGAGAGGGAGAGAGAGGGAGAGAGAGCCAGAGCCAATACTGTGGCTTATGGCTTGAATTCAGGACCTGTGTTCTGTCCCTGAGCTGTGGCTAACATTCTACTATTTGATCCACAGCTCTACTTCTGGCTTTTAGGGGAGAAAGGGGGATAGTTTTATTGCCGATAAAAGTCTCCAAGGCTTGCTTTCTTACCTGAGCTGGCTTTCAACCATGATCCTCAGATCTAGAGAAGAAATCTTAACAAGATTGAAACCAGGTTGGGATGTGTATGGCAGGGACAGGAGTCTAGAGCTGAAGAATGGATGAGAGGTGAACACAAAACTCTATCATTAAGACCAAGTGACAGGTATAGTTATGGTGGCCTGTGCCCATAATTCTGGCTACTCAGGAGACTGAGTCCTGGAGGATGGAAGTTCAAAACAACCCTAGACAGAAAAGTCTAGTCTTAATTAAACACCAAAAAGCTGGACTGTAGTCATGGGTGAAATTGTACAGCACCAACCATGAGCAAACAAGTTGAACAAAAGCATAAGAACCTGAGTGGAAGCCCTGGTGCCTACAACAACAAAAAAAAAGAAAGGAAGGAAGGGAGGGAGGGGGAGAGAGGAAGGAGAGAGGAATGAATGAATGAAAAGGAAAGGAAAAAAGCAAAATTTTGTAAAAAATATCCTAGTAGCTATGACATGGATGGTGACATGGAAACATAAGATAAATCATGGGCGCATCTGTTTGTATCCCAGACAAATTTCCAGATACAGCTTCTATGCCGTGGCATTAAGGAGCTAGTCCAACAAGGACTGGTAAAAGGGCCTATTTTGAAAATTCACAGAGGGAGGAAATTTTTTTCCTGGGGACAGAACACAGGAAGACATGAGTCTTTGTTGCATACTGAAATCTCTTATCCCTCTTGCACACATATGGGGGTGTGCATGCGTGCACATATTCATGTGTATGAACAATGTGATTCGGATTTGTGTTCCTATATCTGACAAGTCAAAGACGTGGCCAAATGCCTACCGTCTGTGTATTTTCTATGGTTGGCCTCTTGTTTGAGGCAAAACATCAGTCAGGATGTTAACCAGGGATGCAGATGTGACTTTTTAGAAAAACACACTCCATAGCTTGGCTTCTGTATGTGATAGTTGACAGGATCCACACTTCTGTGTTCCATTGAGCTTCAGGGTACCACCCCTTCCCCTGGCTTTTCTTAAATACCTCTCATAATAATTGGATTTGGTACTGGAGCAGAAAGAAGAAAAAGCCTTGAGAATATATCCTTGACTCTGGACTTAACAACAGATGACATTTCAAATGCAATTCACAACCATATGTCAACTTTTCTCCATGTCTACGTTATTTTTGCAGGGAATGGTTTCTAAAGAACTCTTGTCACTGCATTTGTACAAGTGAGACTGTTATTGCTGAGGTTTTGATCTCTGGCTGAACAGGTGTTGTGTTCAGTTTGATTGTCTATGATCGCAGATGGAAAACAACACACTACCAAGGGACAGCCATAAGCTGATGAAACTCAAAACTTGGTTTTAATTGGCAATTTTAAAAATATGAGTGCAAGTACAAGCTGGCCTTTAGGGAGCCTGAGTCAATCCAAGACAAAATCCAGGAATCTACATTTTACAATAAACTGCTAAATATTCCAAATGTAGTTTCCAGGCCTTACTTTAAATAACAGCAATCTGTGTCACCTCAAATTTTTGGATTCCAAAATACCTTTACCCACTCCCCCACAAAATCTATTGAAAGCTGGTGCACTGTGATCGCAGCTACTTAGAGATCTGGGAGGTCACATTTTGAACCAGTCTGGGCAAAATGTTAGTCAGTCCTCCATCTCAACAAACAAGCTAAACAATGGTAATGCCTGTCTATGGTCTCTGCTGTCTGGGAGGCAGCAAGTAGAAAGATCATCTTCCAGAACAGTCAAGCAAAAAAATTCAAACCATTACCTAAAAAATAACTAAAATCTAAAAAGATTGAAGACATGGCTCAAGTAATAGAGCACTCACCTAGAAAGAACAAAGACAAGAACTTAAAACCTAGTATTGCTTCCCCTAAAATTGAGGTCCTTAAATGAGCAAGATTAATGTAGGTTATAATTATTGATGCTTACCACATTACAAGTAAACTAAAAATGTTCTATATTAATTTATAAATTCATTTTAATAATGTAATGGTAAAGTGATTACAAATTAACATGAGTAAAACGTTTTTATGACAAATACTCATTTTTCAATGCCAACAATAATCCATTCTCTTCATTGTGTAACTTAATAGAAGAAAAATTCTCAAATCTACTTCTGTGCTCTAGTTGTTCAAGTATACACACACAAACATACACACACACACACACACACACACACACACACACATATATATATATATATATATATATATATATATATATATATATATATATATAGTGGGAGAGTGGTGGGATTCAGCCTAGGGACCTTGAGCTTGTAAAACAAGTAAAATAGGCACTCTACCACATAAGTCATGCCTCCAGCTCCTTTTTAGCATTTGTTATATAGGGATTCACATTATTCCCAGAGCTAACAGGGCTGAAATACTTCTACTTGTTCTTCTCTACATCATTGAGGATGACAGGCATGAGCCACTGTATATATGTATATATGTATGTGTATATATGTGTATTCACTTATATGTGTATGTATATACACATACATGTATATATACATATATGTATTTGTGTGTATATATATATAACTATACACACTCGGGATATTACTCTTGATGGTTTTCTTTTTCAGGTAGACCTCTACCACTTGAGTTAATGCCCCCAGTCTTGCTTTTGTGGGTAACTGGATACAGTCTTATAGATTTTTCTGCTTCAGCTGGCTTTAAACTGAGATCCTTCAGATATCAGCCTCCTGAGTGGCTAGAATTACAAGCATGAACCACAAGAGCCCAGCCAGATGGAATATTTTAATAACTTCTTGGAATAATTGTGGATAATTTGATTTGAAACTACACTGAAATCTTGCAAGTGACAATTCCATAAAAGTTGATGGCAACACAGAATCTAACACTGGGTCAGTGAGCTTTACATTCTCTGTTACACTAAAATTCATGATCTATGTTGCATTTGGAATATATATTTTTTACACAGCACTGTTTCATAGGAGTATGAATTGGTTATCTGATTAAGCAATTTAGACAGATCTTCTAAAAATTGATATATCTCATTATAAAAGGTTTAAATCATATTTGCTAATATCAACACTGATCTCTTCAGAAAGTGTCTTTAAGTTTTGGAAAGCTGGCAACCTCATGGTGACAAATAGAAGTGTTCCAAAAATTCTATTTTTTTCTCTTGAAAACTGGAATTTTATCTTTGGCAATAAACACTGTTGGTTGTTTTCCTTGAAATATCAGGCTCCTTCCATTTATTTAAAATATATATCTGCCAAACCCCCAAGTCCAAATAACCGTAATTTGCCTGTCAGTCGTTTGTACAAGTAAAAATGGACTTATATGAAACAAGCAGCTAGTACAACTCACAAATCAATTGTACAAGTTCTTTGCCTTGAGATGACTATTTCAGCACAAGTGATTTAGCACACCTCAATTTTGTCACACACAATATCAAAAGAAAATAAAATTCAAGTTAAGAGTTTTCTTGGAAATTTATTAATCCAATTCCATATTTGAAAATCTTGAAGAAATGAATAGTCTTCATAGTTCTGATCAAATGAAAATTCAATTTCTCCTAGGAGTTATGATTACCCTACGTGAGATGAGGGACAAATTTAACCCATAATACATAATACACATATTTATTCATTATCTTTCAGTTGTTGTACAAAGGGTGTTCGATTCAACATATCTGCTTGTGAGTACAATTCATCTTGATTAATGTAATCATTTCCATCATCTCCCCCATCTCTACCAATCCCCCCAATAACCTAGCTCCTTTTTTCACATATATTCATTGATTACTATGACTATATTCTCCCATCCAGAAGCATTTTATGGTTGCCCATACATGGATAAATTATGAAGATCTACCTCAACAGAAACTCTCCAATTTCTCATTTTAAAAAGACAATATTGAAATCCTGAATGACACTGCCCAAAACAGCAGTGAAACACACATGTACACACATATCAAAAAAGAGCACTACACATTCAGCAATCAGCAAACCTGGCAGAGATAGTTCAAAGTGTGTGTGTGTGTGTGTGTGTGTGTGTGTGTGTGTGTGTGTGTGTGTGTGTGTGTGTGTTGGGACACATAAAATAAATTGATCAAAGTTAACACTGTCACTATTATTCTCACTCTTTTTTTTTGCCAGTCCTGGGGCTCCACCTGAAAACAAAGTGGTGCAGTGGCTCAAAATGGTAGAATACTAGCCTTGAGCAAAAGAGCTCAGGACAGTAACCAAGCCCTGAGTTTCAAGCCCCAGGACCAACAAAAAAAAAAAGAAAAGGAAATGAGGTTAAATGAAAGCAATTGTTCAATACAAGTAAGTAGAGGGTATGCTCTTGCAAGTTTTCTATGGATTTGACATTGAAATCATTCGTTTTAAAAGGCATTCTTGTTAAAGCTGCCATGCTAAGATTTATTAGTCATATACACTTCATGGTGGTTAAAGTTATACATTCAGAAGCTGAGAAAGAGCTCTAATAAGCTGCAACAAAAAGAAGGCTTTTGTCTATGAGAAAAAAAAGGAAGAAAATGGAGAGAAAATAAGGTACTGGGGGGAGCCAGGCTTCCCTTTGAAGCTGTTCTGCTGTTCCTGTGTTACTCAAATCCTCCATCTCTGATGCTCAAGACAGATGTCATTCCTCAGAGACAGAACATTGATCACATCTACACATGTCATTTTGATCTACATGACTCCTATTTCTGCCTGATGGTAAATGTCTTCCTCCTCTCTCCTTTTGAATCCAATTACTGTGCCAATACATAGAAAACCTCCCATTTGACTTTGTTGGTTCCCAGAAGGCAAGAGAATTACTGCTTTAAAGACTTAGTAACTGCTAGAATGAAATATAAGTAGGGTCAGTATATTCCCAATAATATGGCCATCCCCTGATTGTTATTAATTCTACTGTGATTTCATTAAGGTATAAAAGCATTTGAGGAGGAAATTCATGAACTAAAGCTTGAGAGACAAGAAAAGGCACAACTTAGTCAGGCTTGAGAAAAACTCACAAGAAGCAAAAATACTCAGTCAACTGAAAGAATGACTCCTAGAGCTAAACACTGGTG
This sequence comes from Megascapheus bottae, assembly GCF_031878675.1. Classification (NCBI taxonomy): domain Eukaryota; kingdom Metazoa; phylum Chordata; class Mammalia; order Rodentia; family Geomyidae; genus Megascapheus; species Megascapheus bottae. The sequence continues at coordinate 27,236,494 of NC_143547.1, forward strand.
ATTCATACCTGTAGTCCCGGCTACCTGGGAAGAAGAGATTATGAAGTGGATTGTACTTTGAGGTCAACATGATGTAAAAGCTCACAAGATCTCATGTTAAACTAATAGCTGGGCAATGTGGTCTGTGGGAAATGTGAATAGGAGGATCACAATTCCAAGACAGCGTGGGCAATTGTAAGACACCCCATCTCAACTGAAAACTCTGGGAATAGTGGTGCACACTTGTTATTCCACCTACAGCAGAAGCATAAATAGGGTGGACATTCTTGGATGGAACTAGCAGCATACTAAAAATTTCTGTTAATGTAAGTTTTGGAGCTGAAATTTATGCTATTAGGAATCTTAATGAGGCAGGCAGGAAGTGAGTTGTACATAAGCCTCAAACTGGCATAAAATCTATCTTTATATATCTATTATACTATTTTCCTACTTTAGTTTTTCCTACTTTATGATGAACAACTACAGCAGAATTAAAATCCCATCTTATAGCTAACAACACAAGAAGAAATTGCCTAAGAAAATTAAACATAGTTCCATTTTTCTAGTTCCCCAGAAGTAGATTGGAGATCTCTGTGGAATTAAAAACCAAGGAAGAGGAAGTAAAGCATCAAAGTAGCCTACCTAGAACAATGGGGTAGATGACTGGATGGAATAAGTATATGTTAGGAAATAACCAGAGTAGAGTTACCTGCATCATATACTTACTCTGTAGGGGTCAGATATATGATTCATCTTGGGGAAAAAAAATCAAACAGGGTTGAAGTGATTTATTACTGGGTGTCAAAGTGGCTGAGGATATTTAAACAGACAAGGGATCAGCAAGTCATGTGGACATCATGGGAAGAACATTCCAGAAAGTGGAAGCAACAAGAAATAAGGATAAGGTGAGAGTTGTTGAAGGAACTGTATAGCAAATAACCAAGTGAATCAGAATGGTTGGTTCATCTGCCTGAACCAATGCCGAGGTGGGAGATGAGAAGAGCAGGTGAAAGACTTAAGGAGTATTAATTTTATGGGCTAGGAGGAAGAAAAGAATATTCTAGAAGGAGACTAGCCCCCCACATAATGCACAGTTGCCCATGTTGCTGCTACAGACCAGCAATGTCAAGATTAAGGGAGAGAGAGAGAGAGAGAGAGAGAGAGAGAGAGAGAGAGAGAGAGAGAGAGAGAGAGAGAGAGAGAGAGAGGGAGGGAGGGAGGGAGAGAGAGAGAGAGAGAGAGAGAGAGAGAGAGAGAGAGAGAGAGAGAGAGAGAGAGAGAGAGAGAGATCTTAACTGAAGCAGCCCATACCATAGTTCAACACATTTATTTATACAGGTACTTGCATAAAGAAAAGGCAAGGGGAGAGCCTGTTGTACATGACAGTTTTCAGCAAATGTTGCCAGTTTGGTAATTTACATGAAAATGTATGGCATATAGTGAAAGCTATTTGTGCTCATTGTTCCAGCTCAAAGGCTAAGAAAATTCTGCCTTCCGATTATAGGACTGTGGCTGCCTTGGGTTATCAGGAAGAAGTGATGGGGCTCCAAATTGTTATACAAGGGACTCATATCTCTGGCTTCCAACATTTCACCATATGGCAGAGTTCAGAGGACAGTGCTTTTACAACTAACCGGGTATAAAACTTCACATAGTCCATGCTAAAATCATGGTGTCCAGATTTCCACTTATAGGAATCCAGATACTGTAGCTCAGGCAAGATTTGCTCAGCTCACAGGTAGTAAGTAAAACTGGAGACTTCAAAGTGGATCTTTAGTAATATATATGAGATTTTCCATCTTACCCTCAATTCACTACACATTCTATGAAGCTACGATAAGGAGCAGATCATGGGATCTACTGAGTTTTCAGATGTCTCATGGAATAAAAGTCCTGCAAAACCCACAGACACATTCTGGCTCAGCTTAAACATGTCCCAAAGAGAGATGTTTTAAGGTCTTTTTGTAGCTGGATATTAGTGGCTCATGCCTGAAATTCTAACTACACAAAAGGCTGAAATCTGAGGACTGTAGTTCAAAGTCAGCCCGTACAAGAAAAGTCTGTGAGACTCTCTTATCTCCAACTGACCACGAAGTGACTGAAGTGGAGCTGTGGCCCAAATGGTAGAGTGCCAGCCTTGAGCAGAAACGCTCTAGGATGGCACCGAAACCCAGAGTTCAAGCCCCAGTACCAGCACACAAAAAGGTCTGCAGATGTGTGTGTGTATGTGTGTGTGTGTGTGTGTGTGTGTGTGTGTGTGTGTGTGTGTGTGTGTGCTTGCCTGTAATGGGCTTTCAACTCAGGGCCTTGCACTCTTGCTTAGCTTTTTCATCCAAGGCTGGTGCTCTACCACTTAAGTCACAGCTCCACTCAGGCTTTCTGCTAGTTAGTCAGACAAAAGGGTCTGACAGACTTTTCCTGCTCCAACTAGCTTTGAGTTACAATTCTCAGATATCAGTCTCCTGAGAAAGTAGGATTATATGCACGAACCACTGGCACAGCCTATAAAAATCCTTTAATTCCTTACAGTAACAGTATCTTCAGGCCTACATTAAAAAGATGAAAAGGACATGCTTCTGATACAGTCATATCTAAAGTTCTTCCTTTACTATCCCAAATGGATTTAATGGCCACATGGTACACTGTGTGTGTGTGTGTGTGTGTGTGTGTGTGTGTGTGTGTGTTCGCACGCGCGCACATCCATGTGTGTGTGCTCATGCGTGTGTTTACATATATTCTGCTTTCCATCGTGAAACATGCATTCCTCTTTCTCCTTTTCCATCTACACACACATTCCAAGGGTTCCCAAGAACTGCCCTAAGTAGGTTATCCCAAGCTTCAAAGTAGTTAAATGCATCTCACTACGTGGTTTGCTGAGAATTAAACCAAGCAGTGGAAAGAGTCATGCTAAAGTAAATCTTTCATAGTTTGTGGGCCTCCAGGAGATAACGGTGAAGTTTGAGAGAAGCACAGTACCCCATATAACCTATCTGAATTTGCTCTAAATTGATTTGAGGATCAGGCTATTACAATTAATACAATCAACCAAATCAATTAAGTACCATAAGAAACAATAATACATCAAGATATTTTGGGTACTAACAGAGGTTTTAAAAATTTTAATTATTTAAAAATAAATATAGTAAGATTCAAGATAACTAATACCTAGGAAGGTCCATCTCACAAAACTGTGAGATGGATTCCTCAAAAGACTAAACATAGAGCTCCCCTATGACCCAGCAATTCCACTACTTGACATTTACCCAATCATCCAGAAACAAGGACATACTAAACCCAGTAGAACAATAGTGTTCATTGCAGCACTATTTACCATAGCAAAGATATGGAACCAATCCACATGCCCCTCAGTAGATGATTGGATTATGAAGATGTATTTATACACAATGCAATTCTATGCTGCCATCAGAAAGAATGACATCTCCCCATTTGTAAGGAAATGGAAAGACTTGGAAAAAATCATGAAGTAAGCCAGACCCAAAGTAACATAGGTTCAATGGTTTCCCTCATTTGTAATAATTGGTACACTTCTAGGATTCTCCTAGCAGAGGATTACAATAGCTCAAAACCTGGGTACATAAGGTTATATAGGATGAGACTAAATAAAAGGAACTCTAGAATATGGAAACAGGGGCATTTTGTGTAATTGTTCTTTTTTTGTTTTTTATATTTTTTTATTGATTGTTGTTCTTAATGTACTGTGTTATTTTTCTTATCTTTGGTTGCCTTTTGGTTAATCTCATATTGTTACTGTATTGACTTTGCTACCTGGTGTATTGTATATACATTTATTTGCTTTTTTTGAAATAGGAAAGGGAAAGGGAGAAAATAAGATGATTGGGAGGGAGTGGGGGGAAGGAAATGGGGACAAAAACATGAGAAGGGATATCAGTGAGTGAGAAATAATGCATCTACTACTTGGCGAATGTAACTGTAACCCCTCTATATATTAACCTGACAATAAAAAAATAAAATAATGAGATGGAAACTGAAAAAAATGCATATCCATTAGGTTCTGAATATTTACACTAGAAAAATGAGTACTATAAAGATGTAAGTCCAGAAGTAAAACTATATTCAAAAACACCAAACACAGCATGACTTTTTTTGCTCTGTGATTTTAATTTGAAATCATGCCTTATTTGATTCCAAGTGTTTTAGTAATATTTTTCAAGCAATCTTAGAAATGCATTCCCTCTTGCTATCTCATTTACTCCCTACCCCACTAGCATCCTCCTCTTCCAATCCTCCCATCCTCTCAATGTCATTTATGGGCATACTCTCCTGAAAGATTATATGAAAGTATTCTTTTAACATTCTAGAACTTTGCAGGGTTTTTAAGCTTTGCAAAAGATGATCACTTCTTACAGCCATGAACAATTTGAATATGTGGAAAGATCTCTTTCACGCACATATGGCCTCAAAGAGGAAATAGATTTTTATTAAAATGCTTAGCTGTTCATAACACTTGAGTTTTTCTAGCAGTATAATTTAACTGTATTGTTGTTCACTTATTAACAGATTTGCAGCGATGCCTTTCTCCCTCTCATATTCACTCTTGTCTTCTATGTAAGGAGTATGTATTAATTATAATCTCCAGGCCTGGTTGTCTCAAAATGAATTAGAGGACCTTGATGGGTACTTCATTCTAATAATGTAAACATTCCAATAATGTTGGTATCACTTTGATATTTAAGAACACCCTTTCCCAAATACTTTTCAGAGATTGTTCTCTACTTAACTATCACAACATGTAACTAATCTGATTTGCGATTCAATAAATTGTGGATGGAACTACTTTTTTAAAAAGTGGATTAGAGGGATTCCTCAACTGTTAAATTACTTTCTGTTCTTGAAACAAAATAATTGAGACATCTATGTCTGTAGCCATCTTGGAGAAAGACATGACTCTGAGGGAGGGCATTAAATTAAATTACACTCTGATTCTAAGTTAAATTGTCCAAAAACTGACTTCCTCGACAGCTCTGATTCAGGCCCCTAAAATGTTGCACACTGTGATTCACACTTCCTTCTGGTAATGACAAAACTTCCTCACCACCCCCATCTAAGCTGCAGATTTTTGATTTTCCCTGCTCTCAGGAAAGAATCTGCTAGCATGTTACATTTTTTCCATGGAGGACAAGGAGATCCATCTTTTTTTAAAGTGTGGAACACACATGCATATATACATACATACATACATACATACATACATACATACATACATACATACACAAAAACTCACAGACACAGAGGAGGAGTAAAGAATGACACACTGAAAATTAATAGCAAACAGAGTGCTTCCACCCTCTGAGCCCCTGGAAAATAAATAAATGATGTTGAAGAATTTTAAAAACAAGAGTGAAATGACATGTTAACCATTTATGGTCTAAAGATTTTCTTTTTACTGTATTCAGTTTCTAAGAAAAGACATGTAGCAATCTTGCAAAGCCAATGTTATTGTTAGTATCTGAGGTAATGTTAAGAGGCTTGGATTTTGTGGGTAGTTAATAATCAGTGCTACATTACTCACTAGATACTATGTTGAAAATGGCCTATACAATTTGTTGGTGAGGATGAGAGGGAAAACTGGGTAAGAGAGAGGGAAGGGTTGACATTGTAAAAAAGAAATGTACTCTTTACCTCACTTATATAACTGTAACCTCTGTGTACATCACCTTTATAATAACCATAAAGTTTTAAAAAATAATCAGTGTTGAACAGTGAGGATCCCTTTCTCCAGAAACTGCATTCCCTGTGTCTCTGAAGAGAGATATGTGCTTGGAGGGGATGCTGAGAAACAAAAGAGGAGAAGAAGTATTCAGACAGGAAGGAGTGCAATTAACAATGTATTGTCTGCTCTAGAAGGTCCCACAGCAGCCTCAAATTCAACTGTATCTGGTTTGTATAATATAATGTACAACAGAGCACTTATGTAAAATACTGCTTATAGGCTAGGAGTGCAGCCAAGTGGTAGGGTGCTTGCCTGGCATGCACGAAGACCCGGGTTCAATTCCTCCTCGGTACCACATACATAGAAAAAAGCCGGAAGTGGTGCTCAGGCTCAAGTGGTAGAGGTCCAGCCTTGAGAAAATCCAAGGACAGTGCTCAGGCCTGGAGTTCAAGCCCAAGACTGGCAAAAAATACTGCTTACTAGAGTGAAAAAAAGAATATTAATTTAATATAACGATTTCCCATATGGAGACTAAAGATGTATTTGGAGGGTAAGAATTTTTTGCCAGCTCTGGGGCTTGAACTCAGGGCTTGGGCACTGTCCTTGGGTTTTTTCAAGGCTAGCACTCTACCACTTGAGCCACAGCACCACTTCTGGGTTTTTCTGTATATGTGGTACCAAGGAATCGAACCCAGGCCTTGGTGCATGCTAGGCAAGCACTCTACCACTAGGCCACGAATTTTTTCTATTTCCTCAGTTAGAACAAACCAAAATTTTGATGAATGCTTTAGGGATGTATGTGTATTATGTGACTACATATAGTAAGCAATGGTGTATGTCTATTTACACAGCTTTTTATTCCTCTGGAGGCATTAAAACATGATGATTTTTGCTACTACACTGTTGGTGGGAGTGTAAACTCGTTCAACCATGATGGAAAGCAGTATGGAAGTTCCTCAAAAGCTAAACATAGAACTCCCATATGACCCAGCAATCCCACTACTTTGCATTTACCCAATCGTCCAGAAACAAGGGCATACTAAATCCACTAGCACAACGATGTTCATTGCAGCACCATAGCAAAGATATGGAACCAACCCAGATGCCCCTCAGTTGATGATTGGACCAACAAGATGTGGTATTTATACACAATGGAATTCTATGCTGCTGTCAGAAAGAACGACATTGCCCCATTTGTAAGGATATGGAAAGACTTGGAAAAAATCCTATTAAGTGAAGTAAGACAGACTCAAAGGAACATAGGCTCAATGATTTCCCTCATTTGTAATAATTAGTACAAACCTAGGACTCTCCTAGCAGAGGATTACAGTAGCTCAAACCCTAGATACATAAGGCCATATAGGATGAGGCCAAATTAATGGACTCAAAGACATGGAAACAAGAGCTTAATTATGAGTGACTGTTTTTCTTAATGTACTATGTTTTTTTTTCTTCTCTTGTTTTGCCCTTTGGTTAATCTCATATTTTTACAAATTCATCTGACTTTGTTACCTGAGATATGTGTGTGGGGGAGGTGGGTGGGTGTGGGGGGGGTGTTTATTTGTTTATTTGAAATAGGAGGGGAAAAAGATTGGGGGGTTGAGGGAGGGAAATGAGGACAAAAATATGAGAAGGGTTATCAATGTGTGAGAAATAATGCACCTTCTGTCTGGCAAGTATAACTGTAACCCCTCTATACAATAAAATAAAATTAAATTTAAAAAACATGATGCTTTTATATATTTCTATGACATACAAACCCTTAGCCTAATTTTGATTAAGTTCTAAATACTAAGTCCCAGTGATTGTAAATAGAGATTCCCTTCTTGAACACTCGTTTGTTAAGCCTGTCATTTAAAATATGATGTAAAAATCAACGTTAATAAAGACAAATAAATAAAAATAAAAAATTCAATGATTAAAAATTGCAAAAAAAAACCATGATGCTTTTTAAGAAAATTGCTTTGCATACTCCGTCTCTCTTGTTTTACACAAGGCAATGGACATCAGTCTTGACTTCTCCCAGCTCTACAACTGGATTCTTATGGATTGGAAATAGGAGGATGGGTCAAATGAGTTCTTAAAGATGTTTCTGGTCTTGAAATGATGTGGTCCTGAGATTTTTGTATGCATCTGTAGGACGTCACAGCCCGTGACTATGACCTATAGGTCCCAATGGTCTTACAAAACTCAAGTTCCAGAAGACTGTGTCTACCACTTTTGCACTCTACTGTACCTCAAATGGACTCCTTCATACTGACAGGTCAGTTGACCCTTTTCCGTCTTGGAGAGGTAGGAAGGTCTACCAGGACTTAATGGTAGAATTCTATGTTCTGCCTTTAACACTTGATATATAATTCTTTCCTATAAGTCTATGAATAGGTGAGATAAGCCCCATTTGTGTCACACATTCATGCCTGATGTTTTTTTTTTGCCAGACATGGGCTTGAGCTCAGGGCCTGAGCACTGTCCTTGGACTTTCTCAAGGCTAGAGCTCTACCACTTGAGCCTCAGCACCACTTCCGGAATTGAACCCGGGTCTTTGTGCATGCTAGGCAAGCACTCTACCACTAGGCCAAACTCCCGGCCTCATGCCTGATTATTATGTGCTTACATCACTGTACCAAGCAAGAACAAAGTCTGGCTCTCATGAGTCCACGATTGACTATGAAATTGTACTTTTGATTAGCAAAGCAATGAGACTCATGATAGCTCCCTATTAATCAAAAATGGCTTCTGAAGTTTCACAAGCAATGATTCATTTTTTTGAGTTTTGTAGGTTTCCTGGATGTCAAGAGCACTCTATTAAAAATTTTGGAAATCCTCAGACAGAGGAAGAAGCCCCAGGTACAGCCCTGAAGTAATGGAATGAATAGGCTAAAGAGTTGGAGAGAGGGAAGAGACATCAAAGAGAGACTGATTGATTTTTAATTGCAGGAAGAAATGAGTCTCTATATCAATGTTCATAGAAACTTATTTTTAATAAATTCATTCTGGTTGTATTTATATGGCTCAGCTAACCAGAAAACATTGAGCTTCTAGGTTCTGGAGACACAGCGAAGAATTTGAAAATATTACTGGACTAAATGAGCTTGAATCAGAGTCACAGAGAGAGAAAGGGAAGGAAAGGATTTAAAAACCTAATCATGATCCACCACCAAAGGAATAGATAGAAAAATAAGTCTGATTACAACTAATGAGAGTGGGAGGGGATAGTCAAGTTGGGGCAGACAGAACATTTTTTAGATGGTTCTATTTGAAATAAGGCTTGTATAATGCCATAGAGGTAACCTTGAAGCTGTTCGGAGGATGAATCACAGATTGGGAAAACAGCAAAGGCAAAGGTCCTCATGACATGCCTGAGAGTCAGAAAGATCAGTGTGTCTGGAGCACAGTGAGTGAAAAAAGTATGACTGGGGAATGTGGCTAAAGAGATAGAGGCCAGCTCACACAGGATCACCTGATGCCGTTGTTGCTGTTGCCCTCATGTCGTTGTCATCATTGTCATTGTCATCGTCGTCGTCGTCATCGTCATCACCATCATCATCTCAGCTGGTAGGTTTGTATAGTGTTACTTTCTACATTTTCTTCTTTATTGCTCACATCTTCCAAGGTTGAGATGTGATTCCCCAAATGAGTAATAGTGTTTCAATATTGTACTCTATTATTGCTATGACAAGAAAAATACTCACTTAAATATCTTATGGAGTACATATATAATGAAGTTTGCCGCCTTTCATCATCCATCTTAACAACTAGAAGGCACTTTGGAAGACTCTTTCAAAATCAGCATAGGAGAAGAAAACCCTTACCTTAGGAGATCAGCCACCCTCTGGCTGCTCAGTCTATCACCTGTAGGTAAAATGTCATTAACTTCCCTCATCCATACACATACCCAACTCCACAACACCCAAGTGATGCCAGATTCATTATGGCATCTCTTTAGAACATACTTTCTGGAAGAATTGGAGAAAGGCAAGAAATCAAATTTCAGAAGCCTATGTGAGTCACACTGGAAGGTTTATGGAGATAAGTATTAGTATTGTAGGTTTCTGTTTCCTCTCCCTCTTGTAGATTAACCCTATACTAGAATAATGCAAAAATAGATAAAATTAGCTCAGGAGCATCCAATAGGTGCCGCGAATTTGATATTTGAAAAGAAGTCATAGTGTTAGTTGGCACAACTGCTATCCTCAGATCCCATGGAAATTTTCAGTGTGGTAATTATAGTAGGAAGAATAAAGGCCCACCAAGAGGCCTACATCCTAATCTGATAGAAGTTGTGTTGCTGAGAGGATTCAAGTGGGAATCTTGAAATAGTGAGATTAGCTTGGACTCTCTAGATAGGTCTGATGTAATCAGAAAGGTCTTTACAAAAATGCAGCAAAGTGTTCATGTGCTATAGAAGGAGTAAACTAACGGCTTTCTGGCCTTCCAGATGGAAAAGGGAGCCATGGACCCCCCTTATTTCCACGCAGGCAATCTGTAAGAGCTGGAAAGACAAAGCTATAGAATTTCTCCTGATAACCAGCCCTGTTCCTACCTTGATTTCAGCCTCATTAGATTGGTTATGAATTTTTCATCTCCCAAACTATAAGATAACTAATTTTTATTGACTGGGGCTATGAAGTTTGCAGTAGATTGTTATATTAGTAATAAGAAATTCATAGTGTTGGCTTAACCTCACTAGTACTGTCTATCCTAAAGTGCCATACCAAAACACTCTTAGGAAAATTTGTACTTTGAGACTCATGATCTGATTCCTTTAATTTGCACATCGAATTATTGCATCAATTCATTTAGACATTGTGAAAAATCTTTTTTTCTATCACTTCCTCTTATTTTGGTTTCTTCTGCCAAATCAGGTTGCAATTTGTCACTTCCTAACACACAAGACACTGTTCTGTAAAAGGAAACAGCAAAATCAAAACTCAAAGTCCATCTGCATATAATAGCATATGAGCTCTGGTTTAAGAAATGTGCCATTTTGTAGGTCGAAACTTTCTTAATAAGGACTAAAAATCACAGCAAATAAGAGAAAGGCTGGATAAGTGGGACTGCATTAAACTGCAGAGCTTTTGTATGGCAAAGGACATAGCTAGTAAATTAAATAGGAAGCCTACAGAGTGGGGAAGATCTTCACCAACCAAACAATGGACAAAGGCCTCATATCTAAAATATATCAACAGCTCAAAAAATTGAATCACTCCAAAACTAATCTCCAAAGAAACAACCATCCCATTAAAAATGGGCCAAAGACTTAAAGAGAGTCTTCTCTGAAGATGAAACAAAAATGGCCTATAGACACATGAAGAAATGCTCAACATCTCTGGTCATAAAAGAAATGCAAATCAAAACAACTCTAAGGTTCCACCTCACTCCAGTTAGAATGGCCAGGATCAGGAAAACGAATAATAACAGATGCTGGAGGGGTTGTGGCCAGGAGGGATCACTACTACACTGTTGGTGGGAGTGCAAACTCATTCAACCACTATTGAAAGCAGTATGGCAGTGCCTCAAAAGGCTAAACATAGAGCTCCCCTATGACCCAGCAATTCCACTACTTGGCATTTACCCCACCATCCAGAATCTAGGGCATACTAAATCCACTAGCACAACAATGTTCATTGCAGCATAATTCACCATAGCAAAAATATGGAACCAACCTAGATGTCCCTCAGTTGATGAGTAGATCAACAAGTTGTGGTATTTGTACACAATGGAATTCATTGCTGCTGTCAGAAAGAACAACATCTCCCCATTTGTTAGGAAATGAAAAGTCTTAGAAAAAAATCATATTAAGTGAAGCAAGCCAGACTCAAAGGAACTTAGGCTCAACGGTTTCCCTCATTTTTCATAATCAGTAGAAACCTTGGGCTCTTCTAGCAGAGATCTGCAATAGAGCAAAACCTTGATACATGAGGCCATATAGTATGAAGCTACTTGAAAAGACCTCCAGGATATAGAAACAAAAGTCATATAATGAATGATTATTGTCCTTAATGTACTAGGTTATCTCTCATCTCTTTTGCTGTCCCTTGGTTATCTCATATTGTTACAGTATCTCACTTTGTTATCTGATATATTGGATTTATTTTTATTTGGTTACTTGAAATTGGATAGGGAAGGGGGGAAAACCAAGACGGGCGGGGGTGGAGGGGAGGGTAATGGGGACCAAGACATGTGAAAAGGTATCAATATATGTGAATTAATGCACCTTCTATCTGGCAAATATCATGTAACCCTTTTATTAATTACAATAAAAAAGAAGAAAAAAATAAAAATAAAAATAAAATTTTTTAAAAAAAGAAATGTGCCATTTTGGTCCAGGAGCGTGGCCTAACAAATGCTTCCCTAGCAAGCACGGAGCCCTAGGTTCGATTCCTCAGTATCACATACACAGAACAAAAGCTGAAGGTGATGCTGTGGTCAAGTGGTTGAGTGCTATCCTTGAAAAGTCCAAGCACATTGTCCAGGCCCTGAGTTCAAGCCTCAGGACAGACAAAAAAATCCCATAAAAGAAATGTGCCATAAATCAGTCTCATGTTACAACTAATATGAACAATGAAGGAGGTGCCATAATATGTCTACTTTACTCCATATCTCCTGCCCACAGTTCATACTTGTACTATATAAGCTGACAGATTCTGTGGTGTTCATTCATTGATTAAATCTAACAGAGCCTGGGAGGGCTAGAAGATGGCTTTAGGAGGGACCTTAGATATCACTTCGTTCTCCCTGTGATCAGAGCAAAGGTCTCAGAAATAAAATATAATAGGGCTTGGCTAAACTAGATCAGATCCTCTTTGAGTACTTTAAGTTCTCAAGTTGTTCCTAAATGAACATAGTCAAATTGGCCTTTCCTGGCACTGTCCTGGAAGACTGAGAAATGGGCCTCTTGGTCTATCCCTGAGAGCAAGGCTGGGCAGCCTACCTTCTGGTCTCGTGTTCCATTTCCCATCCGCCTGAGCAATGCCAGTATTTACTGAAATTCTGGAGCTATTTCTTTCTCTAAAAGCTAGCCAAGCAAATGAGATGTTGACATTCTTAGATGAGATAATTAAATAATTTGAGAGTAATTACCTACATCAGATGAAGTTCTCTGAGTGGAAAACATTGTGATTTCTTTCCAACTTAACACTGAGCTGCAGATGCTGAAGAATAATGTCCTGTACAAATTATTCTTTATCTTTATTGAGTCCAAAAGAGTAACAATCACAGAAGGATTTAAAATATGAAACTTTGTTTTCAAGTGAAATGATAGACTAAATTGCCTGCAACCAACAAAAAAATCCTTTTAAAAGACTGATACAATTTTCCCTTCTATAGTAATGTATCTTCAAATTACAAAATTCCATTTGAAGTTCTCTTTTCTTTGAAATAAACAAGAAGCAGGGAAGAGAAACTAAAATGTTGGGGCAAATGTGGAGCTATTTTAAGAGTGGAAAACAATCTGCATGCATACAATCCCTGAGAATTACATGTATTTCAATAGATCCTTTTGGACAGTTCAACACGAAGAAAATGTATTTAACCTTTAATCAGAACACTCCCTGTATTTTCTTTATGAGTCTCCTCAATTTGAATGAAACAAGCATAATTTTAAGTGAATTTTTGCCTTGTAAATCACTAATCTTGATGATGTTTTTCACTTTGGGTAGCAAATTGCTTAATGAAGATCATTTTTTTTCTGATTCTAGGCTTTGAACTCGAGGCCTAGTCACTGTCTTTGAGCATTTGTGCTCAAGGTAAGCACTTTACCACTTGAGCCACACTTCTACTTCTGGTTATTTTTGGTAGCTAATTGAAGATCAGAACCTCATGGACTTTGCTGCCCAAGCTAGCTTTGAACTGTGTGTCTCAGTAGCTAGGATCACAGGTGTGAGCCACGGGTGTCAAGCAAGATACTATATCCTGTAAGGATATGTTGAGTGTTGAGACAAGTATGGACACTTTAATATGAAGTTCAATCTGCCCATTCTGGAATTTTCTGCTGAATTCAGGAGTTTTTTTTTATTAAGGGCTTTCAAAATGATCAAGCTGGATTAAACCTGGAATTTAAAGGTCACAGAGCTTTCAGGACGCTAGATTTTCAATAACGTGTAATCTCTTCTGGAAGACCCATAGGTGGGAGGAAAATATCACCGCTATCTCTCTGTAGAATATTCTGATGTACTTGTAGAGGGGTATTCTGAGGTCAATGCCCTTTAGTATCAGAAATGCTGACATAAAACCCACAGAATGATCTGGGATCTAGACATACTTGTATATAGCCTGAAAAATGTGTTAAACAAGTTTAATTAATACCAAATACTAAGTAAGAAACCAAAATTATGATCTGGATTTCCTGTTACAGCTGAGGATCTCATCCCCTGGGGCTTCACCCCTCTTGGTGACAGCTAACAGGTGTCTTTAGTGACTACCTCCTTTAGTGACTACCTGCTTTGTACTCCTTACTGGCTCCACAGACTTCTGAATTTGTGGGCCTGGCTTGGTATTTGGGGAAATCTGACCACTTTTTCTTTGGTTACTGAGAGCCATCATGTCATCTGATGCATTGGTTAAAACTTCTGACAAAACTATCAAAAGGTCCTACCTATACTTCAGGGGGCTTTCATCTTTTGTAGCTCATTTTCAGCCTTAGACAAAGTTATTTAGTAGGTAAAATTAATATGTATTTTAGTGCTCTTCCTTTTTATTTTGTCATAACAATGTACCCCTAACCAATTAGATCTGTCCATTAATATGACATCACTTTCAGGCCTTCAATGGCTTCCTACTATGTTAGAATAAAATCTGTATGCTGTTAAAATGAAGTCTGTACACTGAGGCCCTGGTCCCTTCGCATTGTTATTTTTTTTCCTACTCTCCCCATCTCTCACTATGCTCGAGTTATTTCCAAAACAAACAAACCTGCTGGATCCCTTCTAAAGGCCTTTTCCCTGAATATTTCCCAAACCTAGAAAGTTCTAGGGATATGGCTGGCTTCCTCATCCTATTTAGATTTTCTGACTATCCTCACAGACCTTCATATTATCTGCCTTGTCATGCTTTATTTCCATGTTCTTTATCACTCAATTAATACTCTAGAGAAACTCAGTTGCACCACAAAGATGGCCATGCAATTCAAAACCATAGAGAAAATTACAATTGTTCTATGAATAATGAAGCCCAACCTGGGTTACATAGAAAGTTGTAGGTGAGCCTGGATAACAAAACAGACTTTAGTGGCCCAGACCAGGTGGCTCACATCTGTAATCCTAACTACTCAGGAGTCTGAGATCTGAGAACTGTGATTTCAAACTAGCCTGGGCAGAAAAGTTGTAAGACTCTTATCTTCAGTTAATCAGCAAAAATGTCAGAAGTGGAGCTATAGTTCAAGTAGTAGACCACCAGCCTGGAGCAAAAAAGGGAAAAGAGAAATGAGAATGCAAGACCTAGTACTAGCACACACACACACACACACACACACACACACACACACACACACAAATAGACTTTGTCTTCCAAAAGCTGTCAAATATAGAGACAGAGGACAGAGGTTATAAGGAAATAGAAGAGTAATGGTATTAATATATTTTTTTAATTTTTTTGACAGTCCTGGACCTGAGCACTGTCCTTTGGTTTTCTCAAGGCTAGAGCTCTACCACTTGAGCCTCAGCACCACTTCTGGATTTTTTCTGTGTATGTGGTACCGAGGAATTGAAGCCGGGTCTTCATGCATGCTAGGCAAGCACTCTACCACTAGGCCAAACTCCCAGCCCTGGTATTAGTATTGTAAGGATATGGGATTTTATGTTTGAGATGAACACTTTCTGGAAAAAAAAATGGTGCTGATGGTCACACAATTTGATAAACTTTATTCTTTTTACCTTTGGGAAAACAGTCATAACACAAAATGTATTACTTTTTCTAACTTTAAGTATATAATCCAGTGATATTAAGTATACTCAAGCTGTTGTGTATAGCTTAGGTCCCATATGTACACACATCTGTATTCTAAGCACTCTGGAGACTGGTACAGGACTATTGTAAATTTGAGGCCAGCCTGGCCAACATAACAAAAACTGTCTAAACAATGGGGGGTGTGGGGGGGGAGGGAAATGGGTACCAAGACATGTGAAAGGGTATCAATGTATGTGAATTAATGCACCTTCTATCTGGCAAATATCATGTAACCCTTTTACTAATTACAATAAAAAACAAAAAAAGAACCAAAAAAAAAGAAAAACGCAAAAAAAACTGTCTAAACAAAATAGTTTGAGCAGTATTTCCCTCTTTCTTCTCATCATGAAATGATGCAAAAAATGTTTTAGATTCCTTAGTGAATAGTCATCTTCTCTTCTAACTTTGGATCAGCTGTCAACATGCTGTCATTTGTATTTTCAATGGCATGAAATATCTGTGAGAGTTTCTTTGATGTGAAATTTTCAACAGTGTCTAGTCCATCTTGCTCATCGAAATCACTTTCTTTGTCTGTTTTCATAAGTGTGTCTTTGCTGACTTCCTCTGGCTGCATGTCAAGAACCTCTCAAAGAGCAACAGACTGTCTACATTCTCCTGGGCAGCTACTTTTTCTATAACTCTATCTTCAATCTGAACCCTCAAGTTACTTCCACAGCACAGTAAAAATTATTGCTATTCTTTATAGATACTACTTGCTACCATGATGCTTGGATGTGTTCACTTGCATTCTTGGTCTTGAATTTCTTTCAAAGACCAGTAAAAGAAATATCATGATTCCAGTTAGGCATTAATAGCCTAACATAAAATCCCTTCAATATTTTGTGTGTGTGTGTGTGTGTGTGTGTGTGTATGATTGAACTCAGGCCCTTGTTCTCTTTGCTTGGGTTTTTCCCTCAAGGACGGTTCTCTGCCACTTGAACCACATTTCTGGATTTTTGCTGGTTAATTGAAGAGTCTCACAGACTTTTGTGCCTGAGGTGGCTTCAAACTACAATTCTCATGTCTCAGCATCCTGAGTAGCTAAGATAACAAATATGAGCTACCAGTGTCTGTCCCATCTCGTAGATTTTAAAGGTTGAAATAACTCTAAGACCCACTGGATCGCTGAAAAATAGATATGAGGCACACACACATACACACACACACACACACACACACACACACACACACAGTTAAAAAGAAACACATTTTTTGGGCCAGGAGTTTGGCCTAGTGGTAGAGTGCTCGTCTAGCATGCATGAAGACCTGGGTTCAATTCCTCAGTATCATATACATAGAAAAGGCCAGAAGTAGTGCTGTGGCTCAAGTGATAGAGCTCTAGCCTTGAGAATAAGAAGCCCATGGACAGTGCTCAGGCCCTGAATTCAAGCCAGGACTGGCAAAAAAAAAGAAAAAAGAAAGAGAAATATGCCGGGCACGGTGGCTCCACACCTGTAATCCTAGCTACTCAGGAAGCTGAAATCTGAGGATCACGGTTCAAAGCCAGCCTGGGCATTAAAGAACAAAAGACTCTTATCTTCAATTAATGTCTAGAAAATGGGAAGTGGGGCTGTGGCTCAGGAGTAGGGCAGTAGCCTTGAGCTGAAGAGCTCAGGGACAGCACCCAGGCCCAGAGTTCAAGCCCCATGACCCACAAAAAGAAAAAAAGAAAAGAAACACATTTTCACGGAAGAGAACCACATTGACATGATGCATTATTTAATAATATTAGTGCTTTTATTTTTCAGTGTGGGGGATGAGTCCAGAACCCTGTGCATGCTACTCAAGCTCTCTACCATTAAACTACATACTAGCACGACTACTATCTCGGTAGTAGTGTTTCAAAAGTTATTTTGGCTGGACAAAGGTGGTTTATACCTGTAATCCTCGCTACTCAGGAGGCTGAGGTCTGAGTATTGTGGTTCAAAGCCAGTTCAGGTTAGAAAATCTGTGGGACTCTTACCCAATTAACCACCAGAAAACCGAAAGTGCAACTGTACCTCAAAGTAGGATGGCACTAACCTTGAGCAAAAAAGTTCAGAGACGGCATGCAGGCCCTGATTTTAAGCCCCACGACAGACAAAAGAAAAACGTTAAGTTGTCAATATTTTCTCTTCACCACCTGGAGACAAGATGCAATATATCACATTTTGTGAACTGCAAATCCTAGGCACAGTGACCAATCCTTACTAACATTGAAGGAAATGACAGGATTGCACATTTACCATAATTCTACACAATTATTTGTAGATTCAAGAGCTAGTTATGTTAGTTTCTATTTCTTTAAATTATTTACTATTATTATGGGCTGATGACTGAATTTGAACTGAACTACTACAATGACAAAAATTTACGTTTATTGGAATAACGCAAGTGAAAACTATCCTAAGATATGTATTTAAGTTGGTTGTGGTTCACCTAATAGAATGAAAGCTACATGAGATGGAGACTTAGTCTGTTCTGTTTACAGCTACATTCCCAGTGCTTGGAACAAAGCCCAGCACACTATAAGGGTTCAATGTATACTTATAGAAAAGGAAGTAAGGAAAGAAAGAACAGGAGGGAAGATAAGCGAGAGAAGAATATGAAATCAGCTGATTACAGTGGCTCCATCCTGTAATCCTAGCTACTCAGGAGAGTGAGATCGGAGAATAGCAGTTCAGAGTCAGCTTAGGAAAAACAGTCTGAGAGACTTTTATCCAGATAGCCAACAGAAATGATACAAGTAAATGCTTGGTTGATGTGGTAGAGCACAAGCTGTGAGTAAACAAGTCCAATGAAAGAATGAATCCCTGAATTCAGTCCCTGTCCTTGAACACATGCACACACACACACACACACACACACACACACACACACACACACACCAAGTGTGCTGAACCAGGCTCAGAAAGCAGCCACACATACTCACCTTTGTGATCTCTGACCTGAGCAGAACATACGGAGCATGTAAACAAACCTAAGGTACACAGACTGAAAACATTAGGATTTCCAATCGCAGTTCATTAATTTTAGGTATTGCTAATGAAACATTTCCATGAACTTTTTTTGAATTTGGAAAAAAATAGATCATCTGGCTAGATCAACTCTCGTGAACAAATGATGTCCAGAAAAAAAGGAAATTCCTTTCCCCAAAATATCCAAGCCCTTTAAGACTTCAAATTTAGGTCTGACAATATACCGTTAGCTCATATTGTCCTTATTCACACTCTCTCTTTCCTTCAACTGCTTTCATACACACACACGTATATATATATATACATATATATATAATTTTTTATTACTTTTGGTTGTATAAAATGATTGATAATGTCAGTTTATAAGCACAATGCATCTGAATCAGTCAACTCTTCCACCATTCTCCCCCCAACTCTCCCAACTCCACTGTTCCCTTCAACTTACCTGGTACCATTTTCACATATGCACATTGAACATTATGACTGTGTTCACCCACATTTCCTCTCACCCTTTTTCTGCCCCCACTCCCTTTGACCTCCCTTGCTCCAACAACACATCTTTCAGCTTCCTGGTCTTTATTTTAATTAAATTTGATTCAACTATGAGTTTGGCTCCATGCTGGTAGCTCACATCTGTAATCCTAGTTACTCTGAGATCTGAGAATCCTAGGTTCAAAGCCAACCCAGGTAGAAAAGTGTATGAGATTCTTATCTCCAATGAACTACTCAGAAAAAGGCAGAAGTGGTGCTGTGTCTCACGTGGTAAAGGAGGCTCAGGAATAGAGCCCAGGACTTGAGTTGAAGCCGCGTGTGCGCTCAAGGGGGGGGGGAACACACACACACACACAGAGGGGGAGAGAGAGAGAGAGAGAGAGAGAGAGAGAGAGAGAGAGAGAGAGAGAGAGAGAGAGAGAGAGAGAGAGAGAGAGACTCAGAGAGACTCAGAGACAGAGAGAGAGACAGAGACAGAGACAGAGACAGAGACAGAGAGGTCTGGGAGTTTGTGGTTAGAGTTTACACCAACACCATGTTCATGTATGTATATGTTTATATATATATGTATGTGTATGACCCTTTATATGTGTTCAAGTATGTTTCTAATTTAGATATAACTCCCACATATGAGAGAAAGCCCACATCTTGATCAATGTCACCTCCACTTTTTTCAGGTTATGCATTTACAGGGAATGACAGTGTTGATGAGACCTTAATCACTTGGCCTTTGAGAAAAGACTAGAGCTTTACCCCAGAAGTCCAACCCTTGTGGGAACAGATATCAAGACCTTCCCAGACTCCCAAGTATCAGCCCACAGAAGGCTATGAATTCTTAGTCTATGTCAAATGATTTGCATTTTCTTTCCTACATGTCCTTATGTGGTGCTCCGATTGCATGTACAGGATGCTGGGGTTTTCTCTGAGTAGCTCACTTGCCTAAAGCTGGGTTTCTAATTTACTCATGGGGCTTCAGTGTCTCAGAGCAGATGGGGCAGCCTGGCCAACTCAGAGTGGGAAAAGACTGACTTCACATGAAAAAATTGTGTTTCTGTGACTAAGGACTTAGTCAGCTACCTGGTTTAGGATATACTATTTGTCAGAAAGTAAATCTGGAGGAAAGAGCACTTGTTCTGGCTATGGAATGGTTTTCAGTACATTTTTTACTCATGAAATTCAAAATGAACAGGGTGCCAGTTTAACCTTGTGGTTGGGGTTATGAGTGAGAAAGGAAGTTTAAATTACCCTGGGAGGCCATCCCCTTAGTCAGAGTTTCAGAACATTCCAGACTCCTGTGTCAATGAAAGCATATTGAACTTCAATGAAGTGGCACAAAAGCAAACAGTGATCTTTTTGGAGAGTCCCTTCTTTCCTTTTACCATGTTCTTCACTAACTCCCTCCCTCTCCTTCTTCTTCTCTGCTTTTTTTTGCCAGTCCTGGATTTGAACACAGGGCCTTAGCACTGTCCTGGGGCTTTCTCAAGGCTAGTACTCTACCACTTGAGTCACAGCACCACTTCCGGCTTTTCTGTGTATGTGGTACCGAGGAATGGAATCCTGGTCTTCCTGCATGCTAGGCAAACACTCTACCACTGGGTCAAACTCCTTGCCCCTCCTCTGCTTTTTTCTCCCTTTCTTTCCTCTCTCTTCCCTCTCTATTACTCCTCTGTTCTCTCCTTTTTCCTCCCCTTTCCTCTCACTTTATTT
Source organism: Megascapheus bottae (assembly GCF_031878675.1). Classification (NCBI taxonomy): domain Eukaryota; kingdom Metazoa; phylum Chordata; class Mammalia; order Rodentia; family Geomyidae; genus Megascapheus; species Megascapheus bottae. The sequence continues at coordinate 27,257,266 of NC_143547.1, forward strand.
CCTTTCCTTCCCTTTCCTTTCTTTTCCTTCTTTCAGCACCCTCCTTTCCTTTTTGGGTCTATCCTTTTGTATGAAAAGACCCTTTCTTTCCTTTATAGGAATCAAATATTTTAAGGAATTAATTAGAACTTATCTTCAAGTACTATGTTAGTGATTAATTCTATGTTTTTCTTTATTTTCAAATCATTTGCTCTTTCCCTTTTCTTCTTCTTCCACCCTCCTTCTGGAATACAATTTATCCCACTTGGTTCCCCTCATACAGTGATTCAACTTGAGAAAAACAGACAAACTTGATTCCCTCAAGGGCAAGTTATAGGGGAGGGGTCAAAATGCTTGAGTATATATTTTTTTTGTTACCATCCTTTTGCAGAAGTCTGCGAAAATAGAATTAATTAGCTAGATTTAGTCTAGAGTCTGGTATATTTCCAGTATCTGTACTTTTCCTGGTTGACTTTAGCATAAATATTTGAGCATTGACAACTAGAAGAATTTTGAAAAGCGTTATTGACTGAAGATTTTTGTCACAGACACTCCATTTCAACTGGTATCTTTCACGCTTCAAAAGAGCTCATTTTAAATAGCACTCTCTTCTTTTGTCCTATTGGGTTTCAATGATGTGTCACCACAGAACTTTGCACATCTTGAAGTAATTGTACAAAGTTCCAATTTAACACGCCAGTTTGTAAGTACAATGCATCTCGATCAATGTCATCCCTTTATCATTCTATCCCATCTATCCTAATGCTACCCATTCCCTCAATATGTAAAGGTACTTTAGGTGAACAGTATTTGAGCAAACAGGACCACAACATGCACATATGCAGATTTACATTGCACAGTTTCAGGTTACCATTCATATCATAATCTCTGGGTCAAATACAATTTATGTTGCCACTCCTAGCAACCCTAGGAGAAAAGGCTAAGACATAGAAGAAAGCCTTTTCGGGCTAGGAGTTTGGCCTAGTGGTTAAAGTGCTTGCCTAGCATGCATGAAGACCCGGGTTCAATTCCTCGGTACCCCCACATACATAGCAAAAAGCCAGAAGTGGTGCTGAGGCTCAAGTGGTAGAGCTCTAGCCTTGAGAAAGTCCAAGGACAGTGCTCAAGCCCTGAGCTCAAGCCCAGGACTGGCAAAAAAAAAAAAAAGAAGAAAACCTTTTCGATGATTAAAAAAAATTGTTATCTTTATGTAAGTCCTTACAGGGACTGGGTCTTGTCTTTGATTCTTCATAGATTTACATTGACTAGTACATACGAGGTATATGCTGCATGGTACCAAATCCTACTCACTGTCTTTATGAATGAGAATGATGTCACACAAAAGGAATTAATCAAATTTCAGTGATAATTTTGGAGAATTATGGCCTCAGCTGCAGAATTACCCTCTTCCAACTCATCCCAGTTCTTTTGAGAGTGTTTTATACGTATTCAAATCCTGATCGCTTTCATTCTTCTCTGCTGGTCTTTAATGTGTTAAAAGGGTAAGAATCCTATCCTAGACATGCATATTTTGTAGTGTCTCCAACCTCTCTATGAGTAGGGTGTACTATCACAGTGTCCCCAAATGGACTATAGAAGTGGACATGATGGCATCATGATTCCTTCTGACCCCTGGCATTAGAGCCTTATTAATTCTATGGAAAAATGAGGAAGGCTATACTCATGGGTGTCATACTTTGACATTTCTTTCAGGTCTAACACAGCCCTCCTTAAAACATGTCTTTAGCTTTTGACTGTCTCAGCACTGAGCAGAAGATAGCCAGAAAAGGTCTCTCTGCCTACCATTTGATCTTTCTACTTTTCCCATAAGATGCATAGATTATATATACTGAAGAGTGTAGATATGTATAGAAACATGAAATGGTTTACTTCTGCTGGAACAAAAGTCAGATACAAGTTAACAGAGGAAAAGTTAGCACCAAGGAAAACTGAATTCCACAGAAAATAGATAATATACAAGTTGTAACTCATAAACATTAGTGGAAAACCATTTATAGTCATTTGAAATCAGGCGCTGGTGGCTGTAGTCACCAGTAAGCCTAGCTACTCAGGAGCTAATGTCTGGAGGATGGAAGTTTGAGGCCAACCCAGGAAGAAATGTTTGATAGATCCTATCTTTAAAATATCAAAGCAAAAGTAAGGTGGGGAAAAGGGACTCAGGAGCACTAGCCTATCAATCTCAAGGCCATGAATTCAAACTTCAGTACCACCACTACCAGCAAAAATGTTGGTAGACACTGGTATGACTCAAGAGGCAGAGTGCCATCCATTAGTGAAAAAGCTAAAGCAACAGCATAACACCTGAGTTCAAGCCCCAGTACCAGCACCAAAAAGTGATATTTACAAAAGAGCTATCCATCAATTCCCTTGGTGAACTCTTCCCAGAAGCCAGTAATCCTTAGTTTCCAAGATAGGCTCCACTTGTCAAGGATTGCTACACTCTTTGAAGATCAAATTATATCAAGTACCTCATAAATATTCTGAAATGGATGTCAACATTATTTCATGTCATGATTGTATTTCCAAGCCTGGAAGTTTCTAGGAGTTACTATGATCTATTTGGTTTCCACTGTCATTTCCAGGTTTATATAAAGGAAACCTTTTAAAGTTTGTGGTTGTAAATCCTGGTTATTTCAATGTATCTGTCATTCACACTAGAGCACAAAGTTTCTTGCCACCATCTACTCTCCTAAAAGGCACGAACTCCATCAAATCTGTTTAGCTTTAAAAGCTAGGTTACATGGTGTCTAGATCTGGAATAAGGGGAAGTAGATTCCACATCTAGGGAACTGGAATAGGATTCAGGACAACTGAGTTAATTTTCTCGGCCTACATTTTGTAGCCTAGGAGAAGGGAGCTCTCAGCATCTTCCACACAATATGTAATATCTTTTCCTTCAGACCACCTCCGTGAACGAGAAAAAGAATTTGGCAAGAACTTTGGATTGAATGATGTTGTCTACCAATAATACTCAAACCTGTAGCCAATATTTCTGACATTTTAGGAGGTAGAGAAATAAATGCTAGGGTAGTTTTACTGCCTTAAAAGGAGGGGGTGGGTTCCTTGGGGGAAGTCCTCCGGAAGTGGCAAATGTTTTCTTTTCCACTACTTGAAGGTCAACTCAAATCACCTCTTCCTCAAATAGATTTCAGTTTCATGGGCTCATAAAATGGCAAAGCTAGAATGTGTCTTGGTTTATGAAGCCAGTTAAGAGTGTGAGGATGACTCAGGCTTTCCCAAGTTCCCTTGCTTATTCAGAACCAGGAATATTTAAATCAGAGCTGAGCTTAAAATAGCAACTCTTTTTAAAGAGCTCAGCACTGACTCCGGAGACTGTCTCCTAACTATCCTTCTTACTTCCTCTTCCATTGGTCACTGGTTAGAAAGTCTGTGACACTATAGGCCTGTGTCTGTTTTTTCATCACATATTATGACACTGGGGAAAATTCTAAAATTCATAAAACTGCTGAGAATATCTTAAATCCCTTTGGTCACTAAGGCAATGCCATGACAGAATTTCATATGCTGTACTGAGATACCTAGAAATTGAACAGAATGAATATCTTTGCTTGAAAAGTATCTGAGGTATAAAACTTGTGCCATGTGTTTCAACTCTTTTCCCCTGCTCCTCCTCCTCCTCCTCTTTTTTTTTCCATTTTGGTATAACCAAATGTTACTCATTCTCCAATCCTCATTTCTAATGTTTTCTCTGGGAGAAGTCTTCCTTGATTTGTTCCCTAGCCCTGTCCCAAATTGGTGTCCCTCTACAATGACTCAGCATTTTACACAGGCTTTTGCAATAAGATTTTTGCACAAGGTTCCTTGACTTTGATATTTTAATTGATAAGCAGCAGTTGTACATATATGGGGCAAAGTATGACATTTCAACACATGGATACAATGTGTATGATTAGATCAGAATAATTGGTATATCCATCACCTCAGATGTTTTCTTGTTTCTTTTTGTTGAGAACAGAAGATGTTTTATAATTCATTTTACTTATGGTGCTTAGTAACGTTTGATGAGTGGATGGATGGATGGATGGATGGATGGATGGATGGATAGAACTGATAGATTGAATAGAGTAGTAAAGTTTAAATTTAGGGGTGTTGGCAGATGTTGGGGTGAAGACTTGGAAAGAAAATGGAAAATGGGTAAAAAATAAGTCGTATCTCATTCATTTGCTTCTAATCATTAATTTAATTCATTCACTATTCTTCAAATACACTTATAATGAATATTGGCCTTCTTAATATTCTCATGCTCCTGTACTAAAAGTAGCTGAAATATTAGATTTGCCTTCCAAATCTGCTTACTGAACTTAAGAGAAAATATTTTCCTACAGTTTATTTGGGCACATTTTATTGGCCCTTAAAATGTTATAACAAACAAAAGTACTATAAACAACCTCTTCATCTAGCCAAGGTGGAGTAATATTTACCAACCGTCTTTTAAAAATAAACTAAAGAATTGCGCAAAGTACATGGAACGACATGATTTTCAAGACATTGGCTATCAGGAAAATAGACACAGTGATCCCTGTGAAACAGGAAATAAAGGAGATAAGTCCTACGATCCTCTCAACTTCCGGTCTGGAGAGTGTCCATATCATAGTGCAGAAAAGAGAGATCCTGAGGCCCAGAAGATTCCTTGTGTTGAAGAAACAGACTTAAGAACCTGGGGAAACCAAGGCAGCTAGAGTTCATAGTGTAGAGAAAAGAGAAAAATTCAGGATGGCTGCAGAGTATCTCCCTTGAATTTTAGCAGCACATGCATGAAAATCTGGCAAAAGAGACCTTGGCCAGGTCCACAGGTATCAGTGTGCAGTACTCACAGGACCATAAATGATGCTTGCTGCTATAAGCCTGAGGAAGGGTAGCAAAGGGGTGGCAGCAAAGGAGAGATTATGAAAGGGAAGAATATAAGAGATGGTGGCACACACCCATAATTCCAGCACTTGGGAGGGAAAGGCAAGACTAGCCTGAGCTATTGAGGTGAACTTAAAACAGTAAATGAATGAACAAATTGGAGGTGGTGCTCATATTTATTATTGTGGAAGTGCTTTCATGGCTGTGCATACAGTAAGTGAAAATTTGCCAACGTGTACATTCTGCACATAGTGAAGGATGTTTTCCATTAGTTATACCTCAGTAGAGCTATTAAAAGTGTAGTAATTAAATGGTAATGGCACAGACTATTGTGAATGATTTTTTTGATTTTGCTTTTGAATGGCCTATAGTTCTCAAAGATGGACATTCACCTATTCATTGATTGTCAAAGTATTTGATCCACATGCAAACAGCTACAATTTAAAAAAAAATAAGCAGCTAATGCTGTCAGAAAGAACGAGATTGCCCCATTTGTAAGGAAATTGAAAGACTTAGAAAAAATCATATTAAGTGAAGTAAGCCAGACTCAAAGAACATAGGCTCAATGGTATCTCTCATTTGTCATAATCAGTAGAAACCTTTGTTCTCCTAGCAGAGATTCACAATAGAACAAAATCTAGATACATAAGGCCATATAGTATGATGCTAAATGTAAGGACCTCCAGGATATAGAAACAAAAGCCATATAATGAGTGATTGTTGTCCTTAATGTACTATGTTATCTCTCATCTCTTTTGCTGTCCCTTGGTTATCTCATATTGTTACAATATTTCACCTTGTTATCTGATATATTTTATATATGCTTAATTGGTTATTTGAAATAGGATAGGGAAGGGGGAAAATCAAGATGAGTGGGAGAAGGGGGAGAGGGAAGTAAGGACCATGACATGAGAAAGGGTATCAGTATTTGTGAAGTGATGTACCTTCTATCTGGTGAATATAATGTAACCCTTTTATTAATTACAATAAAATATATGAAAAAATCAATGTTAATTCTTTAATAAAAATCTTATTTGTAAAAAAATAAGCAGCTTACCTAAAAGAACAATTTAAACTTATTTAGTAAAATAAAATATGGGAGGTATCTTAGTCCATTCCAATTACCACAACAAAGTAACATAAATGGGGTGGTTTATTTGGTGATTTCTCATAGTTTTCCAAGATCTATTGTCTGGTAAGAATTCCTTTCCCTACAGATGGTCCCTTCTTGCTGTATCTCACATGGGGGCAGGGATTACCTAGCTCCCTAGAGCCTGTACAATAGAGTTTCTAATCCCCATAGTAACCTAATTTCCTCCCAAAGGTAGAAATTTCAACCGGGGATGTTGGGGAGACATAAGCATTCAGTAAATCTATTACAGGCAATGAGACTGAAGTAATTCAGATGGAAGATGGAAGGTGGGCTGTTTCTGTCCCAGAAAGCCTATGTGCTAGTGGAGAGGGCACCACCCCTCCAGGATCTCATCTTGGAAGATATCTAAAATCCTGCTAAAGATGGGTCATCTCTAAAAAGCAAATCTCAGTATTTTTAACAGATCTCTCTCTCTCCCTCTCTTCCTCCCTTCATCTCTCCCTCTCTGTGTCTCTCTCTGTGTCTCTCTCTGTCTGTCTCTCTCTGTCTGTCTGTCTCTGTTGTCTCTCTCTGTTTCTCTCTCTCTCTCTGTTTCTCTCTCTCTCTCTCTCTCTCTCTCTCTCTCTCTCTCTCTCTCCTCTCTCTCTCTCTCTCTCTCTCTCTCTCTCTTTCTTGCCAATCCTGGGGCTTGAACTTGAACTCAGGGCCTGGGCATTGTGCCGGAACTTGTTTTGCTCAAGGCTAGAACTTTACCACCTAAGGCACAATGCCACTTCTGGCTCTTTCTGTGGATGTGGTACTGAAGAATCAAATACAAGGCTTCACGTATTCTAGGCAAGCACTCTACCACTAAACCACATTCCCAGCCCTCTCTTTTATGTGAAATAGTCCAAATACAGAAGCAGATTAAGAAGTTTGACTAATTCTCCAAATGGCAAGTAAGGCTGATTAAAGGGAGAAATCAAAACTGCATAAATACACAAACTAATTGAGTGGATGATGTACTTGACTATCTGAAAATGCCTTACCTTGGAAAGAGCAGGTGGTATTCACCAGAGTATAGGGGTAGGTGACAAACATGAAGGAGACGACTGCATCTGGATTAGTAGTGAGCATACTGAGAGATATTTTTTAGCTGGGATAGGGTCATCAAGCCACATTGGAATCACACAGAGTAAAGCTGGAATGCTTACAATTTTCCCAGCTTTATCACATGGTCTACCATTACATGAAGCTAGGGGAGAGGATCAGAAGGATGTGTGGTTGGGCACCAGCACGCAAGTCTTTTTTTGTGTGTATATTGGTCCTAAGGCTTAAACTCAGGGCCTGAGCACTGTCCATTAGCTCTTTCATTCAGTGCTGGATTTTTTGGTGGTTAATTGGAAATAAGAGTCTCACAGCCTTAAATGCCAAGGCTGGCTTTGAACCACCATCCTCAGACTGGGCCTCCTGAGTAGCTAAGAATTATAGACATGAGCCACCGGCATGCAAATCTTTCTTCTTAACATTGTTTTTGTATCCTATATTTTTTAACATTTCACAGTAGTTACATTCCTATGTGTTTTTCACAAAATGAATTATGGTAAGTTTAGATTTTGATTCTTACTGTTCCTTTGTGAAGTACTAAGTATCTGGGCCTTGTTTGCGTCACTCCTAGTAGCCTGAGCACTGGCATTGAAGCTGGGTGAAATATGGACTATGCCTGCTCACTATTGTTTCATTTGCTTTTATTGTTTGTTCGTTTATTCAAACTAGTACTGTGGCTTGAATTCAGAGCTTCATACTATTGCTTAGATTTTTCACTCAAGGCTGAACCTCTATCACTTGAGCCATACTTCCATTTTTAGCTTTGTGCTAGTCAATTGGAGATAAGACTCATGACTTTCTTGCTTGGGTGGTTTTGAATTATGATCCTCAAATCTCAGCCTCCTGAATAGCTAGAATTATAAGCTTGAGCACCAGCACCGGGCCATTTTCTTTTCTTGATTAATAAAATAGTAATCAGAAATGTGTCTCTGTTGAGGCCAAATATACAGAAAAGGCTGATCAAATTTGGAGGTGATACATTTCAATTAATAGTCATTGAAATCAGGTACATTGGGATCTACTTGGCACTGTTAGAAATATACAAGGCCTTGATGTGAGGAAACCTGATAGTGAAGACATGACTAGTAGATAAACGGTCAGAAAATAATAGAGAGCAGATTTAAGACATAAGGTTAAAGCAACGGATTTAAACTAGGGAAGATTTCTGAGTTCTCTCTAAGTCTTAAAGACCATAATCAAACTAAACTAACTCTGGAGCCACCATGACAGCCAAAGTCACAGACAGCTTCAACGCATGTAGATGGAGAGGTAAGGGCAGACTAGACTGCTAGAATCCTCTTACCCATAGGAAGATATGAGAAATTATTAAAAATGTCCTTCCATAAATCATGCCTTCTTGTGACCATACATACACCTTTGTAATGTGACTCAGCTACTCCTCCCATCAAGAGATAGTTTCTTGGGCAGGAATTTGGCCTAGTGGCAGAGTGCTTGCCTAGCATGCACGAAGACCCGGGTTCCATTCCTCAGTACCACATACACAGAAAAAGCCCTTTCTAATGGTATAGAACTAGCCTTGAGAAAGCCCAAGGACAGTGCTCAGGTCCCGAGTTCAAGTCCCAGGACTGGAGAGAGAGAGAGAGAGAGAGAGAGAGAGAGAGAGAGAGAGAGAGAGAGAGAGAGAGACGAGAGAGAGAGAGAGAGAGAGAGAGGGAGAGAGGGAGAGAGGGAGAGAGGGAGAGAGGGAGAGAGGGAGAGAGGGAGAGAGGGAGAGAGGGAGAGAGGGAGAGAGGGAGAGAGGGAGAGGGAGAGGGAGAGGGAGAGAGAGAGAGAGAGAGAGAGAGAGAGAGAGAGAGAGAGAGAGAGAGAGAGAGAGAGAGAGAGAGAGAGAAATACAGTTTCTTTAGCCTCTTTTTGAATATTGGCTTTTTGGGGGAGGGGTCAGTTTTGGGGCTTGAACTCTGGGCCTGGGCTCTGTCCCTGAGCTCTTCAACCCAAGCCTAGTGCTCTACCACTTGAGCCACAATACTATCAGTTCCCTTGTAGAAATGAGTCTTATGGACATTTGTGCCCGGGCTAGCTTTCAACTGAGATCCTCAGATCTAAGCCTCCCGAGTAGCTTGGATTACAGGCGTGAGCCACGGGCACCCAGCTATTGGCTGCTTTTATAACATGTTTTATCCATGGACTAAATATATTAAATTTACTTGAATAAACAGAGTTTATTCAAGATAAGTAGTTCCTGAATTCAGATCTTTTGATTCCAGAATAGAGAGCTGGGATTATAGTTCAGTGGTAGATTTCTACCTAGCATGTGGTGGGGGGTGAGGTTTCATCCTCAGTCATGACAAAAGAAAAGGTTCAGCCCTTCCATTGCTTAACATTTGTGCTCTCTTATATTTCTGTGGAGCCTTATGAATAGTGTCATTTCTGGAAGCATTGCAAATGATACACCACTTTTGGGTTAAAGCAGGCATGCAAAGGCAATGGAATGCCACAATGAAAAAAAAAATTGAGTTCCAATTTGTTGAGTTCCATTCCACTCCAATAGGAGGAATAAATAAGAATATGTGAAAGGGTATCAATGTATGGGAATTAATGCACCATCTATCTGGCAAATATCATGTAACCCTTCCATTAATTACAATAAAAATATATGAAAAAAAGAATATAATGTGTCAAGTCACTGAGGCACTGAGCTTGTTTGTAACAGCAACTCAGATAAAGAATTTATAGGCAAGTAAATGTTTAGCACCTGGATTTCCACATGAAACAAAACAAAGAACCTTAAGTTCCTAATTTATAGTGTCCTGATATCTATGGTATAAATACTTCCATACTATGGTTGATTTCAAATACCAAAATGATGTGTGTGACTGAAGTTGGAATTTGGAAAGATGTTAAATGTTGGCTTTTGTGAACCTGTACAAACCAGCCCCAGCACACCACTGCATATAGCTTACCCCGATTAACTTACTCTGCCATCTTTACCATTGACTGGAGATGGTGCCACTCTAATCAGTCTATCATAAGGAGCCCCAGATTGGATAAAACCCAAGTCATCTCATTTCTCTGCCTATATTTGCTGACTACACTGGATTGTGACTGAAGTGTTTAGTTATTGAGATTTGAGGATTGGTAAAAGAAATTTAATATCTTCTTAGCACCTGGCACTGTGCCTTGCACATAACAAGCATGACAAAATGCATGCAGAATTGAGTTCTTGCTTTTGCAAAATTTGGGAAACATTTTGAACCTCATAACCTATTTTTGGTGTGACTCCTAGGACTGTAGACTAAATATGTTCAGATTCCAAATATTCTAAAATATCCTTTTCTGAAACTTGGATATATATATATATATATATATATGTATATGTGCAGTTATTCTTCAGTTTAGGAAGGGGAGAAAATTGTCTCTAAGACTCCCAGTCAATACTACAACCTGTGGGTGCCCATATCTTATATAAAATCACATCAAGTTTGCATCCTTCAAGCTATTTCTCTTATTTCTAATACCCAATACAAGGCAAATGTTATGTAAATAGTTCCTATACTGAATTATTTAGGGAATAACAAGAAGAAAGACTATGCATGTTCAGATGCTATTTTTCTGAATATTTTAAATAAATGATTCCTTAAATCTATAGACATTGAACCAATGGATAGAGAGGTCTGCTTACATATACTTTTTTCACCTTTTATTCTCATTTCTTACATGCTGACAAATAGTTCAAAATGACATATAAATCAATATCAGTTGGATACATTCATGCTGTGGTTTCTACCCTTTAAAGTTGGTTTGCCAAAAAAGACATTTACCTTGGTTTAATATCTACATTATCAGTGCCCACTCCTGTAAAGTGAGGTTGAGGATCTCTATTCACAAATTACTGCCATCTCTGGTCCTGTAGGAGTTGAGGAAGGAAGAATTTGTTTCAAAGGAATTTATATTATGGGCTTCAGGCTTTGTTTTCTAATTTTTCTTTTTTAGTTTCTTCCCAGCTTTTAGATTATTTTGAAAATGAGTCCTTAAAATAAACAGAATAATCAACAAAACTGGATCCTTGGGATATTGGAAAGGAGCCCCAAATCCTTAAACATATCCTAACATGCACAATTCTGAACAGAAAGCAAATTGATATTCTAATTCCTGCAGAAAGACTTTTTTTACTCATAAATCTTCCAGCAAAATGGCATGGAGATTTGGATTTAAAAACAAAAACAGTTTGCCCTTTCATTTAAATCTTTTTCTTAATGCAATATGCAACTTTGAAGTAGACCCTGTCAGCTGAGAAATGTACATGACTGGTTAAAATTGCCTTCAGTTCTGTGTTTAGTCTTGTGAGTATTTAAAATGTGAATAGTGATGCCTCACAGGCTGTGTGTGGATTCAGTCATTAAAAATTGGGGGAAGAGCTCATGCTTTTTAACCAGAGGCCATGTGATTAAAGGGGCCACATAACAGACATAGGAAATGACAAGACATCTTCCTACAAAACAGCAAAAAATACACCTTAAAATTTGTGCTTGGATTTGTTCTCCTTTAAAAGTCTGAAAAGTAGTGAGGCTATTGGTGGCTCAAGCCTATAATCCTAGCTACTCAGGAGGCAGTTCAAAGCCAGCCAGAGTAGGAAATTCTGTGAGACTCTTATCTGCAATTAAGCCACAAAAAAGTTAGAAGTAAATCTGTGACTCAAGTATTAGAGCATTAGCCTTGCACACAAAAGCTAAGGGACTGCCCTGGGTTCAACCCTCAGTGCTGACCTGAACAAAAGAAGTGTGAAAAAATATGGCTTTGAAGCTATTTCCTAATATTTCTGAATCAGAATTATAAAATATATAATACTAGTTGTTAAATCAAAAATGATTTAAAAAGTTCAATAACAGTCATCTTTCAGGAAAGAGCAATGCAGGAATGTGATTTCCTTATTCCTTAACATGAGAGTACAGAATTAGGCAAAATTCCTTGAATCTGAGATTTGAGTAAATATGAGAAACATTCAATTGCTCCAACAGACCAAATACCTTAAGAACTCACAGGACTGATGACTATTGAACTTTTACTCAACTGTTAATCATGCAGGACATAAAACTTGCTAATCATCAAAAACGTTCTATTCATGACTTTTTTATTTCATGTTTGCCATTTTAGATGCTAGAAAAATATTCTCTGTAGAGCAAGCACCCTTCAGAAGATCACATGAAGGTCCTTAGCACCTTGTCACAGTGTCACTGGCAATGTCATTTGTCCTTCAGAACATTATGTCTGTATTATTAATTATATTTAACATTTGAACATCTGGCTAAATTAAGGGAAAACAAAGACAGTAAGTAAAGGGGCGGGGGAGGGGAGCTAAGTTCATCAGAAAACCCATGAATAGCACAATGAATGTAAGCTAAAAGGAAGAAAGGAAGGCTTGAAGGCTTTGTTCTGGATAATGAGGATCAACTGAACATTTACATTTGCCATAGTGCCACAAGAAGTTGGAAAGCAGATGGAGAGATGAGAACTGACTGACATAAAAGGCACAACTCAGTTCAATTCTAAGCCAGCACTAAAAAATCAAGGAAACAACTAATTTGCATCTCTGAACTTCCTTAAGGCTTAGGAATTAGTAGCAACTAAAGAAATAGTGATGAACATAAGACTGAAAGAGGAAGTTTCCATAAATGGAGGAATGAAGGGTGAGAAAATGCAGACATTATATCCAACATATAAAAATTGGACTACATAACTTGAGAGTAGGGATAGGAGGGAGAATATCAAGGTGACTGATGATCAAGAAGGACTGTACTCATAATCTGATTTATGAGATAGTAACCTCTTTGGACAAGTACATAGTGATAATTTTTAAAATCAAAGGTGGCTTTATTAAACATTTTAAAAGAAGAAAGCAGGTTCCAAAATACCTCCTCCACTCCAAACAGTAAAGAGATATATCACAGTAGAGGATTGAGGTTTATTTATTGTAGTGAACAAGGACAGTGAGTCTCTGAATTAGGTGGGAGAACATCAAGTACAGATGATAGTAGAGATGCACGATGAACATAAAGACGTTGAGGGAAAGCTTATGTTCTGTTGATACAGCCAGCTTTATTCCCTACAATTTAGCTTCCCAAATGTTTCCAAGGGAATGTAAAGTTCTACTCTTGGGATTCTGATATTCCTTCATTGGGGGACAAAGACAAAGGATGATAGCTAGCATTACGTATTTCCTAATGAAATGATCAAGAAAACCACTTTCTAGTGCCTCACAGAGTTCAAAACACCTCCTTCTTTATAGAGAACTATATAATGTTGCAGTTAGTCAAGTTCATCAAATATAAAACAAAAATAACAAAAGAGCCAAACAAAATAAAACAGAACATAGACCCTGCAAGGAAAAGAAAAATGGTTTAAAAAAGAAAAAGGACAGTGTTTATATTCTCAGAAAATAAGATACCTTTTTTTTGTAACCATCCTGGGGCTTTAACTCTTGGCCTGGGCACTGTCCTTGGGCTTTCTCAAGGCTAGAACTCTAACACTTGAGCCATATCACCACTTTCAGTTTTTTCTGTGTACATGGAACTGTGTAACCGAGGTATCGAACCCAGGGCTTTGTGCATGCTAGACAGGCATTCTACTGCTAGGCCATGCTCCTGGACCTGAGAGTAAGATATCTTACCCATGAAATAACAATATTTTATGAATGTACACCTAGCTACTTAAAAGTAGTTTAAAAAATTGTGTGAGAAAAGAATATTTAAAACACTCATTGTTGAAGAGATGTTGGAAATAAAATTTAAGAATTAAGAAAATAACATATGAAATAGATAAAAAAAATACTGGGGAAGGGGCAAAAATAAAAGTAAAAGAAAAAGGAGAACTTAAAAGATCCAAATATGAATAACCTGTGTTAATTATGGAGATGGAAATTGCTTTTAATTTTTATTATATTTTAGTATTTGTACAAGAGACATGATTTTAAATTAGGACAAAGGCAAGTTTTTTTTAGAAAAAAAGAGATTTTTTAAAAAAAAACTATAAAACAACTTGTACAAAAAGAATCAGGAACCCAGACATTATTTTAATTTCCCCCAGCAATATTTCCAAAACAATGGAACCATGCCATCAAAATTTGAAGAAAAAAGTACTTTCCAATGTACAAATCTATAACTCAGAGAAACTATGAATCAAGTATGAGGGGGAAAAATAAAGCTACATAGAACATGAAAAACTTGGCCTCATATGATGTCTTTCTTAGAAAATGAAGGGGGACTATGCTTACAGATAAAGATAATAAACCAAGAACAAGAAGACATAAGGCAATAGGATAGTCAAGCCAAGAAGAAGGCAAAAGTGAGGCATGTTACTATATGCCTGTGACCCTAGCCCTCAACAGTGTCTGTCAGGAGGACTATAAATTTGAGGACAGTTGGAGCTACATACTGAGACTCCATGTGGAAAAAAAACATACAGAAGGAGGGAAGAAGAAGGGAGGAGAGAGGACAAAGAAGACCTAATATGGTAATGAAGGAAATTAACAGGTCTGTGGAATATACAGACCAAAATTCAGAAATTTTGGAATAGATTTTTGTGAAAAAAATGAATTGGATACACTATCCAATATATTCAAGCCTATTAAGAGGAGGATTTGAGATGAGTATGGAGATGATTATTATTGTATCTCAGTGCTGGGATTTGAACTCAGGGCCTGGATACTGTCCTGAAAGCTTTTTGCTCAAGGCTAGTGCTTTTTACTACTTGAGCCACATCTCCACTTCTGGCTTTTATTGTTTTTTGGTAGTTAGAGATGAGTCTCACAGGTTTTCCTGCCAGGGCTAGTGTCTAGGTGCAATCCTTAAATCTCACCTTCTGAGTAGGAAAGATTACAGGAATGAGCCACCAGAAAAGGAATTTTTTGTGTGTGTCGGTCATGAGGCTTGAACTCTGGGCCTGGGCAGTGTCCATGAGCTGTTCAGCTCAAGTCCACCACCCTACCCCACAGCACCACTTCCAGTTTTATAGGGGTTAATTGGAGATAAAAGTCTCACAGTCTTTAGTGCCGGGCTGGCTTTGAACCTCAGTCCTTAGATCTTGGCCTGAATAACTAGGATTACAGGTGTGAGCTACCGCATCCTGGGGCTTGAGCTTGAGGGCCTGAGCAATGCCCTTCGGTTTTCTCAAGGCTAGAGCTTTACCACTTGAGCCACAGCACCACTTCTGGCTTTTTTCTATGTATGTGGTTCCGAGGACTCGAAATTGGTCTTTGCGCATGCTTAGGCAAGCACTCAATCACTAGGCCAAACTCCCAGCCCAGAATTATTTTTTAAAGTACATAAAAAGCTAAGTAACAAAAGATATGTAAAAATTGTATAGTAAACACAAAATAATACAAGGGAGAGAGCAATGTGCCCCAAATATTTGTAGATTCTATGTAATCTTAATGAAAATCCTATTAGTTGGTTTGTAGAAATGAAAAACAAAGCTAGTTATAAAATGTATAAGAAAATGTACAAATTCTTATTTTTTCAAATCTTTTAGCAATAAATGTACATATTTGTAAAACTCAAAAAAAAAGAAAATATAAAATAAGAGCACCTCTTCCCCACCCCAGCTTCCTTCATCAAGGACTCTTCCAAAAGCCCAAGGACACAGGAAAAGTGCTGTGTTATATCCAGTGAAGCAAGTTCCAAAACTTTCATGAGAAATACAGCAGCTGGTTCCCATTTAAAAAGAAGGACATTATTTCCTTCATTCACTGCTGCCAAGATGGCAGAAATGACTGGAATTTAGTATGAAATGAATATACCAATATTACTAGAAAAAAAAATCAAAAAGGAGTGCTATCAAAAGTGTTGACCTGGAACAATAATGTCAAAGATTCCAAATGCTACTGTGATGATGCAGATTCTAGAACTGGTTGTCATGGTAGAAAATGGCAAAGACATTCTGTTTCCTAGACCAACAAGTCTTCTTTAGTTCACTCCTCTTAGATCTTGGTACACCACCTCATGTCCTTCCATTGAGTGAAAGACCACTCAATTTCTCGCCTTAGAAAGAAGTCCTAACTCCTGAAAATGAAGAAATTCATGTAGTCGACAAGCTGAAAGAGACAGGACTCTGGGCCAGGATGCTGTTCATGAAATAATGGCTATTTAAGTCAGTCGTCGATCATCCTATTCTACCATCATCCTACCACAGCAAACTCTCGACTGATTTCTCCAGATGTTTCCCGAAGATAGAGCTAACCTTTCTTCTCTTCATGGCATTTTATCACTTATCCAGGCTTCTACTCACAGAGCTTACCGCCATATTGTAGCTGTGCTTGATGAAAATCGCCGCCCAGTGCTGGATGGCAGATTTCCCATTGCCACTACTAGTCCTCCACATTATCTGAGGCATGCCATTTCAAATACAGACACAACGCTCGAGGGGATTTTGGAGGACATAACTGCTGTAGATGCGGCTTCAATAAGACGACAGATACTCAAGCTGAATAGACGTTTGCAACTTCTAGAAGAGGACTACAAGGAACGTGCCAAAAGAGGAAGGGTCATGCATTCAATTACTGTAGCATTCTGGTTGCTTAACTGTTGGCTCTTGTTGCGTCGCTAGAGAAAATCTCAGCTCTCCAAATAATGTTTTAACAGCTAGAAATACAGAATTTGCAATCTTCTTTTGTTTCGATCTTTTCCTTTGTTTGGGAAAGTATGGGGAGCGTCGGTAAAAGTATGTTCTGTCACTCAACTGTATTCATTTTAAATCAGTTTTGGAGTAATAACTACTTAAAATTTTCCTCTTGAATGTTTGCTGGGTCGTATTATGAAATCTAGACTGGCTTGGAAGGTGGATTCTCCTGCCTCAGTGTGGGAATTACAGTCATATGCCACAGTGCTGGGCTTATGATTTATTTATTTATTTATTTATGAAGGTGATGTACAGAGGGATTGCAGTTACATAAGTAATGAGTACATTTCTTTTTGAATAATGTTACCCCTTCCATTTCTCCCTTTATTTAAAAAAATGTTTTTCTGTGTCATCAATCTGCATAACTAATCCTCTGAATAGCATTTAGCATACAAAGTCAATGGATATAATAAAGTGTTTATAAAAGAAAAATAGTGGAGCTGGGAATTTGGCCTAGTGGTAGATTGCTTGTACAAACACCTGAGTTCCATTACTTGGTACCACATACATAGAAAAAAAGCCAGAAGTGGTGCTGTGGCTCAAGCGGTTGGGTCTTGAGAAAACCCAAGGACAGTGCTCAGGCCTTGAGTTCAAGAATCAAGATTGGCAAAAAAAAAGAAACAAAAAAAAGAAAAATGGTATTTTTTCCTATTTCTCCAATACAATTAGACTAAGGTTTTGTTTACAAGTGATGAGTACATCTTCATTTGAAATACTAATATTTTACAAGTCCTGATCTGAGTTTGGTTCTGGTGGCTCACACTTGGAATACTATTTAGGAGACTGAGATCTAAGGAGTGCAGTTTAAAGCCAGCCCAGGTAAGAAAGTCTGTGAAACTTTTACCTCGGATTAACCAGCAAAACACCTTGAGTAGATGTGTGGTTGAAGGGATAGAGCACCAATCTTGAGTGATAAAAGCTAAGCAAGAATGTGAGGCCCTGAGTTCAAGCCCCACTAACTGGTATGTACACACACACACACACAAACACACACACACACACAGACACTCCTTATCTGGTGTCAGATTTAAGAAAATCAAGTCACCTGATAATTCATGATTTCCTCATTAACTATCTAATAATGCCTATTAGAAATGGGCAAAATATGTAAAGAGTTATTGAATAAAAACGATCTGACAGCTAGATACACAAAAAGGTACATACCTGAGGTTATTAGGAACGTGTAAGTTAAAATCACAATGAAATAGTTCTCACAGTAATTAGCTTAGTTAAAATGCAAGGGAATTTCTAGTACTAAGGGTCAGCAAAAATGTAACGCAAATGGATTGCACATAAAGTGTAGGTGAGAACATATTGTATTACAATCACTCTAGAAAACAGTTCAGTGGTTTCTTATATAATTACAAATAAAGCCAGGACTGTGGCCTAGTGGTAGAGTATTTGCCTAGCATGCATGAAGCCTTGGGTTCCATTCCTCAGTACTTCATACACAGAAAAAGCTGGAAGTCATGCTGTAGCTCAGGTGGTAGAGTGCTAGGTTTGTGAAAGCTCAAGGATGTTGTCCAGGCCCTGAGTTCAAACCCCAGGAACGGCAAAAAAAGAAAAAAAGTTACAAATATACCTGCACACAACTCTAGGTTATTTCTCAAAAGCAAAGGAAATCAATGTTTATACAAAGAGTAAATGCTCACAAAAGCTTTACTCGTAATAACCAAAACCCCAAAACCAACTCAAATGTTTACTGAAAGAGAAATGAATAAAGAAGTTGTGGCAGACACATATAATACAATTCAAATCAGCAGCAATAAGGAAGGACAAACAACGACACTTAACAGGGATAAATCTCAAAAAACATTCTGCCAAGTTAAAGCAGTTTGGCTCAAAGGCTAATACTATATACTTACATTTATGTATAACTCTAGAAAAAAATTAATTGCTAGTGTTAGCAAGCAGTTTTGGAAATGACCTACAAAGAAGCTCAAGGTAGAATTCTAAGGTAATCGAAAGCTTTATATCCTGATTGTGATGAGCGTTTATTAAATCTCTTTAAATCACAAGTAGTACTTAAAATCGTTATGCTTTGTTTAGTATATGTAATTATACTCCATTAACTTGATTTAAAAAAAACAACATTTGCCATATTAAATGAAAGGAGACAAGACCTAGATGATCATGTGAATAAATGTAAAAAAAATAAATCAAATTACCTGTTAACTTAGGATAAAATTCTTAACCTCAGGGGACAGGTAAATTGCATTAAAAATTCTATTTGGAAAGACCTTAGTGAGAACAACTTACTTAGGGTGAAATCTTGATATGTTTCCCTTTGAGATTGAGATTAAGACAAGGATGCCCTCTGTCCACTCAAAACTATAATTCATGATCTAGTCAATACAATTACTAGAGAAAAGGAAATATGAAGATTTTTAAAGGGAGAAAGAACATTTATTATATTTGTATTTATAGAAAAGTTAAAAGAATTTTCAGATCATCTGAAATTAACAAGTAAGTTTAGCAAAGTTCCAGAATACAAGATCAACCTCCACCTGCATTTTTATATGCCAGAAAAATACTGAAAAGTGAAAATATAAGAAAATGGCATTTATAGTAGTATCACAAAAGATTAGCTACCTAGAATTTAATCTAATATAAATATAAAAACTCTCTATATAAAACTGTGAAAATATTGTGAAATTAAAGCCAAAACAAGGAAGAGATCTCAATATTCACATGTTAGAGAAGATTCAGTTCAAGTACCAATATTCCCCAAATTGACAATATTCTTCCAGTTAAAATCCTAACAGTTTTATCAAAATCAATAGTAGATTTTCAAACTTAAAACATAGATGCAAGAGTCTAAAATCATAGAAAACAACATAAAAATATCAAAGTACAAAGACTCCAGTTGATATCAAACATACATATATATATGTATAGTTATTGTAAAAAAAACTTAGACAATGTGCTATTGGTTCAAGTGTACCAATAAAATAGGCCTATTAATTAGGATATAACCATCTAAACAGACGTTTGATTTTTTGTGGCTATACTGCAAAGCAGTAAAAGTTCTTTTCTACAAATGTTGGATAAATTGTAAATTCCTATATTTCAGAAAATGCATTCATTGTCTAATACATGTGATTTATAAAATTAATCTTCAGGAAAAAGTCAATGTAATTGAAAGAATCAAATACTAAAACTTTTGTAGTTCAAAGAATTTTAGTATGACACACAAAATAGCACTTATTTCAAAAAGATTGATAATTAGATTGCTTAAATCAAGAACTTTTTTTAAATCATTGACACCATGAGAAAATAAAAATGACCGAGAAAATTTGCAACAAAATAAAGGCCAAGGTCCGGAGTTTGGCCTAGTGGCAGAGTGCTTCCCTAGCACGCAAAAAGCCTGGGTTCAATTCCTCAGTACCACAGAAAAAGCCAGAAGTGGTGATGTGGCTCAAGTGGTAGAGCGCTAGCCTTGAGCAAGCTCAAGGACAGTGCCGAGGCCGAGTTCAAGCCCCAGGACTGGCAATAATAAAGGCCTTCTATAAAGAATTCTTTATAGATCCAAAAAGTAGCCCTGTCCACTATAATAAGGAGCAAAGCAAGTGTATTGCCAAGGTAGATACCAAAATGGTCAATAAATGTATTTAAAAGGTGCTCAACTAGATTAGTCATCAAATTAAATACACTATGATACTACTACATATACCAAAATGGATAAAATTAAGATGATTTACAATATTAAATGTTGATAGGGATATGAAACAAAACTCTCTTATATAGTTAATAATGGACATTCAACAGTCACTACATGAAACTATTTGCCATTGTCTTATAAGACTGACCGGTTAATAATGATACTCCCAATCCATCAGTAACGGCTTGCTAACATTGACTAAAATGCAGAGCTGGGAGCAGGAGCTCACACCTGTAATCCTAGCTACTCCGAAGGCTGAGATCTGAGGATCAAAGGTTCAAAGCCAACCCAGGCACAAAAGGACCTGAGACTCTTATCTCCAATTAACCTCTAGAAAACGGGAAGTGGGGCTTGGCTCACGGGCAGGGCGGTAGCCTTGAGCTGAAGAGCTCAGGGACAGCGCCCAGGCCCAGAGTACAAACCACATGACCCACAAAAACAAAAAAATAAAAAATAAATAAAATGCAGAAATAAAGTTGGGTGCTGGTGGCTCAAGCCTGTAATTATAGCTACTCAGGAGGCTGAGATCTGAGGAGCAAGGTTCAGAGCCAGCCAGAGCACAAAAGGACCTGAGACTCTTATCTTCAATTAACCTCTAGAAAATGGGAAGTGGGACTTGGCTCAAGGGCTGGGTGATAGCCTTGAGCTGAAGAGCTCAGGGACAGCACCCAGGCCTAGCACAAGCCCCATGACCCACACACACAAAAAAAGAAAATGAGCAAATTATACTTTTACATTATGAATTCACCTCATAATGACTCCTGAGCAAAACAAGCCAAAAACAAACATGTACTCCTACTCAATGCAACTTCATTAATAAGCAAAACTAAGTTGCAATTTTCGGATTCAGGATGGCAGTTACCTTTGAGGAGGGAGAAATAAAGACTGGGAGGATCCATAGTGGGTGAGTTTGAGATATTGGCAATATTCCATTTCTTGTCCTAGATGACAGCTGCACAAATCTATGTAGTGTGTTTTTCACTCATTTATTTTGCATGTACCTCATAAACAAGGCATATTTTTTTTCCTGGTGGGTTATTTTTCCTGCTTTTGCTGTGGTGTCTGGGCAAGTGTCCCCTTTTTGACATTTGTTCTTGAGCTTCTAAAAAATTTTTATGAGTCTGGGAGTTTGGCCTAGTGGTAGAGTGCTTGCCTACCATGCACGAAGACCTGAGTTCGATTCCTTGCTACCACATTCAGAGAAAAGCCGGAAGTGGTGCTATGGTTCAAGTAGTAGAGTGCTAGCCTTGAGGAAAAAGCCCAAGGACAGTGCTCAGGCCCTGAGTTCAAACCCCTGACTGGCAAAAAAAAATTAAATTGAACATCAAAAGGTAGGACAAGGTGGTTACAACTGAACATGTCCATTTAAGTGTTCGGTGCTTCTTGATCAAAGCCACTTCTTCCATCATTTACCCCATCCTATGTACGCCCCTCTCCATATTCATTTCCTACTTTAAAAAATTGGATATGCACACTTAGTTTCATTGCTGGATTTGTTTCATTCCCTTTTTACAATCACCTGTCCCTTCCACTACTTCTCCCTTATAATGTAGGAAAAAAATGACATGAACTGGAAATTTAAGCTCAAATATATGTGAAAAGATGCTCATAATAACTACTAAGCAGAGAAATGAAAAAAATATCACTTCACACTTTGAAGCAACCTTGTTATATGAAGTTTATAGCAGTGAGAGAGAGACAGAGACACACAGAGACAGAGAGAGACAGAAAGACAGAGAGACAGAGAGAGACAAAGCGAACATCTCCTATGACTTAACTCATCCTCATTTCCTAAACAGACCATAAGGAGATATGTATTAACATGCCCACTGAAATGTTGTTGTGGTATCAAGGAATTGGTTCTCATTTGGGGCTCATTACTGGAAATGCAGAGGTGAAGTGTGATTGATTCACTCTAGAATAAGATGCAGACTTAGAAGTAATATGATTGGATCTCAAAACCAGTGAGTTATATTCTAAAACCTAAGTGCCAGTGATTGTATACAGAGATTCTCTTCTTAAATACTTGTTTGTTAAACATGACATTTGAAATATGATGTAAAAATCAATGTTAATAAATTCTTTAATAAAAAAGTGAGTAACTAGCTGGGAGTTTGACCTAGTGGTGGAGTGCTTGCCTAGCATGCACGAAGACCCAGGTTCGATTCCTTGGTACCACATACATAGAAAAAAGCCAGAAGTGGTGCTGTGGCTCAAGTGGTAGAGCTCTAGCCTTGAGAAAGTCCAAGAACAGTGCTCAAGCCCTGAGCTCAAGCTCAGGACTGGCAAAAAAATTTTTTTTAAAGTGAGTAACTAAAAGAAAATTAAAATAAAAAACAACAACAAAACAGAATGAGGGGCCGGGAGTTTGGCCTAGAGGTGAGAGTGCTTGCCTGGCATGCACGGAGACCCAGGTTAAATGTCTTGGTACCACATACATAGAAAAAAAAGGTGGAAGTGGTGCTGTGGCTCAGGTGGTAGAGAACCAGCCCTGAGAAAGTCCAAGGACAGTGCTCAGGCCCTGAGCTTAAACCCCAGCACTAGCAAAAAAGAGAAGGAAACAGAATAAGATATGACACAATGCCACATGCTACAAGATTTTCAAGAAAAATCTAAACTACTTGATATGTGTCAAACATAGCTGACTATGTATGGTATGTGAGGTAAAATAACAAAACAGTGATGTAAAGATTTGCAAAACTGGTATGTTCTTCAATGACAGAGTGCTTGTCTCCTATGTGGAAGGCCCTGGATTCCATTCTTACTACTGCAAAGAAAGAAAGAAAGAAAGAAAGAAAGAAAGAAAGAAAGAAAGAAAGAAAGAAAGAAAGGAAGGAAGGAAGGAAGGAAGGAAGGAAGGAAGGAAGGAAGGAAGGAAGGAAGGAAGGAAGGAAGGAAGGAAGGAAGGATAGCCAAGATCCAAATTTTAAGCAAATGATCAAAGTTAAGCATCACCACTACTAATGGCACAGATGGACATGATATACCTCCTGGTATGATGCACTAAGGACCTAATTTCTGTGGTATTCTTTGTAAATATATGTAACTGGAACTTGAGGTCGAAGGAACCACCTGAGAAATCCAAATTGAGGGGTATTTTACAAACTAACTCTACTCAGTGTCAAAATCATGAAATCCAGGCTTGGTGCCTGAGAAATGGTTTCAGGTTAAAGACTAGAGACCTGATAAACAGAGGTTTATCTTAAGATAAGACTCTAAACCAGAAACAGGGCAATAGTGCTGCAATCTGAAACTGGATCTGTAAGATCACAGTGTACCAGTGTTAAATTCTTTACATAATATTACATTTTATTACTTTACATAATTCAGTGCATGTGGGCACCTAACAATATTATTTTTAGACATCTAATTCACACACTATATAAATCATTAAAAGGATGTAATTCAGTGATTATTTAGTATATTCACAGTTGTGCAACCACTGCCAGAACATTAATTCCATACCCTTTTATCATCACAGAGACTGTCTCCATTAGCAGTTACTCCCTTCCTACACTCCCTTCCCCCCTCAACTCTATTGTCTCTATACTGATCTATTTTAGACATTTCATCTGAATGGAATTATACAAAATTCAGTCCCTTGTGTCTGCCTTCCTTCACTAAGCATACTGATTTTCAGGTTCATCCTTATTGTAGTTAAATCTGAAATTAATTTCTTTTATAGTTTCGTATTTCATTCTATGAATGTAACACATTTTGTTCATCATTTATCACCTTCAGGCCATTTCCATCTTTTGGCTATTGTGAATAGGGATAGTGATGGAATGAACATGGGCATGTATGTATTTGTTCATTGTATTCAGCTCTTTTGGGTATATACTTAGGAGTGGATATTCTTGGTCTAAGTTTTGAGTAATTGAAAGTTTTCAAATTTGTTGAACCGTTTTAAGTTCCCATCAGTACTTTGCAAGTTATTTCAAAATGAAGTTTAAAAAAAGGCAAGTGTTGGAGCCGGGAATTTGGCCTAGTGGTAGAATGCTTGCCTAGCATGCACGAAGGCCTGGGTCAATTCTTCAGTTCTACATACATAGAAAAAAAGCTGGAACTGGTGCTGAGGCTCAAGTGGTAGAGCTCTAGCCTTGAGAAAGTCCAAGGACAGTGCTCAGGCCCTGAGCTCAAACCCAGGACTGGCAAAAAAAAGGCAGGTGTAGTGGCTCAGAATCCAGTTTCAGAGGAATGTGCTTTGAGGCCATCCAGAGTCGTTAGCATACTCATCTCAACCAAATAAGGCAGTTGAATTGACATGTGTCTATTATCCTAGCCACACAACAAAGCGTAAATAGTAGGATCTCAGTCCAGGGTAGCTGGTTGGGTGTATGCGTGAAAGTGAACCTACAAGTAAAACAGCTAATGCCAACAGGGCTGGGATGTGGTTTAGGTGGTAGAACACCTACTTAGCGAGCTCAAATCACTGAATTCAAATGCCAATCCTAACAAAACCAAATGATCTAGCCTGGTTGCTCCACTTTGTTCTATACAGATCAAAAAATGAATATCCATCTTTCCTGGGATCCCAGTGACACATAGAAAAAGCTAGAACAACTCTCTAGTCATTCGTACCATTTTCAACCACTTCTTCTGACATCAGGGTATGAGTTTTAGGACATCTGCTAGGGCTGCTGTAATTCAATGGTTCCAACATGATCTGCTTGCTATCATGTTGTATGTTCTACATGAGTGGCTCTAGTTCTGGTGTCCATTGCTAGTTCTGGGTCATCTGTATTTCTGACCCAATACAAATAAAGAACTCCAGACAATACTTCCTTGTTCTTGGTAGTTTGCTCAACAGCTTTAAGAACTCAGGCAAGTTTTACTAGCTTATTATAAAAGATACATGTCAGGAACAGCCAGATGTAAGCAACAGAACAAGGAATGTGGGAAAGGGCACTGGGCTTTCATTCCTTCTCCATGTCATTCTACACCATGTTTACTATCTCTGAGCCTCAGTTTGGAGGGATTTAAGGGAATTTCATGATTTACAGTTGACCAAACCATTAGTCATGATTTGATTCCTCTCTCCCATTTACATTGAATCATAATTCCAAATGTAATATTAAAATAGGGCATTTAATTGCTGGAACTTTTAGGGAGACATATAATGAACATAGGTTGCATGTGAAAGGACGTGTATTGGGGAGGATAACAACCTTAATCTTAATGCACCCTTTAAATATCTATAATGAAACATTCCCCCATGTAGAATGCTGACATGGGAGTCTCTATGGACAATTAATGATGGACCTAGCTTCTTGGATGCGATCAGAAATTTTCTCTGCTCCTCCAAGTATGAAAAAAGTTTTCTGCTTCTGTCTGCATTTTCACATTGCCAGTGATGGGAATCTGCATTGTTCTAACCCAGTGCTGCCTTCATGGTCCACTTGACGGGCCCCACCCAAGCATTATTCCAAGTCCACACCTAGAATAAATTTTCAGGAAAACTTCACTTGTATGAAAAAAAATGCATAGACCCCCCGCCCACCAAGTAGGGAGAAGCGCTTAACTGCCTGGATTGACTTGTTTGACTGGTACTTAAGCCCCGAACTCCCCAGTTTCCATGCCCCTTGTATTCCTGTTTGGTATTACTTGGGAGCCTGTCTGCAGCACTGAGTAGTCTATTCTGATCTGTTGAGGTCTCTGTCCCCTTTCTTCCCTTTCATTGGCTTGACCTTTCCTAAGTGAGTTCACCCCTCTCCAGACAATGCCACATGGCCTATCCCATCGCTCAAAATTGAGGAAATAAATTAATGTTCCTTAAAAACTAGTAAGTCGCTGGCACTTTGTTACAGTAGCACAGCTGGACCCAAAGCATGATTGACAAGATGCAGTGGTAGACTGATTTGAGGCTATGGGATCCATCCCTGGTAACTTTGGTCTTTCTATTCCCAGGTTTGAGGCTCAACAGGAGTCTCTCACCACACATAATAGTATACAAAGGACTAACTCATTGCACCAGAGATTCTAAGGTTTTAAATATTCCCATGTGGAAAACAAGGATTTTAGGGACAGTCAGGAACTAGGGATAAAGTCTAAATGTACATTTCTTATTACTTATTCCAATATCAGTACATCAGACTTGAGGGGAAACTAGAATACTTTTACACCTGACAATATCAACTGTTCCTTGTTTAATGATAGGCAAGAGGATATAAAGAATATCACCCACATGGTAGTGAATGGAAACACTGTGCCTTAAATAATTGAATAACACACAAAACAGACCACAGTCGTTTCAAAACTCTAAAAGTCATTAGCTTTATTTTTACTAAAGGGGTGAAAAAAAACACATTATACCACTACAAACTATTAGACATAAACATGGACCTTTGTATTGTTTATTCATTTTTCTACCTTCAATGTTTCAATTCATATTAACTGAAAAGGAAAACTCCACTTCATATAATCAATCATTAACAAATTGTGTAAAATATTTATTTCCTGTTTTACTGACTGCTGGGTTCTACAAAAATGTCTGTTTAAGTTGGTTAAAAAAAAAGCTATGTTGTACATAAACTGTAAATTGTAGGCAGGGATGGAAAACTTGGGAAAACCAAAGGAAGGAGTAGGAACATTGTCCAGAAAAATAAATGCAATCATTATATGATCTATGAAATGGTAACTCCCCCATGTACAACAGCATAATAAAAACAAAATTACATTTAAAACTCATTAAAAATTAGATTGGAAGACTTGTGCTTTCCAACATGAAACTTGTGTTTCTCCAAAAGCTATTTCTACTCTCTTCTTCCTTTTATACTGCAAAACAGTGTCTTAGCTGCTCTTCTTCCAGTGTCAGAGATTTACAGTGGTAGGTGATCCAATGTGCCTGAAGTCCAGAGTTGTCTTCCATGTAAAAATGGTGGAGTGATGTTGGGGCAGAGTCAGAGTCAGATTCTGCTGAGACAGAGATTCATTTATAAAAGCTATAGGGGTGATGCTAAGGAAGAAAGCAACAGTGAACAGGGTTTTTTTTTGTGTGTGGGGGGGTTCAGAAACTAAAATGTAGAAGAATTAGAGAAGTGATTATAAGCCCATGAGTGCCACACTTCCTGATGATTACAAACAGAAATCAAGTATCAGTTAGTAATAATGTAGGTAAAAATGTCTTTGAGAGCTGAAGCTGGAAGGATGAAGGATGACATTTCACATTTGGAGTGAAATCATAATGAACCTATTCTTTGCTAAGATGGTCAGCTTTCATAGACTCCTTCTCCTGTACTGCATCCAATGAGAAATTCCATTGATGGTTCCTGGAAAATAGTTATTCAGAAATATTACAGAAGCAACACTGATGAGACAGCCAATGGAGAAATGATTCCAGGTAGCCTGAAACCCAGCAGACAATGTAGCTGTTGCTTAATTAACACAGAAATCTACATTGTATGCCAGGTTCATGCCTCCAAACCTGGATGTTTTGGCCTGAAAATTGTTTCCACCATTATCTGATTTTGGTGTTGACCACTGCACAAGATATCAGAATTTCTAGGATTCAACTGTTTCGAGTACCATTTCTTCACATGACTGAATCAAGTTGTCTTCATTTAATCAGAATGTAACTTTCAAAATACCAGATGAAAAGTCCAGAGGAACAATGGGAAGGGTGGCACTGATGAAGATACATTGTACTCATGGGTTGGTATGCTGAATTGAAATCATTTTATACAACTACTTACAGATAATAGAAAAGTAATAATTAATTTTAAAAATCCAACTCCAGAGTTGTATGTACATATGCATGGATTATGGACAGTTGATTTGGTGAGTAGAGGGGTATCAAATTACATAAAAATTAGACGGGTAAATAAAATAGCAAATGATACCTTTCCTGGACATAGAATAACCAGACCATATGTTTTCCAACATGCTCCCAGTTCCCAAATCCCACATAGTAATGGATGTTAACACATCAAAACTGTGTGTGTATGTTCACTATTTCAAAATGTCCAATCCAACAACCTTGCGGAAGATGCCATAACAGAAACTAGAAGATGCCACCAGAGACCCAGTAGCCAGATGTAGCTGCTGATTACCAAAAACAGGATCTACACTGGCTACTGAGCCATTGAGGACACCTACACCTTTGACAGCTGAATGATTTGTATCCTTCCTGAGAGGGACCCTGTAGAGGGAAAGAAAAGATTTCAATTCTGGAAACAATTTCACAAGATTCCTGCTGCATATTATCTTTGGAATACGAATAGATGTTTTGACAATAACACCATGACTATACTTTCATACAACTTCTAAATTATTTACATACTCAAAAAACTCACTGGTGCCTCATGCTTATAAAAAACAAGTATCTTTTGAGTGATACCGGTTGAAATGCCAGATAGTCTCTCAGGTGTTAAAAAAAGATGACCTCAAGAATATACACAATTCCTCGTGAGAACATTTACAACTCATTTGAGATATTTTGCAATAAAATATGAATACCCATGGAACAAAAACAGCAAGCAAAACCTATCCACCATTTTACTATGGCTGGGAAACATTTTTCTTCCTTTATGACGCTTTAACTTGGGTAAAACTTTAAATTCACACAGGTCAATTATTGTGCCTTGGTACAAACTGAAGATGATATAGCTATTTCTGCTAAATGTCTAAAACATCCAAGTAAACACCAGAAAAGGTATCTTACAAAATATTCAAAGCACTGGCTCACCAGCCAGTATGTCCGCTCCAAGCTTTTCTACCATAATTCAAGACCTATATAATAAAATAAGTAACTGGAATGGTTGCCTCCCCACTGATCCACTCAAGTCATTTATCTACTCAAAAGAAGTATTTACAGAATTTCTTTTCTTTGTTTTATTCTAGGCACTGGAGATGCTACACTGAACTTGGGAAAACATCTAAGAATTAATATGAAAGTGGGAGAGAAAAAATACTGCTAGCAGATATGCATATTCATTTATTTCATAGAGCAACATCATCATTTCATAATTACAAACTAAAGTCATGTTATCATTTCTCAGGCCTGACAGCCTGAAGGAGTAAGAGGAGAATCACATACACACTTGGAAAAGGAAAAGATACCATTAGAATAAAAGGCACCAAGGCATGAAAGCAAGAAAATGTCTCGACTCCAGTCATAGACAAGTCAATAATGCATATGATCATCCTGGCCATACTAATGAAAGTGTCTACTTAACAGCATTATTCTCAAATGTACATGATTATGCAACTTTCTTCTTAGAAAGCATCTAAAAATGCTTTAGTGAGGACTTAAAACATGCAGGTAAAGCATAGAACAAAATACCTATTAACAAGAGAAATAGCTTTTTAGAAATGTGTTTGAGCTGGGTGAATTATGCCTGCAGTCCTAGCTACTCAGGAAGCTGTGAATTGAAGATCATGGTTCAAAGCCACCCAACAAGTCCATGTGACTCCCATTTCCAATTAAGCACCAAAAAGCTACAAGTAGGATTATGACTCAAGTGGTAGAGCTTCAGCGTAGAATGAAAAAGGAATAGCACCCAGGCCCTGAGGGCCAAGACCCAGTACCAGCACAAAGCAAGCAAACAAAAACAAATTTGTTTTCCAAAAGCAAAGATAAGTAGCTTTCTGGGACTTCTCAACATACACATTACTCAAGAAATGATTTAACTATTCAATCACAGAAGCTTAATTTCAAGAAGTACAAACCCATTTGTGTATTTACAGTAACTCACTAGAATGGTTCTTCCAACAAAGTAGGGTTTTCTTGTTTGACTGCTTGTTTTTCTTTCCTTTTAACAGTTTATATCAATTTTTCCAGGAAGTATATATTTTAGCATCATGTACAAACTAGAGCATACATAATTAAGTGGGAGAAAGGCTAGTCCAGGTTTGACTTAATCTTTGACTCAATGTAAAATAAAGCAATCATCGAAGACATACATATACATTACATAAACTACTGCATAATTTGACTGTTATATCAAGGCCTCAAATCCAAAGGATTGTATTTTATAAATCTTAGATCATCTTTAGATTAGAAAGTGGCATTTTTATTCTCCAAATTGCCCCCTTCTCCAAATCTTAATGAATTTAAAGAACTGAAATCACTACGGTCTCGATAATACAACCATAAAAACTGCAAGCGTTGGAGGTAGAATGACTTCAGTACTAGTCTTATTCATTTCAATTAAAGAAAAAGTATATGATTATTCAAAAAAACTGCAAGTCAAATTTCACTGAATGATACTATTAGTGTTCACCACTAACCAATCAGTAAAAATTCTTTAAGTTTAGTAAAACAGACAATGAAATATATACTAACATGGAATATTAACCATTAACAGTTTCCATATAAGTCAATAAAATCAAAATGAAACAAGAAAGTTGAGCTATATAATTCTACTATCTACTAATAAGGCTCTAGTGTGGGAGAAAGAACTGTATCCCACTGCCTGATTCCTATCCATAGGACAAAGAAATAAGTACAAACAACCAAAACCCTACATCCATTCTGGTCAAAGATCATTTATTGCAGGTGGCAGGAAAAGAGAGCTAAAAGGGATTGATTAAAAGTTAAGTCTGCCACCTGCTGTCAGAAAGCTTGCTTAGAACTGGGATGAAGCCCATTCCTTGAAGTTACCCCAAACCTGAAGAGCTCATGTTCCCCACTTAGAAAAGGATGAGCCATACACCGAACCGAGAATAAAGAAGCCCACTGATTTCTTTTTTAAAGCCAAGTTCCCAAAGTTCCTCTAGAAATGAAAGAAAGGCCATCCGGTGGCTCATTTAACCGAAGGGAGGGTAGAATTAACCACTGTTTTTGAAGGGATTACCTAACGATCCTATTTTGCTTCCAAAAAAGCCTATCTGACTTCAGAAACCAGTCCTTCTGCAAAGTAATTTTGACCCCAAGGACTGACAATATGTGCACATAATTAAGTGGAAGACTTCCCCTACACAGCTAGACGGCTAACTTTGTTAAGTCAAAACTGTCCAAAGGATTTTTTTTTTACAGCTCAAAATAAAAGAACTTCTTTCTTTTTTTTTTTGCCAGTCCTGGGCTTGAGCTCAGGGCCTGAGCACTGTCCTTGGACTTCCTCAAGGCTAGAGCTCTACCACTTGAGCCTCAGCACCACTTCCAGCTTTTTTCTATATGTGGTACCGAGGAATCAAACCCGGGTCTTCATTCATGCTAGGTAAGCACTTTAATCACTAGGCCAAACTCCCGGCCCCAAGAACTTATTTCTTTCCAAACTACCAAATGATTTCCAACTCCATAATTTCCAATAATCCTATAAAGTTTGGTTCCACATCTCCTTAACCTGCACGCATGACATTTCACATATGTATCACCTGCCATTTATTAACTAAAGAAGAACATAGTGAATGCAGAAACATACTAATGGACTTGGAAAAGGCAAAAGGCCATCCACTATTCTAATGAAGTAATTCTTAAAAAGGGAACAAAATCTTTTAATAATTTTAAGCAGTTATCCATAGGGGGTTTTATTCAACGTATTAAATTATGAGTACAATGCACCTTGATCAGTGTCACCCCTTCCATCGATGTTGTGGTGTTTTTTTTTTTTTGCCAGTCCTGGGCTAGAATTCAGGGACTGGGCACTGTCCTTGGTCTTTCTCAAGGCCAGCACTCTACCACTTGAGCCACAGCACCACTTCTTTTTTTTTCTGTGTATGTGGTACCGAGGAATCGAACTCAGGGCTTTGTGCGTGGTAGGCAAGCACTCTACCACTAGGCCATGCTCCTGGCCCCTGATGTTGTGTTTTTAACAAAATAAAACAACCCACAAAGGACACAGGACGACCTGGTCAAGCAATGGGCACATGCATGGTGTTAGCATCACAAGTGTTTGGGTATATCCAAACTCAACAAACAGTCCACATTAAAAATATACTCTTTGTACTTTAATCCAAAGCTGTTTTGGAGAAAACTGTGTCCCACACAGTTAAGAACAAAACAAAAAATCTAATTAAATCTTCAGTACAGACCAGGAAAAGACATGCACTCATGTATACACGTTGTGCCATGGGGCTGAAATTATGTTAGAGGAGAAAGCAGCTTTTAAATACAGGTATCTAAAGTACATTCCTGTTAACCTCAATTCCTTCTGCCTTACGTTAGAGCACTTGAGCCAGGATATCACCATGGCCAGGCACGTGGCTGCAGCCTGTCCAACTCGCGCATACCTGAGATCCTGTGACCATATTGACCACAAACATTTATACCACCTGATTGGGTCACTTGATCTTCACATCACTCTATTTAGTAAATTCCACTGTAAGTCAACTTCAAGATTGAGGTGAACATTATCAGGGATGTTCCTGTTTTCAAGACGCTTTTAAAGATGTTCCCTCCCAACTAAATCTAGTCAGAACAGGCCTGGGAAGAAACTGGGTTGGCACAAGATCCAAAAACAAGCTTCTAAGGGTGAAACCACTCACCGCCTATAAAGACAGACTCAGACTAGTTTTTTGGAAACAATAAATTAGCATTTAGTTAACATGTCTTGAGTCTTTCTCAACCAAAATAATTTTTTTAAATGATCACTAGATGAAAACATGACTTGTTTTCCTCACTGAAAACATGCTAGAGAAAAATGATATCACCCTAAACCCACTATCCCTATGTGGAAAAAAATCCCTAAGGCATTCTCTATAATATTTTCTATAATGCTGTAGTGTGTAATATAGTGAAGAATTCTTGTCACTAAAAAATTAATTAATTTTCATTCCATTAATGATAAGAAAACAAGAATATCAAGTGATTGTTTCTGTAAACAATGGAAAAGTCATTTCCTCTAAAAATTCATAACTTGAGACTCTGGAGACTTCCAGGAATCACAATTAACCTACTGCCTTTCCCTGCTATCACTGGAGTTATTCTCATTGCTAAGCCTTGCTGTTGGTTTCTGAAGACATCAACACATTATAAACTTCATTTACAATTCAATATTCACTAACACTCCGCTTTTGCAAGATAGGCTTCTCTTGGTATAGAATTCAGAAAGGGGGCCTCTGCATGCTGCCTGCTCTGCTCCTCCTCCAGGCCCTGCGTTGGCCCAGTCAATGTCTCAGTTCTGAGATGCTAATGGGGCTTTTCCCCAAGTTAAAAATGAGCTGCATGCTACTCAGGGCTGGTTCCCAAGCCACTCAGTTTTCGTCTTGGCCACAGGAACAAGGCACACTGCTCTTCCATTATTTGTTTAGAACTGTGTTTGCCCATGAAAATGTGGACTCTTTGAGGTTAAGAATCTCGTCTTACTCTTTTGAGATTCCCCATATACCAGCAGAGTGCCTTATAGCAAAGCAATCTTTCAGTAAATATTTGTCAACTACTAGTAATCTGAGTCAACAGACTATCAAATGCAGGGCATGTCTACTAATACACGCTCTGAGAAAATAAGCAAACAGCAAAAAAAAATTGGGAGAATACGCCTTATTTCAGAAAAACTCGAAGTGTTTCTTGGTTTTGGGGATTTTTTTGAGTCTTACTATGTAACTCAGGCTGTCCTTGAACTGTCTAACCTACTTAGCCTTCTGAGTGATAGGATTACAGGCATACACTCTCACGTCCACCATCTTGGCTTTATACCTTGCAATACAATTAGTGAGTGATTATGGGATGCGATTGTTTGTAAATTATGAGGGCTGGTAAGAGTAATGTCTTAGAGAGTGAATGTTTGTACATAACCACGAAGTTGGGCTCAGGAAGGTTCTAATCACCTCCTACTCTGGTGAGATAACTAAACAGGGAAGTACAGGAGAAAAGGAACTTGTATACATGAATCCTTTTGAGGGGAGGCAGTATTGGGCTTGAGCTCAGAGCCTGAGCACTATTCTTGGGCTTTCTCAAAGCTAACACACTACCACTTGAGCCCAGGACCACTTCTGGCTTTTTCTATGTATGTGGTACCTAGGAATCAAATCTTGATCTTCGTGCATGCTAGATAAGCACTCTACCACAAGGCCAAACTCCCGGCCAGAAACATGTATCTCCTTTTACTGAGTGGACCTGTATTATAATCACAGTGTCTCTTCCAAAAACTACAGAAGTCTATCAGAAGCTGAAACATACCGTGTACCAGTAAATAGGAGTTGATAGCTGTGTGTCATTAACCTAAATTAGGTGGCCGCTATACAACACTCCCCATCACAGGACAGATGGGAAGACAAAATAACAGGTAACTTGAAAGGACTAATACCAATGACTTAAATATGGTGAAAATTTAAACATACATGTCATGTACAGATTCTATCTGATATCCGAGGTGACATTCAGAAAAAGGGAAATGTAGGTCCTACCCAGTAATAAGAAATAAACGGGCAAAAATTAATTTAGACTCTATATGTTAAATGAAGGGAAAAGTAGATTTAAAAAAAAGGAAAAGGAGCCATACTCAGGTGGATCATGCCTATAATCCTAGCTACTTGCAAGCTAAAAATCTGAGTACAATGAAAAAAACTCAGAAGTAGAGGAGTGGCACAAAAGATAACACCAGCCACCAGCTCTGAGGGAAAAAGACAAGTGAGAATTCAAGTCTTTGAATTCAAGTCACAGCGCCCTCAACAACAATAACAACAACTAAAAGAATGAAAAAAAAAAGTTAAGGAGGAAAATTCATTAAAAAGTTCTAGTACAAAGTATATCCTACACAATTAAGAGGGAAGAGGATTAACAAGGGAAGATGGGTAAAAACATTGAAAGGAGCAACATTGATCAAGATATATTGTATTCAGAGGGTGTGGGGGGGGAGGGAAATGGGTACCAAGACATGTGAAAGGGTATCAATGTATGTGAATTAATGCACTTTCTATCTGGCAAATATCATGTAACCCTTTTACTAATTACAATAAAAAATGCAAAAAAAAATAAAAAATAAAAAAATAAAAAGATATATTGTATTCACACACTGCTTTGTCAAATGGCAACTCCTTTGTGCAACTACTTAAAGATAGTAATAAAAATAATTTATGGCTGCAAACATTTTTTAAAAAAATTAGAAAAGGCAAAAAAACCCAGCAAAAGTCTCTAATCTATAATCAAGATAATCTGCCTAGAGTACTTGAGAGAGTGCACCTGTTTGCAGCTCTCAGTGAGGAAATAAAAAGTTACTTTGATGGAAAATAGTTGAAGACAAAACAATGGCTATGCCAAATCTTGACAACAGAGTGCTTGCCCTTTGTCTCTCCTTCATTTAGTGGAGGATCCCGATTTGTGCCTGCACTGACAGTGGAGGGCTCGACTGTGTGTGGTCAGTTCTCCAGAGTCAAACAAGCATGTAGAGAGACACCATCAATCCAATTAAAACATGACTCACTATTAAGAATCCAACAAAGCACAGAGTGGAAAATATCAAAGCATTAAGACCTCATCTTACAGCTGGAGATGTTTAGTGGTCAGTTTTTTACATAAAAAGATAGAGAGATAATAAAGATGAAGGGCCATCACATATAGTAAGGACACACAGCAAGGACAAGAGATGTCAGTCACAGAAAAGTGTAAACAGAAGGGAGCCAAATACCCAGCCAGAATATCTGGGCACTCTGGTAAGAGAGAGAGGGAGAGAGAGGGAGAAGGAGAGAGAGAGAGAGAGAGAGAGAGAGAGAGAGAGAGAGAGAGAGAGAGAGAGAGAGAGAGAGAGACAGAGAGAGAGACAGAGAGACAGAGAGAGACAGAGAGAGAGACAGAGAGAGAGAGACAGAGAGAGAGACAGAGAGAGAGAGAGAGACAGAGAGAGAGAGACAGAGACAGAGACAGAGTCAGACAGAGAGAGAGAGAGAGACAGACAGAGAGCTGTTCCACAAGGCTTAAACTCAGGGCTTAGGCACTATCCCTGAGCTTTTATTTTCATATATTTTTTTATTGTAATTCATAGAAGGGTTACATTACATTCATCAGATAGAAGGTGCATTACTAAGCAAATATTGATACCCTTTCTCATGTCTTGGTCCCCATTTCCCTTCCCCCACCCCCACTCCTCATCTTGTTTTCCCCCTTTCCCTATTCTATTTCAAATAACCAAATAAGCATATATACAATATATCAGATGACAAGGTGAAATACTGTAACAATATGAGATAGCCAAGGGACAGCAAAAGAGGTGAGAGATAACATAGTACATTAAGGACAACAATCACTCATTAGATGGCTTTTGTTTCTATATCCTGGAGGTCCTTTCATTTAGCATCATACTATATGGCCTTATGTATCTAGGTTTATAGACATGAACTACCAGCAGTCCACTGGGTAACACAAAACATTCTTGGGTGTCTCTCTATTGTCATCTACATAGAAGACAAGGTTGTTTATCAGAAGGAAAACCAAAACAGAAGGTTGAATGAAAAAGAGGAGTGCTGTCGCCAAGAAAGGTAATATTATGCACAGACCTGGGCAAAGGCAAGAGATGAGGAAGCTTTTCTTCTTCCTGTTCAGGGAGTAGGGGAGCTGTAGTGGCCAACCCTATTGCTAGGCTAAAAGAGGAAATAACAAACAAAATTGCTCTGTGTGTGTGTGTGTGTGTGTGTGTGTGTGTGTGTGTGTAGTCCATGGTAGGAAGGACAATCTTGTTCCTCTTTCTACAGGAAGAGAAAGAGGTCAAGAGAGGTCTACCCTGAAATTTTAAATTATCAGTCACAAAAAGAAATACAGACCAGGCACAGGTGGCTCAAGCCTGTACTCCTAGCTGTTCAGGAAGCTGAGATCTGAGAGTTGTGATTTGAAGCCAGATGGGTTAGGAAAATCCAGGGGATTTTTTTAATCTCCAATAATCCACCAAGAAAGCTAGAAGTGGAATTGTGGCTTAAGTGGGTGCAAAAAAGTCAAGAACAGTGCTTAGTCCCCACCCCCAAGTTCAAGCTCCAGGACCAGTGTGTACACGCATGTGAATGCACATGCACGCTTGCGCACTCGCGCGCACGCACACACACACACACACACACACACACACACACACGCGCGCGCGCAACAGAATACAGGGCTGGGGAAACAGTTTAGTGTAAAGTGCAAAGCCATGGACTCTATTCCAGGCATCTCCCCCCATAAGAAAAAAAGAAGAGCAAGCGGGAGAGAGAGGACAGTAAAAACCCTCATGAAGTGTCAGGGTACAGGGAGCTAAAAAATGAAGGACACCATTCAAGTTGTAATGAGTTGTACCTGAGCCTACCTTGAACAAGTAGTCTAAAGGATGTTTACTTATTCAACAGGTATGAGCCAGGACAAGCCATGATGTATTCAAGATCATCTAGGCCAACAATGTGATCTGGTGGCTCAATGTTCCTAACCCCATTTTCCTGCTCCCCATTCCCAGCTGGTATGGAATAAAACTGATATAGCTTAGCTCATTAATAGGAAATATAATCCCTATAAACAGGAAATAGCTGTTATGTACATAACCATTCTCTTCCTTGGATGCCCCCATGAAAGCAAGTGTAGACCACAGATTTAGTGGTATAAAAATTAGATACTTAAAAAGGGCAAGATTATGAGGTTTGCTCAAAAGAAAACAAAAACAGGGTTTTCCTGGACTGACCTCTACCTTCAGACAGTCTTGACATGTGCTCAATAGCCTCAATTTTTCTAAGGATCAAGTATACCCGAATAACATTTGAAACTATGAATAACAAACAAGCACTCTCGAGATCCAGGCAAGAAAACAAGTCATGTTTTGTTTTAGCCACACCAGTGGGAGAAGACAGAAAGCTTTTAGGAAAATTGTCATTTTACCAACACATCAAACAAGTTACAAAACGGCAATTCCCAAAGTATGTTTCTGTAGAGCATTCAACCAGAAGATGATGCATAAAAAGAGTTCTTTGAATCTATTAAAGCTGAGAGATGCCTAACCATATGCTCCTCTTTAAAAGATCCACTGCAAATATCAAAAGGCTGTGAGAAATCCCGCAGGAAAGAAACTTATTTGATGGTGTTCAACTCAAACTTCTTAAGACTTCCTGACCACCAAAGTCTTTTCCTACACTCTGAAAACACATTAAGTGTTGTCCTACAGACCACCGAAGTCCTATATAGTCTCCTGGCAGGTTACACATACACACTGGAGTGAAGCTGAAGTGGCAAAAGAGAGAAAAGAATTCCGTGGAGGCAGGTGCCTCCAAATCATGAAGGCAAAAAAGGAAGACAGATGGTGAAGAGAGGGTCACTGGAGTGACAAATCCATGGAGAACAGATGTGTTCTTAATCACAAGGAAAGACTGGAGGGGGTGGCAGGCATGGGCCAATCTTCTAGGCTAAGACACCCCAGTGAGATTGTGGCTTTAACTCTGTTTTGTAGTCACTTGGAACCAACTATCGATTATATAATACCACCTTAAAAAAGGATTTAAAATAATCTAGTGAACTGGATTTCACGTATGGTGCAACTTCAAAGAATGTCACAGGGCAGCTAATGGAATGGAGAGCTGCACAAACCTCTCTTGGATCTCCACAGCCATGCACTCGATACCATGCCCATCACAAATCCAGGTTCAATGTAAGTAACCACACATACAACAACCAGCAAAATCGGATGGGGGTGTCCAGTTTCCATGGACTTCTGACTCTGAGAACCTGTGGAAGTTAGTAGCTGTGCTCCTATCCATTTACAGATGGGAAAACTTACAGAGATAAAGCATTGCCTCAAATACTTTATATGCAAAAAGATGGTATTCACACGAATAGTTCAATCTAGGAATCTTTGCCAAATAATAGCATAAATTTGGGGAAGCAGCATAGACTATTAGGGAACAGGGTGACCTTTTTCCCTACACCCAAAGCTTCGCGTTTCAGGTCTCAGCTTGTTTGTCAGAGAAATGAGAATGATACGGACTGAATGATAAAAGAATCATGGAGAGGTTCACAATTAGGTTTATGCAATAAGCTATTCGACATTACACACTTGGAACTTGTCTAGTAGACCATCAGCTGAAAACTGTGTTAGGTGATGTGTGCTTTGAGCTTCACTGTAGTAATCACTTCACAATGCACATAACCATGATATCAAAGTACCCCATAAATATGCACCATTTTTATTTGCCAAACAAACCTCAATGGACATGGAAAAATTAAATACACACACCAAATTTTATGCACGCTGCAAACGAAGAGATTTATTTCTCTAATAATGGTACAGTCCAAAGGTGGATGGATATTCTGAGATTTGTGGTTTACTATTTGAGACCACCTTACAATGTCACAGCCT
Source organism: Megascapheus bottae (assembly GCF_031878675.1). Lineage (NCBI taxonomy): Eukaryota > Metazoa > Chordata > Mammalia > Rodentia > Geomyidae > Megascapheus > Megascapheus bottae. Next base: position 27,296,783 of record NC_143547.1, read on the forward strand.
CATCACAATGGGATTGTTAAAATGGTACTATATGAATGGTGTGCAAATGCTTATAAATCCAGGTAGGCAACTGGCCCCATCAAGCTAGAATACACTTCTTTTAAAAGTATTGTTTACAGTATATTCTATTTCAACTTTGCTTTCTCATCTTTCATCCACCCCATTTCCTAGGTAAATGGAATCCTAAACTTACATTCTGAGTCATAAGTAAAATCTATATTGAGCACCGTAAGAAACTACCAATTTGTCTTCCAAAATATTTGGAACACTGAGCATTCTCTACATGCTCAATCAATACTTTTGAATTTTACCAATTCCAGCAGTTGGAGTTTTATATTGTACCCTAATGACTAAGCATGGGCCCCTCCATTCTCTTTGGTAAAGCAATTATCAATTCAGGTTCTGCAGCCATTTAAAATTTTTCATTTTTTGCCAGTCCTGGGTCTTTAACAACTCAGGGCCTGGGCACTGTCCTTGGGCTTTCTCAAGGCTAACACTCTACCATTTGAGCCACAGTACCACTTCCGCCCTTTTCCTCGCATGTGGTACCATGTAGTGCATGTGAGGAGTCCAACCCAGGGCTTCATGCGTGCTAGGCGAGCACTCTACCACTAGGCTATGCTCCTGGCTCCAAATTTTGTTGCTTTTAACTACCAACTCAATCAAAACATTTACATAACATTTCACATGGCGCTCAATAGGCTAAAATTCCCAAGCTTATTTCTAAAACCTACTGGATTAAGATATTCTTGCTACCACAAACTTGACGTGCATTGAAAGCTTGACAAGAGATCTAATTATTTCAATTAGTATTACTGCTAAAACTAACTACACAGGTTCAGAATCTTTTACCCACTTGCTTTTGTGGCATCAAATCACCTTAGTTATTTCTCATTGGATTAAATCGCTGTCCCTCCACCACATTACACACACATCCCACTAATTATACTTCAGTCTCTAGTCCCACGTATTCCATTTTACACAAATACTTTCTTTTGTCAAATGTGGGCCCATGTTGAAAAGTGATGAAGGTCAAACCTTCTATCCTGTTGTTGTGTGTGCAAATAGTAGCAGTACAACCCAATTCCCCTCTGCAATCTGTAAAGGAGGCTGGATTGGAGATCAGCTTCCTGGCTCTGATTTTTTCTTAATTTTACTGTCGGGTTAATGTATATAGAAGTGTTACAATTACACCTATCAGGTATTAGGCATTACTTCTCGCATAGTGATACCCCTTCTCATGTTTTTGCCCCTCAACCCCCAATCATCTTGTTTTTCCCCTTCCCTACCCTATTTCACATAAACAAATAAGCGTATATGCAATATGAGATTAACTATAAGGGCAACAAAAGAGAACAGAAATAACATGGTACATTAAGAACAACAATCATACAAGATAAAGCTCTTGTTTCCATATAGTGGAGTTCCTTTCATTTACAGTCATCCTGTATGACCTTTATGTACCTAGGTTTTGAGCTATTGTAATCCTCTGCTAGGAGAGTCCTAGATGTGTACTAATTATTACAAATGAGGGAAACCATGGAGCCTATGCTTTGAGGAAAAGCAGGCCTGGTTCTGTTGTATAGCACCATGGGTTCCCAATTCAATTGTTTCAGTTGATGTGGGTTTCCTTTTAGATGCCTGGAAAATGACTCTGCTGACCACATCCACATTCTGAAATAGTTTTTGAGAACTTGTAACTGAACTGCAGGAACTGACTCATGTTGCAGGGTCTGGCTAGCCACCACAATCATTTCAGAAGAGACTCGAGTCAAAGGCAGAAATAGCAAGGTTTCCGAACATAAGCAGCAAGTTATCTCCATTTCTATGGAGGGTGACAAGGAGGGAAATCCCCAGGGGTGTGTGTGTGTGTGTGTGTGTGTGTGTGTGTGTGTGTGTGCAGGGAACAAAATGGTTCAAGCTCTAAGAGACCAAGTGTGAAATTCACCTTGGAAGGAAGAACTAACGAGAATACACTAATGAGAAAACAAACATGTAAGCCCTCAAGGCAAGAAGAAAGCTATTGCATATAGAAGTAGACATATATAGACTTACTTAAGATGGTGCCTTCAGGGGGTGGGGGGCAGGGAAATGGGGACCAAAACATGAGAAAGGGTATCAATGCTTGTGAAGTAATGCACCTTCCATCTGGTGGATACAATACAACCCTTCTATTAATTACAATAAAAATATATGACAAAAAGATGGTGCCTTCAAACGTGTTTACTGAATTTCTTGTCCTGACATCGAGGGCAGGGGGACACTCAGTAAGTAAGTCATAGCCTGCCCTTGTATCCCAGAACTTAAGCAGGAACAGAATATATCCAGGATCCCAGGAAGAGCCAAGGACTGACATCCAGCTTAAAACAGACACATATTGGCTCAAAATACTATAGTTTTCAATTCCAAATGCAGTTCATCTAAGAGGTCAGGGATCAGTTCCCTCTGAAACTTATTTTACAAGAGTTCCTGGGTCAGGGCAAACTCTACCCTTCTCCACACTATACTACTCCATTTCTCTTCCCCACAAGTGAAACTGATTCAGTCAGTCAGTTTCAGCCATAGTCAGGGAGGAAATCTGGTCCAGTTGAACTAAACTATAAATGACACAGCCTCTTTTCTGCAGGTGGGTCCCCAACTTAGGAGGATATGAGGGCTAACCCCAAAACATCACTCACTAGTAGAAAGGCAGGCTTGGTGGGGAAAAAATAGATAAACCCAGACAAGACCTAGAAAGAGATACCAAGATTCTGCTAAGCTATATGTCGTCAGGTCTGGCCACATGCTCCAGATGTTGAGATAATGAAATGTGTATGTGCTAGATGTCTCTTAACCTGCAAACTCCCAGATAACAGCAATTATATACCCCTCATACAAAACATACTTTTACTATCAGGAGCTAGAGCCTCTTACTAGCAATGAACTCATAAGATGAATATCTTATTGCATAAACCTAATTGAGAAAAGAAACAGCTTCTCTATAACCTACTTGCCATCAGAAAATAAGGTTTTTGTTTTTTGTTTTTTGCCAGTCCTGGGCTTGAGCTCAGGGCCTGAGCACTGTCCTTGGCCTTTCTCAAGGATAGAGCTCTACCACTTGAGCCTCAGCACCACTTCCAGCTTTTTTGTATATATGTGGTACCAAGGAATCGAACCCGGGTCTTCGCTCATGCTAGGCAAGCACTTTAACCACTAGGCCAAACTCCCAGCCCTAAGGTTTTTTTTTTTTATTAAGACAAAGAATGTCAAACACAATGGGAAGAAAGACAAAACTGACCATTCATGACCATTTATCAACCTAACCTAGCCCAACTGGCCCTTATTTGATCTCACACACAGAAAAGGCACCGAGGTGAAGGACTTTTAGTGTAGAGACTATCTGGCTTGTTTAATTTTAAATTCAGGCTAGCATTTTCTATCACAGGCCCCTTATCTGCCTACTAGCAACACACATTTCACATTTCCAAGTAAAAGATGGCCTTTAAACTGCCTTTTCTGTTGAAGCCATAAGATGATAGAAGGAGCCTGGTTTCCAGAGGAAGATGCTTAAAGACTTTAGTCAATCTGTGAAGTGAGTATTGCCTTAACAATGGCAAACGATCAAGTAAATGGCACAGTTACTAAGGTAAAATGAACAGAAAATGAGTGAATTAATGGCTACGTCTTACCTCCCAGCAGAATCTCAACTTGACCCTTCTTTTTTCTTTTTGAACGTCTTGAATGATCATATGGAAAATCTGAATGGGAAAAAAAACTAAATAAATGAAGGAACAAAGGGTAAGATTAATTACTATGACCACCTAGTGGTGGACTCAATCTAAAATCAAGGAAACTTTTAAAGAGATTTCCAAGCACTTTAGGTCTATGGGCCAGTTTAGCCTGCCTATGACTTCTAATTGTTAACCTATATTTGAAATAAGAGGCAGCGCTGATAGAGACCCCTTTCCCATAGTTTGAAAATAAAGTCCTCTAAACAGAAAGTTTTATGTGCCTAAGATGCCTTCTTCTAATTCTTTACTTATTATTAGCCTTGCCCCTATAGAAAGTACCTACAACCTAGATAAAACTATTCATTTGGAAGAAAATATTAGTAAATACAGATTTTTCATTTAACCTTTCTATACATTATTTCTATCCCACAGACAAAAAACTCCACAAATGCTGATCAAGTGCATCACCAACGTCTAAATGTTCATGTACTTTTCCCCCACTTTCAAGTGAAATCATTAGAGGAAAAGAAATAGGGGAAATCACATGAGTAGATTTTTCAGAGCATATGTGATTAACTGAACACAAGGAATTTCCCGCTTGGCCTTCAGTGGCCTAAATTAGAACTCATAAAACACAAATGACTAAGACAACTTCCATTGATATGTGAAATAAGGAGAGAAAGTCAGTTCTGTATTTCAATAATGAGAGTGTCAGATCTGCAAGATAAGACACTTTGGGACAGAAATGAGCAACCACCAAAACTTTCTGGTTCAATCCATTCTCACTCTGCTTTTCTGCCCTAAGTAGTTACCACCTGAACTGGCCACAACCTAGCTGGATTAGATGGTTTCCACAAAGGAACAGTGTCCCTAAGTCTATTTGCCTGTGTGCCTTGATGTCCTCATCTGTAAAAGGAGCTCGGTAACTGTGCCATCAGGCTGCCATGAAGATTGAACAGGTTGGTGGAGTTTAGTGCCATTACAACAGCATCAATCTGAGGGCAGGAAATGGCTGCCACCCTAATGGTTGCTTTGTTTAATAAGATATCCAAAGTTCATATAACATAGCACGTACACACAGGCCTGGTTACCAAACTGAAAGGATTTGGGAAGGGAACACAGTATTTTTAAAATGCCACTCATGTAGGTTCTTCAATATGAGCATTACATGCGCAATCTTGCACAATTCCTCTAGGACCTACTTCTGATGCTTCTCACTAAGGGGCTCAGAGAAACAAAAGAATTTGCTCACTCAACTAACAATGGGTAAAGTGCACTGCAAGCACAAGTTCAATGGATGAGATGTGGCTGTGGGAACTACTGCTGTGGACTTCATACTCACCGGTAAAGGTGTAGAGGTTGAGAGACCAGGTAATTTGAACAGCATAGCTAATAAAATGTATGAGACTTGTACATCTTCATTTTGTTTCTCAAATACTTTTCCAAGGTGGGTGAAGCATTACCAGAATTGGAATCTCAGTCTACTGAGCTATCACTTGAGCCCATGCTTCCAGTTCAGCTTTTTGTTGTTAGTTTGGAGATGGAGTCTCTGAAGCCTTTTCTGCCAGATATACAACTCAGCCCTCTAGATCTCAGATTACAGATTTGAGCTACTGGCATCTGGCTACAAATAAAGGTATTGCTACAAAGGAAAAAAAAAGGCTCTATACATCTTACACCTTAGTTTGCACTGCTTCTGGCCTTATACCTACAGAGTCTCTCCTCTTTTTGGTATCTTATTACTTGCTAGTTGAGCAAAGTAATCTATTGCTTAAGTCATGCCTCAGCCCTCATCTCTTTTAAAGAAAGGCAGTTTGGGAACTAGTGACTCATGCTTGAAATCCTAGCTACCAAGGAAGCTGAAAAGAGATTATGGTTCAAAGTCAGGAGAAGCAGCGAAGTTCTCAAGGAAGAAATAGCAAAACACTGGCCTGGAAGTGTGGATAAAGTGATACAGCAATAGGCTAACATGCATGATGCCCTGATTTAAAACCCCAGTGTCACCGAAAAGAGATAGCAGGTTAACTCAAGTGACAGTGTGCTTTCAAGCAGAACAAGCGAATTCAAGGCAACTAAAAGCTTCCATGCAGAAAAGGAGAATTCATTTAAGTAAAATTTTTGCTTGCTTTTCAGAATCAATGATTCCATCTGTATCTCAGAAAACTACTTAAACTTTTTTTTTAAAGCAAGTCATCATTTTTTCACTGCTTAAAAGAGAATTGAAGCAAAAATACTTATCTAGTTTACTACAGTTAAAGAAACCAATGACTTGGCCGGGAGTTTGGCCTAGTGGTAGAGTGCTTGCCTAGCACGCAGGAAGACCCAGGTTTGATTCCTCAGTACCACATACATAGAAAAAAAGCCAGAAGTGGTGCTGAGGCTCAAGTAGTAGAGGTCCAGCCTTGAGAAAGTCCAAGAACAGTGCTCAGACCCTGAGCTCAAGCCCAGGACTGGCAAAAAAAAAGAAACCTATGACTCAATCATTACACTGACTTACTAAAGCATCTTACATACAACTTTTATGTCAATCTAATTGGTTCCATTAAAAAATAAAAAAGGAAATCAACTATAATGATATATTTATATAACCATAGTTTGCAGTCAATATCGTATGTGTGTTATGCTTTGTTTCAGATTAGTCTAAGTACTTGGGAATGAATTACAGTAATTATAACAGTGACAGATAACAGGTTACAGTTGAGGATTTAAACTAAAGCTAGTAAATGTGCAAGACTACAATCATATATTTCAAGGTAAGTATTATCTGTGGGCTTCAGATGTTTTAGTTTAAATACATGTTCTAAAACAGTTTCCAGTTCCATCTAAATGGAAGGTGGTTCATAAAAACGGACCTTTTTTCCTTTCTCCTTAAGTGATTTAGAATTTCGCTGATGTCAATTAAAACACGAAATTATCTTTAATTTCAAAATTTCCAAATATAACCAGTAATTGAATTCAAATCTGACCCAGTTTCCTCGCTATCATATATTCTCTATATTTTCTAAGTTCTGACTGTATGATCAGAAAAGGTTAAGTAAGTTTTCATGATTAAGAATATAAAAACAATTAATTGAAAGAAAACTCCCATAGGCAACACTTCATAATTTATAGCAGTCTGAAGTTGGTAGGAGGGAATGAGTTTGGAGACATGTCAAAGAAATACATTTAGAATCTTTGAATTTGTTTGAAGATATTGATATTAGTACTGTTTAACCATAAAAAGTAGCATATACAATGTTAGAAGGAGAGAAGTTCTAAAAAGAAAACAAGCATGAGGATAGGGAAGAAAATCAGAGTATAGGAGGTTGCCAACAGTTTAGAACAGTTATTTTAAGCCCTAGAAGTACACAGAGGCTGTAGAGACCCCTTCTATACTTTACTAAGAACTATGATGAAAAATATCCTTCTATACATTCAAACATGTAGGCTATTTCCATAGGTGCCTGATTCCTCAAAAGCATTTTCAGTACTCAGCACAACTTCAATGGGAACAGTCATTCACTCCTACTTCTCCTTGACACCCTTAAACTTCCTGCTGGGGAAGGGCTTACACAATGCCTTCACACTACACGAGAAAATTTCCCTGGGGTTAAGAAAATAGTTACTTCCTCTGTCATAATTTTTCAAGTTTCAAAAAGTCAGCCTGATTTATGGACGGAGGTCAAATCCCTGGAAGGCCCAATTCCCTCTCAGGTATCTATCTGGTAATGACCACAGTGGTGAGATAATCAGCTTCTGATGACACCAGGCAAAAGGTGCCCAGAAATAAAGGAAGCAGCTGAAACACCCTTCGTACTCAGTCAGGGGTTCCAGTGCCTCCCTTTCTTATCTGAATCAGACTCATTAAGAGCTGACTGCAGCCAAAACTGAAGGCTTTCAAAATATGGCTCCACTCTTTCCTTCCTTCCTTTGTGATTTTGGGCAATTTACTTTAGCTCCCTGTACATGGATTATCCAAGTCAAAAGGGAGATATTTTTTTAGCAGCTGAAAATGTTAATGCATGTAGAAAATTTCATTTTGACGTTTACAGTTACATTTATAGTTACTGCGTACCTACTATGTGTCAAACAAATTTGAAACCATGCCTGGCATATATGTACTAAATGAATGAAGGTCCTCAAACCCCATCAATCACAGAATTAGATCCCATCAGTTCTGTGGTCAAATATACAGACTTTCAGTCTTAACTTCAGTTCAGGTCAGACTATGCTACCAGTTTGTTAAATAAACTTATTTTTGGTATTTGTTTTCAGACTGTCCCCCTTTTATGTTCAGAAGAGGCAAAATGCACTAATATTTTTTTCATTGCTAACTTCGAAAGGTGATGGTGACAAAACAAATAAGTCAAAACTATTTAGGGGAAAAAAATAGGAAGCCCTTCAGACATGGAAAGTCCTCAACTGCAAAATTAATCAATGCCACCTAGTAGTCTAAACAATCCTTCCACTATAATACAACATTTTACAGATCCCAGTCCACCAATCCATTTCTAATAACAAGTCTCAAACAATCTTTTAAAGATTTTTTGAAGTAATTTCTTAATGTAAGATGTTTCATCACTGTTTTAATAGCACCACCTTTTTTTCACATGCCAAAAAAGGGCAATTGAATGACAAGAGAATGACTTAAAAACATGTGCCTTGCAAGAACACAGAACCCTCTGTATCCAGCCTAAGGGAGAGGAATAAATGTTATGCCGAAGTGGGAAAACCATCCTGTTGCTACCAAAGGAATTTTCTCTACGTTGCAAATGAAGGAAACATTTGCAAACTCTTGAAGAGCTAGCTATACAATAACTGGTTCAAGATGTTCTCACTGCTGGTCAGTCAAAGGATTTGCACAAACCCAGGGAAGCTAACTTTTCCTACCTTTATTACCCCCATATGGGATTATTTATTTTCCATCTTTTCTGACTGCTTTCCATTGATTTTTATATTATATTAAAGTATTGCTCTGTTCAAGATCTATGTTTGCCACTCTTCCCATGGTGAGCCAGTACACAAATGCAAAGTCAGGAGAACATGAAAGGAAGGGAGATACTTATATTGTTTCATGAGTTTTTTTCCCCTTCTCATTATCCTCCTACTCGGTGAGACTGTAGTGGGAGGTCTGAATGACATTTCCAAATGGGAGAAGTTAAAGCTACATTTCAACACCCAACCACTCAGTTGTCATAGGAACAACACCGTGAGCCTTATCTGGGCCTGAACAGTCACTTGCTTTCCTTTAAATCCAGTATGTACACACACACACACACACACACACACACACACACACACACCCATGAAGAACAATTTAATTGGACAAAGCTGTATACCACACCAAAAAAAAGGAAGAAAATAAGCCCAAAGGAAAAGTGTTCCTGAACATGCAATTATCAAATACTCTTAGAGAAATTGTTTGCAAAGACAAAGAAAACATATGCATGCCATTACTAGCTTTTTATAGAGTATACAAAAATGCTAATACATGCAGTGATCCCCCCAGGGGGGATTCAGGGCAATGGTATGTCATTTATTTTAGATATATATAAAAAATAATAAATTAAAAACAGAAGAGTGGCAAATAGAATTGAAAGCACGGGGTTCTCAAATAATTCTTCTGGGATATATTTTCTAACATTTACTGTTCCAACCTACTTCTAATACATTTCTATCACTTGATACAATGGCTTCTAAAGGCAGGAGAGAAATGTAAAATTTGAGAACAAGGCTCTTTTTCCATCAAGCATGGAAGTATTTTAGCCCTACTGTTAAATCACCATGTTTCACCGAATTATTTACAGGCAATACAAAGCTGAAAATAATGGAGTAAGTGCATACACACATGCTAGCAGGAGGGTGCAAATGATCCAGAAAGACCTCCAGACTTCATCATCAGTTTTCTGTCCTTAAGACTAAAGCCTCTCAATTCACATGCTTTATTTTGGAGGGGGAGGTACCACTTTGAACTTCCATCCCTTTATCACCAACAGGGAGAAACTCCAATTATCACCATCCTCTTTTAGATTGTCTTTTTTAAGGTAACCACTGGAGATTTTCTAAGCAGTGGAACAGGAATCAAAACTCAGAAATATAAATTTAACCTGGAGTTTAGTCTAAGGTACTTCAAAAAGAAAACAATACTAATACATCCTGTGTAATCCAAAACATAATTCTGTTAATAAATTTTCATCATATACTCACAGTCATAAATGGAACTAGCCCACATTGCATACACAATTGCTACCAGTTAAAGACAAGGTATTCTTTTCCCATTTAATTCTTTAAGTAGATATCACATGCTTACTGCTATTGACTAATAAGAAACTTTAAAAGAAAAAATATGTAGGCATCCACTATTCTTTTTTATTCTGTTTAACCTCTTGCATACAATCTTTCTTAAACTTAACTCAATAAATCAGGCATTTATGCTTAATTTAAAAAATTGCATTTTTATAGTTCATGAGCAAGATTATTATGTAAGTGCAAGTATTCTAGGCTTTACTGAATTTTTTCTGGAAACCATAAACATGAGAGATTCAAGATTAGAAAACTAAAATTCAGGTTTTAGACAGGCAAGGCTGGCAGACACATGCACACGAAACCATTAAGTATTGCTCATCACAATCTCATACTATATAATGGACCATATATAATAACCAACCTTTTGCTTCATCATGTAATCACTAGAACAATCTTAAATGCTATGACACCAATATTAAAAAGAAAAGAAAAAGGGAAGAAACAGCTATTACCATCCTCTTCTGTTCTTATACCCTCGGGAGAAGTTGTCGATTTGACTTCTGATGCAGTACTTCAACTTTCGTTTTGTAAAGTTCCAATTAAATAAATACTTGACAGCCTAAAATAGAGGGAGGCAAAGAAAACAAGTGGGCTTAATTCTGAAAGCCTTTTTTCAAGTTCATATATGCTGTTCAGACTAAATGCAAATCCATAACCATGAAAAGTTAATACCACACACTCCAACTTGATCAAACAGTTTGGATTTCATGCTCCGCTTTCCCCCACCAAAAAAAGGGGGAAACAAAGTTTAAAAAGCAAGCGCTACTTGAATTAGCCAGATTCTGCTAAACTGCTATCACCACTCTCAATTTTCTTAATTACCTGCCTTCATCACAGCCTTTATGTGCAGACTGGGGCTCAAAGTTTATGCCTTCCCTCTTCCACACAGTTGTTAGGGGGTCTGTGAACAATTTTGCAATTCCCACACAAACCATATGATATCTATTAGGGAGCAATGCCACTTTTCACTTACCAGTTCTGGATAAAGCAGTGTTTCCTGGTGACAGAATGTAGCTGCTTCCGTTCATTTGCTAAAACTCCCTCTTTGCAGCTTGATAAATCTGATTAGATCTGTCTTTGTTCCACAATCACACGAGGCACTTTTACCAACCAAGTTTTCCAAAACAATTATCTGCGTTTTCATTCCTGTGACAAAACAAATTAGAGCAAGAAAAGGGGGAAATGGGGAGTGAGTCCACACCAAATTCCTGGCAATGATTTTCAACTGCATTTTTCTGCGTTTAATCAGTAAGCTGCATTAAAGTGACAGTTACCGGTTCAGGAAGCCAGTTTGATCAAGTCAGCCACTAACAGTATGCATGTCTTACAATGGTGTGCAGAGCCCAAGAAAACCATTGTTGGTCATCAACCACATGCAGCTGGAACCACTGGTCAGACACCCCCCCCAACACACACCTTGTTGAGCAGCAAGCTGGAGAGCAGTCAGACTGGACAGTCAACTGACACAGGACTTCTTATAGGGACCTAACAATTAGCAGCTGACCAATCACAGCCAGTACCTTGTACCTAAGTCACATGACAGGGCAGTGCCTATGACTGTAAGATTTCTGAATTACTGGGGTTACACAAAGGACACTCATTCAGGAAAAGAAAAAAAAGCCCCAAGATGAAACAGAAAACACCCCAGCTGTGACAAGACAACTCCGGCTTTAAAACAAGAAACACCCCGAGCTTCACACAGCCCAGAGAAAGACCCACCACCAAGCCAGATAGAAATCAGAGGAATGTGTGGCATGTAACAAAAAAGAATCCCAAAGTAGAGGCTGCATTTACAAACCCACTTCAGTTACTAATCTATTCTTCACTCCCCTTCCTCTGTAGTTTCCCAGACAATTTTACATTCCAAACTTCATGTTCAAGGGGGGCAAATAAAAGCTCTAGTGAGTCTCGGCAGAGTCATCTCTCTAAGGAAAATTCAAATTTGTCACTTTTTCTAGTTCCCACATGAAATGTAAATTTTAAAAAAATAGTTGGACAAAGTAGACAAAAAATTAAGCATCATCAGGAAAAAATTTTTGATCTCTGTCTCTGGAGCCTATTTCATCAACTAGCTGCCAATTTATTTGTAGCACCTTCAATTTATCCCCTAAATACCTCTCATGTTCTAGGAAAACAACTCAATCATGAATAACACAACCATGTCACCAATCTCCAAAAAAAATAATGCAAAAGAAATCCAGGTACTTACAAGCAGTCTTCGCCCCCTCTTCTAACATGTGAAGTAAAAATATGCACTCAGCTTTACCATTCCAACCTAGCAGCCCTATTATAACTGAGAGAGGCTGCAAAAGCTCCTTCTCTGAGACAAGCTTGGAACACAGTGCTGCTTGCCATCCCCAATTTATGGAAGGAAGCATATGTCAAACAAACCAGGTGATGACTCAGACTGCCTCCCCCAGACACATTTCCCCTAGAATGGGAGGGTAGAATAAGGGCAACCTGTTTGGATGTGACTCAGTTTTATTAGATGGGTGGTAGCAGTTGACTTGACAAGCTCACATTTTTTTTCTTATCACTTGTACATTTAAGGGTCAGAATGCACATTCGTATAGGCTTAAAAACACGGGGCCTCAGAAACAAAAACCTGTGTGCCAATTTACATTTCAGAATTGTGCATTGTTAGTTTTATAATTAAGCTAATTAAACATCTGAATTTACATTACAGATAGAAATGCGTTTGAGACAATCAGGGTTTTTCCCCGTTTTCTTTTCCTTTTTTTGTCCCTACACAGTAGGAAATATCTCTCCCAGGAATTTTAGTTTTAATTCTCAAGCATAAGCCTTACATGGCAGACTCTGCAGGAAATGGTCAAAGAGATCCAAAAGCCATGTTGCAGTTTTCACTTTTGCATATACGGCAGTGTGCACACTAACGAGTTTCTCTCATACAAACACACAATTATATACCATAATCATACCAGACAAAATAGTCTCTGGGGATTTTTCATACAAACCTGCATACAAGCTGCAAGACAAAAATCTGAAAAATAAAGCATGACCCCAGTCTTTCTCTTCAATAAAAAGTTGTCTAGCCAGACAGGACAGGAGTGGCCTTTCACCGGGTAAATTGTTCTCAGGTATCATGGGGACAGGAACAACTTGATAAAAAGAAGAGTAATTCCTCGTATGAAAATTCTGGAAAGCTGGGCCCGTGCAGTTTAACTCCAGTTATCTCTTGCCAGCATACTTCCTTTAACCTTGAGCAAAGTCAGCAACTGGCATTTAATGTTGACTGTACTTTGATGGATAACTAGCTTTGTTATGATGTAGATAGAACACACATTCTATTTTTATGATCTAGAAATACCTTCACATATCAAATTCTCTCATAGAGATGAAGGTAGAAAAAAGGTATATATGCTAAAAAAATGTAAGGAAGTTAATTCACGAGTTGCTACTCCCTTTCCAAAAAGAATGTGTGCAAAATTTTATTGGAATAAAGATCACATTAAAATTTACATTGGTTTGTAGATATCCAATTTGTGCACAACTATCTGGAAGTACATTTCCAAATTACATTTTTGAAGTCTATTTTAATGACTTGCACATATTTCTCACCTAGTTATTAAAATTTACTCATACTTCAACAGGGATGTATTAATCTACTCAGTGACTTCTGAGTAACGTTTTATTGGCTTAAAGACAGTTTCCTATGATACACAGAGAACATAAAATCTATAATTACATGTCTTTCAATGGAAATAAACACAGGCTATGAAAAGAGAATGTTAATAAAATCAAACAAGTAAGACTGTTACATCTGAAAGGACCTATCATAGTTTTTTTTTAAAGACTAGCTTCTGGAGACAGATTTGAAGAGGTTTGAATCCTAAGCTGATATTTCCAGCTGTAGCACTTATTTGTGCCAAAATTATTACATGTAAGGGGTGAGACCAGTGCATGACAGATAATTCTGGAGTTCTACACAACTTAGTTGGTCCCAAAGTAACATTTTTGAATGAAGAAAACACAATTACATCAGGATTTTTGAATACCAGTACTGGACCTTGAACTCAGGACCTGAGTACTGTTCCTGAGCTTTTGTGTTCAAGGTTAGCACTCTACCACTTGAGCTGCAATTCTACCTCTGGCTTTTTTGGATGGTTAACTGGAGATAAGAGTCTTATAGTCTTTCCTGCATGGACCGATTTTGAACTGTGATCCTCAGATCTCATTGCCTGAGTAGGAGTCACTGACAATTTTATCACTTACAAAAATCATTTATAACTATTTTATTAATTGCCATAAGCACTAACCAATTGATCCATAAGGTATTTTTTCATAATGTGTCAGTGGCATAAACTGTCGTACCTATTCATTCCCAAAATTTGTTTGGGTCTTTCCCTCTAAACTTTTCAGAGGCTCCTTGGGCCAATGTAGATTACACCTGGAGATAATGGTGCAGGGTGATTGCTGAATCTAATGTCATGGCCTAGTTGGACCAGGAACTACTAACTATAGCCAGGAAAGAAGGTGAATTAATCACTCAGTTCTGTTGAGCACACAGCATATAGATTGAACACACAGTATATAGATCCTATACCAATAGGACCAATAATCAGAAGCTTGAGGTACACATCCACATCAGAGTATCTGAAGTGCACTGTTTCATTTCTCTACAGGGTCCTGACAGAAAACCCCAGCAATCCATTATCTACAAACAAGTTTCCATCGGAAAATTCTATGAAGCAGTTAAAGTATCCCACAAACGACAGCTAATGGTTTAGCTAATAGTTGGTAATAAACACTAATAGTAAGCAGGGTGTGGTGGCTCACTCCTGTAATCCTAGCTATTCAAGACACTGAGATCTGAGGATCGCAGTTCAAAGCCAGGCCAGGCACTAATGTCCTTGAGACTCTTATCTCAAGTTAACCACTAGAAAACAGGAAGTGGTACTGTGGATCAAGGGTAGGGTGGTAGCCTTGAGCTGAAGAGCTCGGGGACAGAGCCCGGGCCCAGAGTTAAGCCCCACGAGCAACAAAAAAGGGCAAAAGAAAATTAAAAAAAAAAAACAAAAACACTAATAGTATCCAATAATTCCCACAACATATTTGAAAAATGATGAAAAAACAAAAAAGAAGGCCAGCCACCAGACATCAATGAGACATAGGCAAGCTTTATAAATATGAACTCAGCACTACTTAGTCTGAAGGATCTGATCCAAGTTGATGCTTCCTACAAAACACAGTAACTCTTGTCTTTATCTGGCTCATGTTTCAGAGACAGACAGGAACAAAATGGGGGAATGATAGCAAAATGGGAAGGTGGCTGGGATTATATAGTAGTGCTAGGGGACGGAGACTCTTTGCAGCTGTATGGGAGCCTGGTTGAAGGATACATACAGACTTGATTCAACCACTAAGCAAAGGCTGCTTTGGGGATCCAACAGGAGATCCACAGGCCATGTTTGAAATACCAATAAAGCTATGGCTTAAGTGGTAAAGCATTAGCCTTGAATGACAAAGCTCAGTAACAGATCCCAGGCCCTAAGTTCAAGCCCCAGCATCAACACACACACACACACACACACACACGCACGCACGCACGCACGCACGCACGCACGCACGCACGCACGCACGCACGGACGCGTGCCCTAATGTAATACAACAGTAGCAGGTTTCTGAAATCAAAACCGGAGGTCAAGGTGAAGACAGGCAGCTGAGATTTAGTACTAGTACTGGGATAGACGTTGTTACCTATGGAGGCCTGAAAGACTCATTTCCTTTCTTTCTTACTTCATTTGGAGAATGGAGTTAGATGAAAGAGATGAGGGAGAAATTACTTACATTTTCACTCACACATCACTGCTTTTAATAATGATCACCATCACCATGAGCATACTAAGTGATTAATTCGCCCAGTCAGCAAGAGAATTTCCAAGGGGGGAGAAGGGGGAAGAGGCGTACTATCCCAGACTGCTAAGTCATTTGAAGGCAAATAGTCAACTTATTTTTATTTGTGTATATTTTTCATCAGTTACATTTTATAAGTGATCAGTATCATTTTCTAAGAAACCTGGTGTGGTGGTATGCATTTGTAATCCCAGCACTTGGGAAGCTACAGGAGGAGGACCACAAGTTCAAGGACAATCTGGGATACATTAAAAAGACCCTGTCTCCAAAAAGTAATAATCACCATCCATCTTTGGAGAGTTAGCTGCTCATCACTTTGGGATCCTAGCAAAGTACTCTGCTTCAACAATACCTTAACATTGCATATACTTTAAGGATTCCCAGTATTACAATATTCTTGTAGAAACCTCTATGCAGGCATGCTCACAGACTATATTTAGATGTATAGAGGACACACTGCGAGTACCTCTTTATGACACTGGCCTCTTTTCCAAGCTTTTCATCTTATATAACAAGGAGCTGCTTTGCCTGTCTTCCTAAAATGCCCTTAGAAAAGTTTTTTTATAAGTTGTCTTCTTTCCCCACCCATTTTAACTGACTCAATTTTTTTTTGATGGCAGCACCACTGGGTGGGAGGGAATAAGGGAGTGGGCAGGGTGGGAGAAAGGAAGGAGGAAGAAGGGGGAGCTGAATCACAGCCCTGTGAGTAATCTTAGGGTTTTTTTCCTTCCTAAGGGTATGAATCAAATTAAGCTTGTTTTGCTGTGGGTGAAGGAAGGGGAATATAATACCAGCGTGAATCAGAGCAATTATCAAATATGCGGCACTCACTAAAACTTAATTACAATCACTGCTTTCTCTCAAGTCTGCCAGTAAACGCCTCACCAGAGCATTTGTTAATCAATATAATCCTGGGCAAAAAAAGAAAAAGAAAAAAATTCCTAGAGTTTGAACTCAATTATCACCCTCTTCCCTTTAAAAATTTCCTTTTACATGTGAATATCAGAAACAGGAATTATTTCAGAGCTTCTGTGAGATAATCTTTGGCCCCAAGAGCTAAGTGTGAAAACAACTCAGATAATACGAGGGAGCAGACCAAGTTACATACTATAGGGCTACATCAAATACTGGTTTCACGAAAACAGCCACTAAGTAAAATGACTTTTAACCACAGCAAATGCCATTACAAAAGGAACACTACATGGAACAATGAACCCTTGGGGGGGGGGAAATGTGGGCATTCTGTCTTAACCCTGTGCTGTGAGGAAAAAAAATTGTCAAAATGAAACTTTTATCCTGCCTTAGACTGAAATAATTAAGTTCTCATAAATTTTAAGATTTTGCTAGAAATGACATTAAGAAAAGGATTGGTGCCAATAAATGTACGTATACTTACTATTTTGGGGAAAAATGGCTACCTAAAAGGGGAAAGGTTGGAACAAATATTATTTACTCCACCTAGGTAATTTCGAAAGCTCAAAACAAAAAGAAAAATATAGCTGCAGTGCTAGGAGTGGAACCTTATATGTGTAAGGCAAGTGTATTATCACTCAGCTATATCTCTGGATGCCACAAAGACTCCCCATTTTTAGCTACACAAACAAGCTTAAATGTACCTACCTACTCATGATTGCTGTTTTTTTTTATACTGGTACAGATATTCCATAGTAGGAAAATGTTCTCTGCAGATTTAGTGTCCTTACAGAATGGGCTACATACAAAAGGTTCAGAGAGGTATCATTACCATGTAAGGTTTTCCCAAGTTCATGTCCATTAGGACATTCATTGTGTTAGTGCATTACTGGATGACTCCAAAGACATGATTGCAAGACCACACTGAACAAGGTAAAGCTAACTTTTCTCTTTTTTTCTCTTCTTCCCCACCCTCCATCCTGTCTCTAGTCAGTTGTAGGGCTCTGTCCTGAGTTCTTTTGTTCAAGGCGAGTGTTGTACGACCACTTCCAGTTTCTGAGTGATTGGGTTAATAGGAAATTAAGAGTCTCAGGGGACTTTTCTGCCTAGGCGGGCTTCAAACTGCAATCCTCAGATCTCAGCATCCTGAGAAGCTATGATAATAGGCATGAGCCAACAGCATCAGGCTTCGGTTTCTATACATATCCCGAAATTGGGGCATTTTAATCTGCACTGGGTGCCTTTTGGAGACGCCCAAATCTCTAAATCTGCCTGTAATTTATAATATTAGGAAATCTTTGCCAACATTAAATTATACATAGCTTTGTCAATATGGGACTCTTACAAAATGCGCAAGATCAATTTTCTGGCTATCTCTAAGAAATTTGCTTTGCTAAGTTAATAAATTAAGGCCCAGGGGTGAGGGGCTGTTATTTCAAAACTTTACAGAGGACAATCTGAAGGTTCAGGAGTATCATAGAAGCTATGTGAAAACGAACCTAAAACTCAAGCATGCTGACAGTAACCTAGATTAATCTACCAAGATTAAAGTGGAAGAGCACTGTAGCCAAGCCAACATGTACAACATGGATCTGATAAACAACAGGGGATGTGAAAGTAGCAACAAAGGCGGTTACCTAACTGGGAAGTGACAAAGTAATGGAGTCAAGAGATTAGCCATGAGGAGATAAGTCTATCAAGGTCCCAAGAAAATATAAATGACATCATCAAAGTCCAGTTACAAGGGATGAAAGATGATTTAGAGTGATCCAAAAAGGGCAAATCAACAAATGGGAACAAAAGATTAAAGACAGAGAAGTAAGAAAAGTAAAGGACTACTTCACTGGCAGAGTTCTATTTTAATAACCAGTTTGTTTCCAACTTTGTGCCTACCAAATCCCTACTGCCATAGTTCTCCTGTAGTGTGCCTCTGTGCTCAACCCCTAATTTACCTGAGCCATCATTATCCTCCCTCCAGGATGCAGCCACCACACAAAAACCTACAACCTCCAGAAAGGCAGCAAGCTGGTTAGTAACACAGCCCAAACAAAGCTATAGCAAAATTAATCCAGAAGTGGGAAGAAAAAAAAGTACCTATCAGAAAAGTGCTAGCATGAAAACTGGACTGAAGCCTAAACAGTAGAAGAGTTGGAAGAGGGACCAGGCAGGGATTGTAACAGAGGAGGTATGATACTCCCCCCACACTCCAATGATTGACTTTCCAACTGTGACATCAACCTATTTCAAGCTTTCAACAAACATTTTGAAAATTCTTTTTTTTAACTGTGCATTCCACTGCAACCAGGTCAAGATATTTTTTGCCAGTCCTAGGCCTTGAACTCAGGGCCTGAGCACTGTCCTTGTGCTTTCTCAAGGCTAGAGCTCCACCAGTTGAGCCACAGCACCACTTCTAGCTTTTTCCCCCCTACATATGCGGTACTGAGGAATCCAACCTGAGTCTTCATGCATGCTAGGCAAGCACTCTACCACTAGGCCAAACTCCCAGCCCTGGGTCAAGATGTTTTAAGCTAAAGTTATGAAGTACTCCATGTTATAATATACAGGTTTGATTGCTATAACACCCCAATCTTGTCTCACATCTTACAACCTATGATTCTCTTGAAATAAAGGGAGGTTGTTGGTTGTACAATATGACAAAACTATCCTTACTATTTCTATGTTCTAAAAGGTCTTTAGGAAAAAAACAGGTGATTTATTAAAAACCACAGCTGTCCTAGGCTCTAAGTGGTTCACTTGTGTAATCTAAGCTACTCAAGAGGCTGAGATCTGAAGATAATGGTTCAAAGCCAGCAGAAGCAGGAAAGCATGTGAGACTCCTCTCCAACTAACCACTAAATACACCATAAAGTAGGTATGGCTTAAGTGGAAAGAGCACCAGTCTTGAGCATAAAAGTTCAGGGACAGGGCACAGGTCCTCAGTTCAAGCCTTAGTGCCAGTGTGCACACATACACACTCACACACACAGCTGTACTATTACTTGTACAAGATGCCCCCATGGACAGAAACTTGATACTTGAAACCTCTTTTCCCTTGCATCTAAGGAGTTTAGAATTATTTAAGGAGCTTAGAATTACTTTAAGAATAAAAAAATTGAAAAGCAACACTTGCAGCTATCTGAAATTAACCTCAAATGAATCATAATAAACAAAAGTCAAACCTGAGTACTAGATTATTAGTACCAAAGCTGCCAGTTGTCTACTTAATGCTGGGAACAGATAAGCAGTATGAAAAGCAATAAAGCCTAACACAAATACCTAGCCAAGCTTTTCCTTTTCTTGTTTAATTCATGTAAATGTGCAAGGTTTATTATCCTAGAAATAAAAATCTAAAGTAAACGTAGTCCTATAAAAACTAAAATTAATCACAGAATTCTAAGACCTAGAGAAGATAACTAGAATATTGATTTTTTAGACATTCCATAACTATGACATGGTGATTTTAAAGACAGTGTTGGCTGGCAAACTAGTTTATCATTGCTTTGTTCTGAGGAGTTTGGCAATCTCGTCCTCCTGAATTCGTGTAAGCTTGCCTGCTATCATGTGGTCAGTAGTCTTTTTGGAAGTAATGTGGTAAAACACAATACAGCTTCAATACCTGTATCTTCTAGTCATTGCTCTGAAACGTCATTTCCAACAGTGAACATTGGTTGTTCTAATATTAAACTCACTCCCTGCTGCTAAGATGCCAAGTTCATTTCCATAAGACTACTTTTCAAATGGGCACAAGTGGCTTATGTCTAAAATCCTACTCAATAGGCTGACATCTAAGGTCTGTGGTTCCTAGCAAGTCCAGGGAGGAAAGTCTGAGTCTATTATCTCCAATAAATCACCAAAATAAAAAAGTCAGAAGCAAAGTGGTGGCTCAAGTGCAAGAGTGCTAACCTTGGCCATAAAAGTTCTGTGACAGTGCTCAGGCACTGAAATCGAGCACCAGGATGGGCAATATGAGCAACAGAGTACTTCTCAATAGGAATACTTTAAACTTGTATATATCTAATGTCACAAGCAACTCAGTGGTTAGCCTTGTAAATGGCCATGGCCAATTTTGCGTATGCCAACTATCTATATCGTGAGAGCTAAGAGGCTCATATAGGCCAAGATGCAAAATGAAAGATCAGGCAAAAGTTTCTTAGAATACAATGAAACATCATAGATGCTACAGATGCTCCTCTAGCTTGAACATTCCCTACAATCTATTTAGAACCATTTTTGCCAAGGAATTTCACACACTCAAAAATTATTCAAGAAGTCTTTACTGATTTCTCGATATTGTGCCAGACTCAGAGAATGCAACAATGAACAAGACATAATGGCCCTGTCCTAATGGAGCATCCATTCTACTGGGGAAGGAAAATCACAATGAAATCATTACAGAAAATGCTAGTTGGATGCTAGAATAATAAAGAAGGAAGGCACCAAGGTACTGATGAGTGTAGAGGTGGGATAGTTGCTATTTTGTGAGGGTGGTCAGTGAAAGATGACTTCTCTGATAAAAGACAGCAAAAGTAGATTCCATAAATATCTCGGTAACAAATGAGAGGTTAAGGAAAATTGAATGGTTTTGTACCTGGTCAGCTATAGGACAGTAGAAAAAGTGGTAGAAAGAAGAGTGGAGAAACTGGCTGAGCTGGATATGGAGTAGGGTACAGATTACACAGGGCTTCCTTATCTACTTGTGATGGGTCCTTACTTTAGAAAACTCACAGGCTTCTTTCTGATCAGCAGAGTAGATTGATACAATGATCTTGGAGTTTCTAAGACAACTTTCATTCCTCTAATAAAATGTGACATAATCAACTCATAAAAAGAAATTAGAGGTGCCAGTGGCTTTGTATAATAATCTTAGCTAAAGCAAAAGATGAGGTCCAGAGGGTTGATTCATAGCTAATCTACACAAAAGCATCTGTAACACTATCTCCAATTTAGACAGCATAAAAGCAGGAATACTGGCTCAAATGGCAAAGTACAAGCCAAGGAAGCAAACAATCCAAGTTTGAGGCCCTGAGTTTAAATCATAGTAGAGACAGAGAAGGAGACAGAAAACCCAAGAACAGTGGTACTTTTAGAGGCTTCAGTTGACCATGTTGATTCCATTGCATTGGCCTAGACTGGTGCATCATTGTGGCAGAAGCATGTAATGGAAAGAAACTACATACTTCACAGCCAGAAATTGAAAGAAAAAAGGACTGGTTTTCAGACATGCTACATTTGGATAACATTAAATACCTAAGCAGAGTTGTTGAAAAGGCTATTGAAATCGAACATTGAGTTCTCTAAGGAAATCATCTGCACCACTGTTTGAACAAGATCGTTGAAATCTGGAAGTGAGGACAGTGGTAGGAGGACTGAGGCACTTGAGTATGAAGAGTGTGAGGCAATGCTAGGGAAATGCATTCAAGAACAGGCTTTGGGGAGGCTGTTTCCAAGTGTGGCATCAGGAAAACAAGCAAAACTAGAGACTTAGCAGTGGATGTGAAACAGAGAAGTCCTCAGATCTTTTGCTAGGGATCACTCTGGAGGGAGCAGAAGTAGACACAACTGGATTGAGGACCACCACAATATGAGAGGAGCATGAAAGTAGTACAGAGACAACTGTCAAGGGAAACAGATAAATGATGGAATCCAGTATACTATAGAGGCTAGTCTTCATAAAAGGATCCAAGAATAACAAATGAACAGCCCTGGGGGTGGCTAGGATATCTACAAGCAGAGCATGTGGAAATCAGCTTCCCTATCTAATTTCTATGTCTATCTTTATGTCTGCTTAAGACTTTTTCATTAGACAATGGCTCCTTGTATCCAATTGTAACTTTTTTTATTGTTGCCACTGTCATATTGAATACAGGAAGGCCTCAGCACCAATCTACATTTTCTCTTCCTTTTTGGGTGATAAGAGACTGAATCGGGGGCTCATTCTTGCCAGGCAAGAGTTCTATTACAATGTTCCACACAGCACTCATTTTTTGAAAGTAACTGAACAGAGAGATGCTCTTGTGAAATACTCTGGATCTATGGCTATGTATTGGAATATCTGGCAAATATTAACCCACAAATATCCCAAACATCTAGGAGTGAAAGATGGTACTTAGTTTCTTTGTACAGAGCTAAGAAACACAATAAACACTTAAGTCAAAAGCACCAATAGGGAGAAACTCTACAAAGCCACCACAACTACATAATACCACAACCATAACACCTGTTCCTTTTTATCTTGGTTCCACTTTTGGGGAACACCAAACCGCATGACTTATTTGGGTCCATCAGCTGGGATCAGGAGAGACAAACTTCAGATTGGGTATGTCTTCATAAGGGACCCTAACTATTTGAATCAGTGAAAGCCCTCACGTAGCAACTTTCTGGAAGCCGGCAAGTATGCAGGTACCAATTGGAGTCCATCTGTAGACACAACAGATGATGGCCTGCTTTCTTGGGAATCAGAAACATAAAACTGAGCTTTGGGAGCTTTATACAGGAAAAGTGCCCGAAATTCGAGCAATTAATATTCAGACTAATTACAAATATAATTATAAACACCATTGGTGTTATATTAATTATAAATCTTAATTATAAGATATTACTTGCACGTAAGTCAATTATAAATATTAATTTTTATAATAAATTCACATCTGAAATGTTATGAGCCATGTACTGGCTGTAAAAGGAAGTCCTAAATTCTTAGATCATTATCAATTAAAATCAATTGATGTACTTGAATTAGATATCTCAGAGGCTGGAGAGTGAAATGGCAGAGCTCAGATTTGCCCTGGGCAGTTCGTTCTTTGTCCCCATTTCACACTGCACAAAACCAGTAACCAATAAGACATTTTGAAAGCATATAAAAAATTAAAGAGAAAAATAAATACCGTGAAGATCTTAAATTCATTTCAATAACCTTTCCCTCATTAGGCTAATGATGTTTCACTACCCATTGGATCTTGTTCATTATGTTAAATAAAACTGGTATTAGTGAGTGCTTCACTCGGATGAAGTCAGGGCGAGTTCAAAATGGGGTGCAGCATGGTTTACCTATTATATAATAAACACTATTGTTCTATATACTCAAAAGTGTTCAGACAATAAATTTCATATCTTAATGATTCCACATTGCATATACATATGAAAACATTACAAGAGGCCCTTTAAATACAGATTATTCAATATGAGAACACTCCTTTGAATAATTTACTAGGGGTGAACTCGAAAGTGATGCCATAAAGATCTCTAAACTGAACTGCTCCAAGGGCAGCCCACTGAGATATCACATCCCTGCATCTGTTAGCAATTTTTCTTAGGTAAGTAAAGCAACTGAAGAGTGGATACACTAACCCAGTAAAATGAGGTGTGCCAAAGTAGCTACTACTTACTGTATACCCTTGCTACCTGGTGAGGTTAACAAGACTTATGAGCTGTTGTAGGTAACTATCTCTCCAGGATTTTACTGGGGTTTTCTAATCAAATATCCATTCTGCTTTCATAGGAATCATTAAGTTTCAGAGAAATATGGAACCTGGATGAGTAACATGTCTCATGGTGATACCTCAAAGCAAAGCATTCAATTTGTAAGACATCATTTCAATAGATATTTAAGATGTATTGTATAGGAAAAAGCAAACAGTTAAAATAGCTTTTGGAGGAAAAAACTCAGATAATTAAACACCAATTTTAGTATCTATAGAGATTCAATCCTATACTTTTTTTGCTAGAAATGGTGGTATTGGTGACATCTTTTAAAAATATAATTTGAAGAGGTCTTAGATAATTTCTTCTCAAGTCTAATTATAACTGAGAAATAGACATCTGGTCTTCTCCTTGGACTAGGATAAAATGTCTTATTTTATAAAAATCAAAAGGTGGAATTGAAGTCTTTGCAGTACCCTTCACTTGTCCTTTGTGTTCTGGATACATCCCATCACTTCCAAGCATCACCAGCCTTAATGTTCTTAACACCTGTTAACTCTCCCAAGTCAATTTTCATTTACATACTGCAATCAGGTACAGCCTTCTCTCTTTTCATCACTGAATAATTTAAAATACCCACCAAAATATGAACACATTGGAAACTGACATACTGAAGCAATTAGGGGAAAAATGGAAAACGATGTTCAGCATAGATGTGTACTCCAGTGCTAGGACTTGAACTCAGGGCCTGGGAGCTGCTCTTTTGACCAGGGCTGGCTGGTGTTCTACCAGTTGAGTAACACATCCACTACCAGCTTTTTGGTGGGTCAGGGGAGCCTTATACACTTTCCTGTCCCAGGAGGTTGTGAACCATGATCTTCAGAGTTCAGCCTCTGAGAAACTAGGATTACAGACATGTGCCACCAGTGCCCATCCTGAACAGAACTTTCTTCCCAAATATTTTTGATGGCTACTCATAGATGTGGAACACCCAGGTTTCGAAGATGGAACTGGCCTGTAGTGAGATTTCAACCATCTTGAATGCAAGGGCCCCTCTTGCTCTCTTCTGCAACCCAGTGCCTAAAACACCCTCATTTATTTGAGGCTCCAAACATGGCATGCATAAACTACTCGTTGTTTCTGTAGTCTTCACAAATATTACCTTTCTTTGCTTTCCAGGTTTTTTCTCTCTTATCAGCTCCATCCCACCTATTCACTAACTTCAGCATCTGACATTTGATGACAAGTACTCTGAAATGTCTGAGTAACTGTCTAAAAATGATGGATTGCACCATATGCCATGTTGAAGTTACCTTTTACAAATTTATGACCACTTGGAATACAGGAGGGAAACTGTTGGGATGGCAGACGGGAACACAGGGCATTCTAAACTAGTAAGGCCTTGAAGTTCAAACTGTATTGAGGAACCAACTAAGGCTATGGTTTTTTGCCAGTCCTGGGGCTTTCTCCAGGATAGAGCTCTACCATTT
The DNA here is from genome assembly GCF_031878675.1 of Megascapheus bottae. NCBI lineage: Eukaryota > Metazoa > Chordata > Mammalia > Rodentia > Geomyidae > Megascapheus > Megascapheus bottae. The sequence goes on from NC_143547.1 coordinate 27,322,473, forward strand.
GAGCAACAGCACTACTCACGGTTTTTTCCTATTTATGTGGTACTGAAGAATCTAACCTGGGTTCTCATTCATTCTAGGCAAGCACTCAACCACTGTTACAAACTCCTGGACCCCTAAGCATATTTTAACAATGACCTTATAGTAATACTACTGAAGGCTATAAAATTACTAACCTCTAACATATTAAACTAATAGTGGTCTTTGTCAGATCATTATGTTATATATTCAGTAACAGTCTGAATATTTCTAATATAATGCAACAGTCCTAATTGGTTGATAGGATTTAGCGCTCAAAGACAATTTCCTAGTATTGGTGTACCTTACAAAATAAACCTCATGCAGAATAGCCACCAACGCATTGTAACTTCTGTGATAGACAAAGAGCTGAAGCAGAAGTCCAAATGAGGCTATAAGATATGCAGACCTAATATTCAAAAAATGAAAACATTAAAAAACAAAATTAAAAAAACCACAGTCACTTGGAAAAGCAAAATGCATTAAACTATGAATTGACTTGCTTTCATCCTGGAGCAAATCACATCAAAATAATGTAAGGTAATAACATTGTGCAAGATAGATTATATTCATAAACTACTTTGTTAATCTAATTTGTGTAACTACTAAAAAGATAATGTGCAGTGTGCCACTGTCTCATGCCTGTAATTCTAGCTACTTCAGAAGGCTGAGATCTGAGGATCCCAGTTCAAAGCCAGCTAGGGGCATGAAACTCTGGGAGGTTCTTACCTCTAATTAACCTCCAGAAAACTGAAGTGTCACTGTGGCTCAAGGAATAGGGCAGTAGACTTGACCTGAAGAACTCAGATACATCGCCCAGGTCCAGAGTTCAGATCCCACGACCAAAAGAAAACTGGAGGGCCCAGAGCGTGACCTAGTGGTAGAGTGCTTGCCTATCAATCACAAAGCCCTGGGTTTGATTCCTTGGTACCACATACACATAAAAAGCTGGAAATAGTGCTGTGGCTCAAGTGGTAGAGTGCTAGTCTTGAGCACAGAGAGGTTCAGTAACAGCAAGCACCCATGCGCTGAGTTCAAGCCATAAAACTGACAAAAAACAAAAACTAAGCTAAAAAACAGAAAAAGAACAGGCAATGTAGAATAGCAAAAAAGCAAAAATTCCCAATGATCCAATGAAAATAGGAATCCAACTTAAATAGGCATTTTTCCTAACAAATATTCAAACACATTTTTTTTGTGGGTCATGGGGCTTGCACTCTGGGCCTGAGCACTGTCCCTGAGCTCTTCAGCTCAAGGATAACACCCTAACCCTGGAGCCCCACTTCCTGTTTTCTAGTGATTAATTGGAGATAAGAGTGTCAGGTCCTTTTGTGCCCGGGCTGGCTTTGAACCTTGATCCTCAGATCTCAGCCTCCTGAGTAGCTAGGATTACAGACGTGAGCCACTGTGCCTAGCTGGGTTTATTCATTTTTGGTTTTACCTTAAAAAAACAAACGTAAAAAAAGATTATAATTCCTCCCATCATCTCTTTCCATAGGAAGAAAGTAATTCTTATATTTTAGGAAGAAATCTGTACTAAATACTTGAAATGCTTTTTTACACTTCAGTAAACGCTTAGCTGGCATAGCATCGCGGACAATGATGTCTAATAATAAGTGGTTCCATAGCCCACAGTACTTAAAACTTTCCCAATCCTTCAACTATATTTTATCATTGGTAGGGGGGAAGAGAAAACTTCAAGCCTTGAGTTGATTAGGAAACTAGCATAAATTTCCTAACAGATTTTTTTTTTCTAACTGAACAAATGAAAAATTTTGTCTGGAGACCTTCTGAAATCTCTAACCAACTAAGGAGTCAAATTGGACACTGATTTTTCTAGGATTCTTCTACTAGTTCTTTGCAATCAGGAAACCCTAGAAATAGTTCAAGTTGAGACAGAGTTTAAGCATACCATGCAGTTGAAAGATCATCAGCAAAATATTAATCATACTCCAAACCTGACATACACTCGTTCTCCCATGTTCCTGAGGTACAATACATTCCAGTGATTCAAACGACATTCCATTTCCTCTAAGTGCAAATTCAATCTGTCAAATTGCATGACAACATCATAAAGCTGCTGACATTCTGAAACCCAACCTGCTAAACATCCTGAACAGCCTTCTCCAAAGAGAAGTTGAAAAAACACAGAATGTTATCCTGTTCTCAGATGTGGGGAGGTCTTAAAAATTCCCCCTCAGGATTTCAAGAGAAGGCCCCTCCCATAAATGTCCCAAATACGAACAGAATTACAAATTCTCTATCTAATTTTACTTATGTTTTTTAAATGCTGCCCAAATAACAATTTTCTTCAGGCCCCGAAGAATGTTAAGGGGGTTGGAGATCTATGCAGACATTGGCATAAACCCTTGAAAATGTGGGTTGTATCTTTAAAAGGTGTCAAAGAAGATGAAATGCTATAATCTCCACCCACTGTCACTTAAGACTCACTACCCACGCACTGCACAACCAGCATCCTGCATCCACCCTTTCTTTTCAATCCCACTCCATTAGACCATGGAAACTCAGGATGTGTGGCCGCAACAGCCCCCTGCTTCAGATCCAGCTGGCCCCACCACGTGGCAAGGCCCTGACCTTAGTCACACTTCCCCCCTGACATCCTGTGAGTGGGCTCAAGCAGGAGCCAGACCTTCCCACTGTGCAATACGCCCTGCCCCTGGAAATGACAGCCCCCCACTCCCCAAAACATTCCATTCTTGTTTCCCCTGACCGAGCTTCCTGGTCGCCACCGCTCCTGCTCCAGAACAACAGGTCTTTGAATCTGTGTCCCCACTCTGGGAGCACCTCTAAACATTTCTGTCTTCTCCATATTACAAGGCAGCCATTTGCACCTTCACTTTGGAAATCTCTTCTAAGAAGCTCGTTCTTTCGGCTTTTGTCTAAGCCTTCCATGGTAACTAGGAACACAACATTCACTTCCAGGGAAATTACGAGTACATCAAATGTCAAGTATGCCACTACACAATTTATGTAAGTAATACAGCTCTCTTTATGAGATGAGTAGGTCTTCATTTAGAAGAGACGATCCACTGCTTTGGAATTATAAGTAAGGCATGATCTCCCCAGTAGTTTTACAAACTGGACACGAAAAGGATTTCAAAAAGCACTTGGTTTTATGTAATTTTCCATTCTTTTGTAGTACTGGGTACCAACCCAGAGCCTCCCACATACTAGGCAAGTGCTGTACCACTCAACTACACTTTAGGCACCCTTGTATTAATAAACCGGTTCAGGAGTTGAAAAACAGTTTAAAGCCAACTTAGTTTTAGTTGCAGCATCAAGAAGGAAGCAATTATTGGTTTCATGGGCTGTTACAGTATTAATCCTACCTTCTTAGGATCTGAATGTGAGTCCTAAAGATTTTTTTTTCTATATACAGAAGTAAACCTGGAGAAAGGAACACTATGGGGTCAGCTAATGTGCCTGCCCTCCATTCAGTGTCCTTACATTATTCTCAGAATTCACAATCAAACCTGCAGTCAGTACCCTCCCCACTCCACTCCAGTGCCCAGACCTACAAAACTTGGAGCAGCTATACGAGAAGTTTCTATTACACTGAATAGAGACTAGGCAGATTAGGAAAGAAGAAGAAGACTTGAAATGCCAGCAAACTGGCAGTTAAAATTCCCATTCCTTTTCCTCCAGTGTGCCTGAATCTGGGCTCAAAAACACCCTGTTTCCAGACATTGAGTGCTGGCAGACAGGAGATGCCTGGAGCTCTGGCTCAAGCAGCAGGGAAAAATTAACTTTTAGTGCTCACAAAAGGCAGGAGAAGCCTACACTTGCCTCTCCTCTCCATTCTCTCGGGGCCAAAGTCTCCAATGAACCCTTCATTAGAGATGTCAGCCAGCAGCAGGGGCAGACTGAGTGACCGTAGGTAGCTCTGAAGGGGCATCCTTCTCTTCTGGAGTCCATAGAACTGATTCCCAAGAGGAGGGAACGAAATGCACTATGTCTTTCTTTCTGTCACTCAGTCACCTGGAATAATGATCAGAGTTGTAAACATCTATGTCAGAGTTAAAAGTAACTACAGTTTCCTAGCTAAATGACCCAAAAGGAGAAGTCCCATGGAACTTGAAAGCACTAGAAATGATGACAGTAACTTAGCATCAATATGAATCTCATCCTCTATTACTTCATTTCCAGTTTTTAAGAAAGTGTTTATGTACTCCCAACCCCTCATTACCAGTTTATACATATGGATCTCAAGTTAAATAGCCTACCAAAGAGTTTGAGAACTACAGTGTTAAGATTGTAAATTAGTCAATACATGACACACATACTGGCAAGGGAGAAACTGGGATTCCAACTGACAAAAGCTGGGTTGTGATTTGCTCAATGGATGTAACCTCTGGTTGGTTAGATCCATCTGTCTGTGAAAATTACAATGTTAACATTCTTCATTTTATCCAAGACCCAGACTCTTATAAAGCCCAAAAATGCTGGACAGAATTCAAAATTACTCAACTTGGACAATGGCAAGTGACAGATGTTAATGCCAAAATGACATGGAGATCCCAAATTCCTGACAAGGACTTTAAGGCAGTGATTATAGTGCTGGAGTGAAGACTCAAGTGGTAGAGGGATAGTCACGAGCATGTGCATGAGGCCACCAGCTCAAGCACAGGCACAAGGCAAAAAATATTTTTAATTTTAATTAAAAATAAAGATTACAAAAATACAGACACTAATTACAACTGGTCTTAAATTCTGTGGAAGCAATTTGAAATGTGAAGCAATTTGAAGAGGGAAATTAAAAGAAAGTATTCTTGGAAATTGTGTAACTATACAGAATTACCAAAACAAATACTCAAAGATAGGGCCAGTCTGAACAACCAAGATGTAAGAGCAAAACAGAGCCTCAGATGCTTAGGGGAACAGAAGGTCTGTCATTTGTGACATGGAAGAAAGGAGAGGAAAATAGTTCTGTATAATTCAAAAAAGTATTTGACAGAGTAATGGCTGAAATACTTAGGTATTTCACAGGTCACCTAAATCTCCCAATCAAAAGGCAGAGTAAACTTCATCTAGAACAAACCTCAGTCCCAACACCAACAATAAAAAAAAGTCCATACTGAAAATTAGATGAAGCAAGCAATCATTTTTTGTTGTTGTTGCCAGTCCCAGGGCTTTGAACTCAGGGCCTGAGTACTGTCCTTGGGCTTTGTCACGGTTAGCACTCTACCATTTCAGCCACGGCACCACTTCAAGCTTTCTCTATGTATGTGGTACCATGGAATCAAATCCAGGTCTTCATGCATGCCAGGCAAGCACTCTACCACTAAGCCAAACTCCTGTCTCCGAGGCAAGCAGTCTTGAAAGTAGTGAGAGTGAAACGACACATTACACACAGGGATACAAACTTTGCAAATTGCTCAAAGTGTCACAGTAGAAGCCATAGAGTTGAGAAAAATGTACAGGATGATTGAAATGAAAGGAAAAGAGATCTTTCAGCACAGAAATGAAGGCCAAACAAAAACATCCCCAGATCAAGATCAAAAAGAGATATCAACAAATCAAGGGAAAGAAAACTAAGTCAATCAAATGATTTTCCAAAAGATAAGTCCAATCTGAACAATAAATATATAAGAACAAAACAGCAAATGATTTTCATCTAAAGCTAATAGCTGAAGAAGATCTGCAGATGAAAGGGAAAGATATCAGAAGAAATCTGGAACATCAGGAACCAACACAAATAGATTCTTGAATAAATAGAAAACACATGTAGGATGGAGGCTAGCAGAAAGGGACTCAACTGGCAGGTAAGATAAAAAGAAGTTGAATACTATAGAAATAGATTATTTGGAACTATGAAAAATGAAGCCTATGCCGAGCACAGTGGCACACACCAGTAATACTAGCTACTCAGGAGGCTGAGATCTGAGAATCAAGGTTCAAAGTCAGCCCAGGGACAAAAGACTGTGAGATTCTTTTCTCAACTAATCTGTGGAAAAGGGAAAGTGGGGCTGTGGCTCAACGGGTAGGCTGGTAGCCTTGAGCTGACGAGCTCAGTGTTAGCTCAAGGCCCAGAGATCAAGCCCCATGACTCTCCCTATGCCCCCAATTAAGTCTGGTGGTTAATTAAGTCTTCCCTCTATGGTATACCTAATGTAAGTTACTAAAACAAAACACCATACAGCTGTATGTTGCTCATGATTGGATAATTGGTGAGAAATGTGATTTGTGGTGATTTCTTCATGGTTTAAACATTACAGTGTACTTATGCAAACTATGTTAGCCATATGATGCGATCATCACAACTACATATCCCTCATCAACTACAGGTCATTCAAGAGTAACTACTTCTCGACATCTCTGCTAAAAGTAAAAGATATTACACTATTTGCGTTAGTGTAAGAAAATGTAAAACAAAATTGTCATTAAAAAGAAAAAGGAGAACTCTAAAACAACAGATGCTGGAGGGGATGTGGCCAGGAGGGATCACTACTACACTGTTGGTGGGAGTGCAAACTCGTTCAACCACTATGGAAAGCAGTGTGGCAGTGCCTCAAAAGGCTAAACATAGAACTCCCCTATGACCCAGCAATTCCACTACTTGGCATTTACCCAACCGTCCAGAAACAAGGACATACTAAATCCACTAGCACAAAGATGTTCATTGCAGCACTATTTACCATAGCAAAGATATGGAACCAACCCAGATGTCCCTCAGTGGATCAACAAGATGTGGTATTTATACACAATGGAATTCTATGCTGCAGTCAGAAAGAACGACATTGCCCCATTTGTAAGGAAATGGAAAGACTTAGAAAAAAAATCATATTAAGTGAAATAAGCCAGACTCAAAGGAACATAGGCTGCATGGTTTCCCTCATTTGTCATAATCAGTAGAAACCTTGGGCTCTACTAGCAGAGATTTACAATAGAACAAAATGAATATTCATAAGGCCATATAGAATGACACTAAATGAAAGGACCTCCAGGATATAGAAACAAAAGCCATATAATGAGTGATTGTTGTCCTTAATGTACTGTTATTTCTCATCTCTTTTGCTGTACCTTGGTTATCTAATATTGTTACAGTATTTCACCTTGTCATCTGATATATTGTATATATGCTTATTTGGTTATTTGAAATAGGATAGGGAAGGAGGAAAACAAGATGAGGGGCGCGAGTGGGAAATGGGGACCGAGACATGAGAAAGGGTAGAATTGAAACAAAAAAATAGAAGATATAAATCTCAACATAACAATAATCAATTCAAACTCAAATGACCAAAATACAAAAATGAAATAAAAAGCAGATTGGAAGATTCTCAAAGTACAGTCAGTGAAACAAAAACATCATGTAATTTAAACAGGACACAGAGTCAAACTACCAGGAAAGAAATAGCAATCTTGAATGCATTTGTATCCAACAGCAGACCTACAGAAGCAAACTGGTGGGAGCATTAAAATCTGACAACTCTAAAGAACAAAGTAATGCCTATTAATATCTGGAGCCTTCAACACTTCAGCCTTAGCAAAATACAGAAATTAAATACACCATTAACTCCATTGTATTTAATATTTATAAAACCTTCTAACCAACAAAAGCAGACTATGTATTCTTTTAAGGAATACATAAAGCAAGATGAAATATGCCCTGAAGCACAAGCATTAAATGACGTCTGGTCATGATAAAATTAAGCTAGAAATCAACAGAAAGAAAGAGGAATGTCCAAATAATCCAAAATTATTTATCACATTTCTAAATAATTTACAACCACAGAGAAATTCTCAGGCAACAAACATTTTGAGCTGGAACAAATGAAAATATGTATCAAAATATATTTTTCAGCTAATACAAATGCCTGTATTTAAAGAAAATGAACTTAAGCAATGATCCAAGTCTCCATCTAAAACTAAAAAACTCAATCAAAGGACAAAATAAAAAAGCAAGAAGGAAATGACACTAATCAGAGAATAACAGAAAACAATGTTGAAAGCAAAAACAAAAATCAATGAATCGAGCTAGGAACGGTGGCTCACACCTGTAATCGTAGCTACTCAGGAGACTGAGATCTGAGCATCAAGGTCCAAAGCTAGCCTGGGCACAAAAGGACCTGAGAACTCTTACCTCCAGTTAACCTCCAGAAAATGGGAAGTGGAGCTTAGCTCGAGGGTAGGGTGGTAGTCTTGAACTGAAGAGCTCAAAGACAGAGTTCAAGCCCCATGACCCACCAAAAAAAAAAAAAAAATCAATGAACCCAAAAGCCAATTCCCTGACAATATTAATAACTACTGTTAAGCTGTAAGTAAAATAATAAAGAAAAAAAAGAACTCACTAATTATTGGGAATGGAAGAGGCAAAATCACCACATAACCCAGAGAATGACTTTACACACACAAAATCAGGAATATAATTTGACTCATTTTTTAATGTACATAAAGTCTGCAGTGTCATCTTTAAAAAAATAAAAAAAACACCATTGGTACTAGAGTAATGCCAGTCTCATACGGTGTATTAAAATGGTTCCCTGGTTCTTTGGAAGAGACTCTTAAACTCATACTTCAACTTTCTGAAATGTCAGGATTTACCAGTGAAATCTTCCAAGTCTGGAAATCCCTTTATCAATAAAATTTCTACAACCCATTTAGTTTCTTTTAATGATTATAGGACTATTTGGGTTACCTATTTCATCATAAGTCATAACCTAAGTTATGACCTTGAGAGAGTACAAGCTATATGAAAGTCCTATTGCATACTCAAGATGAATTGTTCCTTGATATCCCAGATTAAAGAAATTCTGACCTTGGGTCTTCCGCATCACCATAAAGAGCTTTCCAACCTATGGATACAGGGAAAGACAGTGTACAAGGGGCTCAAAAGAAGCTGTTTATAAAGTGTATTTCCTCTTTCTAGCCTCAAAGAGTGGGCTGTCATGAACCACCATGTTTTTGATGCTATCCAAATCCCTATTATCTAACCATAGGATTTGAAATGCTCTATGAAGTGAGCTGGAAACTGAGCTTGAGGTGGGGTAGAGGGTAAAAGTTTGATGTAGGCAAAGGCCGTGGATTTCTCTTAACTTTCGTTTCTTACCAAGTATCCCAGTGAGGTTTTTACATGGCTTCTATCCATGCTTAATAAATAAGGAGTTTGTTTTAATTCTTTACTCCTTTGAAGGAAATTAAACTGCTACACAGTCTGAAAAGTACTGCCCTCAAATGTCCCAAAGGAGGTGACTCGGAATTCTGGCACAAACTTCTCAGGAAAACAGTGGGCCAGCCATTTCCAACCCAGCTAAGGCAGGGCAGTTGTAAAGAGTCAGCCTGGGTTTGGAAACAAACTCGTGGCATCCTACTGGACTACAATTCTTCCCTGATTTAGTCAGACACAACTGAGACTTATAATGATGAAGTGAACTCATAAATCTCCCTGCCCCTGCCTTTAGATGAGGAAGTAGGCTGTGGTTGCATACAGGAAATGACTGGCCCAAGGTCACATACCTGAATGAGAAAAAAAAGGGACTGAGCTCATGTCAAAGGGTCCCAGCACAGTACTCTTCACACTACAAATACAAACATGCATTGATTAAGCTACTATCCATCAGGTACTGTGCCAAAGGTTCCTGTTTTCATGTAATTTGAACTCTGGGGAACACAGACATTAAATAATCATACAAATCACTAAGATGGAAATGAATGAGTTATTAAGGAGAAATGTAGATTATAAAGAAATATCTTTTCTTACAAAAAATCTCATAATTCAGATGATAACAACCATCAACTATAGTTGATGGCCTCATCAATTAAAAAAAAAACAACCAAGGGCACGTGTGATCTTCTGGTGGTAAAGTGAAATGACATGTTATTAAGGCTACTTTTGGAAGCTTATGGATTTGAGAGTGGAAAATGTAAGAAATTCCTGTGGTATCCTCAAGACTGATTATTCCTTGATATTTCTGGATTATAAAAGAAACTTTCTTGACCTTGAGTCTTTCAGATAGCCATAAAGAGCCATGAAGTCCTTTGGTCCAATATGTCATAGACCAAGGAACGAGCATAAAAAGTGGTCACATACACATTATGTGAACAAGATGAAAGAGCTACTCATACCATGGGACTAGTGATAATTCAAGCCAAGCATGACCCATATAGGGCTGGAGACATAACCTAAGCACAGAAGACCTTGCAACAGCCCTCAGCATACAAGCTGACATACTTTAACCTTTCAGTTTAGAAAGCCAGGAAGGTAGTCTTTGATTCATGCATTACCTTGCAAAACAGGCAATGCTTGAATCCAGGACTCAGTCCCTTAAGACCAAAGAAATACAATGAAAAATGCACAGATAAGGCAGACAAATAATCTCTAAGAAGTCTCTCTAAGATTGACATCTTATAGGAAATGTTAACTCCCCACTGACACTGTCAGATCACCCAATCATTTCCCAAAGTAAGCACATTATAGAACCTCAAACTTGAGGCTACTGTTTAAGCTTTGCACATAGCAAATGACTACACGGGAGGGCTTAATAAATAAGATTCAAGTTCACAGTCCAGGAACTGACAGTTGTAGTAAAACTGGAGATATGGTTATGTTTACCACAAGGATCAACAGACAAATAAACTTGGTACACAATTCCATATAAAGCACTGAACTTTCATGAAGAACAAATAAAATCAAGTCACTTACAACATGACTAAGACTAAAACTGACTACTTAAAAGATATTCTGAGAAGCTGCTAAATCACATTGCTAACTGAACTAAAATGACCTGAACTAAAATGACAGAAAAACTGTCAGGCACTGTTACAGAGTAGGTGTATTTAGGTGTATTTGAGTATGTAATGAGTAAAATAGGTATGTAATAAGAACTAGGTATGTAGTAACAGGTATGCAACCATCTTGTCACATTTGAATCATTTCTGAACCCCCGAAAGATGCTCATTTTGACTAAAAGTATGGAGTTCAAGATTTTACAAATGTTTTCCATGAATTGAGCTTTAAAGTCAACAAAGGGGAGCAGAAATAACTTATCAATACAATAAACCATGAGGTCCTAAAACAGCAGCTGCACAAGAAAATGGTTTGTGTTGGCCACTCCACACCCATACCCTTAGAAGCTGTCTCAATAACATAAGGAAGACTCCACTACCTCAGTAATTTGGTGGAGGGAAAATGTAAAAATAACTCCTTATCACTGTTTCAGTGCCTTAGTAAAGGATATGAAGGACTATGCACACATACTTTCCAGTTTTATATCAAAAACTTAAACATGAGTGTTTGTTTTGTGCTCTATGTTGTATCCCCTGTGTTTAGAATAGGGTCTGCTTTGTAAAGTATGGGGTTGACAAAGACTCAATAACTATGTGCATATGATCATATAGATATTTATCAAAATGAACTCCAAGAAATGGAAACAAGGTTTCTTTTTCTTGATTGTTCTTTGTGTTTTCTTTACATTTGTGTGGTTTTTAATTTATCTGTCTTTGGGGGTATCTTTAGGCAGGACACAGAAAGGGAGAGAGAAAAGGTGAACAAATGCAGCAGTAATATTCACTAGACACTGGAAAATGAACTCTACCACTTTTGGATGGGAATGGGAGGGAAAAATGGGAGACAGTGAAGGAGTGAGGGAGTAACATGGGTCAAAAAGAAATGTAGTCACCTGACTTATGTAACTGTAACACCTCTATATATCACCCTTACAATAATAAGAAATACTTCTTAAAAATATGTAGGGTTGGGCAGGGAATGTGACTCAGTGGTAGTGTGCTTACCTAATATACATGAGGCCCTAGGTTCAACTCCTTGCTACCACATTAAAATATTAATAAGATAAAATAATCATGAAAAAAATTTAAATGTGTGGGGCTGAGGCAGAGCTATATATTGATATCATGATTGGAGAAAAATATTTTAAAATTAAAAGTAAGCTGTGTGCAGTTGCTCACGCCTGTGATCCTAGCTACTCAGGAGGCCGAGATCTGAGGTTCGAGGTTCAAAGCCCGGCACTAAAATCTGTAAGACATTTATCCCCAGTTAGCCACCAGATAACTGCAAGTGATGCTATTTTTCAAGGGGTAGGGTAGTAGCCTTGAGCTGAAGAGCTCAGCGACAAAGCTCAGGCCTAGAGTTCAAGCTCCATGACCTACAAAAACAAAATGCAAAGTATTTTCTTTGCTAGGTATGGTGGTCCATCCCTATAGACAAGGCTATTCAAACAAGGCAGAGATGAGAAGATCCACTGAACACAGGAGATTACGGTCAGCTAGAGCAACAAAGAGAATCTGTCTCTTAAAACATAAAACATTCCTCATTAAAAAAAATCTGTGCAGGTCATGGTAATGTCACCTGAAACCCTAGATACTTAGGAGTATCACACTTCTAGGCTACCTAGGGCAAAAAAAAAAAAGGTAAATTGAGTTCTAAGCTAAAACGAACCACTGAAAACTATATATTAAATATAACAAATAAAAGAGACTCAAGCTCAATATGTAGAGATAAAAATCAGACAAGTGAGAATAAGATTGTATTACTAGCTGTATGACAGTAGACAAATGATTGGAATGCATATTCCATGTATCTACAGCCTCACTTCTACACCTTCCTCTCAATGGCAGAGAAAGAATGAAATGCTAAGATTTTTTCCCAAGTCTTGTTCACATCTGATGTCCAACCACCATCCGTAAAGAGAGAATGCTCAAATCTTTCCTATTCTCCTTTGAACTCAACGGTGGATTCCAAATGGTAATGTCTATTATTCCTGTTGCTTTGAGTTTCTTCCCAAAGAGATGAGTCCTTTCATCACATGGAAAGGATTTTCCATTTGCCTGTTACCATATCCCCAACAGGACATTACTAAGCAAGTGATGGGCTGACTGTGACTCTCAAGGGACAAACAAGAAGAGAATAGTTGCCTGGTGGTCACCTACCTGGCCCTAGGCACGATGAACACAGTTTTATGCCTCCAGGAACCTAGTGTATTGATCCTAAAACAGCAAAGGTCTGCTTTAAAGAGAAGACCAGAAGCCCCACCTCACTAAAACATCCTTCGTTTGACTAGCAAATAAAAGTCTGTTTAGAGGTCTCCAAACAGTGATTTGGCAGGGTTAATGCACATACAGAAAATTTTCAATAAACAGATCTGAAACTGATTCGTTAACTTGGCCCAGTTCAAAACATAGATTAAAAGGCTTTATTTTTAAAAGTAAACCTATGTATTCGTTTTTGAGGTTGAACAATCAGAAAAAAAAATTGAGAGATACAATCAAAAGTTTATACTTACAAAGCTGTGTATATCCTGGAAAGAGTATCAAGTAGAAGCCTCATCATGGCCTCAAGTCATGTGCCACTTTAGTTTCCGTGTGTAACATCAACGATAGCACAGCCTTGTAGGATTCAGTTTCTCTATTTAAAAGGAGGAGGCAGGGAATGAATTAGCTACCTCTAAAATATCTCTTCTAGGCAAAGAAAATTATTGCTAGCTCTTTTTAGACTAGGTATTTTGTTGCCAAATATGACTATGAATGACCACATCATTCCTGAGAGGAAAACAGAGAACAAGCTTACAAACTAATCTGGAGAATTAAAGGGACAACTAATCGGCCCAAAGCAGGCAAGCCCATCACAACACATACCCTTCTATTCCTTTTCATCAAATTTCTAGATCCCCACTTCCCAGGTGCAACTGACTGCTCTCACATGGGCCAAAGCTTCTCTAAAGATAATAAACCATCTTGCAGAGATGGGAGACTCTCTTGGTAAGTGTGTGATTGAGCACAGAATTGAGTGGCTACCTTCATAATGTATGTGACAAGAAAGGGCTATTCTATGTGCTAACCACATCAGGTAGTATGAGTGTTAGACAAAGAGAATCTGAAGCATGACAGAATGCTTTGATTTGGTATTAATCATGGGCAATTCATATATTTCTATTATCTCTGCAAATTATAGTTAAGAAAGCATTTCAAATAATGTAGGAGGAAAGGTGATAAAAGCCAAGTGGAGCCAAGTCTGGCTTATTTAAAAAAGTATAGCATACTCGGGGTTACCTAAGAAAATGAGTAAAAGAAATGAAACCTTAATAGTTAAAATTACTAAGTTCTTTGTATAGGCTTCGAATTTACTTTCACACACTTCATTACAATCTATAATGAGGAGAAGCCTGCCGCTCTCTTACAGATCACAAAGATTCAAATGCATATAAAAATGAAAAATCATGGGAATGGTTTTATAACCACTTAATCACAGTGACAAAAATTCCACTTATTTGTGCATCAGTAGTAGAGCTTCAACTCATGCCTTTCTGTCCCTACTAAGCAGAGTGCCAGTGGTACACACCAGTAATCCTAGCTACCCAGGAGGCTGAGATGTGAGTATTGTGGTTCTAGGCCAGCCTAGGCAGTAAAGTCTTTGAGAATGTTATATCCAATAAACTACTCAGAAAAGGCTGGAAGTGGTGCTGTGGCTCAAGAGGTAGACCACTAGCATTAAGCACAGAGGCTAAGGGACAGATCCGTGGCCCTGAGTTCAAGCCCCAGGACCAGAAAAAAAGGATACTATCACTTGAGCCACAGCTCCATTTTTAGCATTATGCTTGTTAATTGGTTAACAGTTTCACAGAATTTCCTGCACAGGCCAACTTTGGACCATGATACTCAAACCTCACCCTCCTAGTATCAAGAATTATAAACAAGACACACTAGTATCCACTGTAAATTTTAATTTTAGAATTATAAACAAGACCCACTACTATCCATTGTAAATTTTAATTTTAAAGGCTAGCAAATTATTATTATCATAAAAGTTAAAGTACCTATTGGACAATTGTTAAAAACATTAGCTAGAAATAAGATCCATACTGATATAAAAATTCTCAATGAAATCTCATCTTCTGAAATTTATAGGGGGAATATGAAACTGTGTTCTCACTTTAGCTCATCTATGTATGATATCTAATACCATTTTGAAAGGGTTATACTGAAAGAGCATGCGACAAATCTGAATTATACACCCAAAAACTAGTAACATTTTTTTCACC
The DNA here is from genome assembly GCF_031878675.1 of Megascapheus bottae. Classification (NCBI taxonomy): domain Eukaryota; kingdom Metazoa; phylum Chordata; class Mammalia; order Rodentia; family Geomyidae; genus Megascapheus; species Megascapheus bottae. Next base: position 27,337,499 of record NC_143547.1, read on the forward strand.
TACCAGGAGGAAATATTTATATTGAAATCATGCTATGGAAATGCTTCATGATCGACTCAAGTTGTCAAAATAAAATGGAGATTCAAGAAAAATAATCACATTCTAGCTAAACATTAATGTAGAAATCATCTCTTAAGAATCCAGTCTCCAATAAACATACAAAGTTCTAGAAGCTTAGCTGAATAGGCAAATTCCTTATTTCTCCATTTCCTTGGGAATGCATTCACGCTGCTCTTCCAGCTCAGTTCACAAGATGTAATATGATCTAGTACACTGTGGAAATGGACTCGTACTGAAAAATGCTTGCTTCTTGTATTCAGTGTATGTGGTGTGCTTCTCTTGTGACTAGCAGAAACAGCCCTGATGTAAAGAACAAAACGCTTTTGCAAGTTGTCTACAATGATCAGAATGTGGCCTTTAGTCATAACTTCCCAAGGCTTCAGTTTCAAGGCATTAGACACAAATACAGGTAGAATGAATTTATTGCTATCAACCAAGAGGACATTATGAGGTTATATGAAACTTCTACCCACCTCAGGGCCCAGCTGCGTTATCTAGGTGGCAAGGAAATTGAAGCGAAAGATTCCAATATTAGGTCAAAAGCTGGGAAGAGAAATTCTTCTATTTCCTTAGGCTATCTTAAAGGTAAAAATTCCATTCTGTGTTTTCACATTGAAAGAACTTTGACTATATATTTAGGTAAAGGCATAAATTAAAATGGATTCAGAAAGCAAGCACAGCCAGGCACCAATGGCTCATGCCTGTAATCCAAGATATTCAGGAAGCTGAGACCAGAGGGCCATATTTTGAAGCCATCCTAGGGAGGAAAAAGTCCATAAATAGCCCAAAGCTGGAAGTAAAGCTGTGGTTTAGGTGGTAAAGCAACAGCCTTGAGCAAAAGGCTGAGGAATAGAGCCCAAAATCTGAGTTGTTCAAGAACCAATATGGAGAAATAAGGAAGGCCCAATTACAAAATACGTTGAAAAAAGATATCAGAGCAAGCATGATACCTGCCAGAAGCACAGCTTGGTTACTTCATAGGTTATCTATCGCTGAAAGGCCTGTTGGCATCTTGGAGCCAGAGCATATCTATCATTCCCTCAGCCTAATTTCAAAACTGATAAGGTGATTTCTAAAGAATTATCTCTATTATTTGAAGCATTTTCTGAATCATCCCCTTTTAATCTGGGGATGGTTTCATTCCATATAGTCTCACTACTTTTGGGTTGATTTGGGGTATAGAGAAGTGATAAAAACTTTATATCTTCTGGAAATTCCAGGCCTTTCCACAACTTTCAGGAATGGCACAATTCACTCTGGTCATTGCATTCAGGACACTTACACAGTCCAAAAGGCAACACAGAGTGAAGCCCAAAAAAAAATCCTGTCTTGGTTTTGCATTAGTATTAGTCTCATCTTTCAAATACGGCATGCTGGGGTGGGGAAATAAAATCAGAAAGTTGGTGGGTCAAAAATCAATTCTATTTTTAATTAAAATTTGTAATAGAAATGTTTGCTTTTAAACATAATGCGACAGAAAGTAAATTAGAGAATCTGGTCCTAACACTAATAAGCTCTATTTTGATATAGACAGTGTTTAAATGGGCCAAGTATTATGAAACCATTTGAGATCAACTTTTAAGCTGTGCAGCAATCATAGCAACTCAGGAGGTTTGAAATCCGAGGATAGAAATTTAAAGTTAAGCTTGGCCCATTAGCTCACACCTATAATCCTAGCTACTCAGGAGGCTGAGATCTGAGGATCGCAGTTCAAAGCCAGCCTGGGCATTAAAGTCCCTGAGACACTTATCTCCAATTAACCACCAGAAAAAACCTGGAAGTGGCACTGTGGCAGTAGCCTTGAGCTGAAGAGCTCAGGGACAACACCCAGAGTTCAAGTCCCACAACCGACAAAAAAAAAAGTTCAAGGCTAAGTCCAAGCAGAAAAGTCCATGAGACTATTATCTCCAATAATCCATGAAATTACCAGAAGCACAGTTGGTTCAAGTGTTATAGAATGGACAAGGCCTAGGGCCTGAATTCAAGCTCTACACACAAAGTCTTTCCTGACAGATTGACTTTGATCTATTATCCACATATTTCAGTCTCCAAAATATCTAAAAATACAGATGTGAACCACCAGCACCTAATTCATAATTACCTTTCCATTTTCTACATAATGTATATTTTTAACTATATCATATGACAATCAAATTTCCAGAGAAGGGGTTTTAGTAACTTTCTTTGAACTGAGGAAGAATTATCTCATATTTGGGAGCCTAAGGAGACATGACTAAAAACAGTATAGGATCCTAGAACAGGAAAAATCTGGTGAAATCTGAATCGAGTCTAAAGGTTAGTAGTTTGGTAGCAATATTATTTTCATGGTCATGATAAGTGTGTATATCAACCCTGCGTCATAGAGTAAACTGGGCCAAGGAGAGATGGGAATACACTACGATTTTAACAACTTTTATGCAAATCAGATGAGACCAGGCACAACAACCAATTCAAGAAAAAATTGATAATAACACATTCTTTGTGAAGGAAAACCAGTTGGTACATATATTTAGACAGTTTTGAATGCAGTTCATGTTGGTTAACTGATTCCACTAGATGGCACTCTTTTCTGCAAGGACTACAGATACTTGTTCACCTGTCCTCTATCACCTCTATCAGCTGAGAGAAATTTCCTCTTGAGCTCCAATGGGCACATTCCTTTGTTGGTTGTATGCTTTCAGTGAGTGTAGAAAAGCATTTGTTTTGCCAGGCATGGTGGCTCACGCCTGTAATCCTAGCTACTCAGGAAGCTGAGGTCTGAGGATCGAGGTTTAAATACAGCCTGGGCACTACAAAGCCCATGAGTCTCTTATGTCCAATTAATCACCAGAAAACCAGGAGAGGTGCTGTGGGCTCAAGAGTTAGGGACAGCACCCAGGTCCAGAGTTCGAGTCCCACGGCCACCCAAAAAAAAAGCACTTGTTTTATTCTCTAGAAATGTCTTCCTTCAGAATTCAAGCTTCATTTTCATTCCAAAATATTACAATGATGTTTATCCAGCCATTCATCACATTTAATATGCCCTTCTTCTCCATTCCCTGCCTTCTCTGTACTGCTGCTGATCAACAAACTTGCCATCCTCCCACATACTTGAAAACTCCACATGATCCAAAAACAAACTACATTAAGGAGCAAATCAGTGTCCACCTTGGTTTCACCATTCTGATGATGCAGGTCCCCCTCTGATCTCTGCATCTCAAAATATAGGATTCACGTTCTCTGGTTTATGTCATGTCTGGTTCATATCAAAGCCAAAAACCTAGGCTCCTTGTCAAGTCAAGACCATGTAGTGAAGAGTCCTCCAATTCCTTTGCTTCTGGACACCAATCATGCTTACCCATTCACTATCTTCCTTATGAAAGTTTCAAAGATCTGCACACAGTGGATTAAGCCTATCATCTTAAGGACTTGGGAGATAGAAATCAGGAGCGCAATTTGAGAAGGTGACAACCCAGGAAATAAAAATTCAAGACACTCCATCCAGAGTAATGGCTAAGTACAGTGGTGCAAATCTGTCATCCCAGTGACGGGGGAAGTATAAGTAGGATTGTATCTGCCTTTATCTCAGAATAACTTCACATAATCACAGAAAAAGACAAACACAAAAAGGGCTGGAAGAATGTCAACTGGTAGTGTCTGGTTACCAAGTATGAGGCCCTAAGTTCAATCTCCAGTAGGAAAAGAAAATAATATGAATAATAATCCAAATCATGTATTCTCCCATAGTCGGAAAAAGACTTCTAGGTCCATTTTAGCAAAGGCATTTCAAATACTGCTAGTGTGAATTTTTAAAAGAAAAATACAAAATAAGGAATCCATTTAGGGTATTTATGTGCCAAAATAAAAATAGAGTCATGATATTTACAAATCTATTTCTAAAGATCTTCAAAACTATTTCCAAATGTTTAAATTTAGATGAGCATGGACAATGTCCGTCTCTTCATTTTATATAGTAAGTACTTGCGGTACATAAGAATGGACCACAGAGACAGGCACAATGGTGCATACCTCCAATTTTAGCACTTGAGGCTCAGGCAACCTTAATCCCGAGTGTAAGGCCAGCTAAAGTACAATACACCCTGTCTCTATCCCATCAAAAAAGTAATAAAGATTGTGATCCTGGCCCTGAAACACAAGAGACACCCTCAAAAAAGGAAAAAGGTGTGAAGCAAAGGCTTAAAGCAATTCTTAAACCCATATAAATCTTAAATCCATGAGATTTTTTTTTAATCTCATACCAATGGGCTCTTCAGAGTAGACTATGAAAAGAAAATGAGATTTTCTCAAAACTCTTTCCTTTTCAAAACAACTTGCTATAATGGTAAAAGCAAATTTTGTAGATGAAACTTTCCCTTTATATAACACTAAGCTCTACATTCTATGGAACTACAAATGTCATCTAAATTTATTATCAAAATTGAAGAAAATATATTGAACTGGTCTGTTCTCAGTACCTCTTCTGTTCGTTAATCCTATTACAAAATTGCTGAAAATATGTATTTACATAACATTATTTCTCTCTTTCTCTATCTCTAGCTCTACCCATCTACTTTTCTAATGTTACAAATGAAATTAAATTGAGGTAAATTCAAAATATATGGTTTCATTTCTAAATCCTTAGATTTCTCTAAAACAAACCAAACCATTTAAACTGCCTGTGGATTCACATTTATTTAAATATTCAATATTCAAAAATATATAAATATTGTATGTAAATATTCAAAGATTTTCAGAGAGCATCTTCACCAGCAAAATCTAAGCCTTTTCTTCTTTATTGATGTCATTCAAATTCACACGTGGAGATAATTTCCTTATTTATTACACAAAAATGAGAAAATGACTTCTTCAAATCCTTACTCATACAAATAAGAATATGGGATTCTTTTCTAATTTTACACACAAGCATATATAGTCACAAAATTAAGAGTGACAAGTCTCTACAAATCCTAAATAATTTAAGCAAAGCAAAATAAACAATATTTAAAAAATGAAAGATAAAGTCAATTAAAGGGTTTAGCTAAAATTTAAGCAATCAATCACATCCAAGGTTTAACTGAGTTTGTTATTTTGGCAAAAGGAAAAAAAAATCACAAATGACATCATGTTAACCTCCAACACATGGTTTGGTAAATCAATCTTTTATGTATGATTCATGATCTTATTGCTTCACATGCATTTTAAGTTCCTGCTCCACACTTGAGTCTCAGTTAGAGAGGTGTCAGCATTACAACAATAACAACCCATGTGGAGTTATTGAAGAAGACAAGATACCAGCCAATAATCAGGATCAATACAAGGAGAACAAATCCTGTATTAGGAAACATCAGAAAAGCCCCTAGGGTCAAGTAGAGTTGGAAAAATGGAAGTTTCAATCAGGCACTAATGGCTCACCCCTATAATCCTAACTACTCAGGACACTGAGATCTCAGGACCATGGTTTGATGCCAGCCCAGGCAAGAGAGCCTATGAGATTCTTATCTCCTAATAAACTGCCATCCACCCCAAGCTCCAGTGGCTGAATGCTAGCCTTGAGTACGAAAGCTCAGGGAGAGCACCTAGGCCCCGATTTCAAATCCCAGAATCAACAACCAAAAAAAAGAGTAAAGAAGTTTCAGAGGGAAGATGTTCTCACTTTTAACAAGGATGAAACTGAGAAGCACTAAAAATCTCACAACACATTAATCTGTACATTTTGGTCAATTATGTATTTACTATTTATTCTAATCCTTCATTTTGAAAAGATAACCATCTATGTTTCTATGCAAATGATTGTGAGTACTACTTTTATATATACCATGGTAAGAAAATAATAACCCAAGAAGATAAATTCAAGCAGACCTTTTGTGCATTCAGTTGAAAACATCACTGCCTACCTTGTTTTACTCAACCACAGGCAAGATCATCTGCCAAGAATTCATCCCAGGAAACAAGTGCAAAAGGAGCCACACTTGTACTTTGTAAGGGCTAAATGAATCACTTCCGAATCTCCCAAAGGGAGACAATTCAATTATCTTTTGTACTAAAGCAACTTTTAAATAGATCTTCTACTTATAGTCCTGCTAAATTCACTATTGTTACTCACAATGAGTTCACCGATATTAGTCAGCACAAATTAGTCACTATATTATTTGAACCACTAACCACCTCCCCCGCTTTCTGGTTTTCCTTTCCCTTAGGTATTTTGCAACATTTGAGATGACTAACTGTACCCAAGAAATGCTACGGGGCTTTTTATGCATGTTTTGTTGTCTAAATACCCACCAACTCCCCATTAACAAAAGGAGTGACGTGTGTGTGTTATGTGTGTTACGAAAAGAGAAAATGAAGGCAAATAGCATATTCACTATACATATGTGACAAAGGAAGTAGGAAATGTGAAGTGCTTCTGGGAGTGGAACAGATAGATAAAATAGAAAAAAATGGAAAGGATAATGGTGGAGAAGTTCCAGACAACCATGGACATGTTAAATTGCAACTGCCCTGTACAAATTATCTGAAGCTTCAAAAAATAATTAATGGAATTTCCCACGGTCACATTGCTTCACTACAAGTTCTGTTTTACCATTACTTCTCTTAAACTTATGTAGGTATAGCTTGCACAGTCAAATGCATTATCTCTTTGTTTAAAAACAAAACCAATACAATGAACACATACATGTGTATGGGCTTTTCTGTTCTTTCCCAAAATCTCTAGTCTAACATAGGAGTTTTGTCAATCACAGATAAGGAATTAAAACATGTTCAAGGGGCCTGGCACAGTGGCTCACGCCTATAATGCTAGCTACTCAGGAGGCTGAGATCTGAGGATCAAGGTTCAAAGGCAGCCTGGGCACCAAAGTACCTGAGACTCTTATCTCCAATTAACCTCCAGAAAATGGGAAGTGAGGCTTGGCACATGGGTAGGGAAGCAGGCTTGAGCTGAAGATCTCAGGGACAGTGCCAAGGCCCAGAGTTCAAGCCCCATGACCCACAAAAAAGTTCAAGGTAGATGGGGCCTTTCAGTCTTTCAAAATCAGACAGAACTATTATTTCTTGCCAAGACTTCTTCAGGGCTGATGGCATTAGCTCAAGTAGTAGAACACTTGCCTAGCAAGTGTAAGCCCTTAAATGTGTGTAAGGACCAGAATGTGGGTTTCTGTAATGTCTTTAAGGTTCCTTTTCAAGCATTCAAAGCAGACTAGCATGGCACACTTGTAAGAAATAATGCAAGTGGGCTCGCTTCAGCATCACATGTACTAACACTGGAAGGATACAGACATTAGCATGGCCTCATGCAAGGATGACACACAGATTCATGAAGCATTCCATGTTCTTTTCTCATGTTGTTTCTGTATCTGACTCTGTTACATATATTGTATTTGTTCATTTGAAATAGAAAAGGGAATGAGGAAAAAAAGATGATTGGGAGGGGTGGGGGGAGGAGAGGTGGGAGAAAAACATGAGAAGGGGTATCAATGTTCAAGAAGTAATATACCCAATCACTACCTGATCAATGTAACTGTAACCCCTCTATACATTACCCAACAATAAAATACAATTTTTTTTGCCAGTCCTGGGCTTGAGCTCAGGGCCGGAGCACTGTCCTTGGACTTTCTCAAGGTTAGAGCTCTACCACTTGAGCCTCAGCACCACTTCCAGCTTTTTCCTATGTATGTGGTACTGAGGAATCGAACCTGGGTCTTTGTGCATGCTAGGCAAGCACTCTACCATTAGGCCAAACTCCCAGCCCAATACATTTTTTTAAAAAGAATGAAAGTAATAAAAAATCTAAATTCCTCCATTTTCTTGATCATAAAAAATGTTCCCTTCATGAAATACTGAAGTAATTTACCACAAACCATGCACTGCAATGCAACTGGGTTCTTGAGAAAAATGCTATATTGGAATCAAGGGAAGGAGTTGGTGTGTTATGAAACAATGTGATGAGACAGTTTCTCAAGAAAAGCCAAAGTGAAGAAAGTGTCAACCAATATAGAAATAGTCAGAAACCAGAAGTCCCTTTTTATATAACCCTGCACACTCAGGTCCTGGAAATACCCTCATCAATTAATTGTTAGGCTATTTCTGGGGGGAAATTTTGGGAGAGGAAAGAGATCAAGACTTTTACAATAAGTAGTACACATCCAGGATTCTCCTAGCATATATGGAAAAAAACTCTTTTTGAACTTGGTGTAGAGGCATGATAACAGGAGGCACACAGATAATCTTAGCACTCAGGAGGCTGGTAGAGGAGAATCTAGAGTTTCAAGTCATTCTGAATTATGGTAGGCAGACTGAAATCTTTTGATACTATTTCTTTTTGCTATCCTATTGGCATTATGAAACAAAGGCATCTTGACTTCTTAAAGGGATTCCTCAATTTGTGGGATTATCAATGTCACCTTGCTCCTGACTTACACCTGAGAATCATCTTACTAACCTGTCACTTGGTAGGGAGGGTTCACTTTCTCCTCAGCATTCTGTCCCATGAGGCAGTTATAAACTAGCTGCCACTACCCCACAATGTCCTACTGATTTGATTGGCTGCATCTCCTCCTCATAGCCATTACTGAAATACCCAATGGGCTGCAGTTGCCAGAGAGCCACATTCTGCAGCATTCAAGTCTTTCCCCCAGACACCTTAGGGCCCTCTGCCATTTCTTGTCCTCCTCTCACAGGCTCAGGGTTACCTGGCTTGTTTTCCTAAGACATCAAAGAGGCAGCAGCTATGATAAGTACAGGAAAAGTGGCAGGGAGTCAATGCTAAAGGCCACAGTAATACAATTTCAGCTCAAAGCGGTCCAAGCAAGTGGGATGGCACAGAAAAGGGGATCCTCAAACTTATCCCCAATCATAACAGTGATAGAATGGGAAAGAAGGGCTCTTTCTCATAGCCTGTGCTTGCCAGGCAATCACTGATACTGAAGCATCTGAGACTAGAAAACCCAATTTTAGCCTCCAGCCCGCCCATGAGCATCTTTGTTTTGCTCTATAGAAGCAATACACTCAAAAAATTGTGGACGTAACATAATGTGATTCTTCCTCCCTATATGTTCTTTCAAGTCAAACGATTATTAGCCTTTGGGCTGGCTGACAATACTTCTCAGACCGCAAAGCATATGGTGGCATCTCTTTGCTTGATCTGGGCTACTTCAACTCAAGAACTGGAATCTACACAGAAGATGAAGTGTGAGAAACATTCACTTCATCCAATGGGAAAACCCATTACAAACACTGATGACCTCATAGGCCATCTATCCTTTCCTGGCTGAAGCAAGGAACCCCATTCTAGTCCTGCCTCCTTTCTCTGTATCCTGTTCCTCTAGACACTTTAGGTAAGTTTCCAAAAGTTGAGAAAATGCCACTATTCTATGTAACTTGTGGGCAGAGATGGGTGGAGGAAATTAAAGAAAAGAGAAGGAAGGGGTAAACATTGGCCAACATATACTCATTACCTGACTAGTAAGCTCTACAAGCCCTAATAACAATAAAATATTAAAGATGAAAAAGAAAATGCGACTACCTATTATGCTCTTCACCAAACACTAGAGCACATGTCCCCATCTGTCTCCCAATGGACAATCTGAGGGACTGTAGAGCTAAGAAGGGCATAGAGGGAATGGGTTGGAGGAATGTAAACCAAAATCCACCTATACTAAAATTTCACCAAGGGTGCTCCATGTTTTTGAAGTGTGAAAACCCAATATTAAATAAAACACACACACACACACACACACACACACCACTTCTTAGTATATGTGACTCACAACTGATTTTTTTTTTCTGGTTTTAGTTCTGAAGAAAAGCTGTCATGAAAAATGCTACTAAATGGCCCAATACTTTCGCAGATGAATAAGGAAAATGCTGTGTGTGTGTGTGTGTGTGTGTGCGCGCACGCACGCGAACATGTGTGTACATTCACACACAAAGGAGAAATATTCAGCCTTCAAAAAAGGAAATTTTCGGCTGGGACATTGGCGTAGTGGTAGAGTGTTTGCCTAGCATGCACCAAGTCTTGGGTTCAATGCCGGCTTTTTTCTATGTATATGGTACTGAGGAATCGAACCTGGGTCTTTGTGCATGCTAGGCAAGCACTCTAACAACTAGGCCAAATTCCTGACCCCCCAAAAAAAGTTTAAGGAATTTTCCGCGGGGTGCAGTAGCTCATACCTGTAATCCTAGCTTCTCAGGAGGCCGAGATCTGAGGATTGTGGTTCAAAGCCAGCCCCAGGCATTAAAGACCTTGAGACTCTTATTTCCAATTAACCACTAGAAAACCAGAAGTAGGCCTATGGCTCAAGGGTTAGGGTGGTAGCCCTACCTAACCCCCCCACCAACCGGCATGGAGCTGAAGAGCTCAGGGACAGCACCAGATCCAGAAATCAGAGATCAAGCCCCAGGAGACACACACACACACACACACACACACACACACACACACACACACACACACACAGAAATTTTCTCACTTGAAACAATATGGATGACCTTGGAGACAGTATGTTAAATAAGTCAGATATAAAAGGGAAAATATTGCATGACTATACAGTTACATCTAGAGTAGTCAAATTTCAAATTAGAATGGAGAAGGGAGACTGTCATAGGTACTGTAGGGAAAGAAAAGGGAGAAGTGTCTCTTTAAGTACATATTTTCAGTTTGCAAGAGGAAAAAGTTCTACATCAATAAAATTAACTACTTAACATTTTTGTACTATACACTCAAAATGGTTAACATGAAAAATTGTATGATACATGATTTTCTGCCACAATAAAAATATGAAGCACTTTTCTTCCTTTATTATAGATACTTTACTTTTCCATTTCAATGCACTGTTTTGAGATTGTAACATAAAACAAACATTTGGGTAATTTTTCTTTGTGAAAAGTGCTCTAAGACTCAAAAAAAAACCCCAGAAATTACAAAGCAGTCAAAATCAAAGCTGGGGACAAACTTTGTCATTTTAAGCACGCATGACATTTTCATAGCAGGAAAGATCCAGACATTCTTTGCAAATGGTATGTATGGTATGCCGAACTGGCTTCTAAATTAAATGAGGCTGCTGATACACAGCCTTTTAGCACAAGGATATATCACAAGATATTCCTGGAGCCTGAACACTGTGACCATTATAACAAACAGAGCAAAATGAATCATTCATGTGTTGAGGGAGGGAATGCTCAAGCATTACTGGCGCAGCAGTCAGACTTTCTCATGGCTCCTGCACTGTCTGCCTCTGTAAAATGTTCCTTTATCATTACTCTAAACACTAATCCATCATCTATTCCTGTGAAATGTCCAAGTTACTCTAAAGAGAGAACATTAGTAAGAACAATAAACTTAAGATTAAAGAGCAAAAGATAGAGCAAACTTATTCATCAAACCTTTCAGAAAACATTAAACTCAAAGAAAATACTTAAATTCTAGGAATTCAATTTTGTACTATAAAATCATAAAAGAGAATGAAATTGAATATTTCTCTATCTTGACTTTAGAGAGTTATAAACAGGTAGTATAGGGCTGGGAGTTTGGCCTAATGGTAGAGTGCTTGCCTAGCATGCAGGAAGACCCGGGTTTGATTCCTCAGTACCACATACATAGAAAAAAGCTGGAAGTGATGCTGTGGCTCAAGTGGTAGAGCTCTAGCCTTGAGAAAACCCAAGGACAGTGCTCCGGCCCTGAGCTCAAGCCCAGGACTGGCCCCCCCCCAAAAAAAACAGATAGTATATAACTCAATTTAAAATAGCTCAGGACTGCTTGGCATTGGGGAATTTATGATGCAGAACAATCCCAATTTGCATTTCAATGGTAGGTTTGTGAAATCATAATCAAGAAGGGAAACACATTTGTTTACATTCTATGTGTTTTGCACACTCTTCTATAAACTATTACAGCTTATGGTGAAAAGAAACTAAAGTGAGCCCAGGCACCAATGGTTCGCACCTTTAATCCTAGCTACTCAGGAGGCTGAGATCTGAGGATCATGGTTCAAAAACCCAACACAGATAAGAAAGTCTGTGACACTCCTGTCTCAAATTACCAAATGAAGCCAGAAGTGGAGGTATTTCTTACGTCATAGAGCACCAAACTTGAATGAAAAAGCTAAGGGGCAGTAACTGGGCCCTAAGCGCAAGTCTCAGTAACAGCACAAAAAACAAAGTGAACATTTATGAAATGCATGATGCATGAAGATATGCCATAATTTTCCTGCTCTGCTTTATCTCCATGAATTTGTAACAGACACCATTCTCAAATACACATAGCATTGTCCCAGAGGTACAGAAGATAAAAGCCCAAGAGAATCAAGGCTTTACCCTGGGCAAGGCCTCAAGTGTGGATACTGGCTTAGGAAAGGCTGCAAGAGATATACACCTAGGGACATGCAGGAGGAGGTCTTAAGAGAACAAGCAGGAAACAGACACAAATTCTATGACAGTTAGCTAAGCAAGAACTTCACCTAAGAAAAAGGCAAGGCCCGAATCTGCAAGTACGAAATATGCAAGCCTTAGTTGTGCTCTTCTCATCCTCAGTGTTCCTCATCTAAGGGCCTTCTGCTCATGCTATGATTCATAGCCCATCAGCTCCCTCAAATAGCTATTGAAGTTAACATATAAGTGATTCTTTTCTGAGTACTTGTTCAGGAGTCAGATACCCTCTTCCTGACCCTGAGCACTCCCAGAAACCAGACACAACTGAAATAATAACCAGACCTTGCCCAGTGGGAGATTTGTGTATGCAATGCACAGAATCCCTCAACCTCAGATGGGGTTTATCCCCCACGAATCAAGCAGGGTAGGGCAGAGGACCAAAGCAGGGCATTTGTGATCCTCAACTCTGGTGGTCCAAACTCAGCACCCAAGTGGACAGTACAATTTCCTGAAACTAGCTCTCTTTCCTCTTCATCCTAGTCTAAATAAAGAAACCAAAAAAGTGCATTTTAAAAACTGATCTGGCCCCTCTGGCTTTCTGTTGACCCGACACCAGTGCAGAGCCTCATTATAAACATTTCCAGAATTAGAATCAGTGCCTGTACCTAGGAGTTACAGAGATAAAAGGACACTTTGATTGTGTGTCCTTCAGGACAGTATTAGATCTAAGTGGTTGGGAAGAAGAACACTGTGTGTGTGTGTAGGTGTGTGTGTGTGTGTGTGTGTGTGTGTGTGTGTGTGTGTGTATGACTGGAGGAATTGGAGGAATTAGGGACAGGGCTGGGAATGAAGTTTACTGTTAGAATGCTCACCTAGCATCCATGAAGCCCTGGGTTTGATTTCTTAGTACCACAAACTCAGAAAAAGCTGGAAATGGTGCTGTGGCTCACGTGGTAGAGTTCTAGCCTTGAGAAAGCCCAAGAACAGTGCTCAGGCCCTGAACTCAAGCCCTAGGACAGGAAAAAAATAAAAAATAAAAACATGGCCTTCACTCTCTGCTCTCCTTTCCACCTCCACCCATCTTCTCTTGCCTCCTCACACTGCACTAATGGAATCCATGAGTAAAGGAAAAAGGAGCAATGATTTAAAAAAGCAAAACAAAGAACATCATGGCCCAAATAAATCAGATGGTAAGGACAGATACTTTGCAGAGAAGCACATAGAATGAAAAAGACAGGGGGTGCACATTCAAGTAAGAAGGTAGCTAAGAAAAATAAGAGATCAACAGAGGGACTTCATGAAGGACTGAGGACAAACATGGACATACCAGAGACCTTAGCTAGGCATCAGTGGCTGCTCAGGAAGCTGAGATCTGAAGATCACAGTTTGAAACCATCCCAAGATTCCTCTAACTCTACCAAACTAAAAAAAATGCTGTAAGTGGGACTATGGCTCAAATGGTAGAGCACTACCCCCGAGCAAAAGAAGGGCAGAGACAATGCCCAAGCTCTACAGACCCTGAGTTTAAGCCCTAGGACCAACATATACACACACACATACACACACACACACACACACACACACACACACACATACACATACACACACACACACACACAAAGAAACACACACACTCAAAACATTAAACAAAATCTGGACTATTAACCCTACTTATAACTTGCCCATTTCCATATTCTTCCACATGCAAAAGTTCTTATAAAAATTTACTCACTGGGGGAGGGAGGAAGGGAAATGGAAAACAGGACATGAGAAAGGGTATCAATATTTGTGAAGTAATATACCTTCTATCTGATGACTAGAATGTAACCCTTCTATTAATTACAATAAAATATATGAAAAAAATTTATTCTGTGTGACATGGTAGAACTTTTTCAGGGAAGAGAAGTACTGGATGCTGAAATGAGGACCCTGTGCTTGTTTAGGCTGGCCAAGCACTATAAGCCATCCTGGTTTTCCACTGGTTATTTTGGAAAAAGTCTTAATTCCCTCCTAGGAACATGCTTGAGCCATTATCAATCTTGTTTTAGCTGAGATCACAAGCACCTACCACTGCAACCAGTTTCCCTCCATAGAAATGGAGTCTTAATAAGAACATTACTCCTAGCTGGGTGCGGTGGCTCACACCTGTAATCCTGGCTACTCAGGAGGCTGAGATCTGAGGATCAAGGTTCAAAGCCAGCCCGGGCACAAAAGAACCTGAGACTCTTATCTCCAATTAACCTCTAGAAAACAGGAAGTGGTGCGTGGCTCAAGGGTAGGGCTGTTGCCTTGAGCTGAAGAGCTCAGGGACAACACCCAGGCCCAGGCATAGGCAGCAGCCTTAAGCTCAAGAGCTTAGGGACAGCTCCCCGCAGAATTCAAGCCCCATGACCCACCACAATCCTCATTATATCAGCCTTCCATATAGCTTGAAATGACAGGTGAGAGCCACTGTGCCCAGCTATGAATTGAGAAAATATTCCATTAACTTTTCTGGGCCAGGATGGTCTTAAACTGTTATCCTCTCATTCTTAACCTCTGAAGAATCTAGGATTACAAGTCCAGATATGGCCAGACTTCTGTTAAAATACTTGTGAATTCTCAATATCAAGTCAATCCACCTAGGAATGTTAAGATGAATAAAATCCTAAAGACAGGCCAGACTCCAGTGGCTCACACCTGCAATCCAAGCTGACTCACGAGCCTGAGATTGAGGTACAAAGTCAGCCACCAAAGGAAAGTCCAGGAGACCCTTATCTCTAATTATCTACCTAAAAAAGCTGAGGTGCAACTTTGGTTCAAGTGGTAGAGTGCTAGCCCTAAGGCGGGGGCGGGGGGTGGGGGGGGGAGACTCAAGCCCTGAGTTAATGCCTCAGGACTGACACACACACACACACACACACACACACACACACACACACACACACACACAAGATAGGCTACATAATCACTCTAATATACATATATTCAACTCTACTCTCAAGTTGCTGGATTCCCTTCCTTGCCAGTCACACTCGTGACAACCTTCTATCTGAAAATTTGAGGTTCAAGAAATGAATAACGTGGTGGAAGAAGAAAGAACTGATAACATGAAAGGTAAATGAAGACAAAAAAGAAAGGTATTTAAAAAGAAAAGAGGCATGAGATGGGCAAAAAGCACTAGCAAAGAGGTAAAAGATCTTAGTCTCCAAAGCTAAGCCTCAATAATGCAGTAATAATCTATATTCATATTCTTGTTTAAACCCCTCACACATTAAAACTGGGTTACCACTAAGAGGTTTGGTTACCATTAACTAGTGGAAGGAAGCAATAGTGAAACTCTGCCAGTTGTGGGTCTAGGTCTTTAAAAGAAAACTAGCAACATTTTGGAAACTCTCACAAAGAAAATCACTGACAGACCAATTCATTCAGGGAGGAAAAATGTCCTAACACTGTTATGCCATTGAGACCAGACTTCAGCAGTCTCCATGATTATAAGTAGAAGTATTTTCCATGCTTAATTCCAGAAATTCAGTCTTATGATTCCACCAAACCAACACAAGCATATAGCTGGGTCTTAGTCTATCCACAGAGCATGAGAACAAATGAAATTGCCATTTTAAGACACTGAATTTTGGAGTGGCAGCGAACAGGGAACTAGAACAAGAGACAGAGAGGCATACTCTAGGAATGTTTAATACGCATTTTACTGGAATACTAGAGTATACATTAGTAACAATGAGGGGAAAAAGTTACAAATCTTCCAAAATATAGACATATCCTAACATCTAAGAACCCATATTAACTACAAAAACAAAAAATTCAGGGCCGGGAGTTTGGCTGGTGGTAGAGTGCTTGCCTAGCATGCACGAAGACCCAGGTTCTATTCCTCCGTACCACCTATATAGAAAAAAGCTGGAAGTGGTGCTGTGGCTCAAGTGGTAGACAAACAGCCTTGAGAAAATCCAAGGACAGTGCTCAGGCCCTGAACTCAAGCCCAGGAATGGCCAAAAAAAAAAACACCGAAAAATTAATCTTAAGCGCACCACAATACAACTGCAATAAGCTAAGATGGAGATAATAAAGGAATGAATGAAAAATTGCATACGTATTCAGATTTCTATAAATGAATTCAAGTACTATTGTATCTTGCTTTACTTGCTCAACAAGTTCAATATTCTTACATGTCTTGTCATACTTATCCAAACCAGCTCTCTGATACCATAAATATATATATACATACATATGCTGTAAAATACGAAATATATATATGCTATAAAAATGGCATTTTCTCAGAGTGTAAAATCTCATTGTGGATGCATAAAAATAAATTCTTAGTCCAGGATGGCCTCAACAATTGTTAGCCTCAAGTCTCAGCCTCTTGATTGCTGGTATTGTGACAATACAAATGTAAGTGTCCCTCTTTTTTGGGGGGGGCAGTGTTAGGGATTGAATTAAGGATATCCTAGTAAGAAAAGTGCTTTATTACTTGAGCCATTTCCCCAGTCCTTTTGCTTCTTGGTTTATTTTTCAGATATGGTCTCATACTTCAGCTGCCCTAAGGACTATGATCTCACAGGATCTGTCTCCCAAGTAGCTTGTAGACGTGACCCTTCCTCAAGCCTGGCATCACATGTGTAATTTGGATATTCTATCAAATAGTCTTGATTAATAATTGTGACTCCTTTGCTTCTTCTATGAGCAGAATCTGTCATCTGTAAATAAGGGTTTTTGCCCCTTCTTAACCCTTGCTTTTTCCCCCCTTAACTGTGAGGGTCAGGGTATTTACTATAGTACTAAGAACAGAAGGTGAGCATCCTGTGTCAAGTCCTTTTTCTAAACGGAGTGTTGGATTTTTTTTAGTATTCACCATTAATTACTATGTTTTTGCTAAGTACTTTTCAGAGCCTAAAGTGCCCTTGGGTTGCTTCCATTTTTTTTGCCGGGGGGGGGGGGGGAAGGAATGTTCCTTGGAATTGAACTCAAGGTCACAAGCATTCTATCAAGTGCTCTCTACAACACCAAGTTATAACCTCAGTCCTGATTTCTTATATTTGAATAAAAGATCCACCAGTGCATAACTTTTTACACACCCAGTTAAGGCGAAGAGAAATGATCACTAACATATACAAAAAGAAAACAGTGCATGATGATGCTTGTCAAGCAGAAAAAAATGAATCCCCATGTGTTAGGATTTTGCTGCCATCAGAAAGAATGACATCACCCCATTCGTGAGGAAATGAAAAAACTTGGAAAAAAATCATATTAAGTAAGCCAGACCCAAAGGAACATAGGCTCAACTGTTTCCCTCATTTGTAATAATTAGTACACATCTAGGACTCTCCAAGCAGAGGATTACAATAGGTCAAAACCTACGTACATAAAGTCATATAGGATGAACTCGAGGATACGGAAACAATAGGTTTATCTTTGTGATTGTTGTTCTTAATTCACTGTTATTTTTCTTCTTTTTTTTACTCTTATGGCT
The DNA here is from genome assembly GCF_031878675.1 of Megascapheus bottae. Taxonomy (NCBI): domain Eukaryota; kingdom Metazoa; phylum Chordata; class Mammalia; order Rodentia; family Geomyidae; genus Megascapheus; species Megascapheus bottae. Next base: position 27,355,371 of record NC_143547.1, read on the forward strand.
AATCTCATGTTGTTACTATATCTGACTTTGTTGCCTGGTATATTGTATATACGTTTATTTGTTTATTTCAAATAGGGAAGGGAAGGGTGGAAACCAAGATGGTTGGGAGGTGGTGGGGGAGGGAGATGGAGACAAAAACATGAAAAGGGGTATCAATGTGTGGGAAATAATGCACTTACTACCTGACAAATGTAATTGTAACCCCTCTATACATTATGCCGACAATAATATATAAAAAAACTAACCCTAGGAAAATAAAGATTAAAGTAAAAAATAAAAATAAAATACACAAATAACCCATGGGTCAAAGGAGAAATTAAAGGATATTTTAAACTAAATGCAAACGTGTTACATATTGATCTTGTGAAATAGAGCCAAAGCTACTTAGGATAAGGGTAAACACCTATTAACACATTAAGAGAACAAAGAAAAGTCCCCAAAAATGCAAATAAAATAAATCGTTGATTTACAAAGCTATCAATTGGATTTTTAATAAAATATACTAAAATTTGACAAATTTAAAATATTTAAGAAATATTTTCTCACTTACAAAACTTACATAAACCTGCATGACTTACAAAACTGCCATAAAAATATAATAGTCCTATAAGTAATTTAAAACCTCACTACAGCAAAAATAAACTGTGTGCCCAGATGGCTTCACTAACAAAACCTAGCAAAAATTAAAAGAAACAAGAAAAAAAGAGCCACAACATAACAATTAAAAAAAACCCAACCAACCAAACAAAAAAAACTCTATTTCCATTTCCTGGAGTTCCCTTCAATCCCTTCAATAAGCATCTTAAGTTTCATAGCATATAGCTAATGGAAGCATGAATGATCTGTGAATTACAATCCCAGGAGTTCAAGAGCTGGCTAGCAGCCCTGAGATCACAATTTCAGATTCTCTACTCATCACCTCCTATACCTACCTACACTCACATTTCAGATCATCAATTCAAGGAGGCCCAACTGATAAGGCTGTGGGTCAGCAAAATCCAGCATTTTAAAATTCAAATGAACTCAAATACATACATTCAGGTTGGCCATTCCATTGCTATTAGCAAATATACCTTGCCTCTTAACTCCCCAGCTCGAACACTTATCTAATTCTGATTCAAGTCACTCATTCAACTCCCCTGCAGTATTGCTTTTATAGTTGAAAATGGATTTTTAACTGCAATCAAGTTTTCAATTTTCCAGGTTTGTTTTGTTTTTCACTTACATGGTAGCACAATACCCCAGAGGAAGGATTAGCCAACTTCTTCTATAAATGGGTCAGATACTCTATAGGCATAATATTTTATTACATAGATTAATATGCATCTATGACATACAAACCCTCAGCCTAATTTTAATTATTTTCTAAGATCTAAGTGCCAGTGATTATATATAGATTCCCTTCTTGAATACTTGTTTGTTAAATACATCATTTGAAATATGATGTAAATGTCAATGTTAATAAATTCTTTAAATAAAAAAATAAATAAATGGGTCAGATAGTATTTGGGGGCTTTTCTGATCACTCAATCCCTGTTGCAATTCTTCATCTCGTCCCTTGCAGCACAAAAGCAGGGACTACATAAAAGAATGAGTTTAAATGATGACAAAATTTGTTAAAATGAGTACAGCTTTTTGTAATAAACCCTTATAACTGCGTGGAGGACATAGTTCCAAGTGCTAGAGTGCTTGCCTACTAAGCATGATGCCCTGGGCTCCACTCCCAGTATTACAAAAATATTAAAATTAAAATCTTATTTATAAAACCAAGCACTAGAGACAGATTTGGCCTGTTCCTACTACCCTAGAATAGTACAAGGATTATACTTAAAGCTGTAAGAAATTAGAAGTATGATTCTCAATATTAACTGCATATGACAATATAAAGACAATTTATAACATGCTCACATTTATACACAACATGCCTGCACATGTGTACACATGCATATACAGGAAGGTCTGTGCCTCATTTTGGAGTAATCAGAAATTCAAAGAGAATCTTCATATCAATATTTTGTAAAACAAACCAAAAACACCCCCATAACTCTCTCCATGGGATCTGTGCTGCTAGGCTCACCACTTTCAAATTTCAAGAAAAGACAGTAAAGAAACATACTGAAAGCCAAGCAACAAAGGCTCATGCCTGTCATAGCAATTTAGGAGATTAAGATCTGAAAATGAAAAAAAAAAAGATCTGAAAATGATGGTTTGAAGCCAATCTAGTCAAGAAAGTGTGAGATTATCTCCAACAAACTGTCAAAAACTGCTATGACTCAAGTGGTAAGGTGCTAGCCCTGAGTAAAAAGGCACAAAATAAAGCTATGCGCCAGTGCCTCACAACTGTAACTAGCGACTCAGGAGGCTGAGATCTGAGAATCTCAGTTCAAAACTAGCATGATCACAAAAGCCTATGAGATTTTCATCTCCAATTAATCACCAGAAAACTAGAAGTGGAGCTATGGCTCAAAGTGGTAAAGCACTAGCTTTGAGCTGAAGAGCTTAGGGACAGTATCCAGGCCCTGAGTTTAATCCTCATGACCGACAAGAAAAAAAAAATGCAAACCGCACCCAGGGACCCAGGTTCAAGCCACAGAACTGGCACACACAAAAAAGGAACACATGGAGAACTTTGGATTTTAACTTGTTGGTAATATGGCCAGCAACACAAAAAAGAAATCACATTTTCAGTAGTTTATAATCAAAAGATTACTTTCATAACTATGTAGTTCTTATTCTGTTCTATTATACATTAAAGAAAAGAAAACTCAGGTGAAGGGTAACCCAAGAGATTCGGGCTATTATTTAAAGAATTTTATGATCAAGAGTTATTTGATATAAAAGAATTAAAGACATCTAATTAACTTCTCTAGAACACTGTATTTTATCTGAAGGGCCTATTAGGGAATTGTCATGCTAGAAAAAGAAATGGAATGACATTGCTTTGTTTCACAGCCTTGCTGTTTCCCTTGTGATTTCTAAGCCAAACTCAATGGTGCTTTAAAAAGTTACTCAAGCTGAATGTAGTGGCTCATGACTATTGTCCTAGTAACTTGGGAGGTGGAGCTTGGCAAGATCAAAGATTAAGGTAAACTTGGTTCAAAAAAATTCAACTAATAAAAACTGTTCAGCTATGTGGGAAGTGTGAATAGGGGAATCTCTGGTCTAGTCTGGCCCAGCCATAAAACAAGACTATTTGAAAAAAAACTAATGCTTGCCTAAGAAGCAAGAGGCCCTGAATTCAAACCCCCAAACTGGGGGATAAATTCCCCAAAGCCTCGGATGATAGCATATACACTATTAAAATCTAAGTACTCAGGAGGTTGGGAGGATTTTGAATTCTAAGCCAATCTAGGTTGTAGTGAGACCTTGTGTCAAAATTAAAAGCCATCAAAATTTACCATTTTAAATTAATGTATGTCATATCCATTTTTTAAAAAGTTGTGATATTTGTTTTTTTTTTCAGGTACCACAAAATTATTTCTACCCAAGTTCCAGAGCTCCTTGTTTTATTTTCCAAAATTTTCCTATAAAAAAAGTGGTTACTATAGCAATATATTTCCACCCTGATAATTCCCACTCTCTTATTCTGTTTCTTTTTCTTTTTGCACAAAGCAAGACAAATCTGTTACAAAGCTGTTCACAGGACTAGGATCCTTGGCAATATCTAGGGATGAATATATCTTAAACTATGGGAACACTTAGCTGAATACCATAGTTTCAAACGTCTCTGCAGTGCTATTTGTGCTCCATGTATCCCAGATCAGTCAATTCTTATGAGTAATACATCTCTCTTCATCCTCATTCAGGCAGACTAGGGAAGGCTACAACAGAGTAAACGGGCTCCTAAGTTTGCTCATTACTACTGAATTTTGAAACTGAGGCCATTAATTCCCTACATGTAAGGCTAAACAACTGATCCATCAGTGCTTCTGTATTTTTATTATCTAACAGTAGAATAGACTCTGGGTATCTGTGAGGTAGACAGGTAGATGCCATTGAGTTAAGGCAGCATGCATAGCTTTCAATGCTGTACCTCAGACACTTGATTCATTTTCGCATAAGCTGGCCAATTTTCACTGAAGACTAGCCACCTTTCAACACGTCTCAGATTTTTCACTTTATCATTTCAATTAAACACATATGCTTTTATCTTGCTTGAAAAGACACCATTTGCTACTTTTTGGTTTTTTGCCAGTCCTGGGGCTTGAACTTGGGTCCTAGACACTGCCCTTGAGCTTTCCTGGCTCAAGACTAGCACTTTACCACTAGGTCACGCTCCTGGCCCACCATGTGCTTTTGAGAGAAAACGTTTCCACCAACTTGTGTTAGGGGACCACGTTCAGCAGACCACATAATGACTTCAACACAACAGACTGCTGACCAAGAGTTTCTCTGCATGCTCTGAGCTGTGCATTTTGAAATTTGCTTGAATTTTTTTCTTTTTTAAAACTGTACATACAGGGTCAAAAACACTTGGAACTAAACCTACAAATAAGGTGGGCTTCCTAAACCAGGAGTTTGGCCTAATGGTAGAGCACTTGGTTCGATTCCTCAGTACCATGTACACAGAAAAGAGCTGTGGCTCAAGTGGTAGAGCTCTAGCCTTGAGAAAGCCCAAGGACAGTACTCAGGCCTTGAGTTCAAGCCCTAGGACTGGTCATATAAATGGCATAATCCTAACTAGGATTTGAGAATGTTTCTATGTTTGAAGGACCTGGGTGTTAGTTTGAGCAATTTGAAGCAAAGGACTCCATAAAGTTAATGTAGAAATAAGGAGACATTAAGACAGAGGATGTTACTCTTTCCATATGGACTCTCTTGTTTCTTGACTAATTCCTAACTAATGGTTCTAATTGCCCAAAGAAAAGGGAATACAAATAGGAAGTGCTCCTAATAGATTCAGCATAGTCCCTCATCCTTTTCTCTTAACCTCCTACAGTAAGGATGGTTCAATAAACCAGAATTATTCATGCATGTGTACACAGACACTAAGTACATGGATATAGAGATGTGCATGCATACATACATTAATAGAAAACGCACATATCAGATACCACTAGCTCACACCTATAATCCTAGCTCATCAGAAGTATGAAATCTGCAAATTCGGGTTCAAAGCCAGAGATAGCAGAAAAGTTCATCCAACTCAAAACTGAGCATTGGGGGCTCAGGCCTGTAATCTTCGCTACTCAAGAAGCTAAAATCTGAGCATACTAGTTTCAAGGTAGCAGGCAAGTCTGTGACACACTTATCTCCAGTGAAACACCTCCAAACTGGAAGTGGGGCTGTGGCTTAAAGTGGTAGAGTGCTATCCTCAAGGAAAAAAAGCTTAGTGACAGCAAGTCCTAAGGCAGGCAAAAACAAAACAACCTAAAAAAAATCTTATTGAGTTATTTTCCTCATTTTAATGTTTACATAAGCCTAATGCCAAAGTAAGTGAAAAAGTCAGTAGACTGGGGGAATTTTGCCAAGTGGTACTCACCAACAGGCTGCACTTGTCTAATGATTCATCTCTTAGGTATATGATGTGATTTTTAACTTTGAATAAGGTTTGCAGTGAGTCATGTCATAGTAGATACAATTTCCTCAATCTATCTGTAAAGGGCTTAAAATTTATCTCAAGGCAGCAGCCTAGGAAAAGCCTAAGGCTGGTGAGGTCCCAGGAGAAAGATTTCCTGGGTGTCTCAGGAAAGTAGCACACATTCAGAAAATAGATTTTAAAAAATACACACTGGGGAAGAAGGTGTGACACAGTGATATGTACAAGATCCTAAATTCAGTCCCTACCACTAAATACAAAAAATAGCATTGACTGATGGAATGCTGTACTTTTGTAGTAAAGCATTTGGTTTGCGGAGGATTAGTTTCTTGAGTTCCCTGTGGATACTGGATATTAAGCATGTCAAATGTATTATTGGTAAATATCTTTTCCCACTTGGTTGGCTGTCTCTCTACTTTTGTGGCTATGCTTTTATCTGTGCAGAAACTTTTTATTTTTAGGTAGTCCCATTTATCAAGCCTCTCTCCAATCTGTTGTAACCCTGAGATTCTGTTCAGGAATCTTTTGCCTGTGCCTATGAGCATTTGGTATCCGAAGAACATTATGTTTGGCACTTCGAAAAAGAAATGGTTGGAAGAATGAAATATAGGTCCACAAGACTAGTAGTACAGCAGCTCACACCTGTAATCCCAGCATAAATTGGAAGGATTGAGATTTCAGAATAGGCAAGTTTGAGGCCAGCTCAGGCAAAAAAAGAATGCTAGTAGGACCCCCTTGTGAAAAACAAATACCTAAGTGTAATAATGCATATCTGTCATCCTAACTACTTGGAAAGAAGTCAATCTGTGAAGACCTGAAACAAAAAGTTCTAAATTTAACCTAAACTAAAGCAAAAAAGATGGTTTGTGGTTCAAATGGCGTACTACCTGCCTAGACAGGCATAAGACCCTGAGTTCAAAGTTCAAACTCCCCATATGACCAGAAGAAAGGAGGGAAAGAGAGGGAGGGAAACCTGGCAAATATGTGTTAACTTGACTGGGCATCTCGAAGTTAAATACTATGTTATTCAATATCGATGCTGGCCTGCTAGTGACTTAGGACCTGCCTGACATACAATCTATCCAAAAGGAAACTCAAGAACAAGAGTACTTGAGCTGGCTGCCAGTGCCTCACACCTGTAATCACAGCTACTCCGACAGATTGAAATTTGAGACTAATCCAAGCAGAAAAGTCCAAGAGACCCCTCTCTCCATTTAACCAGTAAAAGGCAGGGCTGGAGATGTGGCTCAAATGGTAGACCAACAGTCTAGGAAGTGCAATGTCCGAATTCAAACCTTACTACCACTAAAAGGGCTTTGAAACGAAGCCCTGTAGTCTATTACAGATAACAATTACAAAGACCTGTAATAACAAAAGTAATGCACAACAGAAAAGGCAAAACATGTATACAGCCATGAGAAACTGCAACATGCATATACACAGAGGAAAAACAAAGACTGAGGAAATACATGCAGAAAACAGACTCAAGCTTTTGTTACAATGATCATCATTAATTCTGGATCTCTTCTCTAAGCATGTTGGCACCATATTGCTTCATTATATACACATTCATCTTTAATGTTCCACATTTAAAGCAAGAGTTTGCAAAATAAGAACTTTAGGCGGTAGAAGCCATGAGCAGGCTTTGCAGACTGCCAAGTTTTGCCTTTTATTATGTACTAAAACCTCTGGGTAATCAGTTACTAGCAGCTTGACCTTGTGTAAGTTAACTACTCTGCATTTCCTCGTCCATAAAAGGATGTAATATATGCTTCTTGGCCTATTTAGCACATTAAATAAGGTAATATATGCAAAGCACCTGACTCACATAAACATTCAATAATAAGTACCTTTCTTTCATTACAGCAAGAATCACAAAAAAAACAGATGTAATTACATCTCTCACAGGAAGGAATGAAGCATTAACAAGACATAATATTCAATACAATTTAAGACCCTTAACAGTGCAAAGACCAAACTAGGAGGGTTCCTAAAGCACGTATTACTTCTAAAGACTTTCATGATTACATTGGGTCTATCTAGTTAATGCAGGTTCTCTTTTAAAATAAATAAAATAGACTGAGTAGCAATGTTAATTCCATCTATAAATCTCAACTCCCTTTTGCCATGTAATATGCTCCCAGGTTCCAGAGTTTGGATTTTACAGACGTGCTATTTCATAACATAATTCCATACTTAAACTGATAGCCCCGACAGATTGCCACAACAAAGCATACCACACACCCCTCAGTTTTAATTTTATACTGGAATGCTCCTATGGCTGATCATCCACATCAGTCTTTTCAAGAGACTGTGTATGGCAGCATACATCTCTAAGCCCAGGTGAAGGGGAAAGGAGAGAAGCGGAGAAGAGAGGAGGGGGAAGAAAAAGAAATCCTGCTTGTCATGCAGAGTCATTGTGGGAATTGAGAAGGGGAGAGGAGAGAGAAGGGAAAATAGAAGTAGGTGGAGAGATGTAGCCAGTCTACATCCTAAGAAGATACTGCAGAATCTAAAGGAGAAAAGGAATATTCTCTTGGGAACCAAGCAGCGAAGTACATTTGTATGGAGGCCATTAGGGCTGGCTTACATTAGGTAAGTAATGAACATAGACACTTTTCACTTGGTCCTTAAGAGTTGAGAATATGAAATGACAATAAATGTTGGGAGCAGAGGGCAGGAGAGCAGGAGGGAAGAAGGAAGAGGGGGGAATCAGTGGAAAGAGAATAAAAAGGAGGCAGGGGATGAAAGACAGGTAGAAGGTGGGAGGAGCTTCAAGCCAGCATCAAGCACCAATCATTGTGCACATGGATACAATTATCATATAAAGAATGAACAGAAGGAAACAAAATGGTTGAGTTTCTCTTTTAGGTAGTGAAGTGTCAAGACAACATACAAAATGAAAGATGATGAAACACAGGATGAAGTAAAAAGACATTACAGGACACATCTAGGGTGACATCATGGTTATGTCCTAGGAGGTAAAATGAGGCTGTATCAAACACAAAAGCGAGGACAGTAAATGGAGGAGCCTCTTCTCTGGAATAGGAAGAGGTTACAAGGGTGAAAAATCCTAATATTTAGAAAGCAAAGAAACCTCCATCATTTCTGTGGGTGCATGATCCAAAGGACTGAAGCCATTTACTAAATCAGGTTTAAACCAATCCCCTGAAGCAGTTACCTTTAGTAAGTCAAAATGTCCTACACTGTAGCTTTAAGAGTAAATTTGGCTGGGTGCCAGAAGTTCACACCTGTAATCCTAGCTACTCAGGAGGCTGACATATGAGGATCATGGTTCAAAGCCAGCTTAGACACAAAAGTCCGTAAGACTCTAATATCCAATTAACCACCAGAAAACGAGAAGTGGCACTGTGGGGCAAAATATAGAGCTGCCCTTGAGCTGAAGAGTTGGGCCCAGGCCCAGAGTTTGAGCCCCATGACCAACAACAACAAAACTGAATTTGTCTCTTCTGCTTCTACATTTCCATTGATGGGAGGATATGGCTAGTACAAAAACCTGAGGTCTGAATAAAAGTCAAGTATGTTTCACTTAAACACCCTTGAAATGTTCACACATCTTGCTTTTTAAAAGCAACCTCCGCAACAAACACATGGGTAATGTTGATAAGGCCTTAGTCCTAATAATAGCTGATGGTTTTTATAACCCTTCGCTATTTCAGCAAAAACCTGTACCAAGACATCCTTGTGAAACTGGTACAGTTATGATCATATTCTATGTCCAGTTGAGGAAACTTGAGATTTACAGAAGCCTAAGACCTCAAAGGAGATGATTATAAACTTGGGACCTGAATCCAGATTCTCAGGATTAAGTGACTTGTTTTCTTTTTCATTTACTTGCATGCGGATTTGTAGATACACAATACCTCGTTTAAGACATTTGCATGCCTTTATTCTTTTACTTGGAATTCAGAAGGCAGAGGCAGAAAGAATTAAGGCTGTACTGCAAGAATGTACTGCCAAGAACGGTTCTATCAGTAATGGCCAGTAAAAATTCCTACCAGTCTTTACTGTTACACAAAGCATTTCACCCATGTTTGTGGTATTACTGATGTAAGCAAACCATTGCGCCACCAGCCATAGAGAAGTAGTGTACGTACAATTATGTAGAGTACATAATACTTTGATTACTTAGATATACAAATTTGATTTATCTAAGTACATTCTACAATGTTGGCACAAAATGACCACCAAATCGCCCAAAGATACATTTCCCAGAACTTATCCACAACTATCTATCAGTACTTCTATTTTTTTAAAGAAACAAACAGAAGCCCCTTCCAGGACAAATGGCTGTGGAGCCAACTGTAGAACTATGGGCTTGTAACAGCCCTGAGGCTCTAAGCTCTCAAGTCTTGCCTAGCTTCAAACAAAAGTGAAAATACAGAGTTGCTTAACAGCCAGGCATGGCAGTACACACTCGGGAGACTAAGGCAAAACTCAAAAGCCAATGGCTATGAGAGTCTTGAGGGAAGGAATGACATTGTCCAAAAAGAAATGTACTCGGCTGGGAGTTTGGCCTAGTGGTAGAATGCTTGCCTAACATGCACATTCGATTCCTCAGTACCACATACACAGAAATAGCTAGAAGGGGTGTAATGGCTCAAGTGGCAGGGCACTAGCCTTGAGGAAAACCCAAGGACAATGCTCAGGTCCCAAGTTCAAGGCCCAGGACTGGCAAAGAAAGTACTCTTTCCCTGACATATGTAACTATAACCCTTCTGTACATCACTATAATAACAATAAAAATATTTACCAAAAAAACCTTTATCAATGAAATGGTTCAAATCTGAGTCATTTGAGGGGCTTGTTCTCTCATCTGTACATGTGCAAACCACATAAAGATTGCCTAATAGTGCTACTAGAATTCTCTAGAGCAAATCCTCCTCCCAAATGGGAGGTTTGTAAGGACAGTCATGCCTCATTTTACTACAAAAAAGAAAATGTGTCCAAGAAATCCATCAGAGAGCTTAAAACTATCCGAAACTGCATTCATTACCATCTTTTACCTACAAAATGTTTCTAGACAAATTGAAACAGAAAAGCTGAAAAGATATGCAAGAAAAATATTGTGAAGAGAACCATATTGCCTAAGTATTCCCATTTTCCTTCTTTGGAAATACTGTAATGAGTCAGCAGGTGCTTACCACAAAAATGACTTTTTATCACAAAGCTAAAAAGAATGCTTCATGTTGAAACAGAAGACTCAAGGACAACAGAAGACATACAAATGATGACATGATTTATGGAAAAAAAACTATGAGGTCTCCATACATCTTTGAAACCTTTAAGGGGAACGCAAAGAAAGGGAGCCCTTTAGAGGTAATCTGATTTCCTAACATTCAGGACATTGGGAAAACTCATGACTCTTACAATTGAGATTTGCTCAAATAAGGAATTTCTAATAAGGAAACGATAACCAGCAGTCAGGACCAGAGGCTCAATGGCTCATGCCTACAATGCTAACTACTTAGGAGATTGAGATGTGGAGCATCATAAGTCAAAGCCAGTTAGGAGGAAGGGGCGGGGGTTAAAAGACAATTGGTTTGGAAACAACTTTAATCTACCAACTTAACTAAATTAGAGTGAGGAAACTGGGGTCTGAGCCTGTGTCCAAGGAACAAATCTAGCAACAATTTCACAACAGTAAAATTTGCTAATAGCCTTTGTGGAACACAGTACTTAACAAAACATGCAAATAATTTAAAACGCTTTCCAATATGCTGAATGAATTTTCAAGTGATTACCATCTAGTCCATCTTTAATGTGTATGTTTAAAAGTCTCTAAGTAAAGACAGGTGACAGTGGCTCAGATATGTAATCCTAGCTACTCAGGTTAAGATGTGAAGATCATGGTTTAAAGTCTGCCCCAGCGGAATAATTCAAAAAACAACATCCACAATAAGCAGCATAAAAGCTGAAGGCACTGCCTGAGTGATAGACCACCATCAGCCAAATAACAAAGCCAAGCATACGCAAACCATACGGCTGCTTAAAAAACAAGGACAAAAGCAAACAAAAAAAATCAAACAATAAACCTATGTTTTAAAAAAAAGCAAGGGCCAGGAGTTTGGCCTAGTGGTAGAGTACTTGCCTAGCACGCACAAAGCCCTGTGGTTCGAGTCCCTGGTACAACATACACAGAAAAAAAGCTGGAAATAGTGCTATGGCTCAAGTGGCAGAGCATTAGCCTTGAGCAAAAAGTGTCCAAGGACAGTACCCAGGCTCTGAGTTCAAGCCCCAGGCCTGGGAAGAAAAAGTGAACAGGGTCACACCTACCTACTCAGGAAAGCTGAGATCTGAGGATATGGGTTCAAAACCAGTTTGGGCAGGAAATTTTGTGGGACTTCAATTAAACACCAAAAAGCCATAAGTGGAGCTGTAGCTAATGCGGTAGAGAACCGACCTTGAGCAAAAAAAAAAAAAAAAAAAAAAAAAAGAAAAAGAAAAAAAAAGCCGAGACAGCACCCAGGCCATGAGTTCAAGCCCCCAAGGACAAACGCAAATCAAAGTTTAAAAAAAGCCAACATCCGACATGGTGGCTCCTGCCTGTAATCCTAGCTTATCAGGAGGTTAAGATCTGAGGATCCTGGTTTAAAATCAGCCTAGGTACTAAAGAATGTGTGGCTTTTATCTCCAATTTATCAATAGAAAACCGGAAGTGGGGCTGTGGCTCAAGGGGTTAGGGAGGTAGGTAGTCTTGAGCTGAAAAGTTCAAGGACAAGGCCCAAGCACAGGGATAGGGCGGTAGCCTTAAGCTAAAGAGCTCAGGGACAGCGCCCCGCCCAGCCCAGAGTTTAAGCTCCATGACCCCCTCCCCACACATACACACAAAAGCCAACAATACAACCGTAACTCCTTTCTTTAACAAGAGGTTTCTTCTAAAATTACCACCCTGAATTCTCTGTCATTTCTCTGCCACAACCTTCCCTTAACATACTTAGCTAGTAATTCTCAGCAAAGCTCAATCACAGTCTTCCATGAATGTTTCAATAAAGATCAGTTCTACATTTATACGCATGTAGCTCTTGCTTATATTTTATTTTTAAAGAAAAAAGGCTAGTAGATGCCACAATACACTCATTTGTGAATTGCACATGTGGTCTGCACATATCTACAATATATAAATGAGTACATATGCACATATATAGTATGTATTTGCAGATTGCAAATAGACCATAGGATTCCCATGACACATGTTTAGAAGTACTTTTAGGAAAACAAAGCATGGGTATCTACCTATGAAAGCAATCTCAGTATTTTATTTCCATCTTAAAATATCTGCTTGATTAAGTATTTAGTGGATTAAAAAGTACTGATTTACTAACTCAAATTGATGTGGTCTTCTAAAAATACTGAGTAAGGGCCATCCAAGCTTATGTTGACATTTTAAGGGAAAACCATGTTATACAGAGATTTTTTTAAAGAGATCTTTAAATGCATGTGGTAAGAGGCTAAGGAAATGAAATGCATACTAAAAAAATGAAGATAGTTTCTGAAATATCATACCCAATTTCTATTTTTAAAACGTAAGCATGCATTGGCTGTACAAGGGGGAAGATACTGATACATTTGTAAAGACATTTTTTAATGTAAGTTAGGACTTAGCTGTTTAATTCTTTTTTGTCAGGGTCCTGTTATGTAGCCCCAACTGCCCTCACAATTACCATCCTCCAGCCTAAGCCACGCTGAGTGTTAGGATCACAAATGTACACTACCATGTGAGTTACAATTTTATTCTCATGCACAGACTTCAGAGAACTGATTGTAGGTTTTTCATGTCTCTCTATCCATCAAAGATGGATAATCTAAGAGTGGTTAAGAGGAAGAAAGGTCACTATGTGATCATAAGGGGTCGTAAAAGCCCTTTATAAAGCCTTTTCCTTTCTTAACAGCTCATCTGTATCTCAAGGAATGGGAGAAATAGGTGTGAATGAGTAAAACTTTTACTTGCCCTATTTTCTGTATGGCAATGCAGGTATAGCCTAGGGCTTTGTGTATGGTAAATTATTCTATCACTGAGCTATAGCCCCATTCTTTCAATGACTTAAACTAAAATGTGAACTAAAGTTATCTCTGAAAAACTGGGATCACTTCAAATGTTTTTTGGGGTTTTTTTTGCCAGTCCCGGAGCTTGAACTCAGTGCCTAGGCACTGGCCACAGCACCACCTCTGGCCTTTTGTGTTTTTGTTTTTTGTGGCACTGAGTAATTGCAAGGCTTCATGCATGCTAGACAAGCACTCTACCACTAAGCCACAGTCATAGCCCAAATGTTTTAGTGTGTGTGTGTGTGTGTGTGTGTGTGTGCGAGCTAGTACTGGGGATTCAACTCAGAACCTAGACATTGTCACTTAACTTTTTCATTCACAGTTGATACTCTACCACTTGAATCACAGCTCTATTTCTGTTTGTTTTTTTTTATTCATTTATTGTTTTGCTGGTTAGCTAGAGGTAAGTAAGGTGTCTCACAGAGCTTTCTGCTTGGGCTGGCTTCAAACTTCCAATCCTCAGATCTCAACCTCCTAAGTAATTAGGATTACAGGTGTGAGCCACTGGTACCCTGCTTTAATTTTTGTAAGATATATCAAGGTTTAAATTCAGTGCCTTGCAATTGCTAAGCAGGTGGTCTACTGCTCGACTCATCCTCAACTTTGTTTTAGCGTATTTCAGTTAAGAGTGTACAAGTACAGATAGCTAATTTGATCTTCATGCCTCCTAATCCTCCAAAAGGAACACTGAATTCATTGAATTAGTCTAATATGAAGAGCATTTAAATTTATGCCCCATTCTGAGTAGTTTGTAACTGGAAAACACAATATTGAAAACTGGATAATCCTGCAATGTTCACACACAGTGAAAACACAGAAACTGCCTCAATCTATGATTACTCAATTTCCTAACTCTCCCAGAAAAGACTTCCTGTATAAATTTCCAAAAACAAATAATGACAAACACTTAAGGATTTTTCTATGACAGGGCTGTTCCTAGCAGCTTCCAGAATGAAGAGGCAGAAGAGATGATTTCTCTTTTCTTCAGTATTGAAGAGTTCCTTCCATATTAAATACCAGTGGTACTTCTGTATGGTCAGTCCAGAACATCAAGGCCAAAAAGAAACTGGACTATCTTAACTTTAAGATTCAGACAAATGATAAGGGCTAGACTAAGAGTGTTGCTCAAGTGGTAGAGCACTTACCTAGCAACATGGGACAGTTACTTCCAACATGAGAAAGGAAAGATAAAGGAATGGAAGAGTGAGAGTGACAGAGTGAGAAAATGAGAGCAAGAGAGAAAGCTAAGGCTGTGAGAAGAAGGCCAAGATGGTGATAAGCCATGTAGGGTTTATTTTAGGTACTGTGAGATCCAGTATCCAGGTCAAAACTGCTCACCCTGCTGGTAACTTGGTAGAACTTATCTTCTGGACCCTTCATACTCTCCTTCACCCAAGATTTCTTGCAAAAGATGGCTACTTTGTTCTCCTGTCTATACCCATATGTCTTACAGTTTCTTCTCTTCACAAATGGCCATTTAGCCAGCCAAGCATGGTGGCTCAAACATGTAATCCTAGCTACTCAGGAAGCTGAGATATAAGGAATAGTTGTTCAAAGCTACCCAGGGCAGTAAAGTTTATGATACTCACATCTTCAGTTAACTTCCAAAATAAAAAGCTGGAAGTGGAGACATGGTTCAAGTGGTATGATGCTAGACAATGACCAGGCCTAGAGTTCAAGCTCCAGGACCAGCAAAAAAAATGGCATATATTTATTTTCCTTATCTCCTGAATCAGAGTTGGCTTTGGCTGACAGATTCTATCCACACATAGTCACTTTTTGTCAGTGCATTGTAGACCTGTGTACAAGCAGCCTGGCATACACTTGTATTCTCTGCCAGCAAGAGTGTCACCAAAGACAGACTACCTGGTCACCAGAGACCACATGGATGCCATGGTCATGATAGAAGTGCCTGCCAGTCACCAACCTTCTGTGCAGATCAGAAACAAGTAAACTTGGTTCAGGTCAGATCTACTCCCCAAAAGTCAGAAGATCTATTCAGATCCAAAGACCCCCCTGACTCCTGCCCCCAGTTGAGTCCTCCTCAGTCATGGTACAAAAATCAAGAGCAAAATAAATGTTGCTAGTTTAAAATTTATGAATTATCCATTGGGTTTACTTGTAGATTTATAGGCACATTCTAATTATTACAAATGAGGGAAACCTTGCAACCTATTTTTCTTTGGGTCTGGATTACTTTGCTTAGTATATTTTTCCCAAGTATTTCCACTTCCTTACAAATGAAGCAATGATTAAAAATGTTTGAATGAAACTGATATGGTGTTGGTTTGGTAAATAGAAAAATGATATAGCAAGGTATCAATTATTCATTAATTCATTATTCTACTCATTTACTAAATATCACACTTCCCACGAGGAGAAAAATTTTAATGCACATATTATTTAGAAAAGTCATAATGGTAGCAAGATATGCTGAAAATGAAAGTGGCCAATTAGGCCACACTGCATGCCTGCAATCCCAGAGCTCCAGAGATAAACACAATTTCTTGCAAGTTCTAGGCCAGCCTAGGGTATATAATGAGAACTCCTACCTCCTGTCCCCCAAATTGAAATAGTAATAATGAAAGACCAGGTAGAAAAGCAGACATCAGAAGTAGAATTGACAAGCTGGAGCACCTGGCTGGTACAACAATTGCCTAAAATGCTCAAGGTGCTAAGATCTATCACCAGCACTACAGAAAAAAGAAGCAGAAGAAACATCATGTTCAAAAGCATGAGGGCAAGAACTCAAGGAATGTTCTAGGAACGGAAAATAGTTTCAGACAGATGGAGTGTGGGGAGGAGATGGCAGATGATGGAGCAAGAAAAACAGATGGAAGGGTCTCATATTGTAAATCATGCAATGGGGATTTGAAAGCGTCTTGCAAGCAGTGGAGAGCTACATATCTTTTAAGGAGGAAATGCCACAATTAAATCCTGTTTGAAGAAATGAAAGCTGATGACAGGTGAGAGACATATTTAGAGGCAAGAGTAAAAATCAAGGCAACTAGTTGGGAGGCTATTACTGCATCCTAAATGGGACTTAAAGGAGCCTAAATCATGAGATAGTGAATATAGAAAAGATAAGATAGCTTTGAAAGATGTTTTAGAGATGAGAGAAAAGCTCAAAAACCTTGACAACCAATTAAATATGGACTGTGAGGGTGAGAAAAGTTGTGTAGGAGGAATGGAGACATTGCCAGGATTCTACTTTGGAAGCCCATACATGCATGGTAGAAACCTGTACATGCATGGCAGAAGAGTGGATTCGAGGAGAGAAACAACTTGTTTTTTAGGAAAAGCACCTGCGAGTTATCTATGCAGAGCTGTCTGGGCACCAGGAACTCATGCCTGTAGCCCTATCTACTCAGGAGAAGCTGAGATCTGAATATTTGCAGTTTGAAGCCAGCTCAAGTACAGTCTGATCCAATTAAGTACCTAAATAAGCCAGAAGTAGAGGTGAGGCTCAAGTGGTAAAGTGAGGAAGAAAGTTGAGTGACAGCTCCCAGACCCTAAATTCAAGCCCCACAACCTGCACAAAAACAACCAAAAAGATGTAGATGTCGATGTAATTAAGGATGTAGACTGAGATTCTGAGTTGAGAGACAGTTAGTAAGAGCCCCTAATAAGGAAGTTGGTGATCTTTTTGTTTCCTTTTGTTGAGGATGAATTCTCATATTATGGGAACCAAGCTGGTCTATACAATCTCAGATGATCCTCCCTTAGCTTCCCAGAGGAAAAAGGACAGCTCAAGAAAACATAATGCGTATGTTCAAAAGTAAGTGTGAATTAGAAGCGAGGGAGAAGACATGGAAGAAGGAGGGATTCACATTCCAGGGGCTGAAAAAGGAGCACTAAAGAGCAGTAGTGGCTCATGGAGATAGGAGACAGGAGGAAAATAATGCTTCATAAGCATGGATTACACACTACTAACTACTTCAGATTGTGGAGATCCATCTTTAATTGTCCTTTCCTGTAGCTAAGTCAACATACTCTTATGGTGTTTGTCATTCTAGGGGAGCAGAGCACACACAATTGAAGACAGATGCATGTGACAATGGGCAGCTAATTCAAGGACATTTATGGATCTTACTAGGTAAACCTGCTTCCCAAATTCTTTTTATGTGACCCGTACAACCAAGAAATAAACTTCTCTTCGTAGAGGCCCCTCTTTGAAATATGTGCATACAGATTGAGCAGCTGTAATTCAAAATCTATCCTCTGAAACTAAAACTTCCATCCATAACTTCAGGTGATGGGTCAGTCAAAATAAGCCACTTTACAATATGGTTTAACATACTGTGGATGTGGATAAGGTGTATAAATGTACAGACAACTATTTCAAAACCTTAAAAAAATGCAAAATGCATCTAGAGTCCCAGGATTTTTCAATACTGTAGTTGTTAATCCATTACAGCTCCCAAAGAAAATTATCTACATATTTTCTGTAACTAAAATAGAACCTTAGAGGCTCTAGAGCTAGCCCCTTTCCACTTCCTGTAACAGAAGGGCCCACTCCAGACTCAGGGGATAGGGGTGATGGGGTCAATTACAGGGACACATGCTTAGCACTATGGAAGTCTCAGGCTTCAAGGACAAGCTCCACTTTCCTCTGCCTTGACAGTAAACAAAGACAGACCTCTTTGTGTTGAGCTGTGGGCTTCTCCAGGAAATTCACCTGCCACAGGGGGCCACTGCTAACAGGTCGGGTAGAAGGGAAGGAAATGGAAGAAAAAAAGACCCAAATAGGTAAAGATTTCCTAAATAGGACCAAACAAAAGCAACAGCCATAAGACAAAAACTGGGACTTCATTAATCATGCCAAGCTGGACACAGGCAGCTCACACCTGTAGTCTCTGATACTCAGGATGCTGAGGATCACAGTTCAAATCCACCCCCTATCTCCAATTAAAGGAACAAAAAATGGCATGGCTTATGTGGTAGAGTACCAGTCAAAGGATAAAAGAAAAGGCAGAGTTCTAAACTATTTGCTCAAGCTATACTACTGCCCCTCTCTACTTACTCAAAAAATCAAAATATATGAAAATAGCCAGTAGGAGTAAAAAAGGAAAAGCACAAATGGGGAAAAATGTTTTGTTGAGACAACATGTCAATATATAGCTATCCCAAACTGGCCTCAACCTGACTATCTCAATCTTCCAAGTGCTAGAATTACAGATGTGTACCACTTTAGCCAGCAGTATTTGCAACACATGCACATCTAACAAATGATTTGTACAAAGAACATATGAAAATTCGGGCTTGGAGCATGACCTAGTGGTAGAGTGCTTGCCTAGAAAGCATGAAGACCTAGGTTCTATTCCTTAGTATCACATATACAGAAAAAGCCTGACATAGTGCTGTGGCTCAAGTGGTAGAGCATTAGCCTTGAGGAAAGCACAAGGATAGTGCTCAGGCCCTGAGTTCAAGTCCCGGAGCAGGCAAAAAAAAAATCACAGGAATCAAGAAAGTATACAAAGGAAAATATAAAAATTCTTACTAAGGAAAAAAATGCAAAATTAGGCAAAAAAATAGCTGTTCACACAGCAATACACACCTACAATCCTATACTCAGAAGGCTAAGGCAGAAGAAGCTCCAGTTCAAAGTCAGCCTGGGTGACACATAATCAGATCCTGTCTCAAGAAAGTGTGGGTAAAGATTTAAATGTCAATGAGTATGAGCATATATAATACAGCATTCAATATCAATACTCACCAGGAAATGAATAGGAAGACCACACGGAGTACAGAACACCGAAGGCTACTATAAAAAAAATTCAAATGGTAGAGAGACACTATGTGAACTGCATGGCAGTTTCTCAAAACATTAAAAGTAGAATTACCCCAACAATTGAAAGCAGATTATCAAAGAGTACTCTGTATACCTAGGTGTATAGCAGCATTATCCATAACAGTCAAATGGTGGAAGCTACTTAAGTGCCTATGACAACTGAAGAAATCATATACCCACATAGTAGACTGCTACGTAGCCTTATAGTGGAACAGGATATGCAGCATGATTGAATCATGGGATACTAAGTGAAATAAGCCCTTGTAAGAGGTAGTTAGTCAAATTCATGTACAGTCAATTTCATATACAGAATGTACGACGATGGTGGTTGCTAGGGAATAAGGGATGCAAAAAATGGGGCATGATTTCAGTTCTTTGTTTTGTGCTGGTAGCAGTGCTTCAACTCAGGTCCTTTTTAGCTCTCACTCAGCCTCAGTTTTCTTGCTCATTGTTGGTGCTCTACTACTTGAGACACACTTCCAGCCTCACTTTTTGCTGGCGAGACAGTCTCTCAGAATTTTCTGTCCAGGCTGGCTTCAAACCTTCACCTTTCAGGTCTCAGCTTCGTAAGTGTTTCAGTTTGTGAACAGATTTATGTACACTTTAAAACAATTAAGATAAGCCAGGTGCTGATGGCACAGGGCTATAATCCCCTAGAGCTACATACAAGGCAGAGATCTGAGGATTACAGTTCAGGGCTAGCAGAAGAGAATGTGAGTACGACTCTATTGTCAATTAACTGCCATAAAGCCAGGCTAAAGGCATGGCTCAAGTGGTAGAGTACTTGCTGTGAGCAACCAAACCAGACAAGAGCAGCCCCAGCACTGGCACAAGATTTTTTTAAAGTTTTGATGGCAAACTGATGCTGGAGGCATGTTTCAAGTGCTAAAGAACCTGAATAGTAAGTGTAAGGCCCAGAGTTCAATCCCCAGTACCTCATAAAGGAAAAAAAAAGAAAAAGAAAACATGTCAACTTCAAGTATGTATATTTTAACATATCTGTTTCCCCAAAATAGCTAAAAGGCAAGAGGCTCACCTAAGCCCAGTAGTTTTAGAGCAGCCTCCTTGCCTAAAATGAAAATTCAAGAATGGGTACTAGTGGCACATGCTACCTAGAAGGCTGAGGATCATGGTTTAAAGCCAGACTGGGCAGGAAAGTCTAGGTGACTCTTAATTTGAATTAAGCACCAAGAAGCCAAAAGTAGAGCTGGGGCTCAAGTGGTAGAATGCTAGACTTGAGCAAACAAGCTCAGGGACAGTACCCAAACTCTGATTTAAAGCCCCAGGAATGACATAAAAAAGAAGGGCAGCGGTGCTATGGCTCAAATGGTAGAGCAGTAGCCTTGAGCTGAAGAGCTCAGAGACAGTGGCCAAGCAGATTTCAAGCCCTACAATCAACCAAAATTAAAAAAAGGATAAATGGCTGGCAATACAAAGCTGAAAAATAAAATAAAAACAGCTACTAGTGGGCCTAAAATCAGTACAACTATTTGGGACCTGGCATTAGCTGCTAAAGTTAAATACTACATATTTCTCCAATCTTCCTAGGTTTATACCCAGAGAAATCAGATGGAAATTCCATCAAAAAAACACAAGCAAACATGTTCAGAACTGCTTTATTTGTGCTGGCAAAACTGGACATGATCCAAAGTATCACAGGGAACTAGATTAATTGTAGCATATCCACACTCCACACAATTGAATTCCTGCTCAACAATTGATTAGAAGGAATGAGCAACTGAAAAAACCACATGGATGAATCTTCTGACTATGTAAAACATACACAAACCTCCTACTGTTAGATTCTATTTATAATGGAGCCCAAAAGCAAGCAAAAGTAAGTTTTCTTTTTTTAAAAAAAATCATAATATGGTTACCTTCATGTTGGAGGTGAGATGAATGTTGAACAGAGCAATCTTCTAAGAGGCTGAAGATGTCCTGACTTGTGACCTGGTATATATGCACACGACTTCAAGCAGTGTACTTTAGATGAATATATTGCACACACTTCTTTTTTAATACTTCAAAAGTATACCTGCCTCTCAACAAGCATGCTATAATTCAGAATAAAAATAAAAATCTTAACCTTGCTTTTTTCCTTTCTGGTTTAGATGATTACCCCCTTCATTCCTCCCAGACAAGTTTGGGATCATAAACTTATGATCCCCGGTTTCCTGAAATCAGATGATCAAATGAAATCTCATCCAATGGAAATTTCACTGTTCCTACATGTCCAAGCTTCATTGAGAGTTTCTTATCCATGAGAGTCCTTAGAATTGATAATCTTTCTGCCTTCATTTAGTCTATTGTTTAAAGGACAGAATATCTCAACTTTTCTCCTAGTTAAGCGTCTAATTTAATCATTTTAACCTTCAAGAGGTTTTATACCCTCATTAGCAGGGGCTAAACAAATCCCTCCCCAGCTATAAAAGCAAAATGTCAAAAAAAAACCCCACAAGGTAGGGCTAAGTTGTGGCTCAGTGGCAGAGGACTTGCCTGGCATTTGCAAACCTCTGGGTTTTGTTTTAAAACCAAAAAATGAAATAAAATAAGAAGCTTCCATTACATTTGTACATAGTGATGGATATGTGTACCACCCCTCCCCACTTTCTCCCTGGAGCAGAAGCCTTCATTTTGATTTCTATGAGAGCAGCCATTTTGATGCCTGACCCCTTACATAGCCAACAAGAATGTCAGCTTTTCTGGGAAAGTGCCACTCTCAGGAAAGAAAACAAAAATTTACAAAAAGGTGAACTCATTCCCTTTCCCTGGCTTCTCTTCAACCATTCATAACAATGTGCATATTAAGTACCTTAATATGCAAAACACATTGTAATGATAATCATTCAAATCCTTTTGATGTCACATTGAATAACTCAACAAACTTGATTGTCTCTGATCTGCATATAACCTATCCTTATTTTAATTAAGTGGGCAAATTAGTAGGCTAGAAAAACAGCCCTAGAGTAGGAGAAAAGTGACAAGGTTAAAAACAGAAAGGCCAGTTTAAAAAAATGTCCTAGCACATCTGAATTCTTACCTGAGTGTCATCAAGTTAACAAAGATGCAGTTTCATTTCTTAAAGGCAGATATATCAATTATATCAGTTTATTACAGTGACCCAAATGAAAACTGTTCAGAACAATTGGTTTTTAAAAGCAAAGGTTCACAATTACAAGGATGAAACACTTCTCTTTTAGAGCAGTAATGTCATGCAGTATTTTTATTTGAATATACTATCTGAACTAGATTAGTGTTGTTTTCTCCTCTACAAATGCCTTCTAATTTTTCACTATGCAAGTCTATATAAATGTCAAAATATTGAGCATGAAAGCTAATGGGTTAGCTTTACTGGGATGCAATTAATTATAAAGCTTGGTAGATGGATTAATTCCCCCACATACCTGTGGTTTAAGGTAGTTTTGTTGCTGTTTTTCAGATTCCTGTGAGTGTACATTCAATTCTTTATTTTTCAGAAACCACTTCTAGAAGCTGCCGGTTTGGCTTCTACACTGCCACCTGTGGACATAAAAGTGAAATAAGCCATGCCTGATTCAACAATACATCTTTCACAGGAATCTAACAGGGACAAACTGGGGGGGGGGGGGGGCGCAATATGTGTTCCAAAAAACAGAAGTATTCTTTCTCTCTGAGGAAAATTTCTAAAGTATGTCTCACACCCCACCAATGGTTAAAATTATTTTATTAAATTTTAAAACATACCAAGGTCCCAAGGCAAATACACAATAATCTCATCAGTTCACTAAAGACATGAGTCCCCAAACCCAACTTTACAGCAGCCATCTCAAGACCTGTCGATTAAAATTTGGAGACATGTTGCCCACTTCGTTAATCCAGAAGTTAAGAATTTTGTAAACTGCCTTAGTGAAAAAGAGAGGAAGGACCAGGCTAAGTTACAATACCAAAGTCTTTCAACATCTATTTAAAATTATATAAATTCTAACCAAAACTAGAGCTATGTCCAACCCAAACAGCAGTTTGGTAGGCTATTTTTATTATAATGTCCCATCCCTAATCTGAATATGAATAAATTCGAAGAGATCTATCCTAACACCCCTTGTAAGTACAGATTTTTTTGTGGGGGGGAGAGTAAAGGGTACCAAGACATGTGAAAGGGTATCAATGTATGTGAATTAATGCACCTTCTATATGGCAAATACCATGTAACCCTTATATTAATTACAATAAAAATATTTTAAAAATCTATTATTTTGTAAAGTTAGGAAAATAAGAGAGGGATAAAAATCTACAAGCAATTATCAGAGTCTAAGCAATCATGGGAAGAAAGGTGTTTGTGTGAGTGTATATATGTGCATGTGTGAAAGGGAGAGAGAGAGAGTGTGTGTGTGTGTGTGTGTGTGTGCGCGCGCGTGTGTGTTTGCGCGCGCGTGCGCGAGTGCGCGCCCGTCTCAGAAGGAAAGATACCACACCAATTGAGGGCGCTTTTTACCTTTTCAGAGTCCCAGTCTATCCAAGACAAGTGCCTTAACCCCGACACCTTAAGCCAAGTACACAGGGGAACCCCCCCCATCACACACCTCCTAGGAAAGTGCCAGAAGCCACCGAGCTCAAATGCCAGCCGGGCCAGAGATAGCCCGCATTCCCGTGGGCTTCTCTACCCACACCAGAGATTCGTCCCACTTACCCGCAAAGTATTTTAACGCCTGAAAGCCTGTTGGGGTTTACAGAATTGCAAAGAAATCAGGTCTCCTGGAGCCACTCTCCTCATCTTCCTTTACCCTAAGACCGACAGTAAAACAGAACATTCTCCCTTCCCACTCAAAGCCAAAACTCGCGCTGGGCCACCCCAGTCGGGTTGGGATGTGGAATGGGGCGCGGCGTCTCACCATGACCCAATATCGCTCCCACGTGCCTCCATTAAACGAGCGTCCAAAAGTGCACGGGCGCCACGGGCACGTGCACAGCCCGCCCTCAGAGAGAAGTTCGGATACCCGCTCCCCCCATTCCCATCCCTGAACTCTCCCAGGCCGTGAAAAACGAGGGGAGCCCCCTGGGGCGCAACCCCTGGCGCCAACACACAATACTCCAGCAACTCCAGCCTTTTTCCCCGCTCCTCCCCGCACACGCCCTAGCAGGTCCCACCACCGGTCTGCCCCGCTCCCCACGTCTTTAACGGCCCCCGGGTGGGGCTGGGGGGGACATCCTAATGACCGTTGGGTTGGGGATTGTAAAAAGAGGGTGGAAGGGCGACCTGCGCACACCAAGGAAGATTGTGGCGGGCAACGGACACGGGTGCGCTGCTCCTTCCAAGTGGGGGTGGGGACAAGGAGACTCCAGGGAGGAAATTCTAAGGGGGGGGGGGTGTACCTTTCCCGCACCTCTTTCCTCACCTAGTAAAGCACGAGCACCAGGGGATCGTTTACCTTCCTCTGGCCGCTGGACTGCCGGGTCTGGCTCTCGTCCCCAAGCACGGTAATGTGGGAAGGAAGAGAAGAAAAAGAAGGGAAAACGGACAGTCGGGGCGCCTCGCTTTGGGGGTACCCACCTGCGCACACCGTCGTCGCGGCTGCCCGCGGTCACCGGTGCGCGATTTCCTGTTGCTAAGAAGAGGCGGCAAACAGCCGGATTCTCCTGAATTGATAGAACCTCCCAAGCACAGACCTTCCATCTCCCACGTCCGGATCGCCCACCTACCCTGCAGGTTCTGCCACCCGTCCCTCAGCCCGCCCGAGCCTGCTCTGCGCTCTCCGCCCCTTTCCCGCCACCCCGCGCAGCGCTGCGCTCCGCCCCCCGCCCGCCCATCCCTGCGGGGGCCCAGCCCGGGGCTGCGGCGCCCCTGCGCCTACAGCCGCAGTTCTCAAGTCCGATGCGGGGCGGGGGGGGGGGGGTGAAGGAAGGGAGAGGGGAGGGCTGGAGGTGAACCCTGGGATCCGCCCGGAACCCAGTGTTCTCAGCCCGCGTTCGACTCGTGGGCCCTCCATAGCCTGTTTGCTTTTACCCTGCGGCCAAGGGTTTGGGCACTGCGCGCTCTGTCCTCTGCCTTCTGGCCAATGTTCTCTCTGCAGGGCACCTACCCTAGCCCGAGGGGGGCATCGTGCTTTGGGGGGAGGGAGCCTGAGGAAGTGGGGTGGTGTAAGCCAGAGTGGAGCCGAAGAAATTACCATGTCAACTACCAGGATATGCAAGTCTATGGTTGCACCTAATTTCTGTTATCAGAACTACCTCGAGGTGCTGTTGTCCCTGTGAGAAGCTCAGATGCTTGAATATAAAGATTCCCAAGCTAATTTCTGTAGGGTTTTTTGGCTTCTATTTCTTTTATTTTTCTCCTTTAATTTAATGACGGCAAAAAAAAAAAAAACACCGACTCACTCTTAGCAAAGTTTGCTTCGCATGTATGTATTTCGTATATAAAGCCATCTTTCTAATTTGAAAAGCATCAAAATATAAATAGCCGACCAGCTGTGCTTTACAGGAACGGATCGACTGTGTATGTGTTATTTAAACCCACTATAATTAAATTAATTGGTTCGTTTTAAAAATGTATTTTAGGTATTTCCTAAAACAGGCTCTGAATTTAAGCATTAGGAACCCTTGAGTTTTAATTTGGCTTTTTGCCATAGTTCTAAAATGTCAATTTCATGGAAATTACTAAATGTACTTATTTAGGAGAAAAATGGATCCTTTTCCTTGTAGGTTGGCAGCATTTTTAGATCTGGCAAAGGACAGGTTTTGTTGTTGTTGTTGTTGTTGTTTAAGCCAAGAAATAATAAAAGTCTCATTCATTTTCTGGTGAGGAATATCTGGTCTGTTAGCTTTTTCTTTAGTGTGATATTCTTTTCTATTTCCTCTTAGATTTTTCTCTGTAAACATAAGTAAGGTTCTGGATGGCATGATTTGTTGGCCTTTGTTTTCTTAAAAGAGAAAAGTTAATTTTTAGTTATCAAGATCAAACCAAAGCTTCTGATACTAAATTTCTGATAGTTAAATACTATTTTCCAACTCTATTTTCATTTTGTTATTTAAACTAACACTTGAGAAGCAAGAGGGACATTTGTGTTTGCTTTTCTTTTTTGAAATAGGTATGTCTATGTAATCTTCTTTGCCTCAAATTTGGAGTCCACCTTTCAAAAAATACTTTTTAAAAATCCCTATACGAATAAAATGCTTGTAAAAATAAAAGACAATAGTGTGTGTGTGTGTGCGTGTGTGTGTGTGTCTTGAACTCAGGGCATAGGTGCTGTCCCTTAGTTTTTCACTGAAGGATGGCACTTGGCCACTTGAGCCACAGTTCTAGTGCCAACTTTTTGCTAGTTAATTGGAAATAAAAGTCACAGACTTGGAAGTGGCACTGTGACTCAAGTGATAGAGCAGTAGCCTTGAGCTTTTTTGAAAATCTCAGGGACAGCGCCCAGGCCCAGAGTTCAATACCCATAACCAACAAAAAAATAAATAAATAAAAGTCACAGACATTCCCTGCCCAGACTTGCTGCAAATGCAGATCCTTAAATCTCAGCCCCCTAAGTAGCTATGGATCATAGGCATGAGCCACCAGCACCCAGCAAAATGTATGCTTTTTAATTAACATCTTGAACCTAAATGAAATTCATTAAATTGCCCAATGAAAAAAATATATTAGTACTGTATGCATTGCTGGGTAAATGAGCTCAATGTGGATGACAAACAATTCAGAAGAAGAGACTGATGCAAAACAATGTTTAGAAAAACCAATGACCCCCTTTTAAAGGGAAGGTTGACAAATGTCAGTAATTATGCAAAGAATGAGGGCTACCTCTTTTCTCTTTGGTTTTGTGGCTAGGTTGCATTTATCTCCTTTGATCATCATAATAAAAATAAAGTAATTCAGCATTCTGGTAACATTGCTTAGTAAATTAGCAATTTGAAAATGCTTGTATTACCTAATTAATACAAGTAAATGCTTCTGATAAATACAGTTTTGCATATGTATGTATATAATTTTTGGTGACTCAAGAAACGCAAGAAATTAAAACAAGACAAGATCAACAAGTGCAAGCCAAGTTCTTTGAGCACATGTGTGTTAAAAGAGTTAATATTAAGTGACCTTTGGATCTTAAATTATATATTAGATATTGGTTATGAATTGTTCATTGGCTGCTTCTTTAATGAGTTCCTGTTTATTGCCTTGCCCTGTGTATTCCACAAAAGGACATTTACTTTCTCTCTACTTTATTGATTTATCTTTACCTCAACTATTTTCATTGAATTTCCAAGAAACAGACCATACACTTGACAATCATCTTGGTCCTTCAAATGTTTCTCCCTTGGGGAGAAATCTGTATGATTATAGATATTCACATTTGGAGGAAAAAAGAAATTCTTCAGCAAGCATGATTCTAACTAAGAGATAACAACCAGGTTTTTCAAATCAGAAAGATGCGACCCATTTGAATAAAAAAAAAAGAAGAAACAAAAACAGCCAATCTCTTTTGTACTGATCAAAAGTAACCCATCAAAATTTCACTTGAAATTCTTTCTAGATCTGAATTGTGCTGTAAAATAGGGTAAAAAGTAAAATTAAAAAATGTGATCTGGATTTTCTTTTTTTTCATATTTTTTTAATCTGGATTTTTTTTCACCATAACAAAGGCTTTGCTCCATTGACCCAACACCATTACACTTCACATTTAGTTCCTGGACTATTGAGTATTTTTCATTGATGTCAATATGATACTGCACATTACGCTCCCACATATCCAAAAACATCCATTGCATTTCAGAAGTTCCTTTACCATGTTGGTGACATTGATGAGGACAAATCTGAGCTTCCCATGTAAACCTTTGGAAAGGGGACTCTGATGAGCCCATGTTCCAAACAGTGACATTGAAATAAAACATGAATTTCTGTTCTAATAATTTGATTCTGATTTTGCATGAACCATAGCCTAAGGTTTCATAGTGTGTAAGCTTTACTCTCTTGAGAAATTTTTTTCTGATAGTGATATTAGTAGCTTTTGGTCAATTTACCCTTTGGGCTATAAATCTGAACATAATGCAGGTTTTCTACTTATCTATTATAATATTACAGTTATAACTGAGAATTCCAGGAAAATGATGAGACAACCCTTTGCTATTTTTTTGCCCTATGAAAAATATAAAGTAAATTTCTTTACTTTGGTTGAATCAATGCACTAGCATTGATTCAAATGTGCAATGTCATTTACTTTAATGGGTCTTTGTCTTGTGTTAGGGAAATATATCACCAGTTATCTCACAAGACAATGAGGATAGTAACAATACCACCCATACAATGTTCAGATTCAAATGGTGATGCTCTGAATTCAGTTACTTAGAACTATGTGTGTATATATAGGTGTTTGTATAAATCAAAACTAAATATAAACCTGACTACTTGTAATAGACCCTCATACTTCTCATAATTTGGGGTAATATTGTAAGTTAAAGAATACCTGGGCTGGGCCAGGAGTTTGGTCTAATGGTAGAGTGCTTGCCTAGCATACATGAAGATCCAAGTTCAATTCCTCAGTACCACATACATAAAAAAAGCCAGAAGTAGTGCTGTGGCTCAAGTGGTAGAGTGCTAACCTTGAGAAAACCCATGGGCAGTGCTCAGGGCCTGAGCTCAAGCCCAGGCCTGTCAAAATATACCCCGCTGCCTTAACTCACAACAAAGTACCTTTTTTCTGATGCGGGTCTTCCTATTCATTTATAGAACTAAATATCTAATCCTATTATTCTATTTTTTAAGAAGCAAGCAAGAATGAGAAAAGAGTATGACAGGGTGATTACAGATATGACTGGTTAGTACAGTTGAGAAATCAATGGGGTTAGTAAAATCATAATAGCACCCCACGGTGAGCAATTTTGCTTTATTCTATTTCATGCTTGACAATCAAAGCTCTATTTCTAGACTCAGATAAACGTATTATTGGACACCAGTTATTGAAGTTGGAGTTGTGTCCCTTAGAAATCTAGACTGATACTTGTTCATTTCTGTACTATTCACCATAGCTAAGGTATAGAAACAGCCCACATGATTTTCTGTGGACAAATGAATCAAGACAATTTGGTTTATATACACAATGGAATTTTACTCATCCATTAGGAAGAATGGTATTACATCATTTGCAAAGAAATATGTTAAGTGAAGTAAGTCAGGCACAGGGAGTCAACACATGTTTTCTCTCATATGTAGAATATGTGGAAGCTAGAATTAATATACAAGTAAACACATATGGGGCCATATGTAAGTATATACAAATGTATTAACCAAAGTATGGTATACATGGGGGAGAATTCACAAATCATAATTCCCAAGAAAAACGAACTCACAGTCCAACAAAATAAATATCAGGAAGCTGGTACTTGAGATGGGTATAGGAGGAGGTAAGGGGAAAAGGGTAAATGAAGTAAGACAGAAGTGGGGGAAAATGCAATCATAGCCAGGCACTAGTGCCACATGCCAGTAATTCTAGCTACTCAGGAAGCTGAGATCTGAGGATCATGGTTCAAAGCCAGCCCAGGCATGAAAAGTCTATAAGACTCATATCTCCAATTAACCACTTGAATACCAGAAGTGGAGCTGTGGCTCAAGTGGTAGAGCGATAACCTTCAGCTGAAGAGCTCAGGGACAGTGCCTAGACCCAGAGTTCAAACCCCATGACTAACAAAAAAATGCAATCATAGTATTCACTGCATGTCACATAAAACTGGGAAAATTGAGGGAAGGGGTTGGATAGGTAAGGACGGGGTCTTTGCAGATGCCATCACAACAGAAGATGAGTTGGCACTTGAGTAGAATGTTCCCTTCATCAGGTATAGGGAAGTTGGTCATGTCAAGATAAAGGAACATTGAACTTATACTGGTACAAGCCAAGAGACACCTGGTACCTTCAGAATTCAGAGAGACAAGAAAAGATTTCTCTTCTAAAGGCTTCAGAGGAGGCAGAATTCTATCAATACCTTGACTTTGGAGTTCTGGCTTCTAGAACTGTGAAACAAAAACTTTCCATTGTTTTCAGCCATCCAATTTGAGTTACTCTGTTGCCGTAGGAAACCAATACACCCCAGGAATCATCCCTAGCTCTCATCTTCTACTGAGTACAGAGGAAATATTCAAATATGGCATGCTTAAGATAGGCAGTCAGTTTTGCACATGAAAAACTATGGCAGAGTAGTACCCTTCAGAAATCAGAAAGAATCTTCAGAATTAAACTAAGTTAATGGTTTCTTTCAAATGGGACTCTGTTATAATATAGAATCATAGAGTCATACTATCTTAAAACATTCAGACTCTTGGAGAATTTTTTCTTTTCTTTAAAGATTATGTGAGGCCTAAGTGGTATGATGGAGTTTTCTGCACATCCTATGCCACTAATGCTCAAATATGCCCCCAATGGTTCAATATCACTTCTAGTCATTGGGTTGGAATAGCTATTCCCTCTTAAGTATTGAAACTTTTGGTCTTCAATGTTTCCAAATTAAAATATAAACAAGTCTTGAAGACTTCCAAGCTTGAAATCACATCAGTTCTCAATGTGAGTATTTCCCAGTTCATTGTATCTTCACATTGTCTAAGAGAACACAAAACTCTTAGTCTCCTCCGTAAGTACTCTTGCCAGGTACTTTGAGAGGCTAAGATTAGCAAGAAGTAGATGAAGGTTTGTGTAGAGCATTGCCTTAGTTTATTCATGCTGCTATAACAAAATAGATGAGCCTGAGTAACTGATGAGAACAGAGATTTGCGCTCTCTCTCTCCCTCTCTCTCCCTCTCCCTCTCCCTCTCCGAACTCCTCTGTGCATTTCAGCCACAGTGCCACTTCTGGCTGATAAGAGTCTCTTAGGGATTTTTCAGCCCAGACTGGCTTCCAATCATGATCCTTAGATCTCAGCCTCTTGAATAGGTAGGATTACAGGTGTGAGCTACCAGAGCACAGCTAGACATTTTTCATATTCTACAAACTGTGAAGTCCAAGATCAAGGTGCTGGATTATTCCATACCTGTTGAGGATCTGTTTCTCATAGAGCCTTCTTGCTGTGTCATTACAGAAATACCTAGTCAGTTACTTCCAGCCCTTTTATAAAACAGGATTTCCATTCATAAAGATAGAACCTTCTAAAGGAAAAGCTCCTCTTGCCTTCACTGCCTCCCAAAGGCCGCATCTCTCAATACCATTGCATTAGGGATTGCATTTCGACATGAATTCTAGAAGGGATACCTTCAGTCACAACAAAACTGGTGTAAAAAGCGGAAGAAACTTGATACTGGTGGCTCGTATCTGTATTCTTAGCTTCCCAAATCTGAGAACTGAGGTTCAACGCCAGCCTGGACAAGAAAATCCATGAGACTTTTATCTCCAATTGATCACCAAAAAGTTGGAAGTGGAGCTGTGGCTCAGGTGGTACTAGTTTTGAGCACAAAATGCTCTAGGACAGTGCCTAGGCCCTGAATTCAAGCCTTACAACACACACACACACACACACACACACACACACACACACACACACACACAGAGTGAAAGAAAAAAAGAATCTAAAACAAGCTTAGTTTTAGAGCTTTCTCTAACGTAAGATTATATAGGGTAAAGTCCTAGCTGGTTCTAAGATAATATAGGACTGTAATATGGCAACAAAATGTCTTCTGGGAACCTTATTCTCTATTGCTTCTGGTCCAAGTAATATTTGTGGCCCTAAAGGGTCATGTAGTGGTCAGGGAGGACATCTTCCATCCTCTCTTGCAGGCTTCGTCAACTCTCATCTCCTCAGCCATCCTCTTACAATATTCAATATGTACAAATATGAATTTGATATGCAAATGTAACTATGAGCTGAACTACCTACCTCCCAGTGAAGCCCCCTCCCCATCTCTGAATTCTAGAATTCCAATCAAATCAGCTACTTTACCTTATGGGCTTCCTTAATAGAAATGCCATGGCTGCTACTGCTAGCGAGGAACTCATTTTAAAATGTGTGCCTGGGACTGACCCCAATATAAACCCACAAGCCACATCAGAAATATACCCCTTTTGTATATTACCATAAAAGAGAACCAAATGCTTTTAAGAGCAGTCTATACCACTGCAAGATGAATAGAGTGACTCTTCAGTCAGAAGCGCCAGGATAAATAGAAAAGTATCAATTCTCAAAAGGGAGACTGGAAATAATTCTCTGTATGTCTATTGTTGGATCTTGGTACCTAGACTGTAAAAACTTTTTGAAAATGTCTGAAACAGTCAGAAGCCACTTGGAGCTTCACTGGATTTATTCCCTCATGAAAATGTGCAGAAATATTCCAGCTATAGGCTGGAAATGAAATCAAAGTGTAAAAGTAGAAAAAAAACAATTTGTATACCTATATTTTTTATCAGAACCATGGACGAGTGCTAGTGGCTCACACGTGTAATCCTAGCAGGTCAAGGGGCTGATGTCTGAGGATCACAGTTCAAAGCCAGTCCAGACAGGACAATCCATGACACTCATCACAAATTAATCACCAGAAAACCAGATGTAGTGCTGTGGCTCAAAGCGGTAGAGTGCTATCCTTGAGCTGAAGAGCTCAGGGACAGCACCCAGACCCTGGGTTCAAGCCCCATGTTTGACAAAGGTAGCTAGTTTCATCTCCAGAGATGCTGCCTGGCAATTGGGTCCCAGGGTACCAAATCTCTCCTCTTGGAATGGCAGTAGCCAGACAAGAAAGAGGACCAAACTTCCCCAGCACTTGCCCCATTTGTTAGGAAATGGAAAGACTTAGAAAAAATCATATTAAGTGAAGTAAGCCAGACTCAAAGGAACTTAGGCTCAATGGTTTCCCTCATTTGTCATAATCAATAGAAACCTTGGGCTCTCCTAGCAGAGATTTGCAATAGAGCAAAACCTTGATATATAAGGCCATATAGTATGACTCTAAATGAAAGGATCTCTAGGATACAGAAAAAAAAGCCATATAATGAATTATTGTTATCCTTCATGTACTATGTTATCTCTCATCTCTTTTGCTGTCCCTTGGTTATCTCATATTGTTACAGTATCTCACTTTGTTATCTGATATTTGGTTATTTGAAATTGGATAGAGAAGGGGGGAAAACAAGATGAAGGGTGGGGGTGGGGGTGGAGGTGGGGGGAGGGAAATGGGGACCAAGACATGTGAAAGGGTATCAATGTATGTGAATTAATGCACCTTCTATCTGGCAAATATCATGTAACCCTTCTATTAATTACAATAAAAATATATGAAAAAAAGACTATTTAGAGCCCATGAGCTGCAACTGTCCCATTTTTACAGAACTCCCTTTTACTCCTTTATATTTCTCTGTTGTATGGTTTCCCATGACATACCTTTTATATCTCATTTGTTTTTATACCTACCTACCTTTCTCCACACTAGAAAATACAATCTCTGAGAGCAGGGATGGGTGTGGTGTGTGTGTGTGTGTGTGTATGTGTGTTCTTGCTATAGCCCCAGTCCTTAGAATTTATTTTAAAAATTCACAGTATAAAACCTGAATACACCAAGTAGGAGTATTCTGTATTCTTTCTTTCCTTTTATCATCTCTCTCTCTGTCTCTCTGCTTTCTTGCTCACAGGTATCACACCAATACTTGAGCCATACCCCTAGTCCAGCTTTTTGCTGATTATTGGGGCAATGGAATCTTGAGGATTTTCCTGCCTTCGTTGACTTCAAACTTTGTCCTCCAAATCTTAACCTCCTCAGTAATTTATGGTTGCAGTCACTAGAACCCAGCTCATGAGCTCAATTTTTACTTGTAAATATATTGACATAAACCTACCTGATGATTTCCAGATCCTAGAATATATTCATGCAAGATTTTCCTTGTACATATCTTTTGGCTCTTTTGGGGTTTTTTTGTTGTTGTTGTTGTTTCTCTGCAGTATAGCAAGTGTTCCAGTGAGAGAGATGAGAAGGGAATCTTTGTCTCTAAGAACACACAATTCAGTTAACAATTGGAGGAATGCAGTACATAATCAATCAAGCCATGACACCGGGAATCCAATTCCAAGGAAAATCTGGCATTTGTTCCCTTTCCCTTCACCAACATAGGGAACATAACATGAACTACCATTCCAATCTGTTTCTTTGTAGATTGCTGGAGCAGGAAAAGGACAGTGCCTATCTCAGTTTCTCTAACCCTAGATCCTGAATCCTAGGGCTGGTTGTCATGGATGGTAGGAGCCTCCCACAGTAAGACTTCTGTTGCTGAAATGTGGAATAGAGCTGATAAGTTTCCTATGAGGAAGGGCAGTTGAGTGGGGCCAGAAGGTCTTCTATGAAGGGGAGCCCACAAACTCTGGGGTAGAGCTCCAGGGTCCCTTATCCACAGACAGTATCTGCTCTGTACTGGCATTCTTATCTCAGATTTCCTCATTTGTGCTCTGGATCCAAACCTTTTACCTAAATCACCTGGAACGTTTTAAAATAAAAACCAATAAAACAATGCCAAGACATAATGCTTGTTACATAATTTGCAGAACTCAGTGAAAAATAAAAATGCAGAGCTGCTCACTCAAAAATCACTAAGAATTTCAAGATGCCAGGCTGTTAAACTCTATGCAAGGCCCCTTCTCAGTGCAGTCCCTGTGCAGCTCTATAGGGTGCATACTCATGAAGCTGGACCTGTCTACCCCCAGAAAATCAGATTTTATTGGGCTTGAATGCAGTCCAGAAATTGGAGTTATTATAAAGCTCACTAAATATTTCTCACATGCTGTTAGGATTGAAGGAAAGAGAGAAAAATAACTGATTCTAGTTCAGGGAAAAATAAAATACAAAAGATTTTATAATCACAATTGACACCTGCATGCAAACTCATCTCTAATGCAATAACTCAAAACCCTCCCACTGGAACATTTTCAGTTTACCCAGGGTGAAATCATCATGACAGCATGCTTTAGAAAATGTTTCAACCCATACATAAGTTATAAGCTGTAGTTATGAGTCACCTTCTGATTTCCTTTCGTTTTTCTTTCTTTTCTTTTTTTTGTGGGTCATGGGGCTTAAACGTGGCCTGGGCGCTGTCCCTGAGCTCTTCAGATCAAGGCTACCTCCCAACCCTCGAGCCAACTTCACTTCCCATTTTCTAGAGGTTATTTGGAAATAAGAGTCTCAGGTTCTTTTGTGCCCAGGATGGCTTTGAACCTTGATTCTCAGATTTCAGCTTCCTCAGTAGCTAGGATTACAGATGTAAGCCACCATGCCCGGCTCTTGATTTCCTTTCTTGAAAAACAAAAATGTCATGAAAAATGACATATTTTCTCATATAGAAAATTGATATAATTTTAAGTGTTATTACTCATCATTCACATAAAATTCAAAATAAGCTAAACAAGAATATTGTTAAATGGAAGTTTATTATCACATCAATAGAATTCACAATGACACTGAAACATATTCAAACTAGTGTCATACAGCTTTCTCCTTCTCTCTGAGCAGGAAAATAAGAAGCTAATATGCACAAATTCTGAGAATTTCCTCAGGGAGAAAGATCCATAGACAGTTCATTTTCATTACTGAGGACCCTCCAGAGAATCTTGATATACTCTCTCAACCTTTGGATCCAAGATGGTCCTCAGAAACACCATGTTAAAAAGTAGAATGCTTCCTACTGCCCAGAATTGTGAAGGCTGTGGTTATATCTGAACAAGAGCCAAACACGGGGGCCATCCCCATAGTCCTTGTAGATACTCAGTCAAAGAGCAAAAATGCATGACTTTCAATGCAGCTCTGGAAACCATTGGGCCCCATTGGCAATGTTGGCTGCCTTTCTATACTCACAACTGCCTGTACTTCATAAGTATCTTCCATGAGACAACCTGACAGGATAGATTTCTGGTTTCGGTTTGGGATTTTTGTTTTTGTTTTTGTTTTTGAGAGAGAGTCTTGCTCTGTAGCTCAGCCTATCCTTCCACATGGTCTATATCTGTATGTCAGCCTCCCAAGTACTAGGATTACAAGCATGCATCATCATGCCCAGTGATCCAATCATGATAATATTCTTTAATTTTATTTTATTGTTGGGGGGATGTACAGAGAGGTTACAGTTACATTCTTTAGGTAGTGGGTATACTTCTTCTTGAACATTGTTACTCCTTCCCATGTAGTGATAATTTTTTTTTCATGGAGTGGTACAGAAAGAATGGTGATCAAGCTTCCTGATTTGCACAGAAGCGTCAGGGTGTTAGCACAGAAAATCCAGCCCCCTGAGATAAAGTTGTTCACCTTAGATATAGGATGTCATTCCAAATCACTTCTCTAAGCTTCTGGAATCTAAAGATTAGCACGTAAGGATGGTTTTTGTTTGCTTTTCCCCAGGGATTTTGTTTAAATATGTGTTTACCA
This sequence comes from Megascapheus bottae, assembly GCF_031878675.1. Taxonomy (NCBI): domain Eukaryota; kingdom Metazoa; phylum Chordata; class Mammalia; order Rodentia; family Geomyidae; genus Megascapheus; species Megascapheus bottae. Next base: position 27,392,100 of record NC_143547.1, read on the forward strand.
GTTGCAGATGTGCTTCTGGAAGGTGTGCTCTAACCTGATTCCATACTCCCATCCCCCAGCTTTGTATGCTTTGAACACCTGCAATTTTCTTCAAAGAACTACCCTTAAGCTACTCAATCTACTTCACTGGAGCTTCCAAGATCCTAGTAGATTTCTGTCCTTACTCATACTACCCACCATTCTGGGCAGCTCAGAAGCTATAACCAGCTTCTTCTCATTTGTCACAAGGAAACTCCACTTGAGGTAAGAGTTCCATTTCAAGGTAAGTGTGGGATCAGAAGCTAGAATATCATTTGAACTCAGTCTTGTTTCTTTCCTTCCCTGGTCTTGGTTTCTGCACTATCTGATTGGTTTCTTCAGCTAGAACTGCCCTCAGAAATAGCTCGTACCTAAATTCCCATTTTTCTGAGGAACCTCACCATAGAGTCTTGGTTTAATAAGTGCTTAGATTAAAATCCACTGATAAATAATTAAGGCCATTCTTTGCTTAGATGTCTTTCAAGGTAGAATAGGAGTCTCTGACTTTCAAAAAAGGGGAAAGGGGACGAAAATCAGTCATCAGTCCAACAGTGACTATCTCCAAGATGCCAATACAGTAGAGAATATTCCTGAAAACCCCAAGTGGATCTTGGTAATTCTTCTACTGTTACATTACATTTATCAGCGTATGGCAATTCCTTCATACTATTATAGTATTTTGTATGCACAGTTTTGTCATCTTGGTAGATTATAAGCCACTAAAAGGCAAGTACAAAGCATTTTCTTCCTAGATCACAAGTTTCACTCAACAGGGTGACATACCTCAGAAGATATGCTTACACAATAGATCACAACAACATTCAGAAATGTTTAGAATTTCCACCAACTGTGCAAATATCCATTTCATTGAGTATAGATTGGAATTCCAGCAACAGTAATCAAAAGGCATCACCAAACCAAATTCTAATTAAAAATTAATTATAGTTACAAAGGTAAATGCAGGGAAAACAGAACCAACAATGAATAGCGAAGCACCTTGGAACCAGTATGTTGGTTATTATTATTATCCCTCCCCCTCCACTACTGGTTCTTGAACTCAAGAATTCTTACTTTTGCTCAGCTTTTGTTTACTCACAGCTTTCCTGGTACCATTTGAGTCATTCTTTGAGATCTTCATTTTGCTACTGATTTTGGAGATGGAATCGCATGGACTTCTCTGCCTAGGCTGACTTTGAACAATAATCTTCAGATCTCAGCCTCTTGAGTAGATAAGATTATAGGCACGACAACAGTGATACTATACAATGTGTTGGAAATGAACTTTACAATGTGAGGTGGAGGGGAATTGTAGGGGGAAGTGCGAGAAAATGAGAGAGGGGGTAACACCATTCAAAAAGAAATATATAATCACTACCTTACTTATATAACTGTAACCCCTCTATACATCATCTTTACAAAAAAATTTAAAAGGAAAGGTTATAGGCATGAGCCTCCAGCACCTGAATGGGATGAATTTTCTCTTTACTATTGCCCTAAAATCTTTCTGGCACCTTAAATTGGCCAAACTCAGCTAGAGGCATGATAGCAAGGGAACTGTTGATTTAATATATATATATATATAAAAAGAGTCCAAATCAGAGTAGAGGAAGTTGGAGAATTATCTGAAATGGCAAATTATCAACAATCTGAACACTAATCAATGCTTGAAACCTCTACTATATCTGGCATCTGATCATCAATAAAAGCAAACCATGAATGATAATTCCTGTTCTAAGGCTTTGCTCCATAATAGTCTGTATTTACTACTTATCAGCCATTCTTTCTTCTCTACCTCTTGGATTCTTTGTTTCTTGACTCTGTATTTATTTCTCTAAATCTGACATTCTTGATACCTTTTAGATTTTTTTTAATTGATTTCCTGAATTTTTAGCTTGTAGGTTTTTGGCTTGCCATGAACAACTCTTATTTTAGCATTTTCTGAAGTTTCCAGGTAGAGTCTTCCCATGCTTGCTTCAGTCCTGTGAGGTTCTCATAGGCATGGCCAGTTGCCTGACCAGTTGGAAATTTAGTATTTAAGGAAAGGCAGTTGTATAACCACCAACAGACTAACATAAGACCATGATTTTGACAGGGAGCATATGCAAATGATGAGATTGTTAGTTTTGAGAGGTGTAATTTTCATAAATAATTTAGCCTAAAGGTCATCTGAGTGTTTCTGCTGTACACAAAGTTGCTGTGTGAAGTTTTTCTGTATAGGCAGGAGATTGTAATAGTTTTATTTTTCCAAAAGGCAAATTAATGGGGAGCCACACTCAAGTTCCTTTTTAACATATATCCCTCCAAGTGGAAATAGACATACAACCCTCCACTGTGTACAGGTTGTGATGCAAACTCTTAACTCAGAATCCTGGCAGGTAGAAAACAGACATTCTCTACAATTTCACCTATCAGAGCTGATATGAAAAAAATGAACAATTTAACATGGCTCAGCATGGCTTGAGACAGAAATTAGCCACTATGATCAATCAAGGGAAAGAAGATCAGAACACAGACCAAAACAATATAAAGACATTGACTTTAACTAGACATAGTCAAGGGCTTCATTGAGGTTAGGTTGTAGGTTAACATCAAAATTATATTGTGATTAAGCTAGAGGTTTACTCTTCTGTTTTATTTTATAAACAGGCTATTAGAAAATCCAATTTCTATGGAAAACCCATTTCTATGGAAAAGCATTATCATTTATGACACAGAAATGTAAACAATCTTACTTTAGCGGGAGGTCAGTAAACAGGTTGCTGCCATTTGTCTATAAATCTCTTTTATTTATTGGCCAGCATTAACAAACACTACTCAACAACTTCCCTAACCAAATGATTGTCCTCCAAAGCAAACAATCCATCAAGAAAACATGTTATGGATTATTTTTTGCAACAAAAAGACATCTATTCAAGAGAGAACTCATACCTAGTTTTGTCTGCAATAATACAGATATTTAATATGTTCAACATACATTATTTGAAAATATACCTCATGACAGGCACTGGGCTGAGGATCAGAAATGATGATTCTCCTAGAATTTTGTTGTGAAGAATTAGAAATTCAGATCAAGAATCTTTCACAAGCCTGGCAATTAGAATTTATACCAACCTACTCAAAAGTCCAGAGTAAGCTGATAGTCATGGAATGACATTAATAAGAATGTCAAAAGCTATTCAGGAAAGGTGGTCCAGCCTTTCAACAACAACAACCCCCCCCAATTTCAGAGGCTAAAGTAATAGATAACTCATTTAATTTCCTTAAGTGTAATCCTACCTACTCTTAAAGAGAGAGGATTGCAGTCCAAGTCAGCTCATCAATGTTATATCCTACTTTAAAGCGTAACTGAAAAAGCAAAATAGGTTGGAGATATGATACAAGTAGCAGTTCATCTGCCTAGAAAGCAGTTCAAACTCTATTACTGCCAAAAAATATAAGTTTCTTTTGGCCAACCAATCATAACACTAATACCATAAATAGCACACAAAAACCATACAGTTCTAAAGCAGAGAAATCCATAGCTTCCTGAAGCATGTTTATGGTAGATAGAAGATAACCTCAAAGATGTCCACATCTAGTATCTGAAACCTGGGGACATATATATATATATGCATATACATGTATGTATATGCATATATATATATAGCTTTTAGAGCATGGCATGGCAAAATACCCACAAATATTGTAGAGGCAAATAGGTTAAAATTAGGAGATTTTGCTGGATCATCTGGGTGGGTCCAACATAGTCACAAGAGTTCTCATATAAGGAGGCTTAGAAGACCCAAATAAGGGGATATTGTATGAGAAATATAAATGGGGGGGGAGAAGAGGAGGAAGAGGAGGAAAAGGGGGAAAAGAAGAAAAGAGAAGACTGCCTTCCAGAATGATCAGAAAATAATCTCGTGTCACTTTAAGCCACTAAGTTTGAAACTACCACAATGGCTAAGGGATGTTTATGGGAAATGATGACAAATGTAAGCCCTCTGAATAAACCTGAATGAATGTGTGACAACAGCTATATGAGGCCCAAATGAAGTACCAAAGTACAAAAAAAATCATGCAATGTTACAATTTAAAAAACTGGCCTCAAATTCCCTCATAGACTTCCCTTTGAGAGGTAAGATCTATTCCCCACACCCAGTTTAACTGTTGAGATTAGGGTCCATGATTTTTTTTCTAAGCTAGTTTTAAATTGAAATATTCTGTTCTCCAACTCTTGAGTAGGTAGGATTACATATTTGAGTCACCAAATTCCACTGATTTTTTTCTTAAACCTCCCCTTACTTAACACCTCTCAATATTTATAAGATCAAGGATTTATTCCTCTAACTTTTTTTGCCAGTCCAGGGATTCAACTCAAGGCCTGAGCCTGTCCTTGGGCTTCTCTCAAGGCTAGCACTCTACCACTGGAGCCCCAGCACAACTTTCGGCTTTTCTAAGTATGTGGTACTGAGGAATCCAACCAGGGTCTTCATGCATGCTAGGCAAGTAATCTACTACTAGGCCAAACTCCTGGCACTCCTCTAACATTTTTAAAAACAAGAATTCTTTTCTCCATCTATTCTCCTCAATTTTTTTCAATTTAATGAAGTGATCAGTTTTCCTTGGGTCATTTGGCTATATAATGATATAGCCAACTCCAAAACTATTTTTGATAAATGTTTGTTCAGCTTTTCTTCACTGGAGAGCTGAACTTTGCTTGGCAATTCAGTATTAATGATTGGTTCTTTGAGAAGCATTCTAGGTGGTTAGGCTATATAGGATACACAGCCTTTAAACTCCTAAGCAATCTCAATTCAAGCTTAGAAACCTCTAAAATGGGATCATTTACACAGTATCCATAGATTATCCGTGATTTAGGAAAATGTTTTCATTTTAAATTTTTCTAGAAACTCAAGCTTAAGTTTCTATCTCTCATATTCATCCATATTTACTTGTACTTTACATTTTGTCCTATTTCCTGCACCATCTTCCCTTCTTTATATGTACCACACACACACACACACACACACACACACACACACACACACATTGTTTTCAGAACCAGTTTTAGAGTCTGCTGCTGATGTCATATCTCTTTAAATCTACAACTTCTGAGTGTTTTCCAAAACAAATATATTGGTTTAATTAACTTCCATATAATTATCAATGATTTTAGACAGACTTCCAGTATCTGCTTCCTCATAACATTCCTACTATCTTTCCAAGAAAATACTGTTTGAACACATTGCTAGAATTAGGTCAAATGCACACATGTGTACTTTTGATCCTAGAAGTTTCTGAGAGTGTAAAAGTCCTCCCTCTGCTATTACAGATGGTTGGACTTTTCCTTTATCTCTGTAAGGGAGAGGGGAGAGGAAGTAAGAAGTTTCTGAATTCAGCTAAAAGGAAATAAAAAAGAAAACCCTCAAAGAATTCATTTTGCGCATATGTTCCCATTATCTTGCAATGATTAGGTTTATTAAACCTAGATTTTCTTAAAAGTATGCTGGAATATTGTTCTAAACTAGACTAAGATATTTGGTACATCTATACAAAAATTAGGAGAGTTCCATTTTCTCCTTAAGTGATGTCATCCTCACTTTAGGCTGATATTAAGGTTTCTTTTTTCTTGGACTTAGGTAAAATATCATTTTTGCTCTATCACAGTTACCAAAATCCAGAATGTAAGAAGCTGATCCTTCCTACCATCCTCCAGGATGTCTGAGTAATTTCCTAGTTTCTCCTCTTTGAGCTTAACTCTCCAATTGAGTGTTTTGATTATTTTTCCCTATTTCTGTGGCAAGATGACTTATCTGTTCTTCAGCTTACTTGAGTCACTTAGTAACACTTAGTAGAAATCATTGTTTGTAATTCTATGTTTTTTTGCTACTTGAAAACCTAACTTGATTTCCTAAGAAGTTAAAAATATCAACTTTCCCCTTTGAAATAATAAAATGTAGTTTTAAAATATTTAACAAAGCAAAATCAGTTATTACAGAACAAATTTAATTCTACTTTGTACAAGAACAATACAAATTAGATGGCTAATTGAAGTCAGTAGATGAATAATAAAAGTACAATTAGAAGTTTGGAGTATGTAGGAAACACTGGGTTGTGGCAGATATGAAACACAGGCTAGTCCTGAGTTTCAGATTCTCCTGTCTAAGCTTTCTACGTGCTAGAATTACAGATGAAAGCCATCATCTTTGTTTAGAATTACTTAATGTTGAATGGAGGTTGTGAGAGCTCCTTACTTTTTATCTTAGAGTATAAATACTCAATATTGTTCTATTAAATGTCTGGTTAGCAGAAGATTTCTTAGAAAACTAGCTTCTCAGAAGATTAACCACCTAACATATGGCTCATCAATAATCCCAAGTAACAAAGAGGAAGATGAATTTGGAAACAACTTGAAGCATCTAAGGTTGTTATATCTTTACCTTTGTTTCTGAAGGAAATAGAAAGGTATTTGAGTTCTTTCTTCCCTCTGAACCCTACACTGGTATTCCCTCAGCCATTATGAACTAGAAATATTTCCCAAGCTGTAGGTAAATCCCAGTTCAAATCATTCCTACAACAAAAAAAAATGTACTATACACTGTGCTAAAACTCCAAAAGCATTACCACCCAAGGCCAAAAGCTTTTCCATATTTAAGTGATCTAAGTAAATAGCCTTCACAAACCATTTACCATTTCTACTAGATGTTCTAACCTTAATCCAGTGAAGGAAAGGAAACAAAGAAGACAAAAAGTAAATAATTTCTTACTACTGCTTCTAGATGTTCTGTAGGACTACAAAGAAGTGCTGCGGATGCTGATGGCTTAGTAAAAGGAAACTGGAATGACAGTTAAAAAAATTCTGGGTTCACCTTTTATTCCACTCCTCTCTAACCACTTGTCCTTGGCGAAGACTCCCTAGTGAACTTCTTGGATTTTTTTTTCATTTTCAAAATGCATAGACCCCATCAATGCCCCTCTTAGATTCTGGAACAATGTAGTTCCAAATTTAAATAACTAAACATACAGAAGGACTGGACATGGTCACTGGCCCAGAACAAAAGACTGCTAGTTTGGAGCCAGAACAGGGCAGAAATGTTCATGAGACTCTGTTTCCAAAATAACTAGCAGACAAATGGATCAAGAAAATGTTATGCACACACACACACACACACACACACACACACACACACGCACACATGTGATGGAACGTTACTCATTCATTAGAAAGAATGATAATATTTTGTTACGTGTAAAGAAATGGAAAGACCTGGAAAAATTATGTTAGTGAAATAAGTCAGGCCCAGAGAAACAGAGATTATATGTTTTCCCTCTTATGTGGAAGCTAAAATTAGCTTGTAAACATATAAATAAATATATTGGGCTGTATGCAATTGTGTAAAAATATATTAACTGAAATATGGTAGATTTCTTAGAAAAGCAAAGTCAAAGTTCAACAAAACAAATACCAAGAAGGAAGTGCTCAAAAAAGCTGGGATGGGATCAAGGGGAGAGGACAGATGAATGAAAAGGAGAAGGGTAATTAATATAGTCAAGAATTCAGTGTCAAGACAGTTTGGATAAATGGGACTTGCATTAAACTGCAGAGCTTCTATATGGCAAGGGACATAGTTAGCAAATTAACTCGAAAGAATACAGAGTGGGAGAAGATCTTCACTAACCATACAATGGACTAAAATATATCAACAGCTAAAAAAATTGAGTCACTCCAAAACTAATCTCCAAAGAAACAACCATCCCATTAAAAGATGGACCAAAGACTTAAAGAGAGTCTTCTCTGAAGAGGAAATAAGAATGGTCTATGGACACATGAAGAAATGCTCGGCATCTCTGGCCATAAAAGAAATGCAAATGAAAGCATCTCTGAGATTCCACCTCACTCCAGTTAGAATGCTCCATAATCAAGAAATCTAATAAAAACAGATGCTGGCAGGGATGTGGCAAGGTGAGATCACAATTACACTGCTGGTGGGAGTGCAAACTCATTCAACCACTATGGAAAGCAGTATGGCGGTTCCTCAAAAGACTAAACATAGAGCTCCCCTATGAGCCAGCAATTCTACTACTTGGCATTGACCCAAAATGTCCAGAAACAAGGACATACTGAAGCCATTAGCACAACAACGTTCATTGCAGCAGTATTTACCATAGCAAAGATATGGAACCAATCCAAATGCCCCTCAGTTGATGATTGGATCAACAAGATGTGGTATTTATACACAATGGAATTCTATGCTGCCATCAGAAAGAATGACATTGCCCCATTTGTAAGGAAATGGAAAGATTTAGGAAAAATTATATTAAGTGAAGTAAGCCAGATTGAAAGGAACATAGGCTCGATGGTTTCCCTCATTTGTCATAATTAGTATAAACCTTGGACTCTCCTAGCAGAGGTTTACAATAGGGTAAAACCTAGATACATAAGGTCATATAGGAGAGGCTACATGAAGGATCTCCAAGATATAGAAACAAGAGCCATAAAATATGATTGTTGTTCTTAATGTACTAAGTTATTTCTCATCTCTTTTGTTGTCCCTTGGTTATCTATTATTATTACAGTATCTTACTTTGTTATCTGATATACTGTATATATATTTATTTGCTTATTTGAAATAGGATAGGGAAGGGGGAAAACAAGATGAGGGGAGGGGATGAGGGAGGGAAATTGGGACAAAAACATGAGAAGGGGTTGCAATGATGTTAAAGTAATGCACCTTCTATCTGGCGAATATAATGTAACTCTTCTATTAATTACAAAAAATATATAAAAAAAGAATTCAGTGTATACACTACAAAATTAAGAAAAGCAAGGGAAGGGTGTGTGAGAATGTTGAAAGGAGTGAAATTTGTTAAGATACATTTTATTCATAAACTGCTTTGTTAAACGGCAACTTAATGATAATAATAGAAAAAAATAATCAGCAAAAACAGGGTCAGAGGTGTGATTTAAGTGATAGAGCGCCAGTCTAGCAAGCAAGTCTAGCAAGCATGAGACTCTGAGTTCAAACCCTAGGTTGATGTTACAAAATGACGAATCTGCTAAATAACAAATGCAAACACTCTGCGCAACTGTTTGCTAGATGACTCAAGTCACATTCACCGCAAGGTTATTAACCTAGATTGTGACATTGCATATTGATTCCCCCAAGAAATGTCTCCTCATTTATCTCCTCAGCTGGATCACAGCTTCCTACCCAGTAAGAACATATTAAGGTAGAGGCTTACATATTTCTTACACAGGGAACAAGAAATGTTCCCCTTCAGCTTTGACAGGGGAAGTCCGAAGTGGGAAATAATGGGTGTCCATGAAGGAGTGAGGAAGTCGGATAAAGAAACTTGGCAGCTAACCAGTCCTCTGACTTTCATGAGGAATAAATGAGAAGCAATTCACCTGCAGTTAATGGGAAATGTTTACTTCTGAGAATTTCCTGGAGAACAAAGCTATAAGTACAGAATAATGAGTACAACGGGGCACTCGAGTGTTACAGTTAACAGGCCCATAACAACAGTTGCAAGCTCTGCTCTTGTTCTATTGAAACCAACTTGGTCCTAGCTTTCTGGGACAGTGTAAATTTTATGTAATTCAGTGAAGGTCATTAATGAAAGCGTAATCGTGATAGGTTTAAAACAGGGCTGAAAATTCTTTGATGCTCCCATTGACATAAATCATGTCTTTCCCTTTGAATCTTGGCCAGCTTGGGATTGATTTAGCCAACAGAGTCCAATGATAGTGGTTCTGTGTGACTTCTGAGGCTACATCAAAAAAGTTAATGGAACTCACATCTACTGGGCCATTTTCTCTTGGAGCCCTGAGCCACAACGTGAGATGTCAGACTATTCATGAGATATTACACACTGAGGAAGCTCCAGTCATATGGAGGTATCCCATACAGCGATTGCAGTCATTACTCCCAGGTCATCCCAAAATGTGAATGAAGAAGTCTCTAGAGGTGTCTCATGTTGAGCCACTCCTGCCAATCAGTCTTCACAGTGGAGATCTCAGATATTGTTGGCGACATAGATACTCTTATAGTCCCCAGTCTGAATTACAGACACACTGAATCCCAATAAAATGGTTGTTGCTTCCCCTAGGTTTGTCTAAATCATTCAACAGCAAGTGCTAACTGGAATGATAATCAACAAATGTGATTTGTTACCCTTCTGTAATTATTTTCATATTTAAAACTTTAAAGCTATGTCTTTGCTAGAAGAATATCCCCCAATCTCATATTTGGGAAGCATAATCACTTTAATCTATCATGGGCTCTCTTTCCCATCCCACCCCCTGCCCAATAAAAACCATATCTAAGAATTTAATAACTGTGTTGATATGTGAGACAGCTAATATTTTCAGAATCTACTAAAAGCAGCAATATAAAATAGAAGATCTAATTTTTTTGTGGGTCATAGGGCTTGAACTCAACCTGGGTGCTGCCCCTGAGCTTTTCACTTCAAGGCTACTGCTCTACCCTTGAGCCAAGCCCCAGTTCCCATTTTCTAGAAGTTAACTGGTGATAAGTCTCAGACCCTTTTGTTCCCAGGCTGGCTTTGAACCTTTATCCTCAGATCTCAGCCTCCCGAGTAGCTAAGATTACAGGCGTGAGCCACTGCGCACTGCTAGAAGATCCATTTTCTCTTGCAGGAATTTGCACTTGAGTTGGATATATAGACAAAAATACAGGACAAAGACAAATTTGCTTATAGAAAGGCAGCTAGACCCATTCTAGGTAGTATGGCTTTGTATCTACAAGAACAGGTTATGGATCTCTACATACAAATTCACATTCAGACATCTTCCCTTTTCATTGAATGCCTTCAGTTATGCTTCTTAATTCCTTTGTGCCTCATTTTTTCTCATCTGTGAAATGAAAGCGTCAATGGTAAATTCCTGCTGGGCATTTTTGAATAGTAAGTACGATAACACATAAAGTGTGTCTGACATATATAGAGGTCTCAATAAATGTTAGTTGTCACCATTATAATAATATTTGAGAGAGTGCTTTCAGGTTAGAAATAATCCCCCACAGCTACATGGTCAAATTCAGACTTAATAAAGGAAACTTCACTAAAAAGTCCTTTGAATAATCTAGAGACTTAATGACTCAGGTGTGTCCCTGAGCACAGAGCTTTATGCTTGGCTTCTCTCTTCTCTGTCATTCACTACCATTGGTTCCCCCTTCTCACCTGGCTATGGGTGTGATGAAAGTGCTTGCATTCTGGAATCTGACAGATGATGAGTCTTATTAACCTCGCTATTTAGGATCATGGCCTTGGGCAAATTGACTTGCTTTCTACTTTCTCCATGGGCACAGAGGAAACATACATTTATGGATCATTGCAGGAGAGAAAAGAGGTAAAGAAGCCCATGTAATAGGCACTTGAATTCTTTTCATGTTGAGATAAAGGAAGAGAGAATTGGGGAAGATGCTTCAAGTATATTTTTATACATTCTCATTAGGTTGTACTCAGAATAGCCTTACTTTTTTTAATAACAAATTTTTATTCAGGAAAAAAGTAACGAATTTTGATGATATCATGTCTGACTAAAATATGGGAAAAAGGAATCCCATTTTTTACTATAATAAAATTAAGCCTAAGATCAGTCAACTACCACATAGTTGCTATTTTTTCCCAAACTTCATCATATTTGAAAACATAAAAAGTTTCATGGTGCACAGAGGATTTTTACAGAAAGAATTCCAAGATCAAGATAAGAATGTTTGCTCCCTAAATCTTTTTTATTTGTTTCATTGTGTGTGTGTGTGTGTGTGTGTGTGTGTGTGTGTGTGTGTGTGCGCGCGTGCATGTGCATGTGTGTGTGCGCCAGTCCCGGCCCTACACACAGGGCCTGGGCAGGGCCCCTGAGCTTTTTTGCTCAAGGCTAGTACTCAACCACTTGAACCACAGCTCCACTTTTGGCTTTACATGTGCTTTTTAAAAAAATTATTTATTTTTTAATTAAACAATTTATTAATGTTGATTTTTTATCATATTTTAAATGACAAGTTTAACAAACAAGTGTTCAAGAGGGAATCTCTATTTACAACCACTGGGACTTAGTATTTAGAACTTAATCAAAATTAGGCTAAGGGTTTGTATGTCATAGAAACATTAATTTATGAAATAAAACATTATGTCTATAGAGTCAGAGGTTTTTATGTCTATATACTTATGTTTATATTTCCATTACCATGTCCATAGCTTTGGGCATGCAGTTATTGAGTCCTCACTCTTGTACTCTTTGGATTTAATAGCTTGACTTGTCTCACTCAATATGATTCGCTCTAGATTCATCCACTTCCCTGCAAACGCCATTATTTTATCTTGTCTGTTGGAGAATAGCCTTACCTTTAACTTTTAAAATTTTTCATTATTTTTAATTATATTATCCTTTAAAGGCATTTGCCTTGCTATAGCATAGTATATATTCATATATATACACACATATATGTGTATATCTCTCTATATATTTATTTGGTGCTGGGGATGGAATCTAGGGCGTTGTGCATGTGAAATACATTCTCTACAAGTGAACCAGACATTGCCCCTCCAACCCCACAGATGAATTTTATCATGATCTAGACACACAGTGTTGCTGGACTTGGACTTTGATGTACCAAGACTTGTAAATATGTGTTTACTTTCTAAAGGCAAACAGAACCTAGACATTTGTGTTTTTAGGCATACATGCTTTTTTTGCCAGTCCTTGGGCTTGAAACTCAGGGCCTGAGCACTGAACTGGAGCTTTCTTAAGATTAGAGCTCTACCATTTGAACCACAGGACCACTTCTGGCTTTTCTATGTATGTGGTACCAAGAAATGGAACCCAGGTCTTTGTGTATGCTAGGCAAGCACTCTACCACTAGGCCACACTCCCAGCCCCCATAAAAGCTTTTTTATAGGTCAAAAAATGAGACAACTTTTATAATTTTTATTGAAACAAAAAACAACCCCCTCAAAAGATTTAGCACATTTATAAGTTGTTAAGAAACAACATTATATGAAAGTCACAGGCATTATGTAGAGTGTGTGGGAGGAGAGAACCAACAGAAAACAGTATACACTGTGTGATTCCATTCATAGGACATACAGGGAAAGGGAAAGCTATGGAAATAAAGGTAGACTTATGATTTTCATTGTTACAGTACTTCCTGGAAGAGAAAGTGAGAGTGAGGAAAGCTTTTGGGGTACTGGAAATGTTCTGAACCTTGATCTAGATCATAGGTGGAAATAATCTAAAATTTAGAATGTGCTGTATAATGTGTGTGTGTGTGTGTGTGTGCGCGCGCGCGCGTGTGTGTGTGTGTGTGTGTGTGTGTGTGTTGGACCCCATTAAACATGTCCCCGAAAGATATTGTCATTACCTTTTTCTGTTAATTTCCAATGGTGAGGATGACGAAGATGGGTGTAGTATAGAGGCACTTTATATACATCTGGTTGTACACCAAAGCCTTCATTTCGGTAATTACTTTGAATTTAGGAACAAAGGCTTGTTGTGGCAATAACAGTGTGATTTAGCTCCCTGCTTTCCCAGAATTCTGCAAAATGAAGGCCTGGTGGTGGTGAGGGGTATATGTAATTATTTTCTTCATATATAAAAAGCTTATAAATAGAAAATACCAACCCTAGTGTTGGCCATTTCCTGGGGAATTAATAGCCAGCTGGGTTAACAGTCCTTGGTTCGACTTTAGGCCATCAACTCTTTTTGTTGCTCATTAATTCCCAGAAAATGCCCTGTGCCTTGATGGTTATTGCTTAAATACATTAAAATCAAGTTAAGGGTCTGACTTAGTGTTTAGCTGTGATAATGTAAAACACAAGGAAGTACTCCCAGCATGCACATTCACTGTTGCATGTTTACATTTAACTCATTTTCTTCTGTACTTTTGAGCAGCACAGTGTAATGGTGCACAAACACACATTTACAGATGTGTGAATATATGTTTGTGTTGTGCCAGTAACTCACCAAAGCACACCTGCTCAGAAGCTTCCTTGAAAAAAAAACCCAGTTATAATAGTTTTGTGATTTCAGTGAATATTGTCTTCTTAAGCCCAATAGAAAATATTTATATACAATAGGAAACAGTTTAAGAAAATATGGGTTAAGGAAATTGTCTGCTCTTTATGAATTTAACACAAAGACAGTCACAAAAGCAACAATTTGTGGTTTGAATATGCCTAAGGGAACCTGGAAAATGAGGAAAAACCCTTTAAACAAAATTTTCCATATGTTTCTTTGGAGAATAGAAAGAATCCTTCTCAGGGTTTTCTGCTTTTTCTGCTCAATAGAGGCAAAGCATCCTAAGGCAACTCCAAACATTTAAACACAATCTTTCTTTTCTTTTGTGCTAGTACCAGGGATTGAACTCCGGGCTTCATAAATTATCTACCATTTGCATCATGCCTCCAGCTATCTCCCAGCTTTTTGTTGGTGATTTTGGAGATTGTCTCTATCTTTTGTGCTCAGATTGGTATTGAATTGTGATCCTCAGATCGCAGCCTTCTAAATAGTTTGACCTGAGTTGCCAGTACCTGGCTAATCACATATATTTCAAATTTTTAAAAATCCTCCTTCATTCAATTCAAGGAAATAGACATTTGCTGAAAATGTTTTATGTGCTAAGGCTGGAGGAAGAAGAGATAGTAGACTGTCCAGCCCTTGCCTTCCATAGCTCACAGTCTGAGTGCAAGAAATGAAGACAGTCCCAGGTTTCAGAACAGAATGTATTTCTGTCTATAATGAAGTCAAATGTCTTCAAGAAAACAGATGGAAGTCTGGGAAGATAGCTTGGTGGAAGAACATTTGACTAGAACAAGCATTATTCTATGCTCAACACCAGAATAAAAGGTGAAGAGCTTATTGTGAACTAAGAAGGATTTGGAGATTACTCAAATTATGAGAACTCAAGGCATTTGGAAATTAAGAATTATCTTAATTTCTTCTATGAATCAAGTTCTAAAACCAAAGGTATGACTAGATACCCAAGAACCACAAATAGAGGACACTTCATTGCAAAACATTTTGAAAACTATTTGACTCTCTCAAAATTAATTTATTCGCATGCCTGTGGCTAGAGGAATAGGGAAATTGTCATGAAGTCAAATTCATTGGCTCAACCTGAGAAATTAAATCAGAGTAACTCCATGAATAATCTTCTTATCTTACTTGAACCAAGTACCCAAGTTGAGAGTTTACTGTGCCAAAATTTGACATCACTTAAATTAGTCTTTGAAATAGAAAATTAATTTTCTCTACATCAAGAAAGATGAAAACTCATAAACAAAACCATCACCACTGTCAGTGAAACTCCTTGTTTTGACAGCAACTAAATTCTTAGTGTACAAACTCGCAGCAAATGCTTTGGAATCTTTTACAGTTTGAGAATTTTGCTTAGATTCTTACAGACTAAGACCATTTCTAACCCACTCTTTACTTCTTGATAAATCCTAGCACATTTGTGATGCACCCAACTCTCTCTGTTTCTGTCTGTCTGTCTCTCTCTCTCTCACACACACACTCACTTTTTAAATTCTTATTTATTTTATTGTTATTGTAGAGTTGATATGCAGAGGAGTTATGGATACATGAATCAGGGTATGAGTATTGAGTACAATTCTTTTTGAACCATGTCTCCCCTTCTGTCACTCTCTTCTAGTTTTTCTCTCCCATCCCCACTCCAATAGCTACGTGCAAATGATCACTTTTTTGGAGACAGTGTCTCACTAGATATCCCAGGCTGTTCTACAATTTGTGACCATCCTATTTCAGCCTCTTGCATGCTGGAATCACAGGAATGTGTCACCATATCTAGCTTTTAACAAACATTTGATGAATGAGGGAATGAATGAGTTAATACAGGGAAATTCATACTTCAGTGCTCAACAGGTTCCTTTCAGTGTTCCTATGATCCAAGCACCTATCCAAAACAAATAACATGGACAGTGTGAGAATTCTATTATACTGAAACTACTAAGGAATGTGTGCATATGTTTGGACATTTCCCTGCTTTGAAGGTCACACCGCTAGAAGTGTCCCTGGTTATTTCACAAAACACAAAGAAACAACTTGTAACACCTGTATCAGTAAAATTGAGAAAAGTTGTCTCAGATAATTAGGAAGGATGTGACTTTTGCCAAAACAAACCCTAAAATTTAAATGTTTAGATAAACAATTAGAAATAAAATCCAAAGCAGATACTCATGCTTTTAATCCTAGTTACTCAAGAAGCTGAGATCTGAGGATCATAGCTCAAAGCCAGCCAGAAAAGATAAGTCTGTGAGATTCTTATCTCCAAGAAACTATCCCCGCCCCCCCGCAAGAAAAAAGCTGGAAATGGAGCTCTGACTCAAGTGGTAGAGCACTAGCCTTCAGTGAAAGAAGCTCATGGACAGGGTCCAGATTTGAATTCAAGCCCCTGGACTGGTACAAACGAATTCAACAATAGGCTGAATACCACTTAACTGAGATGCTTAGGGCCAAAAGCATTTTGAGTATTTGAGGGCTCTGGAACAGAATGAGATATTTTGGAAATGAGATCCACATCTGAACATGAACTTCATTTGCTTCATAACTACCTTACACACATAGACTGAAAATATTTTTTTTCTTTTTTGTGGGTCCTGGGGCTTGAACTCTGGGCCTTGGTACTGTCCCTGAGCTCTTCAGCTCTAGGCTAGCACCCTACTCCTTGAGCCACAGTGCCACTCCCCGTTTTCTAGTGATTAATTGGCGATAAGAGTCTCGAGCTCTTTTGTGCCGGGGCTGGCTTTGGAAAATGATCCTCAGATCTCAGCTTTGTAAGTAGCTAGGATTACAGGGGTGAGCCACCAAGCCCGGCTTGAAGGTAATTTTATACAACACTTTAAATGTTTTTTTTTTTTTACATGAATCAAGTTTCATGATGTGAGGCTTTTCACTTGTGTCATCATATTGGAAGTTAACAAATTTCAGTTTTGAAGCATTTTAGATTTCACATTTTTGGATTTTGGATTAAGAATAAGCAATCTCTCTCTCTCTCTCTCTCTCTCTCTCTCTCTCTCTCTCTCTCTCTCTCTCTCTCTCTCTCTTTTCCTCCTCCTCCTCCTCCTCCTCCTCCTCCTCCTCCTCCTCCTCCTCCTCCTCCTCCTCCTTCTTCTTCTTCTTCTTCTTCTTCTTCTTCTTCTTCTTTTTCTTCTCTACTTCTCTCCATTTATGTATGCACTTGTAAATCACGGATGGCTGCCCCGCACCAGTGGCTCATGATTGTAACTCTAGCTACTCAGGAGGCTGAGATGTGAGGTTCACAGTTCAAAGCCAGCCTGGGCACAAAAGTCCATGAGACTCTTATCTCCAATTGATGACCAGAAAACTGGAAGTGGTACTGTGGCTCAAATTGGTAGAGTGCTAGCTTTTAATGAAGAGCTCAGTGACAGCATTCATGATCAGAGTTCAAGCCCCACGACTGACAAAACAAAAACAAAACAAACAAAAATCGCTACAGATGATTGCACATGTTTTCCCTATATCTCAGATTTGAGATATGCATAAATGAAATTTTTAAGTGGTACAATGCTATGTAACAGTGATTTTTATCACTTCTATTGAAAAATGTTTCTATGGTAACTATTTAGCTTGTGAATTTTCCCTCTTACATCACTTTTCAGGGAGCCTATACCATTGACCCCAAATTGATTTCTGGATAAAATTAAATGGTTTGGATAGTAGTTGAAGAGAAACACGAACATATATTTTTAAAATTTGCTTTGGATAATTTATTCACTTTTTCTTAGATGATGGAGTGCTAACTACCAACACATACTATGCTGAGCCTGTTGTGATTATTTGGAGAGATCTTTACCACAAAAAAATACTGGTTAGTGGGTACACTTGCCTCTTCCCTATTTCCAGTGGGTTTTTTTAAGCTAGCCCAGTTATTTTCATCATATTCCCTTTTATCTTAAGTTCACATAACCCTAGAACCTGAATCTAGGGCAAAACAGAAGAGATTAGATCTAACACTATCGATTCATTGATGTGTGGGCTCTGTTGGTTTTGATTTTAGAAGGTCAATGCCCTATGGGCCAAATTTGTTCAAAGGACAAACGCACAATAATGATACTGTGCTTCCTGCCTTCAAAATTTCAACCACCACTGGTCAAACATAATTAAGTATCAGTGGGAAAATGTAATGTATACTTTAAAAAGTAAGTCTCTGTGGTTTAGATTCATTCTACAATTATGTTTTAAATAAATGATGACCTTTAAAATATATAATAATGATGATACTTCAGATAAATGGTTCCTGTTTTATTTTTAATATGCTATTAGCTTACATTACTAAAATTTCAGCTATACTTAAAAAATTCACAGATGAAAATGAGATATTATTAATTTATAACAGAACAATATATTTATGTTATGCTTATTTAATAGCATGCTTATATTATACAAATTCCTTTGAATATAAGATTATCATCTAGTTCTGCTGAGTGTTAGATAGGAAATGAGAAAAAATCCAAATGTGAGGTTAGAATAAATATAACTATGCAAAGCATAGCTTCTTCTTTGGAAAATACCTAAGGGAAGAGCCTTTAAAATATACTTTAGAAACAAGAGTAGCAAAAGGAAGTTTATAATGTGTGTGTGTGTGTGTGTGTGTGTGTGTGTGTGTGTGTGTGTGTGGAGTGGGGCGGGAGTTAAAATGAAAATAGCTCCTAAAAAATAGACTCAACTTATTCTTTAATGTCCAAAATATCCTTTTATAAAAAGAATCACTCAGGGCCGGCAATGTGGCGTATTGGTAGAATGCTTGCCTACCATGTACAAAGCCCTAGGTTCAATTCTCCAGTACCAGATAAACAGAAAAAAACAGAAGTGGTGCTATGGCTCCAGTGGAAGGGCACTAGCCTTGAGAAAGCCAAAGGAGAGTGCCCAGTCCCTAATTTTATTGACTAACTAAACTCACTTTAATGCCATTCCTTGCATGTATATAATGCTTTAGGATTTAATAATGTATAGAAAATGCCATCTACATCTACTACCAATGACAGTTATGCATATAGTTGTAAACATCATCTTGCACGTGATGGTTAGTTTCTCTTTCCATCCTGAGATAACAACCAGCCTTCGTGTATGCATATCTGATGTGCTGGATCTCATATGCATTCCAAAGCTCCTTGCCTGTTCTATAAGCCTTCATGTCAATTTTCTATTGTTACACTTCATTGAAGTTGTTTTCACCTTCTGAAGGCTATCATTTGAAGCCATTTTATCACTTGATTCGTGAAAAAAAGTAGATTATGAGCATACTTATCCCAGAAGTTCTTTTTTTTATTTTTTTATTTTTTACTGATTTTATTTTTTTCATATATTTTTTATTGTAATTAATAGAAGGGTTACATGATATTTGCCAGATAGATGGTGCATTAATTCCCATACATTGATACCCTTTCACATGTCTTGGTCCCCATTTCCCTCCATCCCCACCCCCACCCCTCATCTTGTTTTCCCCCGTTCCCTATCCAATTTCAAATAACCAAATACAAATATATTAACCTAGAAAACTTTAGGCATCGCCAACTCTAAGAAAACTTGAACTAGGTTTTTGAGGAAGAGAGATTCTGGATTTTGTTAAAATGTACATTAATAAAAAAAGAGAGATTTACAGATCTGGGGCAAGATGGTACCAATGGTACTATCAGAAGCAGAGTGAAGAAAGAGAAAATTTTAAGAATGTAAAAGGACAAAGAAGAGAAACATAGTAGAAAAGAATGAATAGGAGGGGCCAGGAGTTTGGTCTAGTGGTAGAGTGCTTGCCTATTATGCACGAAGAAGCTGGTTCGATTCCTTGGTACCACATACGTAGAAAAAAGCCAGAAGTGGTGCTGTGGCTCCAGTGGTAGCCTAGGCAATGCCCAAGGACAGTGCCCAGGCCCTGAGTTCAGGGCCCAGGACTGACAAAAAAAAAGGAATGAATAGGAGAAAGCAGAAGAAGGAAGAAATAAAGGTGAAGAAAGAATAGGAAGTTAGAAACACTGGAAAGCGGAGGTCAGTGAGAAAGGGAGGGTAAGAGGAGAATGAAAAGGACAGGAAAGATGATCATAACCTTTTCCAAGGCTCAGGAGCCAAGAACTTCTTCTCCCTCAACCATATGACTCCCAACAGATCCAACTTTTCTCTAGCTATGTGAACCCAGAGGCCCCCCGCACTGTCCCTATTTCATTGTATTGACTATTGACTCAAGCATGGTTTGTTACTTGGGCAAAGGTCCCATAACAATTAATTGAATAATGGCTCCAAAGGGGCATTAGAGTGATGGGGTTTGTTTTGCCTCACATTTCAGTGCAACCAAATTGGCAGAGCTAAATGCCCAGTCCATCATTGCAACATTGTGTACCATAGCCAAGGAATGGAATCAACTCAGATTCATCTCAGCGAATGAATGAATCAAGAAATTGTGATATATATATATATATATATATATATATATACACAATGCAATTCTATACTTCTATCAGAAAGAATGACTTGGAAAAAATTACACTAAGCAAAGTAAGCCAGACACAAAGAAACATAGGTTGCATGGTTTCCCTCATTTGTAAAAATTAGAATTTGCCTATATATCTTCAAGTAAACCCAATAGACAGTAAAAGACAAATAATACACCTGGACATTATTTTTTTTACACCTGGACATTATTAAGTACACAATATTCCAAACATTTACATAATGAGAACAAAGAAGTATATTCTTAGGAGAGAATCACAAGGGCTTAATAGAGATGTGCCCAAGATCATATTAAATGATGCTTATCAAAATGAACTCCAAGAAATAGAAGTAAAGGTTTTTTTATATAGTGCTTGTGGTTATTTTTTCACCCTACTTCCTTTTTTCTTGGGTTGGTTCCCTTCTGTCCTTGTTTTTTTTTAATTTTATTTCTGTATCCTTTGTCTTGTATATAAGTTTATCTGATTTGTGGAAGGAAAGCACAGAAATGGTGGGACAATGGGTGAACCAATTCATCAGTGAAACCCATTAGACATCATGCTGGAAATGAACTGTACAACTTTGGGAAGAAAGAAGTCCGGAGGGGAAAACTGGGAGAGAATGAGGGAAGGGTTGACACGTTTCAACAGGAAATGTACTCATTATTTGAATCATGTAACTCTAACTCCACTTTACATCACCTTTACAATAATAATTTTTAAAATAAAATAGATAAACGAATAGTCTTGTACAGTAACAGGTTCTAACAAACCTTGGGTAATCCTACTGATGCAGACCTAGTGAGAAGTGAAGCTTGTTTTCTAGAGTAAAAACTTATAGGCAAATGCAGCTTCTTAATAGGCATTCAAGAAGAAAAATTAGCTTTTATTTAAAAAATTAAATTAGAACAAACTAATAGATGTCCCAAGTTTACACTAAAATATTGCTTGAAAAGCCCTATTTGTTTCCAGGAATAGGTTTTTTGAATAGAATTGGAAAAGATAGGGATTAGTTTATTTAAAGTCAAGTACATAGAAATTTCCAGTAGTGTTTGATGTTGGTATAGTAAACATTAATCCATAAAAGACATTCTTTCAGATGTTTCCTTGCCTCTCATAAATACATATGCTGAAATGCTGATCTGGTCTCAGAAAATCAGAGGAGCAGAGAGGAGCTGTTTAACATTTGCCACCAAGACTAAATGACATCAGGCACTGGTAGCTCACACCTGTAATCCTTGCTATTCAGGAGGCTGCCCAGGCCCTGATTTCAAGCCTGAGGACCAGCAAAACAGACTAAATGGCCATTAAGTTGTTCCAAATGTCGTTTATTTATAGGTTATCCATAAGATTTATTATCCAAACTGAGAGACTTTGGGAAGTTGAAAAAATATCACTAACAAATTAAGCCAGGGCAATTTTTGTAAACTGACCCTATCTCTGATGAATTGAGATGTATAATCACTCTGTCTCTATAGAAAAACAAGACAGACAAATACAAGCAAAATAACAGCCAAGGGTAATATTAAAACTGTTATGAAGTCTGGCTTCAAATGGAATCTAGAGAAATTCAGGAACTTCAGTGATCGAAACTCATCACTCTTGTGGCTACTGTTTAACCTTGTGTTGTGTAAAAGAGATACAAAACAGGCCATAAGGCATCAGGACACTGCTCTCTCTCTCTTGGTATAACGGAAGAGTCTGGTACCATGAATTTAAGCATTGGTAGACATGAACCCCCTTGACAGTCAGTGGCTACTTTCCAGCAGCTGGAGCTGCAGGGGAAGGGGAAAAAGAACAATTGGTATCAGGAAATCAGTCTCGATTTTATAGAAAATGCTTAATTAAACATTTATAATATTTCATAATACATGGGAGTTAGTTAGCATTTTATTGGTTAACTGTTACTGTCTTTTTTGAAATCTGTCCTTTTCCCACTCATCTGAAGAGTCTAAAAAGCTGTATGTACTGTTCTGAATTCACAAGGCTTTCAGGAGGCCAGAAGAGTTAGGAACAGAAATGAGGGCTAGTCACAAGACTTCTGGATCATTTTCCCATGGTCTGTAAAAAGGGCATACATGAACACTTCTCACTTACACTTGAATTGAAAGAAGGATTAGATATGCATTTCAGTTGTTAGATGAGAGTGGCGAACCCTTCAAGAATATCTTCTAGAAACTGATCACCACTCATTTCCACTTTTGTGGATTATCAATCTGACTCTGATAGCTAACTTTGTGTTCTCAACTTAACTGGGCTATGAGAGACCCAAATATTTAGTCAAACATCATTCTGGGTGTCTTTGACAGTAGTTTGGATGAGATCAACACTTAAGTCAATAGACTGAATGAAGAAAATGGCTCTCTCTAATTGGAGTTGTCTTCATTCAATCAGTTTAAGACTTAAACTTAAGGCCAATTACTGTAGTTTCTTCTGGTTCTCAGACCTTCAGAATCAGATTGGAACTACATCCTCATTTATCTTAGGTCTCCTGTGTGCCTACTGCATATCGTAAAACATCCCAGCTCCTATAAGTATATGAAATAATTCCCTATGCATCTGTCTATAAACCAATGTGACTTCTGGTATTTGTATTCTTCCAAAAGTTCCATCACCTATCTGGTACTGTTCATGCTTAGAGTCAAACCCACAGAATCAATTCTGAGATCAAGGACAGATATTTTTTGAAGTTTAAGACTACCAGATTGGAGTAGGCCACAGGAATGACCATAGGCCAAAGCACTTCCACTAAATACTTCAGAGAAAATGCAATGAGCCATGAAACAAATAAAGTATGTGGCTAAGTATTATCCTTCTAAATAAGTCAGGGCAACAAATGGCAAGCAAGAGGATGAAGAAAATACAACATCCTTTAATGCTCTGTGATCTCTTGGACCTAATTGCTTCCATTCGGTCCATCAGATCTTTATGGTACCTGAGCCTCACTGGATATCTCAAGGACATTAAATACTAATTCTCACTCTATTTTAGGAATATCATATCCCAATTATTTTTGTCTCATTACTGATTTTCAATACATTAAGAAATTTTGTATCAGTTGGACAAGTCCTTCTTTCAATTCCACAGATCAAGGTCCATAATTCTTAGTAATTTACTTTAAGGTTGAAATCATTTATTTTTCCTTTCTTCTTTTCATATGTGAGGTTAAAAAGGCAACTGTAAACTTTGTCTGATAAATTTTCCTTCCATTCTCTACCTCTCCTTCAATACGCCAATCAAGCTGTCAGCTTGCTTGCTCTGCAGATTCCTAGCACTTCACCTTTAGTCTCATTAACTGATTTTCCTTTTGTTTCACATGAAGAAAACTCATCTCAACACTTAAAACCCTGGGAGTTACAATTTAGAACTTCTTCAACTGTCTTTCGGATTCTGGCTCCCACAGCCTGTTCTTTATTGTCTATCTTGCAGAGAAAAAATGTTCCTTTTTCTATCATCCACCTTTCATTGACCCCATCTTCAAAAATGGAGTAAGACTTACACTAATATTGAAGCTTTTATACATGTCAACTTTCATTAATTTCAAAAATACAATCAAACTTCACTCATTTGGACTGTGTTTGGATTTTGGAAACTTCAAATAAAGCCAGAGCCACAGTGTGATTAGTTATGCCCCTCCTGGTCAGGGCAACAACTGCTCTAAAATATCTGTTGCACAAAAAAATATAAAGATGTAATCAGGCATGATGGCTCACACCCATAATCCTAGCTATACAGGAAGCTGAGATATGAGGATCAGGGCTTAAAGTTAGCCTGGGCACTAAAGACTGTGAGACTCTTATCTCCAATTAACCACTAGAAAACTGGAAGTAGCACTATGGCTCAAGGGTAGAGTCGTAGTCTTGAGCTGAAAAGCTCAGGGACAGCATCCAGGCCCAGAGTTCAAGCCCCACAACTGACAAAAAAAATAAAAATTGAAGATGTAATCTCTATCTTAAAGTACTATAAAACACATGTGGTACTGGAGGATTTCCTTTGAAGTGAGTGGAGTATGTACAAATCATTCTGAGAGAATTTATGAATGCAAGTGACCTTAGCTGATGATATTTGATGAGGTCAGTTTAAGTTAAAACAGAAACACCCCAAAGCTATGTTTTTAAAATTTAAAACTCTAAGTTGTAGTTAAGGATGCAGTTTCAGATCTGGAAATGGTCTAATTTGGAATCCTGACTTTTGGCCAGTTCATTTGTTTGTGTATCCTTAATTTACTATCTGTAAGACAGGAAAATGTAGTGAATGCTTCCTAAACTTACCTTGAAGATTAATTCAGATAAAATATGTCCAATACTTAGCACATTGTCAGGAAAATGGCAGCTACATATAGGTTGCTAATATGTCTGTATTCTCCTAGAAGCCAGTCCTGGGATAAAGATGGAATATAATTAGTTTATTGGGCAGAACATCGCAGAAAGCACTGAAAAAGGAGAATGAGACAGGTAAATAAAGATAGCCAATAAAGGGTGCATTATCAAACAGGTTATTGCTATGGGCAACTGGGGTTCACACATTGGAGACCTTAAGGAGACTGCAGTACACATCTCTAGCCATGTATCTTGGAGTTTGAACCTATATATAACAAAACTGGGTTCTCCCAGCGAAATGTGGTCAGTCAGAAGGCTACCTTGCCTCTGGACGTTGTACCAGGGTAGCCAAAGTAGACACCAGGGCAGATGATCTGAACTACTCAAAACAACCAACTTCATAGATCATCATTTAGAAATGCCAGTTGGGAGCGAAAGGTATACTCTGGAGTGGCCATGGAAAGTAGATCAGAGCAGTTTCGAAGAGAAAGGCAGAATAACCTCCTAAACAATGTCCAAAGCATACTACACTGACTTAAAATTTGGGCATGGTGACACACACTTGTAGTATCAGCACTCAGAAAGTAAAAGGTAAGAAAATCACAAGTTCAGGGTGAACCCTCTCAAGTATTGTAGCCCAGCCTAGTCATATAATGAGATCTTGCCTCAAAAAAACATTTTCCACAGATCACTACTACACTTTTGGGAGTGTAAATTCGTTCAACCACTATGGAAAGCAGAATGGCGGTTCCTCAAAGACTAAACATACAATTCCCCTATGACCCAGCAATTCTACTACTTGGCATTTATTTACCCACTCGTCCAGAAACAAGGACATACTAAAGCCACAAGCACAACAATGTTCATTGCGGCACTATTTACCATAGCAAAGATATGGAACCAACCCAGATGCCCCTCAGTAGATGATTGGATCAACAAGATGTGGTATTTATACACAATGGAATTCTATGCTGCCATCAGAAAGAATGACATTGACCCATTTGTAAGTAAATAGAAAGACTTAGAAAAAATCATATTAAGTGAAGTAAGTCAGACCCAAAGGAACATAGGCTCAATGGTTTCCCTCATTTGTAATAATTAGTACACATCTAGGACTCTCCTAGTAGAGGATTGCAATAGCTCAAAACCTAGGTACATAAGGTCATATAGGATGAGACTAAATGAAAGGATTTCTAGGATATGGAATCAAGAGCTTTATCTTGTGTGATTGTTGCTCTTAATGTACTATGTTATTTCTCTTTTCTTTTGTTGCCCTTTGGTTAATCTCATATTGTTACTTTATCTGACTTTGTTACCTGGTATATTGTATATATGTTTGATTATTTGAAAGAGGAAAGAGAATGGGAGAAAACAAGATGATTGGGTGGGGTGGGGGAAGAGAAATGGGGAAAAAACAGGAGAAGTAGTATCAATGTGTGAGAAATTATGCACCTACTACCTGGCAAATGTAACTGTAACCTCTCTATACATTACAATAAAATTTTTTGAAATCCCACAAATCGTATGTGCACACGTGCACGTGCACACGCACACGCATACACACAAATGCACACTCACAAACTTGTGTGTAGGGGAAATATTATAACTGTAAAATTTAGAGGATAAGTTTTCTTGTAGTCTGGAAAAAAAGATTAGGGACAACAATAATTTCTATATCTGTGTCATAAACTTTCAAAATTTGAAAAGACATGGTAGGAAACCCAACCTTTATTTCATTCAAAATTCAGCTCAACTGTCATTTACCTCAAAGAAGCTTTCCTCCCCCAAGTACCTTTTCTCCCTTTCATTGTCATGTCACTCGGTGTATCTATTCTGTGGGACTTACTTTGATATCTTGATGATAGTGAGATGATTAACTGTGTCATTAGCCATTGGATGGCCACCTTCATGAGACGTCTGTCACCTTCACCACCTTATCCTAGCGCCCAACTCTGAACTCAGTAATAATTTGTTGTTTTCTATTTATTTTGTCTTGTTTCATTTTTTTGTGGCACTGAAGACTGAAATCAGGTCCTTTAGCTTGCTAGGCAAAATAATTGAATAATGGAGTAAGCGCTGGAGTATAAGGTTTGTAAAATATCACATAGTCTAGTAAATACAAACAAAAGATAGGCAAAAACAGTTTAATCAGTATGGTTTTTCCCATTTATCCTTTCAACTGCGCGTCACCACAGCTCTAGCTGTAAGTGGGACTGGCCCATACCTCTGTGTTGCTAGGCAGTGCAAAGTAGCTTTCTAAGCAACATCCTTAGTAGGCAGCTGCTCAGGAAGTCCCCTTGATTGGTAGATGTAATGCTAAACCATTCTGAGTCTAGGCACTGGTTGATGCCTTGTTATCTTCTCAGAGGTCTTCTGTAGGTCACTTCTCCTCTTCCGATACTTTCTTCTAGTGAACCCTCAGATTTCCACTATTATCCCTTCAGGAACAAGCTTTGAGCCAGGCATTTTATCATCCCTTACAAATGTCTAGTCCTAGATATCTAAAATGCCTTGGTCACAATTGCCCTGCCACACCAAGCCATTGTCCCTCTCCCATAGGAAGGCAGAGACATCTCATGATTGCAATTTTTTTGTGTGTAAATTCAACTTTGACACTAGCTATGGGGAAGAAACATTCACTCACTCATAGCTGTGGGAGAGACTATAGAATCCCAAGGCTGTGCTGCAGGGAAAACTTACCTTGCATGATTTCATATTCAAAAATTTCAGATCCCACAATTTTGATAAATAACACAACCTCACAACAACTTGAATCAAAATTTACTCACAATGCTATATTAACTCTCAGTAAATGCATGATGTGAAACTTGGCTGTAGCTCTAGCTCTGTAATCTCCAAATTAGTATTTAAATAATAGAACTGCATCACAATCAGTGACCAATTATATCACTTTATTCAAAACTTGTCAATGATTGGTCACTATGCACGGGCTATTCATCTTCTGCCGGGGCAACAGAAGTCTTGTATTGTGTCTTTGTCTTCCAGTGACAAATCTATGTGTATTATACAAAAATTGAAAATCTAAAAGGAAACTTTCCAAGAATGTAGGGAGTAAGATAATTAAATGAAAAGTAGTAAGGGTAGAAGTAAAATTCACATTGAACATGAATGGAGAATTAGCTGAAAACCCTACAGGCAAAAAACAAAAACAAAAACAACAATTTTGACTAACAGTGCTGACCTGGTGAAGAGGAAACTCCTAAATGAAGAAAGTGGTCCTGATGAGAACCAAACACATCCCTAGAGAAGAGGTGTTGCGAAAACACATTAAAGGAGCTGGTTCAGCGCACTGAAATCAGGAAAACACATTTTCTGGTTTATTATTAATAATGTGATAAAGTATATAGCTGAACAATCAGAGGGAGAGACAGAGAGAAATCTTCTCCTGAGTAGAGTTTATCTCCTCATGGATCATGGGATATACTGCCCTCATGGCATATGTAATGATAACTACCCCAGGAAATTTCTAAATCCTGTAATTTACCATTTTTTAAAGAATTTATTAACGTTGATTTTTACATCATATTTTAAATGACAAGTTTAACATACAAGTGTTCAAGGAGGGAATCTCTATTTACAATCACTGGGACTTAGTATTTGGAACTTAATCACCATTTTTTGAAACTTCACCATATAAGTACTATCAGTTGCTAACTCAATCGCCAGTCCCTTTTTCTCTTCTTGTAGAATTGGGGGGGGTGTGGAATCGGGGGTTGTAATTGTGACTTGGCCTTTCTGGTGACCAGCCTCAACTCAAGAAACTACCAAGAATCACCTCATTAGAACAAAAGACATTCCTATCACTGGGGAAATTCCAAGGGATTTAGCAGCTCTGTGACAAACCAGGGTCAGAGATCAAGTATTGAGACAAAAGACACACTTAGTACCCCATCACTCAAGAAATTAAGAGGACTTAATAGTTCTTTGCCAGGAACTGGAAACAAAGACTATGATGAGAAAGTCTTACAATATCACAGTATCTCATCCTTCAACCTTACTTTGGAGGATAATCCAACACTAGGTTTGGAAGGAAACAAACAGAGAACAGTATGCATGAAGTATATATTGGGTATTCATTCATTCAGGAACTACATACTTTCAATGCTAAGAGATGCTTCATCTCTTAGAAATATAAACTTAAAAACATTATTCACTTTCCCCACTTAAGACTATAAGTGCTTTTTGATTTATACCAGAGTTGCAAATACCCCAAGTAGAAAGTAACTTTGTAATACCTCACCCTCCACACATCCTAGCTTAACACCACAGCACACTGAAGTGTCTTATATCCTTTCTCAGGATCATGTGGATGATGGGACACTGCCATTGTTGATGCTTCCAGGCATCTTGAGACAGTATCAGACCATGTATTGATAGTTCACTAGCCCAGGAGATTCAACATTCCAATGCACATGGCTTTCATAGCATCATGAAGTATACAAAACTGTCAGTCAAATCAGTGTAAACAATACAGTGTAATAAGGACTATCTGTGAGCAAGGAAAGGACAGCCAGCTTGGATACGTAGAGGTAGATGGTTCCCAGGAATCTAAGTAGGAGTAAGATGGGATGAGAAATAGAGAGGATGAGCCTAGGATATGAAATTGACAGTAACCAAAAGGACCAAAGAGGAGAAGAGGTAAGGTTATGAACTGGCGGCCTATAATGAGAAATGTGGAAATACTTAAGAACAATGTGGGAATAATTCTAGAGGCAGAGAGACCCCTTAAAAGGCTGTAAAGTAAGCCAGATCCACAGAAACATAGGCTCCATGGTTTCCCTCATTTGAAATAATTAGTATATGTCTAGGATAGCCCAAGTTTCTAAGTGATGTGGAGAGCAATTTTGAAAAAAGTAAATATGAGATGAAATAAGAAAGTGACATATAGATGAAGGGGACATCTGAGTGATAGTGAGAAGGTAAAATTGGTCATATTTGAGAACAAACCGATGAGTCTATGAGAAGAAGGGAGGAATCCAAAGTGATATGTAGAGCAAGTGAATTATTAACTAAGTTACAGAAGGAAGAATTACCTTGGGGTACATGTTTTTAAAGTTTCAGATTTAATCACCTTGAATTAAGGGACCTATAATTTGAATGGCAAGTCCAATAGGTAGGTAGATATACAAGAATCTTATGCCCTATAAACTAAAGATATCATTTTAATGGCTTTTATTACATTCATATTCTTTATAATTTAAAATTTAATTATTTTAACATATATTATATGCAAATCAATAGCTATCAGAGATATATTATATACAGGAAGCATGTAATGATTTGAAACGAGCAGAGAAAGTGCTGTGTGGGCATCCATTAGGAAGGTAGCTCAGAGATCTTACTATAAACCCAGACCACTTATCTATATATTCTTTTCATATTCAAGAAAGTCTTTTAAGGAAAGGAAATAGCAGTTCATTTTAAGTCAAAGTGTCATTTCACTGTAATTGCAATTGATATATTGCTAATGCATCAAGACAATTTGTGATTAAAAAAACTACAGCCCAAAAGTTCTCTCCATAATGGCAGAAGATCACTAGAGCTTGCTTTGTGCAGCTGTCGCTCTCAAAAATCGTCCATTTACCACCCAAAAACCCATGATGAAATAGCTAATTTTGCCTGTGACATTCTCATTATGTTATTAGGAGAACAAATTAAATTCCAAATTAGCAATGAACTGAATGGATTTGAATTTCTATGCGGACTTTGTTTTAAAAAAATAACAAAATAAACCTTTCCTATTAAATAGTGCACATTTATTTACTTATCTAAACAAAGTGCTTTCCATCAAATCCTACAGTACATATTTGTCACAATCAAGGAAAAGAGAAATGAGTCAGACCAGGCATAATTGTCCCTTTACCCATCACTAATGCATCCAATCTGTTAAAATCATGTTTGTTTTTTTCTGAGCCATCCAATGATACATATTTCCCACACACTTATGGTGAAATGATTGTTAACACTGTGTGTTCTCACAGCTGTTCATCCTACCTTAGAGATAGCACCTAATGAATGCTGGGAAAATGAACACTGCATTATCTTGCTGACACTGCAAGATGAAGAATTGCAGTTTGGTTAAATGCAAGTTGTAGTTCAATCAGATATCAGTGACTCTGATTGGTACTTTTTATTTATATGACTTTTCTTTCTTCTAAATTTCAACCATAGTGGGACATTTCTGAAATATTTCCACTACAAGCTTTGCAAAAAGCCACCACCACAGGAATATCTTGGAATGTTTTCTCCAGGTTGACATCAAACATGGCAGATTTCCCAACTCCCCCAACCCCGGAAAATATATTTCAATGGCTTACTTCTAAGCTGCATTGCTTTAAATTCTTTCCTCTCTATTTTTGTTTTTTGAGAGCATACAACCAAATGTGAACATCTTAGTAAAGTAACATATGGTCCTTAGAATGTAGTAACGATTAAAGAGGGAGGGAGATGATCAGTGCTTTGCATACCATTGGTTAATGGATTGAGATTGATTTTTCATTGGTTGAGATTGATTCTCATTTTGAAACCAACCAGTCATTGCATCCTTCAACTTATCTGTCATCTTATTGAGCTTCAACATTTTTATGAAGATGAGCACTGGAAGATATCTGAACTGTTGTTTCCATTGAAGCCAACAATATTTCTGGGGCTTGTTCCATGCAGAGCCTGCTAGTACAGAGTAAAGCTTCCACATCAAAACCAATGTAGTCTTTTTCATACATGGACAAGTTGGCTCCTGACATGCCCTTAGATTTCAGAGGTTTAGATGTGATTATTGTTCTGGGCTGATTCATTTGAGAGCAGCTTATGTCTAGGGTGGCTCAGATTCTTCATGACTTGAATTTAATGTGTATGGGATATTAGAGTAGATGACCAACACACATTGTTTAAAAAAATCAAGAAAATGGTAAACTGCAGAGCTGAATATGAGAATAATATCATCATGTGGTTTTGAGATTGAGTAGAAAGTTAAAGTAGACAGTGAAGGCTAAGACAATCAAGTGCAAATTAAGATAATCTTTCTGGCAGGATGATATATGTGGACCTGGAGAAGGTAATTAACTGATTATCCATTTCAGTTTTCTCCTTGCCCTATTTATTGTTGCTGTGGATTTTGCCCCAGTGGTGGTATTGTCCACCCCACCCTCCATCAATATGATACAAGGGGTACAACTTCCTCACTCTACTTCTCTCTCTTGGTACCAAACGGTAGAAAAGAGAGCCTCTGCTAGATAGTGCAATGTGATCTGTGCAAAAGGTAAGTGCTGGGGAAATTCAGAGGAGGATGTTTGCTGAGGCAAACTAGATGGATCTAGAAAAATTGGAAACGAGACTTTCTGAGTTTGAATCACAACTTTACGTCTTCCTACATAAAGCAAGTTATCACCCTATCTAAACCTCAGTTTCCTCACCCGACATTGCTAAGAGTACTTCTCTAGTAGAGTTATTCTGTATACTAACTGGATTTGTATTGAAAAGCATAGAGTCCCTGACACAGAGTAAATACAAGCATAGAATTTAATAATACATATTTCGGTTTGTAAGGATGAAGCTCTTTATAGAGAATGGATACATTTAATTGCTTGTTTCAAGTCTTTTATCAGTGATGACAATCATTTTATGGTGGGGTTTTAGAAGGTAGCACACAGAGATGGTGGCACACAGATATAACCAGAAAAAGGGCCTTATTAGGGATATATACGTTAGGCCATGGTATATTTCAGAATCTATAGGGACTATCCTTTTACCACTAGTTATAAGTAACTATCTAAACTTAAGTGAATTAAAATTAAAAGACATAAAGAAATACAGTTCTTTAATCAATCGGGCCACATTTCGAGTGCTTAATAATGTGGTAATGGCTGCTACCCAGGATATCTTGGATCTAGATTATTTCAGGCATGTTCATCGGACAGTGCTGAATCAGATTTTTTGAAAGTAGATTAATTTCATTTAATTCAGCTTTTACTTGAACCAAGGAAGTTTTATCAGACTTTCACTATGAAGAGGCACACAATTTTGTTCCATTTGGGGTTCTGGAAATGGTCTGACAGATTCCTAAAACTCAAAATTGAGAAGGAAATGGAAGCTTTGCTACAGCCAGTAGAGGGTTACAGTGCTAATGCTGAAAGATTACTGCCTGAGAGAAGACCATAGATGACATTAGAAAGTTCCCAGGGTGTGGATTTAACTGGACATCTCTGTACCAGTGAAGAAAGTACTCTTTTGCAGATAGGAGGCGAAAGTAGAGTAACACTTAATCTGCCTTTACTGTAATTGCTTTAATAGAATATGGAATCGTATCAATTTTAAAAATTGTGATGTTACCCATTTTGGTCAGTAAAGACCATATTTGCCAACTCTGTCTATCTCTCTGCAGTACTGAGGATGAACCTCAAGGCCTTGTGCATGCTAGGCAAGTGCTTTAGTACTCAACACTAATGGATTAGAATATACTCAGACACCTTTTCCTTGCCTTTGGATCGATTAATTGATTGATTGTGGTACTTGGAGTTTGCATTCAGTGCCTTATTCATGCTCCACCAATTGAACCATATTTCCAGCCCCGCATCTAACTTTGAAAAAGCACGTATACTATAATATAAAAAGGAGGAAGACCCTGATTTTTCATTAATGAGAATTTTAAAGAGGGAAACAAAAATCAAGGGAAGATTTCAAAGGCCATTTGTTTTCATATAGGATCTCAGAGAACAGGAGTGTTGAAAGCTGAGGAGGGTGTTGTTTGAAGCTAGAGAGGAGGGCCAAAATGGAACACTTCCTACAACAGAAAACATCAAAAAGTCGGGGCAGAAGGATGAGAAAGGGAAAAATGCAAATTGAAAGAAAAAGAGAATATATCAAATATGTTTGGCCATTTGGCAATTTTTCTCTGGTTCAGTTCATAGTTGCTAGCATATTGGAGAACATGTCAGCTACTGAATGATAAGTAATAAACTGTGGACAGAGCTTTACCAGGCAATAGAGCTTATTGATTCTTTTTTTCTGATGTTTTAATTTTCTACATTTCTTTTTCTCCCGTGGCTCCTTGGCTTACTATGATTTCTGTACCTGAGCTATCTAACACTTAAGAAGACAACCTAGCTGGGCCACACAGACTAGACACTCAAAGCTGGACTGAATTTTCTGACGCACACATATTCTTAGGAGTCAAATTGTAAGGAGTATTCTGTGGCATTTTTTCAAACATTGCCAGACTTACTCTTGTCTAGAACATTAAGCAATCTTAGATAGTGCATTCTTCCCAAGAATAAGTATGTGTCTATTATAGGCCCCTGCTGCCTTGCAGGGGGAGGGGATAACCTCACAGTGTACAAAAACCAATAAAGCACTTTGAGTCTGGCAAAACCCCAGCCCATCATGGCTCCACAGATGTTAGTTTTAGTTAAACACACACACACACACACACACACACACACACACACACACACACACACATCCTCAGACAGATTTGCCAAGGGAATAGCAATGTAAGGTCACATCGTTTTTGTGTTTGTGTTTCTGTGTGTTGGTCTTTGAGTGCTCCTGCTCTTGTAGCTATCTGTCCTTACAGCTCCACCACCCTCCGCCTGGCCTCCTGTGGTCACCCCTTGTCTCAGTGTCTTGTTTCCAGTCAGCTTCAGTCCATCCTCCAACTCCTCTCTGCCTTTTTTTTTTAACCTGAAAGGCTATTAGTGCAGTGGAGCCTCTCATGGGGCAAGGCTGTGAATATTTTTTTAGCAGAGGCTAAATCAGCCCTGAGTGAGCTGAATCAGTGAGCTGAAGACTTGTATGAGAAGGAGGCAGGAAACCAGGTGGAAGCCCAGCTCTGTCGGCAAATAGCAGAGAGGCCTGGGATAAGCTACTTCTGTTTGGACGCTCTGTTTCTTGTCAGTTGCGCAAAATATTCTTTATAATCAAGAAATGAAATCAGAACAATGGAACATAGCTCTACTGAGCACCATCTTTTTGTAAATGCTGATATTTAGATAGTGTGATTTAAAAAAATAACTTTAAAACGTCCTGCTCAGGAAAGAGTGAAAGCCAACACACACACACACACACACACACACACACACACACACACACACACACACACATGAAAACTTAGAAGTATCTAAAGTTTCCTCAATCCGAATGAAGGCATTCTTATATCTGTCAGCATTACTTTACTGAATCTTTTTTTAAGATCACTTTCCCCAGGGAGGGATTTAGCATCTTAAAGCAACAGGGAGTTTAAATTGTATAGGTTCATAGCAGCATTGTTCACAGTGGCTAGGATAAGCTAAAAAGGGCCCTAAGTGTCCATCAATGGATGAATGGATGAAAAAAGTGTGGCCTATACTCATGGTGGAATACAATTTAGCTCTACAAAGGAAAGAAACTGACATTTGGGACCAGGCACAGAAATACATATACTTTATGATCGTCTATGTAAAATATTACAAGTTGAACTCAGGTAAGGAGAGAAATCAGAACATGGAAAGTATCAGGAATGAGAGGATGTTGACCAGAGGATTCTAATTAGGCAGAAGAAATGTTATTGAGAACTCTTACACAGCTATAGTAAATAATAATATATTAAATATATCAAATAATATATTAAATATATCAAAATTGCTGAGTAAATTTCAGCTTGATTTAAATAATCAACTATGTGTGTGCATATACATTTAGATATAATAAAACAATGCATTGTTTTCCATAGATACATACAATTTGTCAAGTTAAATCTTTAGAAAGTTTTAATCATCTAAATATTGACTATATTCTGTCATAAAAATTATTAAAGGCTCTGGATTTTACTCCCAGTACTGTAAGAAAAATAATAATATTCACAAACAAAGATAATGTGTGTGTGTGTGTGTGTGTCAGTAGCTCATGCCTATAATCCTAGTGGCTCAGGAGGCTAAGATCTCAGGATAACCGTTTGAAGCCAGCCAGAGCAGGAAAGTCTGTGATGCTCTTATTTCCAATTAACCATCAAAAGAGCCAGAGTGGAGCTGTAGCTCAAGTGGTAGAGAGCTAGCCTTGAGGAAAGGGTGGGGGAAGCTCAGTGACAGTGCCTAGGCCTTGAATTCAAATCCAAGAATGGCCCCCTCCCCACGTGAGTGCACACCACACACACACACACACACACACACACACACACACACCCCTTACAAAAACCCAAAGAACTGATTTCTTACTAAAGGCTATAGGAATAGTAGTTGTTTATTTTTGTTGTTGTGTGGGACCAGGGATAGAACACAGGGCCTTCTTAATTCTAGGCAAGTACTCTCCTACTGAGGTATATTCCCTGCCTGACAGTTAGGATTTGTGTCTCATGTATCTTTTGTATTTAATTAACCTGGTGACGTAGAAGAAACTGGAGTGCTGAACTTAAAATGTCAGGATAGCAGTTGTGAGTCAGCCCATCGTTTGTTGTTTTAGTGTCAAACCAATGGTTGCTCGCTCTCCATTTGCTTTCCCTTCCCTCAGCACAAGCACATGTGCACACAGATCTATCTCCCTTGCCCTGAGGTGCTCCTGGGCAGCGACCTCTAGGCACTGAGTCACCCTTGCCCTCTGGCTTTTAGTCTGCTTTGGTCAGCAGAAGGGACCAGCAGGGAGGCGGGAGGATAGGAGGAGAGACAGGTGCATTTATTCTCCTCCCTTCCTGAAAGGATGCGATTTTGGCAGTTGCTGCCTTCCTCTAGCCATAGCCACCGGCTCTGCCAGGATATTCCTTTTCCAACACTCTAAGTCTCCCTGCCGGTAATACCAATACTGCCTCTCTGCCTTCTCCCTGTGTCCTTGCTTTGCCCAGGGGACATGAGGCCCCAGCCATGCACTCCATGCCCTGGCAGTTGTCTTTCACTGCCCACATCCACATAAACAGCCTCTTGGTTCAGCTCTCTGGTTACCCTGTTGTGTGCACCATCTGTTTCCTGCCAGGATCCTGCCTGATACAGTTTAGCTGGTAAACAGAGTCCTCTTGACTGTGTAACTCAGAGCACTTTAATGCAGAGAGCTGGTTACGCAGGTAAAATGATTGCTCAGAAGCTGAACAAATGGGCCACTTGGCAACTCCGAGATTAGTACCAACAGGAAACCATACAAATAGAGGGAGAAAGGGAGGAGGCCATGATACAGGCCCTGAAAGCACTGGAGTCACCCAGTGAAAACTGGTATCAGGACCAGGTCTATCTAGCAAGGGCAAGAGGCACATCCCTTAGGGAAAAGCCACCTGAGGTTGGAAGGGCTGATCCAGAGTCTTCTCTTTCTTTTTTTTCCCCAATGTCTGCCTAAGTGCAGCTGCCACAAGAACCTCCTCAGAAAAGTGGACCTACAGGGTTTAATCCTTCTGTTATGCTAACTACAAGAGGAAAAGGACAAGATAATAGATGGAGAGCAAAGCGATCCAGAACCAGTACAATAGCTGTGATACTTTGGACCAGTTACCAAACCATTTGGATCTTTTGTGTCTTCATGTTCAAAAGGAGATGGTTAACATTTTACTTACCCCATGGGGCATGCTCTGAAGCAAACCTAAATGAGCTAGAGTATATAAGAGTACTTACTAAACTCTAAAGTGCTATAGAACATAAGACATCTGAGTGTCTTGTAGTTTATGGGCTTGTCAATTTCAAATGCTATCACTTTTGTTCTCGAGCAACTGCTTTTAGTGCAATACCTCAACCAAAGAAATGCCTTTACTGATCGATCCGTTCTCTTCAACTGCCTGCAAGCCTCTTTTGCAAGGAAAAGCAATTAAAGTGCAGGCTTGAGAACTGCCATCATTTGTTTGTGACAACCAAGGTCTGCTGGCTACCAAATCAAGGGGCCTGCAGGGGAGCCTAGATTCTGGCTTGTGCAGCCCAGCTGCATCCTTGAGGACATGTGCCAAGCCCTGGGTGGCACACAGAAGAAAGTATGCCCCTTAGTTGTCCCCATGCCAGGCAGTGTTTAGGGAAGGAGAGCAGAGAGCCAGATGGAAACCAGGCACGTCTCTGCATAGGATTAACATCCGAGTCCCTAGGGCTCTGCTAAAGCCAGAAGCCAAATTGGGGAGTCAGCTGCCTGTCCAGAATGGCTGCCCCACCAGCAGATTGTGTTTGCTCAGCACCTGCTTCATGAGGACAGCAGAGATTGTCTTTCTTTAGTACCAGTTCAGCCCTTCTTTCTTATACTCATTTCTTCCTGCCCATTTCTCCTTCAGCCCTCTTTTCGGGCATTTCCCTTCTTCCTTTCACATTTGTTTTAATCATCCATGCTTAAGAAGGATCAAAACCCAGGCTTTTTCATCACTGCAGTACATCCTTAAATGAAGTAGTTTGGGAATCTGACTGCCTTTGGAGCTATCTGGAGAGCTTTTAAAAATCCAGGGGCCAAGCCAGTTGCCTGTGGCTCATCCCTGTTATTCTAGATACTCAGGAGGCTGAGATCTAAAGATCACAATGTCATCCCAGGCAGGAAACTCCATGACACTCATCTCCAGTTAACCACCAAAAAAGCCAGAAATGGAGCAGTGGCTCAAGTGGTTGAGTGCTATTCTTGAGTAAAAAAAGTTCAGAGGCAGTGTTCAGGACCTGTGTTCAAGTCCAAGGAAAAGCATACACCTTCACACACACACACACACACACACACACACACACACACACACACACACACACACACTCACACCCCCTAATACCACCTTGAAGAAGATGGCTCACATCTGTGGGGAATGTCACATTAGGAAACTGGGCCCACCTGCCTGTTGCCTCATTGGGAGGTTTGGCTGTGGTTTGTGATGTAAAATAAGGCTACCTCGAACCCACGGATTGGCCCCACCGCCCTCTCTGACCACACCTATCTCCCCCTGTCCTGCCTACCTTTATGCTGATAGACTCCTGCATCTTACTTTAGCCCGTTGTCCTTTCCCAATAAACGAGTTTCTTCTGTGACAGTCTCCCTGGCGCGTCTGTGTCTTCCCTCTGGAGAGGGAGGGCTGGGTGAAGGCGGCCAGTCGGCCCTAACCTTTCTCTGTCTCGTCTTAGTCGGGGTGTGTTCTCCTTGCTCTTGCGGGTCAAGAGGCAAGAAGCGCTAAAAACCCCAACACACATCTATTATCCTAATTACTTGGGAGGCTGAGATCTGGAAGACTGAGATTCAAAACCAGCCCTGGAAGAAAAGTTGTAACATTCCATCCCAATGAATCAGCTGAAAGGTAATGCTGGGGGGTGGTTCGGTAACAGAGAGGTAGTTATTAGCAAGTTGAGAGAAGATGTGAGGTCCTGAGTTTAAGCCCCAGTACTGGCAAAAACAAGAACAAAAATGAAATGGCTAGGTTACATTCTAGATTAAAATCAGAATCTGTATGAGTAGTACCTAGACATTGATAGTTTTTGAAGTTTCCCTGGTGAAGTGAATATGCAGCCAGGATTGAGACTCATGGTTTTAAGAATAGAATTTAACTTCATCCCAGTGGGAAACAAAGGCAGCTCCTTCTGGTGAAGAAGTATCAGTAGGAAAAACCTGTTGGAAGGCAATGAAAATTCTAGAGTCACAATTGAGCTGACTGTGAAGAATTTATAAGGTGAGGATTGATCAAATCTTTCCAGAGCAGGAGGCAATTCCAGACTAGTGTGCTTCTGGAATAATTTGCAAAAGACTATTATACCTTTCCAACCGGATGGCCAAAAGTTCTAACAGTTGACCAAGATCTTGGAATGGAAAAGGAAATGATTCAACGCTCTAAATATCATGGAAACTGTTTGCCATAGGGTTTCTGTATATTTTAGACATTATATCAACTGAGAAGAGGAGAGAAAATATGGGTATAAGGAACCAACCAGTGAATTCTATATGGCAGAGTATGGAGCTTCTGGTAGAGACGGGGTCTAGGTGGGATCCTGCTACCATTCCATTCCTTTCTCTGTGTATTGGCAGGTTTCTACTGGAATTTAAACTTCCTGAGCCAAAACCCAAAACTTGGAGGCTTCTAAAAAGATGATGTTTGTACTAGGACTCAAATAAATAAGACAGGATAGTGACAATGATTAGGTAACGTTTATGTCTTTTATGCATGAGGCCTTCACATGCTCATTTGTTTACCTGGCAAATAAACTGGAGCCTGTGATGTCACTACTCACAGATGAGAAGTTTAAACATTCATTTATGCAAACAAGGGGGCAAAAACTCTTCTCATCTTGTGAGAAATAGTGATACATTAATTTAAATAAGGCTCCCTACTAATCTGTAGCATGTCATCTTGGATAATATTCTTCCCTTAGCATGTCATCTTGGACAATATTCTTCCCTAGAATTTGAGGAAGAGAGATAACTTTTTCTTCCAAGGATAAGAATGATTACAGAAATGTCAAAATTATATTAAAAAATTTATACACATATATGTACACATATACATATGTATGTTTTGGTGTTTCTAACGGTGTTATTAAGTAGTATCATGAAGATATCTTAGAGTTCTCATTTTAGGAAGAAATCAATTTGGTCAATAGCCTACTTGTTTTTATTTGTGGGATGGGAATGAACAAAGGCATATAAGGGGAATCTCTCGCACTGTACATGACGAAATGTCAGATGAGTGAGGAAGCAGAAAAGGTGAGGGGAATATTGGAATACGTGCCCTTATTGAGATTTGCAGGAAAAAGGGTTAGGGCAACAGAAGCAGCTTAGGACTGGGGGGCTTGTTTAGTAGCTGGCTCTAAGGTGGCTCAGAGCACGGGGAAGTGTTTGGAAGAAAGGGCTATGGATTGGTTGCTTGCCCATGAAAGGCACATGCATGCTGTTTGCTCTGTCTAGGAATGAACAATGTCTGGCTTGGGAGTGGAGGCAGTCTCTACTAGATTAACAGAGCCCCAAGATATCAAAGCATCATAAAATACAAAAGACATTTTAAAACAATTACACAAAGAAGAATGTTCTCTTTTGTCTTTATTGTGATGCTAATCTTTCAATTTTATAATACTTGTAAATTCTTTCCTGATGATAATTCCCAATTTAAAGAAAGTTACATAAAATAAGACTCAGGTTTATGAAGTTATTAGCTCTAAAATTGAATCCTTGGAAATCCCAAAATAAATCTTTATGAGTTTAAAATATTTTTAAACAACTATTAAAATGCTTCATAGTTAACTTTGAAAATGCATTTAATGGCATCCATATTAATCATATTAGTTTATTTATTTTAACTATACCAGCACACCTGTTGAGTTGATGAATAGCAAGTATTATCTTGCAATTGTTTATACATGCCTTCCGACTATTTCAAAAGTTACTGGATTTTTGTCTTTATTAAGTCATTCCTTTGTTGCTTATCAACTCAACAAAATTTTCATAAACCCACAGAGATGTGTATGTAAATATTTATACAAAGATTTTTACTAAAGTATTGATGCTACTTTTAGATCATTCAATGGACCTAAGAGTCAAATCTAGGAAGGGGAGATATGGCTCTATGGTAGAGTGCCAGCCCTGAGTGAAAAACCTAAGTGAGAAATTGAGGTCCTGAGTTCGAGCTTCAGTCTGGGAATTTAAATGAAAAAAAAGAGTCAAATCATTCTATATGCATAGTGCTGGCGGAATCATTCATTTTTTTTTCTGTCACAAATGGGAGAGAAATTCACCCAGAAAAATGTGATTGACTTGGAAGATAAAGAAACATCATTAAAAAAATCTGTCCAGTAAACACGGTTACTGCTCACTGAACAGGTGGTTATTTACAATGTGGGATTTTCAATCAACTCCTCAACATTTGAAGTTCTTGTTGTTGTTAAAAAATCACACTTCTTTCCAAACTTTATTTGGCTCACCGGAGCTGAGGTTTTTGAACTACTTGAAATCTTTTCTGGGCTGAAAAGTATATGGAATTCACCCCCAGAGAACCATAATAAAATCTGGAAATCACTTCTGGCAGGGGAAGAGTTTGCATGAGGGACTTAAAAAGCCTTAACTGTTTGCTTTAGTGAGCTATAAGGGAAGCCATGCACGCAGGACAAAATAGAGCGACAAACAATAAAACATTTCACAGCCCACAAACTGTCCATTACTAATTTGGTGAGCTAGGCCACAGAGTTTATTTTTTCCTTATTTTGTGTGGCTGAAAAACCTATGGCACATTGAGCCCACCCTAGTCTCTCTTATTTTTCCTGCTTTCTCCCATTTCTTCCATCTCAACCTACATATTAAAAAAAATAATTTTGGGGAGGGGATGGTCCCGGGGCTTCTTGAACTCAAGGCTTTGGTGCTATCCTTGAAATATTTTTGCTCAGCACTATACTCTACCATTTGAACTATAGCTCCACTATCAGTTTTTGGTGATTAATTGGGGACAAACATCCCACTGGACTTTCCTGTCTGGGCTGGCTTTGAGCTGCAATCCTCAGATCTCAGACTGCTCTAGTTAGGATTACAGGTATGAACCACCCAGCATCGACCTATACTTTTGTAATTCTTAGTGTGTCTTCTTGCCATTTCTTTCCTGTCCTGTTATCAATCAGTAAACAACTGGATAGATACTTAATAAAATTAACTGAATGTTAATTTCAACTTACATGAGTAGAGAAAAGAAGAAATGCATTATTTAGTCTTCAAGGATAAATTTGAATCTTCTTGTGCTCTGTACAGACTCTCCTTTTCAATGTCTGTGAATCATGACTTTCTGAAGATTATAATTATTAGCAAAAACACCAGCCATAGCTTGCTTGGGGCAACCCTTTAAGGCAGAAAATTGCAAAGGCTTATGTAATAACAAGGAGAGAGACATGGAAGTTCATCCAGGCCACAGGGTAGGATTCCCAGAGGAAGTTCTGGAATCCAGAGCAGAGGCACTGAGGTTCATTCACAAAGGAAGGAACTGAAAACATTAGAGAAAATTAGAATTTATAGAATTGGGGCAGGTAGGCAGCTGTCCTGGCTTAAAGACAAAGGAACGTAAACTTACTGAAACTACAATGTGCTAACACTCAACTAAGTGCTTTGTACTTCGTCTCATTTCACCCTTTTAATCATCCTGCATAACAGCTGTTGTGTTTTGTTTTTACTATTTTATACTTGAGGAAAAAGTCTAAGGTCATGTAGTTACAAGATGGAAGATTTTGAAGGAGAGAGGATTCCAATCTAAGGATTCCAATCACAGTCTCCTATTTGCTGGCATTTGCCACTTGAACTTCCAGCTCTTTTTGCTGTATTTATTTTTCAGGTAGGATCTCACATGTTTTTATTTTTATTTTTGGTGCTGATACTTGGGCATAAACTCAGGGCCTGAGTGCTGTCCATTCGCTTTATAAATTTACTTAAAACTGGCTCATTACTACTTGATTCACAACTAACAGCTATTTCCAGCGTGTGTGTGTGTTTAATTGGCAATAAGAAGTCAATAAGGGTCTTACTTTTCTGCCTGGGTTGGCTTTGAACCATGATCCTCCACTGAGCTCGCCCTCTTGTATAGCTAGAACTAGAGACATGAGCCCTGGCACCTGGCTATTTCACTCATTTTTGCCCAGGACCAACCTCAGTAGCTGAGATTACAGGTGCACTGGCTTGTTAACATGGAGTTTCACTAACATTTTGTACAAGCTGTTCTTAAACTGAAATCCCTCTTATCTACCTCCTGAGTAGCGGGGATTACAGTTGTGAGCCACTGTGCCTGGCCAGGAGTCAGGATTTATGTCAAGATCTGTGATTGCCCAGTTTATATACTTTCCACCCTGTCTTACTGATGGCAAAATTTGTGACAGATGGGAACATGCTGTAGGTATTTATGTCTGCCTGGCAAGCCAGAGACTGTGCTCTTGCATCAACTTGCATATCATCTTTCACAGAAGTTTTGTGTGTGCATGAATGTTTTATTGTTATTATTATTGTTCTGATTCTGGATAAAGGTCTTTAGAATTTCAAATCATGCATGACTCATTTCCTGATATATGCTGTCACAATGATTTCTTTTATGAA
This sequence comes from Megascapheus bottae, assembly GCF_031878675.1. Lineage (NCBI taxonomy): Eukaryota > Metazoa > Chordata > Mammalia > Rodentia > Geomyidae > Megascapheus > Megascapheus bottae. The sequence continues at coordinate 27,435,857 of NC_143547.1, forward strand.
AATATTGAATGCAGCCGCTGGAAATAAGAAAGACTTTCTACTTATGCACTGTAGGATAATGCTTAAGCTAAAAAAAGAAGAAAAGGTGACCTTATTAACCCAGTTCCTTCCCCACAAAATTCCCACAAACTGTCAGCATCCCACAGGATTCTACCCACGTAGCAAATCTGAGTGCAATACTTTGAACAAAGACATCTAACTCAATAACATCCCAGGCAGCTATTAAAACTACCTTCCGGGTACAGCACTTTCTTGACCGGCTCTGTAATTAGGTGTAAAGCTGTAAAAGTCTCCTAGGCTTTATTTCTTTCTTCTTTTCTTTCCTTTTTTTTCTTTTTTGTAGTACTGGGGATTGAACTCAGGGCCCCACATTTGCTATACAGGCACTCTGCCACTGGAGCCAAACCTCCACCTCACCCCCTTTTTGCATTAGTTATTTTAAGAAAGGGTCTTGATTTACGTCTCAGCCAGCCTGGATATTGATCTTTCTACTTGTACTTCTTGTACTTGTACCCTATGTTGCTGGCAATGAGAGGCATGTGCCACAGTGCCTAACCATTACGTGAGATGATGTCTCCTGAACTTTTGTGTCTAGATAGGCCTTGAACTGAAAGTCCGAGTAGCTGGGATTGCAGGCTTGAACATCTACACCTGGTGCTATAAACGTCTTCTAGAGCGTGGGAGGAGAAATGGAAATTTAGTATAGCAAGATCACGGGGAGTTAACCTGACCATAGTTTCACTCAGGAGATGAAGTAGGTAGAGAGAAATGGCACACAAATGCTGCCACCTACTCAGGTGCACCTACCATAGCTATCTGAGGAAAACGCCAACAATTTTCTACCAGCTCAGAAACAAGGTTAGCCTTTCTTTTTTCATGCGAAGCACCAGTGATTAGGATTCTCATTTAAGATGAAATCCAAGCCAGGTGCGATGGCTCACACCTGTCATTCTAGCTATTCAGGAGGCTGAGATCTGAGGATCAAGGTTCAAAGCCAGCCTGACCACGAAAGGACCTGAGACTCTTATCTCCAATTAACCTCTAGAAAACAGGAAGCGGGGGTTAGCTCAAGGGTAGGGTGGTAGCCTTGAGCTGAAGAGCTCAGGGACAGTGCCCAGGCTGAGTTCAAGTGCCACAACTCACCAAAAAAAATGCCATTCTAGATTGAAACAAAAGCATTTTTATCTCAAAAAGTAATCATTCATGAATGCTTGTGTTGACTTTTAGAACCATGTCAAACCCCATGTTCACTGAAGAAAACTTGAAAGGTCCTGAAAGACCACAGTCACATCCGCCCTCTTTCAGTACATGGTATCTAAACTCTATTTGGCATTTTCCATAAGCTTCTTGGGTTTTTATTCATCTTAGATGTATGGGATTATAGACCCCCCCATCAATGAAGGCTACATTAATAAGTAATCTATAATTCCAAATATGACTCTGTTATACTGTCACTTGGTATTGTGTTTTGCTTATTGGAAGTATGGATAGAGATGCTTACACAGTGCATGACGTTGGATATTTAGATGTCAGAATAATGAAAGGAAGATGGGACAGCTAGCCTAGCATCAATTGACCAATTGAGTTCACCATTACCAAAGAACAGTTTAGTAACAACTCTTTCTTTGAACACTTTTATTATCTTTGAATAGTTAAAGGAGTTGCCATTCACCAAAGCAATTTATGATACAGCGCGCCTTAATCAATATTCCCCACTCCTTCCAACCCACCCTTCCCCTTACTTACCATGATTTTAGGTTATGTTTGAATATTTTGCCATTTAACAAAGCAGTTTATATGTACAATGTGTCTTGATCTGTTTAGCATCCACTATTAAGGTTCCTGGGTCAATAGTATTGCTTTACATAGGAAAGGAAAAAATACTAGCATTTTGCTGGTGAATTGGAGGTAAGAGTCTCTAGAACTTTTCTGCTTAGGCTGGCTTCCATTTTGCATCCTCACATATCAGCCTCTTGAATAGCTAGGATTGCAGATGTGATCCTAGAATGCAGTAATTTATTTTAGATAAACTGTAGTCTCATCCAGGGGAAAAATGAGGGCAACAGGCTCAGAACCTCCCTAATGGTTTCTTTTGTGTTAAAAACAAGAAGGCTACCCATGCATGAGAGGAGCTCTCTAAGACAGCTAGGCCCATGGGGCATCCTTCACAGATCTCTGAAGTGGAAAGAGATTGTGAAGCTGTTCCTTCTCACTGGCTTGCCTCCCAGTTTTCCTTTGACCTATCACACTGAAATAGGATCCTGAATTAGAGAGCTGAGCTGTTGGATCTTTTGCCCAAGGTGGGATATCCTATTTTTCCCCACCATCCTCAGTGGTCTTGACTCCCCGTGTAACATAAGATCTTACATAGTAACCCAGGGACTTTTCCTTCGATTGATCTCTTCCTCCTTAGCCTGTGCTTAGCAGATTTAGCTAAGAGCTTGTTTCCCCACACCCAGTATTTAATAATAGAAAGAAACATATTTGTAGGGGAGAAAGTGATTGGATAATGGCTAGATAGGTTTCAGCGCTAGTGTTCAATAGGGTAATGGTTGTTAATGATGATCTACTGTATGTCTTCAAACAACTGGAAGAGACAATTCAGATCTCCCACCATTTAAAAAAATGACAAATATTTCAGAAGATGGAAATACTAATTGCACAAGCTCAATCAATACACATTACAGCATGTCACCTTGGTACCCCATAGAAAAGTTCAATTAGTATGTATCAGTTAAAAATTGAGCCAGATGCTAGTGGCTCACACCTGTAGTTGTAGTTCAAAGCCAGCCCAAGCAGGAAAGGCCATGAGATTCTTAACTCCAATTAAGCACCAAAAAAGCCATAAGTGGAGCTGTGATTCAAGAGGTAGAGCACCAGCCTTAAGTAAAAAGGCTCAAGGACAGCACTCAGGACCTGAGTTCAAACCCTAGGACTGGCACCAAAAGAAATTAAAGAGGTATGTTTATCATATATATAATACCCTTTATTCTATATAAAGGATATGTGTATATATATATATATTATATATCCTTTATTGGGTGGTATCTTTCTTCAAATAACATTCTAGAATCTTCATGTGTAACAATACTTCCTCAAACGGTACTCCTAAAGGAGTACAAAAAGACATGTGGAGGGCCAGGAGTTTGGCCTAATAGTAGAGTGCTTGCCTAGCATGCACAAAGACCCAGGTTCCCATTCTTTGGTACCACATACATAGAAAAAAGCTGGGAATGGTGCTGAGGTTCACGTGGTAGAGTGTTGGGGCCTGACCTTCATCTCTGAGGCCTGATTCCGGTTCAGCAGACATTAAAGGGCTTTGGCCAGGCATTTGCTCCTTGCATACCTCTCTTAAAGCATCTCTGTGTATGTGTCTCGACTGAGGCCCCGCAGCTTCGCGGGTCTTGCAGCAGCGCAGGTCTCGCGGGCTTTCCTGCAATTGTCCCGCCCAGTACCTGAAAGTCCGCCCCAGACCCTTAATGGTAGCACGATGGCCCTCTTCCTATTGGCTAGCTTTCCAGTTCCCACCTTCTCTTTCCCCAACAGTATATAACTAATTGCCTGACGCAATAAAGAGAGATCAGCGGAGAGACCTGATGCATTTTCATGGTTGACACAGCTCCTGGCTCAGTGTGGTTTCTTCCCCGGTAACTGGGGGAGGGCTGTGTCATCGATACTTACCATCTCACTCGGCTCTGGGGACCTCAGGATGGTCCTGTGTGTCCCTCCCCATTCCCGAGTTTCTCCACAGTAGCTATCCTGAGAAATGCCCAAGGACAGTGTTCAGGTCCTGAGTTCAAAACACAGGACTAGTAAAAAAAAAGACATGTGGATTCCTTTAGAAGTCCTATAAGAAAGAAGAGCCCTCCAAGTAAGTGACTATAAATAAATGTTCTCCAAATATACTCTCCCTCATGCAATATATCTGCCTTCCTTTTATTATTGGATCAGCTTTAATACAGGGAAAATCATATAACAAACACTCAAGTATGGAATCATACAAAAGAATGTTTTCATTTGCTTCTAGTTTTTTTTTTTTTTGTCAGTCCTGGGGCTTGAACTAAGGGTCTAGGCATTGTCCTTGAGTCTCTTTGTGCTCATGGCTAGATCTCTACAACTTGAGTTATAGCACCATTTCCAGACTTGGCAACAGTTTATTGTAGATAAGAGTCTCATGGAGACTTTTTGTCCAGACTTTGAACCACAGTTCTCAGGCCTCAAGCCTTTTGACTAGCTAGGATTACACATGCAAGCCACTGGTGCCTGGCTGCTTCTGATATTTTTAAATTCAAAAACTATTATAGATAGAATTGAAAATGTCCTTTTTCTTCAGGGCCATTTACCTTTCTCCTCTCACCATCTAGAGGTTTATGGGAATCTTTATAGATTGTCTTCTTATAATTTCATTGCATATACAGTTATTGCATACTTCACGTAAATTGCATGTAATAAGTGATTTCAAAACAAATATACCATTGTACAGTTGCTTTGTGTGTGAGAGACACTGCTGGGGCGTAACTCAGATCCTCTTGTTCTCACTTGGCTGTTTTTCTCAAGGCTGGTGTGCTACCACTTGAGCCACAGCTCTACTTCTAACTTGTTGCTGGTTAACTGGAGACAAGATTATCCTGGACATTTCTGCCTGTGATGGCTTCAAACTGTGATCCTCAGATCCCAGCATACTGAATAACCAGGATTAAAGGAGTAAGGCACTGATGCCTGGCCAAATTTTTTTCCAGCAAATTTGAGCATGTTTTTGGAGCTGAGTTGATTTATTTATAACAGCTAGACAGGACTTTATTCTGTATTATAGTTTGATAGGCATTAAGTTGTTACTAGTTTTTTATTTCACCATAGTTATGCAACATGCAGCACATGAATAGAAGTTTCCATATAGTGCAATCTGTGGGCATTTATATTTTCAGCCTTATTAGTAGTGCTAAATTATACTTATTCTTATTTATACTTGTATTCTTGGTATTGATGATTCCTAGTTCTCCAAAGATCCATCAGCAGTTGATATTTTCTGACTTATTTTGTTATTGGTGTAAGTGTGCATCATGCTTATTTCTTCTGAAGTTGGGCCCTTAAAAATATTGGCTATGAGTCACTCAGAATTTTCTGACCAGGCTGGCTTTGAAACAGACCTTCCAGATCTCATCCTCTAGGAATACAAGTGCAAGCCACTAGTGCACAGATGGTGATATAGCTATTCTAATTTTTTCTAATTGTTTTTAAGTTCTATTTTCATAATTAGGAGGTACAAGCACCCAGCATATATATATATATATATATATACATATCTATATATGTGTGTGTGTGTGTGTGTGTGCATATATATATTATTAATTTATCCGGTGGTGTGTTTGTGTTTATTGTGTATTCATCATGGCTTATTGTGGCTGAAATATAATTTCCATAGACCCTTTACCCATCATCATTACTGCAAGCTTTGTCCTTTCCCCTTAACCATGCTCCTTTAAGATATGCTTCTATGGCCGGTAGTTTGGCCTAGTGGTAGAGTGCTTGTCTAGTATACAGGAAGACCGGGGTTCAATTCCTCAGTACCACATACATAGAAAAAGCTGAAGTTGTGCTATAGCTCAAGTGGTAGAATTCTAGCCTTGAGAAAACCCAAGAGCAGTGTTCAGGCCCTGAGCTCAAATCCAGGACTGGCAAAAAAAAAATACATGCTTCTGGTCTCTGAAGATCTCACTGGTACTGAAGAAGTTATATAACAATACCTTTGTGATATGGAATTAATCCCAATTAAGAAGCTGGAGGCAGACATGCAGTGACCACCTCTGACAACACAGGGGGTTGCATGGTCAAGGGGGTTGTGGTAAGAACTAAGTTCTTGCTTTTTCCTTTATCCTATAGTCCTTTTAATTTTACTCTTGATAAATTGTATTGTTGTTTTATACTGTTTATTTTTTCTATCCCATACTCTTGACTGCATATGTGACACTAAATGTTAACTCTTTATTTTCATATTATTCTGATGATTTGTTTAACAAGTTTATTGAAACATAACTTATATATAAGATTTTACCCAATGTAAATGTACAATTTGCTGATTTACAATACATTTACTTAATACAGAAAACACAATCTGATCTTAGAATAATTCCTTTGTCATAGAAAGTTCCTCAATAGTCATTTCAGTCCTCCACACATGTATATGTAGCCCCAAGTATCCACTTCTCATTTTTTTGGCTTTCTAGTTGTACTTTTCCTACAAATTTCTTATAAAATATGCACTCATTGAGAGCTGGCTTCTATCACTCTGCATAATATTGCAGTTCATCCAACATGGTTCTATGAATCAATAATTTATTTAGTCAATTTCTTCTTATTGCTGAGTAATATAATTGCTTTTCTTTAGCCAATCAAGTGTTGATGGACATGTGTTTCCAGTGTTAGGCTATTATATTATAGATAATGCTGCTAGGGGCATTCCTATACTATTTCAACACATGGACATGTGTTTTAGTCTTGAGTAGATTTGCAGGAATGGAAATGCTAGATCATATGGTAATTGTGCATATATATTTTTAAAGAAGCTGTCAAGCTTTTTTCCAAAGTAGTTGGGCTATTTTATGTTCCCATCAATGATGCATGGGAGTATGAATTACTCCACCTCTTTGCCAGTACTTCAGTAATACAAAAGTACATTTTGTATCACATGATAAAAATTCTGTAGTAAATAATCAAAGGGATTGATGCTATCCACTTTTGATTCATAATTATATTATCAATATTTTGTTCATAGTGGTAGGTATGAAGTGGTAACTCCATATAGTTTTACTCTATATTTTAATTTGCATTGCCCCAATGACTTACAATATTGAGCATATTTCATGTGCTTATAAGACATCTGTATGTAAGTGGTTGTTAAAGTCTTTCCCTATTTTTTGTGCCAGTCCTGGGGTATGAACTCAAGGCCTGGGTGCTGTCCCTGAGCTTCTTTTGCTTAAGGTTAGCATTCTACCACTTGAGCCAGTTCTACTTTCAGCTATTTTGGTATTTAACTGGAGATAAGAATCTCGTAGAACTTCTTTCCTTGTTTGGCTTTAGATAGCCTCCTGAGTAGCTAGGATTATAGGCATGGCCCACTTGTGCCTAGCGTTTTGCCCTACTTTTTATTGAGCAGTTTATCTGCTATTATTCAGAGCAAAGTGCTCTTTGTATGTTCTATACACATATGTTATTCATTAGACATGCAATCTGACAGTTGTTTCTTCAAGTGTGTAGTTTTATTTTTATTTGAAGGACAAAAGGTTGTAAATTTGTCCAAATTCAACTCTCTGTGTGTGTGTGTGTGTGTGTGTGTGTGTGTGTGTGTGTGTGTTTCTGAAGCAGAGTCTTGCTATAGTAGTAGCCCAGGCTGGCCTAGAACTAATGGTTCTCCTATCTAAACTCTGAAGATGTGAAGAACTGGGATTTCAAACATGTATCATGGCCAGCCAATTTATTTAAAAAAAATAGAACCTGAAATTCATACATTACTTAGGTTAACAAATCTTTGCCTAAGATCACAAAGATTCCTCTCCAAAAAAAGCCAATTGTATAGTATTACTCCTGATATTTAAATCTGTGGTCTATTTTGTGTTGGTCCTTATGTAATATGGTTTCCCTTTTTCTTATGTGCAGTTTCTCAGATATCTCAGTAGTGGAGCTGGCATCTCAACCCTTCTATGTCTCTATTGTTTCCAGGCTCTCCATTACATTTTTGGTTTGATATTCATTCATTCCTACTAGGACTCCAGTCTCAGGCTGCTAAAACCGTGGATGTTCGTTTGTTACTGCTAGTAGATTACCACCTGTGTTACTCCCCCCAACACCTGTACTCTTGCAGCAAATTTGCTATTGTTCATGGTTGGCTCCAGTTTATTAAAACTAAGTTCTTTTTTGCCAGTCCTAGTGCTTGAATTTAGGGCCTAGGCACTGTCCTTGAATATGTTTTGCTCAAGGCTAATGCTCTGCCACTTGAGCCACAGTACCACTTTGGACTTTTTCTGTGTATATGGTGCCGAGGAATCAAATCCAGGGCTTAGTGCATGCTAAGGGAGCACTCTACTATTAGGCCAAACTCCTGGACCCAAAACTAAGTTCTTATTCACAAAGCAGGGAAGCAAGACATGTGACCAACTCCTGTGAACAAGAGCCCCAGGATCCACTGTTCTTACCCAAAGCTCAAGTTGTTTCTCAAGAATAAATGCTTCTCAATTTGTTTTCCACATTTGTCCAATTCCAAAATCCTAAAATAGTTGATTTTTGACACTTTTGTCTGGTTTTATGCTTGTTCCTTGCTGGGAGGATTCTCCAAGGTCTTTATGTAATCCACAGTCTTTCCACTGTTTTAACTTTTTGTGATAGGTTAAAAGTTTACCTTTCAAATTTCTCCTATGCCTTCTGTCACCAGAAATACTAGACAGAGCTGTATTTCATACCAGGGATTCCAGGTTTCTCTCGTTCATGCAACTCATTCCTATGATGAGAACAACTACAGAATTTGACTTTTCTTAGCTGCATTGTAGAGCCTGAAACTTGTCTTCTAACAGAGTGAAAGAGTGAAAATTTCCCTATGTAGAGTCATTTTATATGGGAATTAGTGTGTGTGTGTGTGTGTGTGTGTGTGTGTGTGTGTGTGTGTGTGTGAGCGAGAGAGCAAGAGAGAGAGAGAGAGAGAGGCACAGAAACTGGGGCTTGAATTCAGGGCCTGGGTGCTGTCTCAAAACTCAAGACTGGTGCTATACCACTTGAGCCACAGCTCCACTTTTAGCTTCTTGCTGGTTAATTGGAGGCAAGAATTTCTAGAATTTGTCTGCCTAGGATGGCTTTGAACCTTGATTCTCAGATCTCAGTTTCTTGAGTAGCTATGATTACAAATGTAAGACCATTAATGGGATTATTTATATAGTCATGCAGAAGTCTCAGTCAGTGATGAACTGCATAGTATGAAGATGGTCTCATTAAATAAAAATGGAGCTAAAAATTCTTGTTGCCTAACGATGCTATGGCCATCATGATACTGTTAAAGCAAAATATATTACTGACCTGTTTGTGATGTTGCTGCTTTAAACAAACCTGTTGTGGTGTCAGCCCTGCAAAAGATAGCACATAAAATTATGCACGCTCCATCATACTTGCTAATGAAGATAAGTGACTGTATTACCAATTTATATATTAAGCATTATACTATTTTTAATCACTATTTCAGGGTGTACTTAGCCTACATATCAACAGGGAGTTACATACCTTGTGTTTATTAAGTGTCTTTGGAACATTTTTGTTTGTGGCAATGTCTCCTTTATGTTGTCCTGGCTGGTGTCAATCTCATGGCCTTCAGTCATGCATCTATTTCAGCCCCCTAAGTCTCTGACTATAGGTGTACACCACTCTGCCCTGCTTATTCATGTCTTGCTTGCATGAATAGGGGGCAATGAGTTGTTGATCCAGCTCATGTAGTTTTATGTAAGTTCACTCTGTGATGGTCACTCAACCACAATCACATAACAACACATTCTCAGAACATCTTCTCCTTGTTAGGCAATGCACAACTGCCCATCCAGTTGCAAAAAAAAAACCAACTCCACACACATTATTTTACCAGAAGCAATTTACATTTTGCCATAATTTTATCTAAGACTGAATATCTGGTGATGGCTCAGTATGAATACATGATGGGTAAGTAGTTAGTTTGGATTACACAGAGGTCCTAAAGCCAGGGGTTGAGTAATTTATGAAGAGCTTTATAAAAAAGAGTGCAAACTAGGGGCAGGGAGTTTGGCCTAGTGGTAGTGCTTGCCTAGCATGCACAAAGACCCAGGTTCGATTCCTTGGTACCATATACATAGAAAAAAGCTGGAAGTGCTGCTATGGCTCAAGTGGTAAAGCTCTAGTTTTGAGAAAGTCCAAGGACAGTGCTCAGGCTCTGAGCTCAAGCCCGGGACTGGCAAAAAAAGAGTACAAATTAATCTAGGATATAAAGTCCACAGATATAACCCTCAATTCACAACGCAAGAAAACTGTTCAGAGTCTGCAAGGGTGTACCTTGGTCTGCAAGCATTTCAGGAGGAGAATATTTTCTGCTGTTCTGAAAGTTAAAAGGAACAGAGATTAGAGAAGTTCTCCTAAAGGTGATAGCCATAGTCACAGGAGCTACTTAAAACTTAAGATGGTTTTATTAGGAACCTGTTCTTTGATTTTAAAGAAGGCAGTATTTCATGCATGTTTGCAGCTTATCCTTTGGCCTCAAACATTTTCATATACCAGGAAACCAGAACCTTCTGCCCATACCACTCTTACAGACTTGATATGTTTTGTGCAGAGGAAATAATAATCACTTGCACAGAGATCCAGTTTCACCTGCAATTCCTAAGGGAAATATTAGGTATGACCACTACAAATTCCCAAGGATCAGAAGAATATAGAGATTTTTGTTTAGGGAGGGTAAAGATAGTGCCTGGAGTGAACACAAGACAGTGGGGAATCCTACTTAATTCCCACAGGAAATTACCAGAACCTACCAGAATTCTATTGAGATCAGGAGCAGGATTTGTCTGGGCCAGGTTGGGATGGTTAGCTAGGTCAAACGTAACTAAAGTCTGCCATACAATTCATGAAATGGAAAGTAGAGGTGTCCATTAAAGAGTGTCAGAATTTCAGAAAGAGAAAGAAGCAGGAAGGAAGGAAGGAAGGAAGGAAGGAAGGAAGGAAGGAAGGAAGGAAGGAAGGAAGGAAGGAAGGAAGGGAAAGAAATGAAGGAAGGAAAAGAGGAAGGAAGAGGGGAAGAAAGAGAGGGAAGGGGAGAGAGAGAGGGAAGGGGAGAGAGAGAGGGAGGGAGGAAGAAAGGAAGAATGAAGGAAGTAAAGGAAAGAAAGAATATATACAGTATTGTGATTTGTGATTTAGATATCAGTAGAAATTTATTTCAAATAGGGATTTTATTTTCCAGTGTCCGATTTTGTTAGTTTGTTTCAGTAAAAGTGTTTTCCCATTAAAAAAAAAAAAAAGGGAAAAAGCCCGGGCACGGTGGCTCACGCCTATAATCCTAGCTACTCAGGAGGCTGAGATCTGAGGACCAAGGTTCAAAATCAGCCTGGGTACAAAAGGACCTGAGACTCTTATCTGCAGTTAATCTCTAGAAAATGGGAAGTGGGGCTTGGCTCAAGGGTAGGGCAGTAGCCTTGAGCTGCAGAGCTCAGGGACAATGCCCAGGCCCAGGGGTAGTATGGTAGCCTTGAGCTGAACAGCTCAGGGACATCGACTAGGCAGAGTTCAAGCCCCATGACTCACAAAAAAAAGAAGAAAGAAAAAAGACAGAAAGAAAGAAAGACAGACAGACAGACAGAAAGAAAGAAAGAAAGAAAGAAAGAAAGAAAGAAAGAAAGAAAGAAAGAAAGAAAGAAAGAAAGAAAGAAAGAGGGAGGGAGGAAGGGGGGAGAGATTGAGAGAAGGAGGGATGTAAGAAGAAAAAAAACTATGATGGAACTTTAAAACCTTTATATAAAACTCCATTAAACTAATCTTGACAATTTTTCAGATCAGTTGGAACCCATTGAGATGGGTCATATAGCTGGCAGTACTCATTCATAGGAACACAGGAAGTCTTTAATTCAAACACTTAGAACCTTTAAATCTTTTCAGCACTTTGCTAAATTCCATTAATACCACACTCAAGAAGTTCTCTTTGTCTTTTTGACATCAGCATTTAAAGGAATTCTAAAATGTATTATGAATATAATGTGCTTCGTTTCTTACCTCTTGAGATACCTATTTTTTCATTCTGAATTTAGTATACATTTTTTCAATAAACCTAATAAATTAATGTAGTAGTGTTCTTTATTGCTTCGGAAATCTCTTATTATACCGAAGCTGTATCTTATCATCAATGAGATCTTAGAGCACAAGAGATTGCAAAAGAGTTAAAGCATGAACTTTTGGTCAGATAGAACTAATTTAATTTCTCATTGTGACAACTACTGGTTCTATTATCATGAGCCACATGCTGTTCTTTTAAAGGCTTGGCTTCCTTCTTGCAAAATGAGATAATAAGATCAGCTGTGTAAGTTGTGGGGATTAAATGTGATAACATACACTGGATACGAGTGATGGCACACTTCTTTGTGTGTGCCAGTACTGGGGCTTGAACTCAGGACCTGAGCAATGTCCTTTAGCTTTTGTCACTTAAAGGCTACCACTTGAGCCACACTTCAACTTCCAGCTTTTCGTTGGGTAACTGAAGGTAAGTCTGTTGGACTTCCTTGTTGGGGCTGGCTTAGAACCATAACCATTATATCTCAGTTTTCTGAGTAGCTAGAATGACAGGCATGAGCCACTGTTGCCCAGCTTGAATGCACAATTAATATGTTACAATATATTAATTTTCACCTGTTGGCCTTTGATGACAAGCATTATCTGGTTTATTCCCAGGAAATCATGTTGAAGGCCTTTTTACATACTCAACTCCATATTAGGTACCACAGGAAAGTTACAGAGTCATGGAATGGTCTCTGTCCTCTGGGAGCTTATATCATAGTAGACAATAAAGACAAACCCAAAGAACTAGTCGGAGAACATGTTCTTTCATAACTATTACTAATTTAGTATCTGATGATGGAAAGCAGGTTAAAGTGACCTAGCACTCCTTGAGAAAAGACACTTTGAGTCATCAGAATACAATGGATTCTAGAGTCCAACCAGGGTTCAAATATTGATTCTACCATTTGCTATCTATGTAATTTAGGAAAAACGTTCCAGCTTTCTTAAGCTTTCACTGTCTATATAAAATGGGGTCCACTTTAATTATGTTGCCCTGGGAAGTGGAAGAGTCCACAGTCTCTAGCTGGTACTTAACAGGCAACAGTGATATTTTATATATCTTTATTTTCTCCACAGCACAGCACCTAGCTCAGCAATCTGTATAGAAACATGTAATCAGCAAATGTTTACTGAGCTGCAAAATTAGCACTTGTTCTATATTTTGTTCTTTGGGCTGTTTTATTGACTGTTCTCCTATGAAGGAGGCTCATCGTGATCATCCAGGTGAAACAAATCAGTGAACAATTTGTAGACTCATATTTTCAGAATCTACCTATGATCTGGAAAAGAGTCATGAATTCAAATTAACTGAAAGGTCATTGTTTTCTTTTGCTGATGAATATTCTAGCAGACAATTCTAACAGGAAAAGGTGGAAATTTCCTCCTTGATCTTTACTAGGTTATCTTTTTCTAATTCACACAAGCAAGTTTTGGGGTTTTGTTTTCTGTCTTAGATGTTCTGGAGAAAACAATCAAATTACAAAGTTATTCAGTGAGTTTTCCTCTTACACAGATCAATTTCCAATTACTTTTTCATGAAAACATTTGACAAATCAAGACAAGACTCATTGTGAAATATAAAATGACCTAGGCTTAATGCTGCAATGAGAAGCACCAGGATAGTTTTCTCAACGTATCTCACAAAAACATATAATGTCCCACTATGAAAAGGAGCTATAATGGAGGTTATGGAGCAAAAGAAGGCACAAGAAATCAAGTCTATATTTTCAATGATTTTTGTACCTGGAGAGAGGCACAAACATAGCTCTGACATTGGGCAAAGAGCTTAAGAGAGGTATAATATGCTTTGGAGAAAAAAGGAATATTAGAAAAATGAGTGACTGTTGGAGAAACTAGGAAAACTCCCTGATGGAGACTGAGAGATTCTAAAGTTCTGTTGGCTATGGAAGGTGGCAGGTCACATCTAAATCTTTTATATCTGCCTTCCATGGACTAATTCCCACTTCACTAAATTTGCAAACAAAGCTAATTTCTAGCTCTAACATAACTGCAGCAAATCCCATTTTCTCTTAAGCCTCCCTTTTACCTACAGAAGACTGGAATTCTTCAATAGGTCGGATGTAAATATACCAGCCTACTTGGTTCTTTTTTTCCCCTTTTTCTTTCTTCTGATCCTGGGGCTTGAACTCAGGGCCTACACACTGTTACTGAGCCGTTTTTGGGCTCAAGAATAGTGCTCTACCACTTTTAGCTGCAGCACTACTTCTGGATTTTTCTGAGTATTGTATTAGAGGTAAGAGTCTCATGGATTTTCCTGCCTGGGCTGTCTTCAAACAGCAGTCCTCGAATTTCAGCCTCCTGAGTAGCTATGATTAGAGATATGAGTTACAGGCACTTAGTTCTTGATGAAAAGTATATTCTGTGATGTGGTACTGGTATCTTCTATGGGTACTGTGTTATGTTTCAGCTTTCTATTCCTGGCAACCTATTTTGACTCATAAAAATATCATTTACCAATAAAACACAGTTATAAAAATCATATATACATGTTGCTTTAAAATATGAATATGTATGAAATATAGAAAAGCATGCATTTATAAAAGCTGCATTTTAAATTTTCCTTTGGGAGATTTTTTTCCCTGGGAAGTAGGTAAGTTAAGGCTTCTTAAAACTAAATATTAAATGACTTTTGGATTGAAGACCCTTCTTCCTCATTTTCCTCCTCATCTTCTTCATTTCCTGGTAAATCTCTTCCTGGTAGTCATAAGCATCCATAATTATGGTCATTGGTCTCAATTTTTTTTTGCTGATTTGTTGTGGATAAATGCTTTTCAAAACCTTTGAAAAGTCAGTGTTAGTGGGAGGCAGTTTCCATGGTGACTTCAGAGTTTGTATTGTTGTTTTTAGACATTATAAATCTAGGGATTGCTTTTACTTGTGGCTGTGCACATTTTAGTAGTGGTACAAAAGGTCAGAGGGTAGAGGGTGAGGAGGGTAAGTGTAGCCCAACGGCCTGGACGTCCATTTAGTGTCCTTGTGTCTCTGTGTTCATGTATTTAACTATACTATTTGATGCTGAATCTGCTCTTGAGTGGCCAGGCAACACAGATACCCAGACAAGGATAGCAGTGAGATGTGCAGGCAGAACATAGAACTACAGTTGAGGGAAGGGCTTTTTATCACAAGTGAATGGACGTTGGTGGCAAGTCATAATAAAAAAGGAAAACATATTACTTGTTTTCCAGACAAATACATTCCCTAAGTAAAACTTTTGGGATTATTTGAGTTTTTGAGAGTCTCACTATGTAGCCCAGACTACCCTTGAATTTGCCATGCAGTTCAGAAAACTAATATACTTTTTTTAGTGTACATTGTTATACAGGGGCTGAGACTTCATGATGATATTTCCACACCTGTAAATAGTATATTCCATTGTTGTCCCTTCTGTAACTCTTTTTCTTCCCCATTTCTCCCTTTTAAAGCAATTTTTTGCCAGTCCTGGGCTTAAGCTAAGGGCCTGAGCACTGTTCTTGTACTTTCTCAAGGCTAGAGCTCTATCACTTGAGCCTCAGCATCACTTCTGGCTTTTTTCTATGTGTGTGGAGCCAAGGAATTGAACCTGGGTCTTTTGTGCATGCTAGTCAAGCACTCTACCACTAGGCCAAACTCCCAGCCCCCCCCCCCCGGCCCCACCTTTTAAAACAAATTTAACAGGTTGTCCTGAAAACTATTCTAATGACTAGTATAAGTATAGAAGAAAAAGACATTGTTTCCTTCTAAATCAAATGTAGCTGGTGCCAGTGGCACATACCTGTAGTTTGAGCTTCTCAAGAGTCTGAGAACTGAGGATTAAACTTCAAAGTCAACTCAGACAGGAAAGTCTGTGAGACTCTTACCTCTAGTTAACTACCAAAAATTCAGAAGTGAATCTGTGCCTCAAATGGTAGGGTAAAAAATCCCAGGACAGTGCCCAGGCCCTGACTTCAAACCCAGAACCTTCACATTCATACAAGATTCAGGTTCATTTTCTTTGCCATTGTAACAGGAATGTTTTTAAAACCATAAGAGAATAAGAGTTTGTATGTTATACTATATTTGCAATAACTTCACTTACATTATAACAGGAACTTCCAAATAAGATCCCCTTTATGTAATTTCAATCTAATTTTTTTTCCTTCAAGTATCCTCTGGAAACATAACCTTTCTCAAAGAGGTCTGGCCTTCGTATCTGATTCCTGGGAATCTCCCTTCATACTCTTATAATATCATGCCCAATAAATATACCTATCTATCTAGGGGTGGTAGGGACACATCAGGTAGTTTAATAATTTATATGAGTGGTTTTGAGTCTAGATTGTGGTCTAGAAAAATTAGCGCTTGAGATTAGCCCTGTGAGTATATAGTCAGCTTTGTGTGACCCAGTGAAAACTCTGGACACTAAAGTTCTTGGCTGGTGATTCTCTGGATGTATTGCCCCATAATTTTGTCAGGAATGTTATAGAGTCATCTAAGATACCACCGGAAGAGGACATTTTCCACAGTCTGCCTAATGCATTTCTTCCCTCGACTGATTTTTAATCTAGATCCTTTCACTAAAATTAGTCACATATAACAGCTTTTAGTTAGGTATGAATTCTATTAATTATTGAATCTGAGGGTGATTTGTAATTGCTATAAAAATGTGAAAAGTTATTCTACGGCGTTGCTCAACTTTAGCTAAACTAGAATATGAAAACAGAGAAATTGGTAAAGTTATCTATTGTCACAGATTGGGTTCCCTTGGCAATAGATTTTGAGAATCTGAGGTCTCTATGCAAGTATATTGGGAAATTATGTAGGAACAATCTCTTTGAGAGAGTAAGAGAGGTAAGATTTCACAGGGCAAGAAGTAAAACTGTGAGTTAGTCATGACAGTCCATTGAAGCCATTCCCATAGGCAACTCTGGAGCTGGAATGGCCCTTTGGAGTTGTCAGGAATTGGGGTAGATCTACTGAACCCTTACATGAACTCTTTCCTCTTCTCACACACCCAACCAATCATTGGATGTGAGTTATGCCCAGGGACTCTGTGATTTGGGGTGGGGGGGGGCAGGAAGCAACAGCCATCAGTAAAGGAAGTGCCTGGGGTGGGACTCTGCTGTAAGTTAGCAGTTGCCAACACTCATAGTGGCTAGGGAAATTAGTGCTTTGGGCACAAAGAGAGGAGCTGGATATTGCACCAAATTCTCTACTGCACTTCCCTTTTTAATTTCCTCTGGGTTCTCCTGAGTGACTGGCAGAGCCTGAGCCAACTTAACTGGCTCTTCCTCTGTGAGATGAAGGTCATAAAGCATGGTATATGTAAGTATCTTATTTGTAACACCTCATGTAAAATTATATGTCCCTACAAAATGAAATACTTGAGCAAAGAAGGTTTCAATTTGCCTCTCTATCTTTAACCGGTGACAGGAAAGAGAAAATGATGGAAACTGCAGGAGCTAGGACAGAGAAACATGAAGTGAAAATGATAAACACAAAATCTAGTTTAAACACAATCTCAAATGAATATAAGACATCTCTGAAATTATCATGTGTGTTCATGGAGGAAGGTGATCAGAATTTTACAATAGTTCAAGGAAAGTAGATATCACTTCTGCCTCCAGAAAGTTTCTTTATGGTTTCCCGTGTCTCTTCTGCCTGAGGGTGTTCTCTTTGGCTCCATTTTTGTCAGGCAGGAAGTGAGGAGAAGTGATGCTACAGTTTTAACTCAGAGCTTTGTGCTTTCTGGACAAGTTCTCTCAGATTGAGCCATACCTCCAGAGTTGAGCTTGTTTGTTTGTTTTTCTATTGGGACTTAATGCTAAAGTTTTTCTTTTGTTGCTCTTGTGCCATGGATTCTGCTATCTCTGCTTCCTGAGTAGCTGGATTACAGGTGTGAGTTGCTGTGACTGGCTATTCTGACTACATTCATCAGCACAAAAGAAGTACAGAAGTAATACAGAATTTATGCCTCAGAAAGGTTACTTAGTCAATATGGGATAGAAGTGGGTGATGCAGGGCCGGGAGGATGGCCTAGTGGTAGAGTGCCAAGCATGCATGAAGCCCTGGGTTCAATTCCTTGGTACAACCTACACAGAGAAAGCCAGAAGTGGTGCTATGGCTCAAGTGGTAGAACACTAGCTTTGAGAAAGTCAGGGAGAATGCACAGGTCCTGAGTTCAAGCCCCAGAACTGGCAAAAAAAGAAGTGGGCAATGGGTACTTCAGTTTCCTTGATTTTTCTGGTGGCATTTCTTTTTAAAAAATTCTTTATTGTCCCAGTAATATATAGAGGGGTCACAGTTACATTCGCCAGGTAATAGGTGCATTACTTCTCACATATTGATACTCTTTCTCATGTTTTTGTCCCCACTTCCCTCCCCCACCCTTCCCAATCATCTTGTTTTCCTCCCTTCCCTTTCTTATTTCAAATAAACAAACATCTATACAATATGCCAGGTAACAAAGTCAGATACAGTAACAATATGAGATTAACCAAAGGGCAAAAACAGAGAAGAGAAATAACAGTACATTAAGAACAACAATCACACAAGATAAAACTCTCGGTTCCATATCCTAAAGATCCTTTCATTTAGTCTCATCCTATATGAACTTATGTATCTAGGTTTTGCACTATACTAATCCTCTGCTAGGAGAGTCTTAGATGTATACTAATTATTACAAATAAAGGAAACCATGGACCTATGTTCGTTTGGGTCTGGCTTACTTCACTTAATATGTTTTCCAAGTCTTTCCATTTTCTTACAAATGGGGCGATGTCGTTCTTTCTGACAGCAGCATGAATTCCATTGTGTATAAATACCATATCTTCTTGATCCAATCATCTACTGAGGGACATCTGGGTTGGTTCCATATCTTTGCTTTGGTAAATAGTGCTGCACTGAACATCGTTGTGCTAGTGGGATTAGTATGTCCTTGTTTCTGGATGACTGGGTAAATGCCAGGGGGCGGAATTGTTGGGTCCTAGGGGAGCACTATGTTTAGTCTTTTGAGGAATTGCCATACTGCTTTCCATAGTGGTTGAACGAGTTAACACTCCCACCAAAGTGTAGTAGTGCTCCCTCCTGGCCACATCCCATCCAGCATCTGTTGTTATTAGATTTCCTGATCATGGCCATTCTAACTGGAGTGAGGTGGAATCTCAAAGTTGTTTCGATTTGCATTTCTTGTATGGCCAGAGATGTTGAGCATTTCTTCAGGTGTCTTTAGGCCATTCTTATTTCCTCTTTTGAGAAGTCTCTCTTTAAGTCTTTAGTCCATCTGGTGGCAATTTTTTTTACAATCTGTTTCAAACCCATATTGTCCAATATAAAAATCGCTAACAACTTGGGCTACTGCGTACATGAATTATAGTTAGTTATATTTAAGATATAATGTAAATATAAAATACCAGGTTTCAGAGACCTAGAATGAAAAAAATGAACAAAATAACATGCTATTTTTAAATTGATTGCAAGTTGAAATTGTAGTGTATAGGATCCACTATGATAAATGAAAAACCATCAACTTCACCTTGTACTTTTTCTTTTGCCAGTCCTGGGCTTGAGCTCAGGGCCTGAGCACTGTCCCTGGATATTCTCAAAGCTAGGGCCCTACCACTTGAGCCACAGCACCACTTCTGGCTTTTTGCTATGTATGTGGTACTGAGGAATTGAACCCGGGTCTTCATGTATGCTAGGCAATCACTCTACCACTAAGCCAAACTCCCAGCAACCACCTTGTACTTTTAAAATGTGGCCTGAAAAATTTTTAACTAGAGAAATTAAAATTGCTTATATGGCTGGAGTTTTACATCTGTTGGGATTATATTTCTTTAAAAATATTAGTTGTGGGGGATTCAGCGGAAGATGGGGGCGGTTCAGGGTGAGACTTACTGAGTTCCTGCCAAGATTCATATACTGGCAGTGCAGGAGACAGTCCTCTAACAGAAATTGATCCTAAGTAAGCTTTAGGACCACAGAGAACTCAGGCACAGAGGAAAAAAAAGAAGAATACCAGCGCGAAAAGAGAGCGTGGAGCTCCACCGCGGAGAGGCCAGGAGGCAAACGCTCTTCTGAATCAGAGCAGAGATAGCTCTCCACAGCAGTGCAGACCCGCCGGCCGCAGACAGAGCCACACAGAGCCTGTGCGAGCCCAGAGCTGACACCCAGCCGTGCACAGACCTGCCAGCTTCACGGAACCAGAGAATCCAGCAATTTGTGAGTAGCTCCAAGGAGAAGTTTCCACTTCTGGTCTGGGAATGGCATTGGGAGGGAGCCCCTCCCCCACCAGCTGAGAGCAGCACCATCTTGAATGCTGGCAAGGACCCAGGCCAAAGCAATTGGAGCCTGAGAGGTGTTGCTGACAGCGCCACCTAACTGGCAAAGGATTTCCCAGAGATCCCTTAGCCAGAAATCCAGTCCCAGCGCTGCTGAAGTCCATCCCCCTGAGCCCGCCACAGACCTGGTAAACAAAGCCACCCATGGATCTTTCAGCTTTGTTTTACCAAACAAGCAATCTGATCCGAAAAACCGCAAAGCCAAATCACAAGAGAAAAAGACTTTGTGACGTGTTTAGATCCCAAATTTAGTGGAGACACAAGTTTCCTAACCTCTCCCCCCCACCAAAAAAAAAAACCTGAAGAATACACTTTTTTATTTTTTTTACCCCATTTCATTTCCATTTTTAAATGTCCTTATTTTTCTCTTTGTCATTTAACCTACACTTTTTTTTTCCTAATGTTGTTTTTTTTTTCTTTTTTCTTTTTTTCTCCTCTCTTTTCCCGCAATCCTGCTGTCACTGTGGTCATTCCTAGAAACAGAGTGACAGCTCTGGGTACAGTTTGAATAAAAACGATATCCATATTGATACAGTCACCTGCTTTTTAAACTCCGGTTCTCAACCCTACTGTCTCTTGGGTAAGAAATCAGAACAGTGAGGAATCTCCCCCCACCTTTTTTCTTATTTTTTTCTTTTTTTTGTTTTCATTTTGTGTGTGTATGTGTGTGTGTGTTCTGCTTTCTTTTATTTTGTTGCTGTTTTGTTTCTTTTTATCTTTTTTTTTCTTTCTTAAATTCGTATCATTGAAATCTCCTATATCTCTATATATTCTTCTTATTACTCTTATTATTTTGATAAGTAAGTTTTATCTAAGTTCATCTAAACTTTCTACACAAATACTCTACCTGTCTATCACCTTAGGTCAGTTATCCTTACATGATACCCTTTCTTCATTACTATAATATTCTTACACTCCCGTATTATTCTTTTCCTACCTCCCTTGTCGTCTTTAATATTATTTTTCTATCGCTGGTCCTCTGTTCATCCTTCAACTCTTATAATGCATGGATCTACATTTGATGGTTGTTGAGCAATGCTGTGTATCTAGGTGTTCAATTATACTCTAGAGATGGGACTGAGGGGATTAATGTTTTGGTCATAAATTGGTCATCTGTGATTATATTAGATTTGTATGTAAGTATACAAAAAGAAAGAGAGAGTGTTATTACCAATCTAAAAGAGCTAATATCTATTGTCAGCCAACTAAAAAGGTCTAGGTTGGTTATATCTGAAAAATTATAATCATGCATCTTTGCTCAAATATTTCATTTTGTAGGGACATATAATTTTACATGAGGTGTTACAAATAAGATACTTACATATACCATGCTTTATGACCTTCCTCAAATCCTCAAATGGGCAGAAAAGAAACTCAAGAAAAATTTCAAATCAAGGAATAGCATCTCCCACCCAACATAAACAGGCAATGGAGCAGTCAGTGGCAAATCTAGAGGAGAGCCTTCCAAGTGCTATACAAATGCAATTGATAAACATCATTAATGAAAAATGTGAAAACATAAAGAAAGAGATAAGGAGGAAGCCACAGCTAAACAAGAGGAAACCATAAACAAGGTGATATGTGGAAAAGGGGAAGCCATAAAGGAGGCCATAATAAAGGTTTTTCAAAGAAAAATGGACGAATTCATAGAATCCACAAACAAAAAGGTGACTGAACTCCAACAAATGTCCAAAGAGAATAAAGCTGCTGAACTGACCACTCAAATGGAAATCAAGGAGCTAAGAAATCCATACATGATCTAAAACAAGAGATGCAAGGCATCAAAAATGAGCAATTAGAGGCAAGGGAGATGAAGAATAAAGTAGATAGCTTTGATAGCAGGTTAGACAATGCAGAAGAGAGAATTTCCAGGGTTGAAGATAATTTAGTTGTTACAGAAAAAGAATAGAAAATGAGTCAATTCAAATCTAGGAAATATGAGAAAATGCTACAGGAGGTCCAGGATACAATTTGGTAGCCTAATTTAATGCTAACTGGTATTGAGGAGGGTCTAGAGAAAGAGGTCAATGGTATTGGAAATATACTTCAGGGAATCATCTCAGAGAATTTCCCAAATATCCAGAAGGGCAAGCCCATCCAGATACAAGAAGCTTTTAGAACCCCAAACAGACCTGACCAGAAAAGGACATCCGACAGCCACATTATAATCTGAACTGGATCAACAGAGGCCAAAGATAGGATCCTAAAAGCAATCAGGGAGAAGAGAACAATCACCTATAAAGGCAAATCAATCAGAATAACCCCAGTTTTCTCAGCAGAGACCATGCAAGCAAGAAGAGATTGGAACGATATATACCATGCCCTGAAGTCAAATAACTACCAGCCAAGAATACTGTACCCAGCTAAGCTCTCATTCATGACTGAGGGAACAATAAAAATTTCCATTCCAAGGAAAAGCTTCAACATTATGTAGCAACAAAACCAACACTACAGAAAATTCTCAAAGATGTTCTACACATAGAAAACCAACACAAATGTAATACAGGGAAAGGCATGGCACCTAAAACTCATAACATTTAATTACCACAAAAACTATCAAGACACAGGCCCTCATGAAAGCTTGTAAAAATGGTAGGAACTAATAAATATTTCTCAATCCTGACTTTCAATATCAATGGACTTAACTCTCCAATTAAACGGCATAGATTATCTAGTTGTATCAAAAAACAGGATCCATCGTTCTGCTGTCTTCAAGAGACACATCTTACCCCCAAAAAACAAACACCTTTTGAAAATGAGAGGTTGGAAGAAAGTTTACCAAACTAACGGCCCCCATAAACAGGCTGGAGTTGCCATCCTCATATCAGATAAAATAGATTTCAAACTAAAATTAGTGAGAAAAGACGAAGAAGGTTACTACATACTACTAAAGGGATCTTTCCTCCAGGAGGACATAACCATCCTAAATATCTACACACCAAATCCCAGAGCTCCGAACTTCATTAAGCAAACTTTCCTTTCACTGAAACCATACATAGATCGAAACACAGTGATTGTTGGTGACTTCAACACACCACTCTCACATTTGGACAGATCAACATGGCAAAAACTCAACAGAGAAACCTTAGAATTGAACAACTATATAGACCAACTAGATCTAACAGACATCTGCTGATTATTCCACCCAGCAACAACACAATATATGTTTTCCTCAGCAGCACATGGAACATTTTCCAATATAGACCACATTTTAAGCCATAAAACAAACCTGGACAGATTCAGAAACACTGAAATTTTTCCCTGCACTCTCTCAGACCACAAGGGCAAGAAACTGGAACTGAACACACAACTCCACCAATGAAAACCCTGTAACTCATGGAGATTGAACAACACATTGTTGAATCAACAATGGGTCATTGAAGAGATTAGAACAGAAATCCAACAGTTTATGAAATTTAACAAAAAGGAGCACACAAAATACCAGCTCCTTTGGGACATGGCAAAGGCAATACTCAGAGGAAAATTTATAGTTCTGAGTGCCTACAATAACAAATTCGAAAAATTGCAAACCAACAATTTAATGTGTCACCTTAAGCTCCTGGAAAAAGAGCAACAAACCAACCCTAATCCCACTAGAAGGAAGCAAATTACTAAAATCAAAGCAGAATTAAATGAATTGGAATCCCAAAAAACTATAGAAAGTATCAACAAAACAAGGAGTTGGTTCTTTGAAAGAATTAACAAAATTAACAAACCCTTAGCAAATCTTACAAAAAAAGGGAGCATACCGATATAAACAAAATCACAGACGAAAATGGTAATATTACGACAGAAATGACCAAGACCCAGAGTATCATGAGGGAATAATTCTCAAAACTCTACGCCAACAAATTTGAGAATCTAGAAGAAATGGACGAATTCCTAGCCAATATTAACATACCCTCACTGAACCAAGAAGAATTAACCCAACTAAACAGGCCTATTTCAAGTACTGAAATAGAAATGGCAATAAGAGGCCTTCCACCTAAGAAAAGCCCAGGGCCAGATGGATTCACAGCTGAATTCTATAAGGTCTTCAAAGCAAAGCTCACACCAATATTCCTCAAGCTCTTCAACGAAATTGAAAATGAAGGTTCTTTACCAAACTCATTCTATGAAGCCAGTATAACCCTCATCCCCAAACCAGACAGAGATTCATCAAAGAAAGAGAACTATAAACCTATTTCTTTGATGAACATCGATGCAAAACTTCTCAACAAAATACTGGCCAACCGTCTACAATAACTCATCCAAAAAAATTATACACTATGATCAAACAAGTTTCATCACAGGGAGGCAAAGCTGGTTCAACATACGCAAATCAATTAATAAAATTCAACACATCAACAGGAGCAGGGACAAAAATCACATGATTGTCTCAATAGATGCAGAAAAGCCATTTGACAAGATCCAACACCCCTTTATGTTAAAAGCTCTGGAGAAACTAGGAATCCATGGAACATTCCTCAATATAATAAAGGCTGTGTATGACAAACCCACAGCTAGTATTATACTTAATGGCGAAAAGCTAAAGCCATTCCCTCTAAAATCAGGAACGAGACAAGGATTCCCACTCTCTCCACTCCTCTTTAACATAGTTTTAGAATTCCTAGCCAGGGCAATAAGGCAAGAAGCAAGCATAAAGGGATCCAAATAGGGAAAGAGGAAGTAAAACTTTCCCTCTTTGCAGATGACATGATGCTGTATTTAAATAATCCTATAGACTCTACTCCCATGCTCCTTGAGCTGATTCAAAACTTTGGAAGGGTAGCAGGGTATAAAATTAACCCTCAAAAATCAACTGCCTTCCTCTACACCAAGAGTGAGAGGAATGAGGCAACAATCAGGAGAGCAACTCCGTTTGCAATAGCCTCAAAGAAAATAAAGTACCTAGGAATTACCTTAACTAAGAATGTAAAGGAACTTTTTGATGAAAACTTTAAAACCCTGAAAAAGGAAATTAAAGCAGAACTAAGGAAATGGAAAAACCTCCCATGCTCCTGGATTGGAAGAATCAATATCGTGAAAATGACAATATTGCCAAGGGCTATCTACAAATTCAACGCTATACCCGTCAATATCGCAGTGTCATTCTTTAAAGAAATAGAAGAGGCAATCCAAAATTTCATATGGAATAATAAAAGACCCCGTATAGCAAAAACACATCTTAGCAGAAAGAACATCGCAGAAGGAATGTCAATACCAATCTTTAGACTCTATTACAGAGCTATAATTATCAAAACAGCTTGGTACTGGCACAAGAACAGGCCTGAAGACCAATGGAATAGAACTGAGGACCCAGATATTAAACCACAGACCTATGGCCACCTAATCTTTGACAAGGGAGCCAAAAAAATAGAATGGAAGAAAGACAGCCTCTTCAACAAGTGGTGCTGGCAGAACTGGTTAAGCACCTGCAGAAAACTAAAGTTGGATCCTTCTTTGTCACCCTGTACTAGAATTAACTCCAAATGGATCAAAGACCTGGAGGTAAAAGCTGACACTCTGAAAACTTTACAAGAAGGAATAGGAGATACAGTAGACCTCCTTGGCACAGGTTGAAACTTTCTTAATAAGGGCGAAGAATCACAAAAAATCAGAGAAAGGATGGATAAGTGGGACTGCATTAAACTGCAGAGCTTTTGTATGGCAAAGGACATAGCTAGTAAACTAATTAGGAAGCCTACAGAGTGGGAGAAGATCTTCACCGACCAAACAACGGAGAAACGCCTCATATCTAAAATATATCAACAGCTCAAAAATTGAATCAGTCCAAAACTAATCTCCAAAGAAACAACCATCCCATTAAAAGATGGGCCAAAGACTTAAAGAGAGTCTTCTCTGAAGAAGAAACAAAAATGGCCTATAGACACATGAAGAAATGCTCAACATCTCTGGTCATAAAAGAAATGCAAATCAAAACAACTCTAAGATTCCACCTCACTCCAGTTAGAATGGCCAGGATCAAGAAAACTAATAACAGCAGATGCTGGAAGGGATGTGGCCAGGAGGGATCACTACTACACTGTTGGTGGGAGTGCAAACTCATTCAACCACTATGGAAAACAGTATGGCAGTTCCTCAAAAGACTAAACATAGAACTCCCCTATGACCCAGCAATTCCACTACTTGGCATTTACCTAATCATCCAGAAACAAGGACATACTAAATCCACCACACAACAATGTTCATTGCAGCACTATTTACCATAGCAAAGATATGGAACCAACCTAGATGTCCCTCAGTTGATGAGTGGATCAAGAAGATGTAGTATTTGTACACAATGGAATTCTATGCTGCTGTCAGAAAGAATGACATTGCCCCATTTGTTAGGAAATAGAAAGACTTAGAAAAGATCATATGAAGTGAAGTAAGCCAGACTCATAGGAACTTCGGCTCAATGGTTTCCCTTGTTTGTCATAATCAGTAGAAACCTTGGGCTCTCCTAGCAGAGATTTGCAATAGAGTAAAACCTTGATACAAAAGGCCATATAGTAGGACGCTAAATGAAAGGATCTCTAGGATATAGAAACATAAGCCATATAATGAATGTTGTTCTTAAGGTACTATGTTATCTCTCATCTCTTTTGCTGTCCCTTGGTTTTCTCATATTGTTACAGTATTTCACTTTGTTACCTGATATATCAGATATATTTGTATTTGGTTATTTGAAATTGGATAGGGAACGGGGGAAAACAACATGAGGGTTTGGGGGGCAAGTGAAATGTGGACCAAGACATGTGAAAGGGTATCAATGTATGTGAATTAATGCACCATCTATCTGGCAAATATCATGTAACCCTTCTATTAATTACAATAAATATATATGGGAAAAAATCTTTCCCTTTCTCTACATTAATATTCTCTGTATAATTTAAGAATTTATTAACATTGATTTTTATATCATAATTCAAATAACGTGTTTAACAAACAAGTATTCAAGATGGGAATCTCCATATACAATCTCTGGCACTTAGATTTTAGAACGTAATTAAAATTAGGCTGAGGGTTTGTATGTCATAGATACATATTAATGTATATAGTAAAACATTATGTCTATAGAGGCATAAATTTTTGTGTCTATGTTGCTGTGTTTATATTTCCAATACCATGTCCATAGCACTGGGTACACAAATATTGATTCCTCGCTCCTATACTGTTTGGATCTAATAGCCACATATCAAGGATACCATGCGCCTTTTGTTCCTTTGGTCTTGACTTGTCTCACTCAACACGATTTGCCCTAGATTCACCCACTTCCCTTCAAATGCCATTATTTTATCTTGTGTGTTGGCTATGTAGAATTCCATTGTATATACCACATTTTTTGTATCCATTCATCTGCAGTAGGGCATGTGGATTCTTTCCATTGCTATATTGGGCATCTATCCTGAACATCATAACCCAAGATATGATAAGGACCCCTGCTCAGCTATGTTAATCTCTGCACTATTCACAATAGCCAAGTGATGGAAACAATCCCTGTATAATTTTATTTTCAGTGAGAAGTTTATAAGTTGCACTTAAAATATTTTATTTGAAAATAATTTAAAAATAAATGTGGGAGTGGTGGAATATACCTGTAATCCTAGCCATCAGGATATATACACAGGAAGACCACAAGTTTGAGGCCATCCTAGGTTAGGTGGCTAGGAAGACCTTGTCTCAAAAAAAATAATAAAATTCAAATGGGTCCCAAAATGCATATACTCAGATTTTCTCCCTCTTAAAAAATGATAATGTACTATATTATCTTCTTTAAAACACTATTTGGGGTACTGAGGATCGAATCCAGAGTCTTGTGCATGCTAAGCAAGTACTCTACAATCAAGCCACATCCTGAGCCTTATAGTGTGTTATAGAAACCAGACAATTAGCCAGATAAATGCCTGTGATCTTGGTTGGCACTTAGGAGAGTAAGGCAGAAGATCTCTAGTTTAAAGCCTATGTGGACAACATTGACCCTCTCCCTGAAACAACAACAACAACAAAGTAATAAACAAAATGAGGCAATTGTCAGACATTTATTAATAAACGACATTACATATTTGGATCACATCAGATTCTTTATAATATTTAATAAGATATGTAAAAGAACTATTTATCCAATGCATAGATTCCTGTAGCCACAACCACAGTCCAAGTCCAGAAATATTACATCTCCACAAAGAAACTTTCTCATGCAACAGTTTATCTTTAAAACCTCCCTCCAATTTTTTTTGTCAGTCGTAGTGCTTGACTCAGGACCTGAGCAATGTCCTTGGACTTTCCTCAAGGCTAGAGCTCTACCACTTGAGCCACAGTACCATTTCCAGCTTTTTTCTATATATGTGGTACCAAGGAATCAAACCCAGGTCTTCGTGCATGGTAGGCAAGCACTCCACCACTAGGCCAAACTCCCAGCCCCCCTCCTTCCAATTCTAACCTCTGGTAAGCAGTAATTTCTTTTCCAGTGCTGTCATTGTGAAAAGTCATGCATTTGTTTATGCATATGTGTGAGGTATGACTTAAGTCTCCTATTATATGCAACCTTTTGAGATGGGTTCTTTTTCATTTATAATAATGTCTTTAAAATCATCCCAAATTATTGCACACACATCAATAGTCTGTTCAGTACTATTCTGTTTTATAGATATGCAGTCACAGTTTATATACTTTTGTATCTCAATTTCTTTTGTTTTATATAGTTGTATGAGTCTTTTTTTTTCAGTACTTGGGATCAAACCCAGGATCTGGCATATATTGAACCAATTCTCTACAACTAAGCTAGTCACAGCCAGGACTTCCAATGACATTCTGAGAGTCCTGAACCAAGTGATGTCACATATACAGCTGTTGGGGTATACGACTTAGGGCTGAAAAGATCCACCCTCCTTCCTATCTATAGATAGTCAGAGTCCTAATTCTCATTAGTCTAAGCTTTCTTCCTAGTCTCCTTCCAAGAATGGACCATTCTATCCAGCTCTCACTTCCCCAATTAAATCAGGCTTCTGTGACCTCTATCCTTCTGAGACTATTTATTAGCTTATACTCTAGGGTCCTCAGTCTGAGAGCCCAGATATCCCTCCTGGCTTTATTTATCACTGGTTTGCATTTTTGTTCATTTTTTTGGTCCAAAAATACTTTGCTTGCTTGTTTCTAAACACACACATGTATATCAAATATATATAAACATATACATATATTATATATTTATACACATATATTCATATACACATATGATATTATATACATATATGTATATACATATCAAATGTATATATATGTACATTTTGGGGAGAATACATTCAATCTCTATTAGCCTGGCAGTCAAGATTTTTCACGGGCTGAAAACGTAAGTTTCTACCATAACAGGTTTCCATTTCATCCCATGTTGTTGTTTTCTATTCCTCTTAATACCTTCGTTTCTGCATACCCAACGCTCATTCATCAAGTCTATCACAAGTCTATCACTCCTTTTAGAAGCTACCCCGACTTTCCTGCACTGATACAATGACTCTGAGTTTTGAATTCTGATAATTCATTTTTGTTTATTATTTATTTATTTATTTGATATTTCTAATCATCAACATTTATTTAGTTAGTTTTTTTAGACAGTATGTAGTCTCACTATGTAGTCAAGGCAGGTCTTGAATTCATCATTTTCCTATCTTCGCCATCTTAGTAGCTGAGATTAAAGATGTGTACAACTGCTCAGAATCCTACCACCATTTCTTATGAAACTGGGCCAGTTACAAGAAAGTTCTAGAGGTATGAATATATAGGAGCATTGTGTAAGGTCTTATCATTATTGATTCAACATCTGTACTGCTTCTAGTCAGTTGATAAGTGTAATGTCTCAATGCCTTTACTTTGAAAACACCGAAAGAAACATGGTGCTGTGTACAATAAAAAATAGCTTGGTAACTTAGTCCCTGAATGCTGTTAGCCCTAATGTTGTTAATGGGAACAGAGAAGCATTAAATAAGGACTTGCAGGTGTTGTCTCATGGGGTAGGTAATTGCTTCACACGATAAAGCACTAACTTACCTTTTCATGAGTAATTACAATGCTGAATCACCAATAAAGCCTAGGAATATTGTAAATCTTTTAGGTTACTACCAGATGTGCAAGATTTGGAATAGTTCTTTTCAGATTCTTGCCCAAACTGCCTGCCATTTGTTTTATTGATTTCAATTAGGTTTTTTTCTTCAGTATAAGATGGGGAAAAAAAGTTGAGTGGCAATAAAATGCTATCCATAAAAATAAATCACTGCTCATTTCACATTTATAAATTAGTGTTTGGTCATAGAGCCTGATCTACAAGTGTTTCAGAATTACAATTTCTCTGTTACACCAAATATCTGAAATTTAGAATTGAAAAGACCCTGGGAAGCAAGTGCAAGGTTTTTCTCTAGAAAAACAAATAATTATAAAACAGAAAGCTTGAACAAGTCTTTCAAGAAGCATCTCCAAGGGAACCACTTAATAATGACTCTTCTTCATGAGGAAAACTATGAAAGATTGCCAGCCATGTTCTGCTTTTTCCAGTACTGGGAAGGCAAGGTGTTATTTTTTCATAGCTGAATGAAGGTGGGAAGCAGAGGATGGGGCTAGTGTAAGATTAAATGCCACAAAGCTTGCTGTTCCTCCTGGAATGTAGCTGGTTTCCCCCCTAAAAATTTCTCATGCTGCTCCAAGCCTTTGCTTAGTTTGTAAAGTTTTGAGAAAAACTAATCATTAATATTTTAAAAAGTTTTCATAGAAGAGAATATTGTCATAATACCTTAAATCAAGATCTTCCTTGATATCATCCCTTTTTTATTGTTGAATATTTATCTTAAAATGGAAAAAGTCATTCTTTTTATCAGTAAAAATGCTACTCATTTATATTTTTTGTTTGTTTTAATATCCTAGCATACTATAAAAATTTTATTTATAAAGCAAATTTGGTAATCCATTATATTCCTAGGCTAACATATTGAATTGGAATCTCCTTGTACAATTATTTAAGCATAATAAATCATTCTGATAAATTATATTATTCTTTTAGATATCCCTTACAGAGAAAGAAATAAAATTTAGAAGTTAAACTTAAAATATGAAAACACTTCCAGATTCAGAGATACAAAGGATTATAAATGTATGCAATGTTTTGTAGATGACAGATTATGTAGAAGTAAGAAAAAATGAAATTTCTTTCTAGAAGAATATAGTCTATATCATACTGAACTTGCAACACATAAACTATTCCAAGTAAAACTTGAGATAGACATGGCAATGAACCAAATCCTATTTCATCTTTCTTTGGTGTTGTTGTAAGTTTAGAATAAAGTGTTAGCTTGCCTTATGTTGGACATATTTATTACTATTTTAAAAGTTACCCTACAGCAATGCTAGTCTTGTTGTTGGTATGAATCTCAGGCTACTTCTAAGTCCTCTACATACTTCCTAAAGGGCACAGTGACAAAAGCTTACCTGAAATGGCCTGATTTTAAAAATTGATGGAAATGAATTTGAAATTTTAATCATTCTAAATCAAAATATTTATAACTTTCTCACAGAGTATTTGTGTAATCACTTGTGAACAGATATGAAGTGGGATATAGTTATGTTTCAGATTTTTTTTCTGTCAGAATATGTGTGTATGCATGCGTGTGTATGTTAAAAGAAACAACTTGCCTTATTTCACTTTTGAACATACTTTATTTCCAATTGACAGTGAAGAAGGAGTTGATCTAAAATTGATCAAATTAGTGGCATGAGGGAGCTATTCTGCCAGAATCCAGATTTTCACATTAAAAAAGGTAAAACTTAAAGCAAAATCTGATTTATTGTGTTTTATCAACATGTATTTTAAATTTAAACTCTACCACATTTTAATTTTTTCATATATTTTTTATTGTAATTAATAGAAGTGTTACATGATATTCGCCAGATAGATGGTGCATTAATTCCCATACATTGATACCCTTTTAATTTTTATCTTCAATTCACCATGTCCATTTATGAGTAGAATACATCTTGCTCAATGTCACCCCTCCATTCATCTCTCTCATCTCTACCAACTCCAGCCATCCTCTCAAGTTACCTGGTTCCATTTTCACGTGTGTACATTGAACATTATGACTATATTTATCTATCCTTTCTTTCTCCATTCATCTTTTCTGCTCCTTTTGACTTCTCCCCTTCTCAAAATCAAATGTGTTAACTTCCTGGCACTCATTTTGTTAAACTCAGACTTAGTTGTTTGAATAATACCAACGGAATCCTCCCCTGAGTATACCATACTTTAAACAATATGTTCCTATATACATGCACATGACCCTGCATGTTTTTTCATATATTTTTATTGTAATTAATAGAAGGGTTACATTATATTCACCAGATAGAAGGTGCATTACTTCACAAATATTGATATCCTTTCTCAGGTCTTGGTCCCCATTTCCCTCCCACACCCCTACCCCTCATCTTGTTTTCCCCCCTTTCCTATCCTATTTCAAATAACCAAATACGCACATATCCAATATATCAGATAACAAGGTAAAATACTGTAGCAATATGAGATAACCAAGGGACCACAAAAGAGATGAGAGATAACATCATACAGTAAGGACAACAATCACTCATTATATGGCTTTTGTTTCTATATCCTGGAGGTCCTTTCATTTAGTGTCATACTATATGGTCTTATGTATCTAGATTTTGCTCTATTGTAAATCTGTGCTAAGAGAGCCCAAGGTTTCTACTGATTATGACAAATGAGGGAAATCATTGAGCCTATGTTCCTTTGAGTCTGGCTTACTTCACTTAATATGATTTTTTCTAAGTCTTTCCATTTCCTTACAAATGGGGTGATGTCGTTCTTTCTGACAGCCACATAGAATTTTATTGTGTATAAATACCACATCTTGGGGGCCGGGAGTTTGGCCTAGTGGTAGAGTGCCTGCCTAGCATGCACGAAGACCCGGGTTCGATTCCTCGGTACCACATACATAGGAAAAAGCCGGAAATGGTGCTGAGGCTCAAGTGGTAGAGCTCTAGCCTTGAGAAATCCCAAGGACAGAGCTCAGTCCCTGAGCTCAAGCCCAGGACTGGCAAAAAACAAAAACAAAAACAAAAAAACAGCACATCTTGTTGATCCACTCATCAATTGAAGGGCATCTGGGCTAGTTCTATATCTTTGCTATGGTAAATAGTGCTGCAATGAACATTGTTGTGCTAGTAGATTCAGTATGTCCTTGTTTCTGGACGATTGGGTAAATGCCAAGTAGTGGAATTGCTGTGACCCTGCATATGTTTATGATTTAGATATAACTTCCACACATGAAAGAAAATATGTGCTCCTTGTCTCTCTGAGCCCAACTTACTTCACTCATAGCTTTTTGCAGGTCCACCCATTTCCAAAAAGCTGCCTTCTTACATGGAGACCTTGAATGCACATTATAGATAAAATGTACAGGATTCCTCTCCACAACATGATTTGTCTTTGCACAAAATGGTGACATAAATTCTGTTGGCAATGTCTACATTTCAGATAAAAACAGCTCTGAAGACAATCTGTGATTCCTATCTCCTCTGATTTCAGAAACAGTTTGAGTAGTCTTGAATTTTTATTCTAGTTGTTTTGCAAATAAGTGCTTTACTCCCTAGAAGAAACAGATAAAATTTTCTGAATATAATTTAAAAACTCCAAATAACTTGGCATGATGGTACATTCCTATAATCCCAGCACTTAGGAAGCTGAGATAGGAGAAATTATGCATTTGTGGCCAAATTCTGTCTCAGCAAATGAAACAAAACAAAATAACAACAACAACAAAAACCAAACTCCCAATGTATAAGATCTCCTGTGCACAAAAAGAAGCAACCAAACAATGAATTCATATTCACAGCCATATTTGTGCAGACACTTTAAGTAAAAGAAGCATTGCCATGGTTACACAAAAAGATTTGCACAAAGCAAGTCCATCACACAGAATGGTATGGGCTTATTGTGGGTGGTGCTGAAGGCAATTAGGAGGCTATATGTTGAGAGAATGTAAGAATATGACAACACACTCTGTCATGAATGGTGATGAGACTCTAACTCAGTAGATAAGCTATGATCTTAGCTCAATATTTAATGATTTGAAGTGTAATTGAGCTCCATACTCTCTACAAAGACTTTAAATTAGGATCATTGACATGAGATTTGTAATGGAAGAGTAGTAGAATTAATTCATACATACATATATGTTTTTCCCCGGATATATCACCAGCACTGGACCTTAAAGAATTATAGTATTTGTTACCTGGTATATTGTATGTACATTTATTTGATTATTTGAAATAGGGAAGGGAAGGGTGGAAAACAAGATGATTGGGGGGGTAGGGGAAGGAAACCGGAACAAAAACATGAGAAGGGGTATCAATTTGCGAGAAATAATGCACCTACTATCTGATGAATGTAACAGTAACCCCTCTATACATCACCCCGACAATTAAAAAAAAACAATTATGGTATTTTGATAAATACCTATGGAACACCTTCAAAGAAAAGGGACAGCATGAATAATGGCACAGAGGCAGGAATAAATAGAAAGTAGTAAGGAACCCACACTTCATAAGACAAAAATCACTCAAAGATCTCAGCCATCTGATAAGTAAATTCATAGACATTTCACTTCAATTAAAAACAAATTCCCCATGGGGGTAAAGAAATGGAGGGAGGTAGGGTGCGCAAATACAATCATAGTGTTCAGTATACACCATGTGGAAGAAGACCTATGTAACTTGTGGGAGAGGGAAACCAGGGGAAAGTAAAGGAAGGAGTAACATTGTCCCCCACAAAGTACTCAACACCTAACTTATTAAATAGTAATCCTCTGTCCAGCACCTTAACAAGAACAATAAAATTATATTAAAAATAAAATTCAGGCCTGAGCTGGGCACGGTGGTTCATGCCTGTAATCTTAGCTATTCAGGAGGCTGAGGATTGCAGTTCAAAGCCAGTCTAGGCACTAAAGAACTGAGAATCTTATCTCCAATTAATCGCTAGAAAACGGTAAGTCTGGCTGTGGCTCCAGGGGTAGGGTGGTAGCCTTGAGTTGAAGAGCTCAGTGACAATGCCTAGGCCCAGAGTTCAAACCCCATGATCCATTCAAAAAAAATTCAGGCCTGACACTAGTGGCTCATGCCTGGACTTCTAGCTACTCAGGAGGCTGAGATCTGAGGATTGCAGTTTGAAGCCAGCCATGGCAAGAAAATTTGTGTGTCTTACATATGGCTTATATCTCCAATAAATTACCACACCCCTACCCCAAAGCTGAAAGCAGAGCTGTGGTTCAAATGGTAGAGCACTAGCCTTGACCAAAAGAGCTCAGGAACAGTGCCCAGGCCTTGAGTTCAAGCCCCTGTATTGGCACATAAAAAAACCTCTCAAAACCCCAAATTAACAACAACAAAAAAATGGCAGGATTTAGCTTTGACACATTTGCACAGTACATGCAAGACCTTTACTTCAATCCATCACACTACAAGATAAATAAATACAAATTAAGAAAAACAGCCAGGCACAGGATGCCTCACACTAATAATCCTAGCTACTCAGGAGGCTGAGATCTGAGGATTGAAGTTTGAAGCCAGCCCAGGAAGGAAAGTCTGTGAGACTCTTATCTCCAATTAACCACCAGAAAACCAGATGTGGAGTGATGGCTCAAAGTGGCCTTTAGCCTGGAAAAAAAAAACAACCTAAAACAAAACAAAACAACAACAAAAAAACCCAACCAAACAAAATAACAAGAACAAAAAACCTCAGGGAAAGTGCCTAGACCCTGAGTTCAAACCCCATACCCCCAAAAAATTAAAATATAAAAATTAGGTAAAACTAAAAGCCAGGTATTGGGGACTTATGCCTGTAATCCTAGCTACTCAGGAGGCTAAGATCCAAAGTTTGTATTCTAAGCCATTCTGGGAAAGCAAGTCCATGAGACTCTCATCTATAACCACCAAAATGCCAGAAGTGTAGCCATAGCACAAGGGGTAGAGTGCTAGCCTTGAGCAAAAATGCTTAGGGGTAGGCATAGAGTTCAAGGCCCAGTACTGGCACAAAAATAAAATAAAATAAAAATAAAATAAGATAAAATACATTGCAAAGATCAGATTGTCATATTGTCAGCAAACCTTTTTTGTCAGAAAAATAGTCCAACAATTTGCTCAAATATATATATATACACACACACTCACACACACACACACACACACACACACACACACACACACACACAAAGCATTTTGAAAAATCTCATATATTTGAACAAAGGCATTCTTTAATCTTTATCTAACCCATCAAAGGAAGCAAAGATAATAAGAAGAAAATCATTATACTGGCCACTATTTGGCTGTATCAGATTGTTAGAAATCAGATTATTTTCTGAAGTTTCACTTTTTCCATTTCTTCTTTTAGTTTTTTCACTTTTTCGATCAGTCAAACAAACTTTTAATGAGTGCCTTATAGATACTATTCTCTATGGTAGAGCTATAGCAATAAACTAGACAAAACATTATTGTCCTTATTCAGTTTATATTGTAATGAGCAATTACTAGTTGTTTATATGACACAAGCAATGGAGATAAATTAAGTAGGGAAGAGATCTGTTAATGTGTATGAGAAGTGAAGGGAGAGTTGTAGCTTCAAAGAGATGAGTGACCTCATTGAGAAGATGACAAATCTTTTGTGACACAAACTTGAAGAAGTTATTTATTTCGATTTTGAAGAGAAGTATATTTTAGATAAAAGGAAGAGGCACAAAGGCTTGCAGGTAAAGTTTTGTTGTGGGTTCCAGAAATAGCAAATTCTGTAATGTAGGAAAAGCAAAAAAGAAAAAAAGGAGGGAGATGAAGTAAATGAGATAAGTCATGCGCATGTACACAGTGCTCATATATAGAAATAGCATTGTATGGTTTTGTATAACTTTGCACACAGTGATCTTTAGAAGCCTTTGTTCATTTTGTTTTTTTCCACAGTTCTATTTTCTAATGTAAATCTTCTTGTGTACTCTATTGTTGTAGTCATTTTCCATTTCTAACCTCTATTGCTACTTAGTTGTTAATGCTCTATAAGTAGAACTATGTGCTGTACAATTTTTTGTTATTGATGTTTTTCTCTTAGCATAATGCCTTTGTGTTGCCTAGTAGTGGTTCATTGTATGGACATACACAATTTGCTTATTAATCCCCTTGTTAAAGGACATTCAGAGATTTCCACATTGTTTGTCTATTTTTAATAATTGCTTTTATTCTTCAGGACAGCGGGTTTGGAGAGGTCTCAATGAATGACTGTTGACTTAAGTATTCAGCAATCCATGTTTGTTTGAGGAATACATGTGTACAATATTTTGTACAGCATTGTTTAAGCGACCTTGAATTGAAATTTGTGCATCTAATCCATCTATGTCTCTCCATACTGTTGCATATATGTGGCACATTCAAAATAAGCACAACTCTAAAGACAGGGTGGTTGTAAAGGCAAAAGCCAGAACGTAAGTTACTTCAGTGATTCCATTTTATGCGCTCACTTAGAGTTTTAATTTGTGTTTAAGCTTTAAAATAGTGAGACAAGGTGGAGCCTCAGTAGTGGAGCCTTTACCTAATATGTGTAATGCCTGGGTTCTATGCTTAGCATTACAAATACATATAATAATGGAACAATGAAAACTGCAAATGGATAATCAGTTTGAACGATACAAAAAGTTCATGCATGAGTCTACTGAATTTTAATGCTGTTTAACTCAGTCTTAGCTTTTTACTAATTTTAGATGAACCTGTGAACAAGTACACTAATCATTTATTATTATATCATTGTTACTAAAACTGATATTTTCATACAGAATTAAGATGTGAAAAAATTAGCTATTTGGCCAAATACTCATATTAACTTCTAGAGAAATCTTCATATCCTTGCATGTAAAAATGGTGTCCTTCCTGCTTCAGAGTTGTAGTAGAGGTTACTAAACTATGTCAAATTCAAAAACATTTTGAAGCCAACTTGGGCAAAAAGTTTGCAAAAATCCTATCTTACCCAATAAATTGGGCATAATGATATGTGCTTGTCATCCCAGCTACTCACAATCTATGGCATATTTGCAGAAGAGGTAATAAAACTGGTTTGCTCTGGTTAGTCATTACATGCATGAGGCATATAATTACTGAGAACAGATTTTTTTAAGAGGGAGTCAGCGAGATAATGCAATAGTTTTTGTTTTATCCTTCTTTCTTTCTGTAAAATTTGCGTAGTTTAAGGAAACTACCAGAGCAGTGCCTCTGGAATTTGGGCCTGTAGGATTTGTATTAAAATTGGACTTACTTAGACTTCCCAGAGAGCAAAGCAAGAAGAGAGGCTGCTGTTGAGGTGAGCTGTATTACTGTTGGTCAGCGGACGGCAACTAATGTAAGATATTTTGGGGGTGGGAAAATCTGATAAAATGGTCCATATCAAACTCAAAGTCCTTTTTATATAAGATAGGATTTATAACATTTCCTTCTGATATTCCGAAATGGAATGCATTAATAGTATAATGTACCTCCATGTAAAATTTTCTAAATAAATTTGAAAATATGATGTTATAACCATAATGTGAAAGAGAAAAATAAAAGCATTTGATGATAAATAATAAAATAATAACCATTTCAGGGCTGGGAGCATAGCCTAGTGGTAGAGTTCTCACCTAGTATGCATGAAGGTCTGGATTCAATTCCTCAGTACCACATACACAGAAAAAACTGGAAGTGGCGCTGTTGCTCAGGTGGCAGAACACTCACCTTGAGCAAAAGTGTCCAAGGACAGTGCTCAGGCCCTGAGTTCAAGCCCCAGGACTGGCAAAAAAAAATAGCCATTTCTCTCTCTATATATATGTGATTCGACATGACCACACTACACTAGATGATGTTATAAACCAAATGCTCCAAGTATTTATAGTATAATAAACAAGACTGAACTCAGGTAACAATATTCACCATAGCATATTCTATGTCTTTCCTGTCTATTTCACCATTTGAATTAAAGACTGTATTCTTGTATACACAGAACTTCCATGATTACAATAGCTACTTATGAAAAGTCTGGTACAAGTGTTTTGTGTTGATTATTTGTATACTACAAAGAATGTGTTTATTAGTGAAATAATTTTGTTAAATGATCAACAAATTTTGATAACATTCTGAGCAAAATGGTAAACAATTATCCTTTGACTTATCAGTGTTTGCAGTGTTGGAAAGTCTAGCATAAAATAC
Source organism: Megascapheus bottae (assembly GCF_031878675.1). Classification (NCBI taxonomy): domain Eukaryota; kingdom Metazoa; phylum Chordata; class Mammalia; order Rodentia; family Geomyidae; genus Megascapheus; species Megascapheus bottae. The sequence continues at coordinate 27,475,249 of NC_143547.1, forward strand.
TTTGTACTTATGTTTTTCATGTCCAATAAAAACACAGAAGAGGGGCCGGGAGTTGGCCTAGTGATAGAGTGCCTGCCTAGCATGCATGAAGACCCGGGTTCGATTCCTCGGTACCACATACATAGAAAAAAGCTGGAAGTGGTGCTGAGGCTCCAGTGGTAGAGCTCTAGCCTTGAAAAATCCCAAATACAGGGCTCAGGCCCTGAGCTCAAGCCCAGGACTGGCCAAAAAAAAAAAAAAAAAAACCAAAACAGAAGAACATTTCAAGGTCATAAAGTAACTGGTTCTGAAATAGAGGTCTTTTTAGCCTTTACCTAGCGAATCTTATTCAATTCTCTTTTCACCATTGTAATAGCAAAAGTAACCTAAAAATTTCCAAATGCCTTACTCCCCTCATTATGAAGTGTATCTCACTTTAGAGTTTACTGAATCGTCCTAAAGTCTACTGAATAAGCTATGGGATATGATTAGGATATTCCTTCATCTGGGGGAAGAAACTGATGAAAGAGTAGTAACAAAGATGTGAGTAGTTGTTCTGTTTATGGTGGGCAAAATCCACTCTGCCCTTCTGATCAGCAGCTGGCAGAGATTGTAGCCCTGAAGTAGCAGGCAATACCTGCTCAGTGTTGTAGCTCAGTGGCAGACAATGATAGCCAGTGTAGTCTTCTCAGGTCCTTGTTTCAGAAATTTGACAAATTTAAGACGATGGTGGGTAAGTGTGAAAACTTAATTTATAAGAGGAATATCTCAGTCCAAGACCGCTGCTGTTTGGGCTCTATATGTCCATCCTAGGTCTGAGTTGAGGAGCTTTTATACTTTGGCCTTTCTCTGATTGGATGTAGTTATTAGAAATAGGTATTTTAGGTGAATTTCTTTTTAGCTTTTTAAATCACCTTTATGTAGTTATACAAAGAAGTTGCCATTTAACAAAAACCAGTTTATTAACACAATGTATCTGGATCAATGTTCCTCCCACACCACTTTGTAATCTGTACTTTCTTTAAATCCTCTCCATAGAGATTCATTAGAAGGATATTGAAACTAGAGGAGGATGGATGGGGTAGAGGGACAGGGTGTTTTGAAACAGTCTCTTTTGCCTCTGACTTTGGATTTCTAGACTAACATATTTCCAGGGGTCTTGAAATTCGCACCCTTTCAGTAAGAAAGAACAAATTTTCTCTCTGTTTTGATATCATCTGGTTCCAGGAAGGCCTATTACATTAACAATGTTGATAACAAGCCTAGAACAATGCTCAGCAAACAATACAAAATCAGAGGAAGAAACAAATTCACCAAGCTTGAAGAAAAATAAGGTAAATAATAATAACAGTCAGATGTAGCTACTCATGCCTTAATTCTCGATACTTAGGAGAAATGTATAACTAGGAATACATGGTTTGAGATAAACTTGAACAAAAAGTTTGCAAACCCTACCTTGAGCAGTAACTTGGGCATAGTAGTGTATGTCTGTCAATCTAGCTTCTTGGGAAACGTAAATAGGCAGTTGTGAGGCTGGGGCTGACCCCAAGAATAACCCTACTAGAAAAATAACTGAAAAGGAAAACAAGGTACCAGTGGCTCAGGACTTTAATCCTAGCTACTCAGGAAGCTGAAATCTAAGGATCATGGTTTGAAGCCAGCCTAGGCTGAATAGTCCCTGTGAGACTCATCTCCAATTAACCACTCAAAACCTGGAAGAGAAGCTGTGACTCAAACTGGGAGAGCATTAGACTTGAGCAAAAGTGTTTATGGACAACACCCAGGCCCTGAATTCAAGCCCTACAATTGAAGAAAGAAAGAGGGAAATAAAGAAAGAAGGAAGGAAGAAAGGAAGGAGAGAGAGAGAGAGAGAGAGAGAGAGAGAGAGAGAGAGAGAGAGAGAGAGAGAGAGAGAGAGAAAGAAAGAAAGAAAGAAAGAAAGAAAGAAAGAAAGAAAGAAAGAAAGAAAGAAAGAGAAGAGAAGAATGGTTAGATGATTGGAGTGAAGTGAAATGAGAATATGAACCACAAACGAAAGTATAGAAGCAAGGCTGAAAAACAACTAGAGACTGTAAGGCCTTTCTAGGTCTATGAAGAGAGGTTCAGTTTCATTTGAAACACATTGAGAGCCAGTTTGACAAACTGATTTGTATTTATAAACAGCATAGTTAAAGTGATTTGAAGAGCATAGGTTGTATGGAAATAAGAATGGTTTCAGGGAGAATATTTAAGAGGCTATTTCATACTTCCAGGCAATGGCTGGGGCTACAATGGGAGCAGCAAAAATATCAAAACAGATATAGGTCAGTGTGATCATCCTTGCTGATGGAGATGGTTGGGGGATGGAAGTCATAATGCCTTTGATTAATTAGGATGTTAATGATGCTTCTGATTGGGATAAGAAGAACATTTGGGAGGAGAATTTGATGGGCTATTAAAAAGACAACCATTTCCCCTTTTTATCAAATCATGCCTTGTTAGAAGAAGACAAATGTGTTAAGTGCCAGCTTGAGAACTTCCCATTAGTAAATAGCCATCACAGCATCTTTACCAGCACTGTCACTGATTATTATCTTTGAGACTATACTATCTTGAATATAGCTTTCAGCAATTTCCATCTGAAATTCAAGTCTCGCTTTTGCCTCTTCTTTGTCCTTAAACCAGAAGTGAAACATAATTTCTTTATCTATCAAATTTTCATAAGGATATCTAACTCCACAAGATAGTATAAGAATTCATTACCAAATGATTATGCAGACCCTAGTCAATATTAAAGCTGCTATTTCAAGGACTGCTCTGGAAATGTAAAAGTGTTTCTTGCCATCTCTGGATTTGGTGTGAGAACAATGGTGAGGGTTCTTGTTCCATTGCTGGAAAGGGACTCGCATGAGCCTCTTCTTTTTCTCCACTTGCTAGGATCGAGATGGTATTAGCTCAGCTGTGTTGGGTCAAAGTTGAGTAAGGGCAAGAATGTGTCAATCACAGGAGATAGCCACAAAACAACCTGATAGTGAAGAGGCCCAAAGTGAGAGAAGTTGGAACTGATGTGTAGAACTTAAGTAAGGTGGCTGATTCCAAATAAGGAAACTGACTCACAGCCATGCCAGCACCTGTCCAGGTACTGCGGGCTGGGGGGGGGGGTTCTCATTTATTCTGCCTCTGGATGGGGGAGGGACTTCTCCACCCAGTGCTTTAAAGCCTAGTGGTGAAAAGAGGCTATTCATTAAATGCAGATGCCTAGCCTCAAGGTGAGCAGGGGGGGCTGTGCTTGTGAGAAAACAAAGCCTGACAAATGGAGATTTGGCGCCTGGCTCTCGTCCTCTGGTGGGAAAGGTAAAGCCCCCCTCCCCAAGGTGATGGGTGTTGCCTGTATCCCTGGAGACAAGGGTGGGCACTTGGCTGATAGGTTACTAGGTCTGTCAGTTTAGGACCTGGGACTGGGAGCTTCCTGTGACCCTGCCCCCTACCCTGAGTCTATTCTAGTCTGAACAAGCTTAGGCTCCAGGACACCATGTCATGTGTCTCCATGTTTGGTCTTGTGTACTGTCTCCTATTTGTTCACCAGTTCAGCCCTCCATATAGTAGCTGAATTGGCCTGTTGGTGTTGTATCTGTTGATTCTGTCATCTCTGGTCTGTTTTCCTAACTGTATTGAATGTGTTTTCTGGCTGCTGGACTTTGAAGCAGGAGTCCACTATACAGTCAGTGGCCTTTCAATAAAGACTCCAAGATTCTAACCTACAAAGAGTGGCTTCTGTATATTCTGTAAATACTCACCTTATTATAGAACTACAAGTCCCTTTGCTTATTAAACTATTTTAGTACTAGCTGCTAGTGAAGTAGAGACGTTGAGCCTAAGTAACTCCTTGCAGCAAACTCCTTGCACTCAGCAAGAGGCTCTGGTGCCTCTTTCTGGAGTGGAGGGAATTCTTCACCCAGTGCTGAAAAGCCTAGAGGCTATTCATGGAATGTAGATGCCTAGCTCTAAGTGAGCTAGAAGAACTCTGCTTCAGAGAAATGCAGATGCCATAGCCTGAGGAAAGATTTGCATATAGAGAATGCTCTGATTCTATATTGATTAACTCCCTAAATGGCTTGAATCACCAGCCTCTAAATATACCCTATGTGGAAGGTAAGGCCTATCTTCCCTAGATGGAAAAATTCTGCTGGTAACTAAGTATTTCCATTTAAGGTCTGGCATCTTGTCTTGCTGGGTGTGGGATGGATCACCCCCCCCCTTCCCAATCACGGGCATGCCTGAATCCCTGGAGACAGGGTGGGCATTTGACTGGTAGGTTACTAGACTTGTCAGTCCAGTGCCTAGGACTGGGAGTTTCCTGTGATTTTGCCCCCTGCCTTGACCCTATTTAAGTCTGGACCAGCTTAGGTGCCATTTCATCATGCCACATGTCTCCATGTTCCTGTCCTGTGACCTGTCTTTTGGCTGGTCTCCAGTCACACTTCAGTTCTCCATTGGAGCTGAATTGGTTTGTTGGTATTGTTTTTGTTCTTTCTTTCCTCTCTGGACTGTTTCCTAATTATACTAAATGTATTTTATGGCTGTTGGTCTTTGACATAGGAGTCCACCATGTAATCACTGGCCTTCTAATAAAGACTTCAAGATCAGATCCTTCAAAATGTGGCTTCTCTATTTTCTCACCTCACAACAGTAAGGAGGGCTGGCAGTGGAGAGATTAACGGGGAAAAGAAGATTTTTGTTAGGTGACCCTCAAGGGTACCAGAGTGGCAAGGTTTTCCTTCTCTATTCCTGCATCCTGTCCCTTCATTGGCCATTTCTTTCTGACCCTTGCCTGGTTCTCCCTGTGGTGGCATTGGATTAACCAAAAATAACCAAGGTAAAGCTATCTACTCATGTTCAATGATTGAAATTTTTCTTATGGACCATTTGGCCTATGAACCTCACCTTTCTCAAAGAGGAAATTGGAGCTTTGGGAATGCTTTGATAAATGGACTTTCTTTCAAAATGAAAGCAATGAGATTAAAAAATGGAGACTTCAGAGGGATTTTCAATCTATTCTTCACTTCTACTGAAAGACAGCTTGCTTGGGCTCAGAAAATAAGCAGCATCTGTTCTGAACTGTTACTCCTAAGTATTAGGTTTGGTTGGAGATGTGGCCATGTGGAAAGGGGGAGTAGGTTAATTGAACAAGTACATTTTCCGTTAATAATTGAGAACCAGGTCTTCAGTTTTATGGGAAATTAATTGGTCTGCTGAACTTGTGCAAGTTGCAGAAGGTTAAGACATGACTGCCAGTGGTCATTAAAGCAAGAGTGTTGACGTCAAGTTGACGATCACTAGTGTAGAGCCTTATAGTTTTGAAAATCAAATGAATCTTTCATTCATCCACAGGAGCATGTACATATTTGTTGAAATAGGTCTGTGGTTGGTCAATCTTGCTGCCTCTGGCTTCTCCTTAGAAGGGCCTTAGAATTGCTCACTGTATACACAGGCTCACTGTCAGGGAGTGGACCAAACACTTCATGTACATTATTTCATTAACTTCAGAACAACCCTGTGAAGATGTTCTATCTATAGACAAGAAAACTGATGCCCAGAGGTCTTATTTAAATGTCCCAGGGGACAGTACTAGTTGAGGCAGAATTAGTGTTGGCACTCAAGATTATCTGATTCCCAATTCCAAGATCAGAAACATCACAAATTCTCTAGTTCATTTCATATTAGAAACAGAACTATCTTTGTAACATGCATTTAGCACCATATTAGCTCACTCTCTTAAAGCCTTCAGTCATTCACCCTAGCGCTATACTTTTAAATTAAATTAAACCATTTGCCACAGAGTTGTACTCAGACATGATCTTGGTGGAACTTCAAGACATTGCTTGACTAATAGTTGCTTTTTCCCAGTTTAGTTCTACCAACATTACAACTTGTAGGATATTTTTCTTCTGCTCTCCAGTTTCTGCTTGGATCGTATTAGTGGACCGTCCATCTCTCTAACATCTTCTTCTAAGGCTCGAACTCAAACCTGATGTTTTTGTGCCTGTTCTGAGACTTCAACTTAGGGCCTGGGTGTTGTCCCTAAGCTTTTATGCTAAAGGGTATTGCTCTACCACTTGAACCACAGTTCCACTTCCAGTATTTTTAGTGTTTAATTGGAATTGAGTCTCACGGACTTTCCTGCTCAAGCTGATTTTGAACTGCATTCCTCAGAACTCAGCAGGCATGAGCCACCAATGTCTTGTGCAAGTATTTGATAGTTCTAAGTTTCTTGTTATTACTTTACTATACACTTACTCAGATATTTGTTCAATGTAGTCAGAACAGAAAGAAAAAATAAACAAGTCAAGAATATTTGTGTAAAGAATACAGAATATTTTGGTTTTTCTTTGAAGAAAAATTAACTTTTATGACGGTTATAACATATATACATTAAGTAGAAACGATCTCATAACTGAGTATACCTTGTTTCAAATACAAAGTTCATGTGGTAATACAAATTTCCTTTGACATAAGGTCTGGGCATGAAAGAAAAAAACAACCAATAAGACAAACATAACAGGAAGGGAGTTCAAGGCTTAACAAGTCCAGCAGTGCTCAATAGAAGCAGACGGTGTGCAGGAAAGCTTTGCCAGTCTTTTCCTCAAACACCAGCAGCAGCTCCTCAATCTCATTGTCCAAGTCTTCACTCTCCTGCAAACACTGGCAGAGATCACAGAGGAGGAATGACCCGATGGTGGCATCTTCGTAGTTGTCCTGGATATCAACGTTGATCACATGGACAAGCTGGCAGGTCTCCTGCTCTCTGGAATTCAAATCTTCCACCACCAGGTCATAGACTCGCTCTTCGCATGTAAGTATCAGGTCAAACATATCCTTACAATTCTGAAACCGTTCAGGTCCAGGCTTGATTCTCTTATTTCGATTCAGCATATGTAAAATTCCATTATGGGTATAGAAAGCTTTATCTTTTTTAAGAAGATCCTCATACATCTGGCCGTAAGTGGTTTGGAAATCATATACGGTCGGCTTGTGAGGTTTTCGGCCCGGAAGCTTCACGTAAGATCCTGTTCCAAAGGACCGAACACTAATACCTCGTCTTTTCAGGAAATTGTGAGCCTCCATGCTTCGATTCTGATTACTCAAACACACCACAGCTACACGCAGCGGCAAAGACGGCATGCTCTCACAGAATGTGCACCGGATATGACTTCCTGCACCTCTACCCGGAAATTGGCGGGAAAGGTCCGGCAACCTGTGGAAAACTGGAAGTAAAGGGGCGGGCGGCAGCCAGGCGCGCATGCGCAGCAATCATACATGGAATGCAACACTGACAAATCATGTGACTCATGGTTACTGGATCACGTGATAAGAGATGCCTCACTTTCAGAGTGTGGGGATGCAACTTGATTCCAAAACAGAGAAGTGCAGCAGCCAACAGCTAATAATGCCACAGCTGTCCTGAGCCTGTAGTGAGGTTACTGAAAGCACACTGGGATACCAGTGTTCCATGTCACAACTTTAAACAAAACCTCGAGTCTTCAATGTTGTGTATTCTTCTGTCTTACCTTCTCTCCGTATTTCAGTCTTGATATTTTCTGACTACAGTAAAGGCCATTATTTTAGTTTTTGGACACTCTCAACCGGTATCCCATCTACTGTTAAACTTACAAGTTTTTCCTTCTTCCTTTCCTCCCTCCTTCCCCCTCTTCCACCTCATTCTTCCTTGCTCTCTTTCTTTCTCTCCCCCCACTCTACGTCCTTTATTTCCTACCCCCTATGCTCCACTTTTTTTTTGCCAATACTGGGGTTTGAACTCAAGACTTCACACCTTTGCTACCACTTAGGCCACATTTTCAGCCCTCCGATGGCTTAATTTTATTTTGCAATGCAAGAAGTTCCATTCTTAATGGTTTTATCTTGTTTGCAGGAAATGGCATTGTTTTAAAGTGTGGTAACTCAAGTATCTGGAGTCTTTGTCGATCACAGTCTGTGATTTATTCTGAGTTTTAATTATGTGTTATCGTTATTGGATCTTGACTGTTTCTTACTGTGTGTTCAATGTTGTAACTGTAAAATTGTTGATGAAAATTTTCCCCCACCCTTATTTTTTGTGCCAGTCCTAGGGCTTGAACTCAGGACCTTGGTGCTGTCTCTGACCTTTTTGCTCAAGGTTAATGCTCTTCCACTTGAACCACAGCTCCATTTCCAGCTTTTTTGTGTTCAATTGAAGATAAAAGAGTCTCACAGCCTTTCCTACACAAGATGGCTTTGAGCCATGATCCTCAGATCTCAGCCTCCTTAGTAGCTAGAATAATTGATAGGAAACACCTGTGCCCTGCATGTTTAAGTATTTTTAGGTCTAAATTAATGTTATCCTCCTCCAGAGTAGATAGATATATGCTTGATTCCATTAAATACTTGCTGGCAAGAGCCATCAGGGAGCATAAGTCAATCCAAAATCCAGTGACTGAGAAGATTCCATTCTGAGTTAGTGTCTCAGTGACCGTCCCTGTCCCTTCTTTCACTAGAGTTCATATTTTCAGAATCCCATCCCTGGAAATAACTAGCTCCTGTCTTTCCTATGTCACAGCTTCAACAACCTTAAGAATCCAACATTTGCCTACTAGTCATGTGAAGCTGTTAAAAATGCTTTGCAACATGTCAACTAGTCTCTTCCATTGAAATGAAAACATTTCTAGAATTAACAAGATTCAAATGATGGTCTTATTTTCTAGTACTCCTGCCCTCACCTCATACTGGCCTCTTAGCTTTTCACCACAAAGTTAGTTTCCTCATGCCTTTATGAACATGGTGTTTATTTTGTTCAGTTCTGACAGTTATCATTAAGGGTTTACCTGCTTGCACAATGGAATCCTAACATTCCATGAGCTTCAGCTTTGCATTCACAGAATTTCAAAGATGTCTGTCACTCTCTAAAAATTAATAGTGCAAAGGAGAAAATTTGGACATTTATACTGATAAAGTCATGTTAAATGATATACATATATCAGTTACATATAAAGATAGTGCCTATGGTGTATTACTATTTTGACCAACTTCCATCTGGCTAATAGATTAGTAGTCTTTTTCCTAATCTTAGCTTACAGTTTTGGTTAGTGAAATAGCATTTTGCAGTGTGAGTTATTGGTAACCAATTGCCCACAATATTTAAATTTTAGAGTCAACTTTAGGAAAGGTAAAAAAGGTGGAGTAGGTATAGAGTAAGTCATGATTTTGTCAATAGGTTCACATAATTTTCTGCAGGTTGTTCACAGTAGATTGTTCTGCTTCAAGGAATTCCTAGGCTATAAGGATATTTATTTGATGTGGAAGAAGTATGACAATGGATTTTCATCAAAAATTGCATTAACACTTGGAAATGCAGAATGCGAAATAAGGCTGTTAGTGGAGATACAGAGAGGTCACTAAATTGAGAGATCTGTATTAAAACTGACTTGGTCTCTTGATACACACTAGTTGTTTAATATAAGTGATTTTCAAGAACATAAATTCTAAAAGTGCATTTGTGCCAGTCCTAGATCTTAAACTTGGGGCCTGGGTACTGAAGTTTTTTGCTCAAGGCTGGTGATCTACCATTTGAGCCATGGTTTTAATTTTACTACCAGCTTTTTGGTTGTGAATTAGAGGTAATCATCTCACAGATTTTCCTGTCCAGACTAGTTTTAAACTGTAATCCTTAGATCTCAACATCCTGAGTAGCTAGGATTACAGGTATGAGCCACTCATGCCTAGTTACATTTGCATTTTTTAAATTCAGTTTTCTGTGGCTAGTATTATTTAACAAAGCATCAATGCATGTGATGCCTGTTGACTCCCCCCCACCCCCACCATGGTAATGAGGATTGAATTCAGGGGCATTGCAATTAACTTTGTTCACAACTGGTGTGATACCTTTTGAGATAAACTTCCATCCCAGTTTTTGTGTAGTGAACTGGAGATGGAATTTCTTCAATTTGTCTGCCTGGGCTGTCTTTGAACCTTGATCTTTCAGGTTCCCATCTCTTGAATAGCTGGGATTGCAGGAGTAAACAACCAACATCCAGCAAGATGACTACTCTTGTGTATTCCACAGATTTCTCTCCTTTTCTTCTTGTAATCTAACTCAAAACTTGAAACATTATTCCCATTTCATAAACACATAATGAGTTACCTCTCTCTTTCTGAGTGTGGCAATTCTGAAGTTTGAGTTCATGGCCTCACATTGGCTGGAGTTTTGCTTGCACAGATGGCACTCTACCACTTGAGCTATACATGTAGTCTGGCTTTTTGCTGGTTATTTTGGAGATGGAGACTGTTAGACTTTTTTTTGGCCTGGGCTAGCTTCACACTATCTCCTAAGTAACTAGGGTTACAAATATGAGCCAGTGGCATCCAGTTTCTTTTCTTTTTACCTGAACCTATTCACATCCCTTTTGAGTCTCCTTAAACCCTTTCTGCAATTAGAACACTTCCTAATCTTAACTGATTTGTCAGTATTTAGACATAACGAATTTATTTTCATATTAGAAACTGCACACACACACACACATACACACACACACACACACACACGATTCCTTTAGTTAATATCCTATCTTTATCTTTTCCCTTTCATTTTTAGTGAAAAATGTAGAAAGGTTGTTCTACATTTACTGTTCCTCTTGGTTTATTCCATCCTATACTTAATCTAAGCAAAAGGGTTCAGAGTCTCAAGACTGTGGAAATGGCTCTCTTTGAGTTCAGTGATTCTCTTCTCAGTAATTCTTCCCAGGTAGTCTCTTATGTGACAACTTTTAAAGCATTAGTGTTGTAATCAACAAAGTTTCTTCAAACTCTTGCTTCTCCTTATTCTGCAAGAATACTTTCTCTTGTGTTTCCTCCTACTTTTCTGATTTCTCCATCCTCAGTGTCCCTCTCTGACTCTGTCTTGTGCATGTGGGTGTTCCCTGGGATTTGTTCTTGTTCCTTTTTGCTTATCATTTATACCCTCTTGAGCAATCTAACCAACTGCACATGTCATCACCATCTGTGTAGTTCTTCTCAAGCATTTAGAATCTAATGGGATAATGACACAGTAGAACCAATAATTTTTTAATTAAAATATTCATTTAAGAATCTGGACCCCCAAAACAGAATGACATAAGTGTAAAAAGGGGACTTTTTGGGGAGAGGATCCAGCAAAAAGAGAGGGTGGGTAACAGGACAGCATGATTAGGTGAGATTATCGAAGTATTTTTTATACTTTATAAGAGGGAAAGGAGGAATAAGAAAGGGTAACAGAGTGGGTGAATTTATTATATTATACACATATATGAAAATATCACAATGAAACACCTTTTTAAAATTAATTCATGCTAACAAACCACAAAAAGAGTAATGTCTACTTGACATTCACTTTACAAATAGAAAAATAATGCATAATTATTCCTAATGAATTAGTGCTGACATTTTCCATAACAGAAAGTGATGGGAATTATTTGTCATCTTTTATCGGAGTGCATTAGGCTCAGTGATGAGTAGCTTGAGTTTTATGTCAATTTCCATATATATCTGCTTTCCTCTCCCTTCCTTATATGAATTTAGAAGATCCTAACTCATAATTTTGAGCTGTTGGAATTAAATCAAGTATTTGCTGCATTTCATGAGGTTGTTTTTATATGTTATTTAAGCATAGAACTAGAAATTATGAAGAGAATTCTAATGAAAAATTAATGTGTTTTTAGATGCTAGCTGAATAATACCTTGCAGAGAAAAGTAGAGGGATATATTATTAATCTAATCTTGCTTAAATTCCTTTCTGAAAAGAATTCATCATATTTTGATGCAGTACTTGGGGAAAATTTTTAAAATATCCTCCAAATTACATCAATATCGTGTGTGTGTGTGTGTGTGTGTGTGTGTGTGTGTGTGTGTGTACACCTGTCTTGGAACTTAAACTGAAAATTTGGTATCCTAACCTCTGATGTCACCTTCTTCTGCATGCCTATCATTAGAAGTGAATCAATCTAGTTGGGAATGTATCTTAATGGTGGAACATTTGCTTAGTGAGAATAAGACCTGGTTTTAATGCTAAAAAAGAAAAGAGAAAACATGCCACACACATTGTGCTAATAATGTTTAAGAAGATTCTGTATGTTCCATATGTAATTGTGTATAGGAGAGAGATACTAATCATAGTGTTCAAAACTATATAACAAAATCTTGAGATCCAAGGAACTGTGATGACATAGATTCAGGTGCCAGAATTGATATGAAGAATCTGTGGTCTCAAAAAAGTGAAATATAAGCTGTTTACACATACCAGTCAGTTTCATGTGTGGACATTCAAGCTACCCACATGTGTATGTAGCATAATTCTTATGATCATTTCCTTCTCCTTTTCTCCTTCTCCCTGTACTTTTTATGACTGTATTATGTAATCTGAAATTCTCTGTATCTAGTGCATTTGACACTTGTTAAACATGAGAGCAAAGTACTTTGGGAAATGAGAGTGATATTTGAAAGGGGCTCCTTTTCATCATTGCATATAGAAGAAACACCCCTATCTTTCTGTTTTGTAGCAAGTGCCTAGAGAAGATGTGGATTTTAGTTGGTATGAATTTCTGGAATAGCCAAGAGAAGAGTGTTTAATCTTTTCCTGGTTTAACTGGCCTGAACAAAAACAGGTCAGTTTTCTCTTTCACCTTCTCAGTGTTCTCTTTCTGTTTTCCTGTTGCAGGTTTAAAGCATGGTTCTCAGTGTTCTTTGACAGTACTAAAAGGCAAATGGATGTCCTTTCTCCTTGAATCTGTAAATATGATGAAAATAATGGTTACTAATTTTTGAGCCTACAAGAAATTGGCAGCTCTACTTCATATCCTTTGCAATGACCACTGTAAGAACTGAGCCATTACATGGACAAGCCAACAAAGAGAGGCTGCCCACCCCCAACTTGCCAATCATGTGAATGAGCCCTGTTGGAAGTAAATGTACCAGCTCAGGCCAAGCCATCCCAATTGGCACCACATGGAGCAAAGACAAAGTCCCCACTGTGCCCTACCCAAAGTTCAGACTCATAAACTATTGTTGCCTTTTAAGACATTTAGTCTCTTAGTAGTTTGGTAAGGAGCAAGATGAAACCACAGCATCCTCCTTCTTTCAAACTGCCTCTCTCCTTCCTTCTCCTTCAAAATTTTCCTTGTTTTCCCCCAAATCTACCACATAACCAACATGTATTTTCTACATTTTGGAAACATATCTTGTTTAATATTTTGTTTTTTTATAAGCCTTAACAACAGTCCCTGACCATGGGGCTCCCGTCTTGTTAATTTCTGGGGTTGAGGTCCTAGGAAATGCACAAGAAGTTTTGTTTATTTTTTTTACTAGACTGAATTTGTTTCAGTTATATTTTGGTTTTGTTTTCTGTTCGTGTGTGTGTGTGTGTGTGTGTGTGTGTGTGTGTGTGTGTGTGTGTGTGTGGTGTGTGTATGCCAGCCCTGGCACTTGAACTCAGGGCCTGGGCCCTGTCTCTGAGCTTCTTTTGCACAAGGGTACTGCTCTACCACTTGAGCCAGAGCCCCTCTTTTTTGTAGTCAATTGAGATAAGAGTCTCATGGAATTTTCCTCCTGGGCTGGCTTTGAACCATGATCCTCAGATCTCAGTTCACTGAGTAGCTAGGATTATAGAATGAGTCGTGCCTAGTTGTTTGCTTATTGCAAGTCCTGGGCTTGATTGGGTTTTCTCAAGGCTAGAGCTCTACCACTTGAGTCACAGCACCACTTCTGGCTTTTTTGTATGCATGTGGTACCGAGGAATTGAACTTGGGTCTTCGTGCATGCTAGGCAAGCATTTTACCACTAGGCAAAACTCCCTGCCCTATTTCATTTTTTAATAAGAGGTGTTTGGATTACTCTGAAGACTGACTTGAATCAGTTCCATTAGAGTGGAACCCTGGAGATTTTAGAAGGTTCATGAGTAAATTTTACACATTTCAAAAGTTTTTCATAGTGATTATTTAATAATAATAAGAGTTATCATGAGATTGAAATTAGAAGAGAATGTAAAGAGTATAAAGCACTTAGCATGTCACCTGGCCTGTAAAAATAAGTCAAATGTCAGATATTTTCATCATCATGAAGATTATCATTGCTAGTTTGTGTGTGTGCACGTGTGCGCGTGTGTGCGCGCGAGCACGCATGCATGGGCACGCTCAGGCACTATCCTTTAGTTTTATTTCTTTCTTTTTTTTTTGCTCAGGACTAGTCCTATACCACTTGAGCCAGTTATACTTATAGCATTGTTTGGTGAACTATTAGCTTCAGATCTCAGCATCCTGAGTATTAGGATTGATAACAGGCCTGACTGAGCCACTGGTATCTTGGTATAATCACTGTTTTAAAAGATTATCATTAAGATTTGCAAAATTCATACATTCATGCATTTGTTTTCTGGTTCACTCCATAAAGGAAGTAACAATTATTGTCTATATTTTAGTATATTCTTTGTCTTAAGTCTCAATTAGAGGACATCAGCTTTCTCAAAAAGACCAAAGTAAATTTAGACAGAGCATTCTTCTGAGAGTCTTCTTACCTGGTTAGGTCCACCATGTATGTAAAAGAGACAAAATATAAAGATTCATCAAGCTAATCTGGCAATCACTGAAATGGATGTTTTGATATAGGCGTACATTATGAAATGATTAAACCAAGTTCAAGAATGAATGTATGAATCTCCATACTTATCATTTTCACTCATCCTCATTAAGAGGGATTTAACAGAGAAAAAGAGAAACCAGAAAACAAGATAGAAGTTAAAACACTCCCCTATAAGCCTTATAGTCTGAAGACCTTTTCCTTTGTAGGTTATTTGTTTGTTTTTTTTTTATAATGGGCAGAACTGAACGCAGGACCTCTCTCATGTTAAGACAGATACACTTAGCTACCATCCTATCCTCAAAGTGCTTTTCTCTCTCTCTTTTTTAATGTTTCAGTATTGGAAATTGAACTCAGGATTTTGTGCTATACCAGCTATGCCTTTCATTGGAGCTGCTCCAGATCAAGAATACATTCATCCTGGTTCAGTCTCCTTTGTGTATCATTTGGGAATCTCCTTCCACTACTACATTATTTAAGAAAGCCCAAAGCTGAATTCAGAACAATATACAACATACCTGCCTTTCCAATTTGTACCATCTTTGATCCATGTATACATGTACAGATCTTCCTTGAATGTCTTGGGATGTGGGCAAGAGAAGGGGAGGATTTGGGTTAGAATATAGGACTCTCCCAATAGTCCTTTTCAGAGCAGATGTCCTGCAAGGAGCTCTACATAGACTTATATGGCTAAAAATGATTCTAAAAATTGTCTTTTACAGCTTAGATACCCAAATGAAAATAATCAAATAAAAATTCAGACAAGGGAACTATATTTCCTTGTCTCCTGAGGTTTTCCCTAGTGGAGTAGGTTATTAGCACAATGAAGAAATATGCATCTGTTTGCTTTGTTGGTGCCAAAACAACCAACCCCAAACTTAGTCCCTTAAGACAAGCAATTATTGTACTCTTCATTTTGTAAATTGGTGGGTCAGTTCTGTTCTGAAAAGACTCTGCTAGAGGCTGGATACTCTAGTAGAACCCACACATGCATTTGGAGTTGGCCAGGATTTAGTTAAGACTTCCATTTCTGCTTTTAGTCAGGCAGTTGTTATCAATGGGCTATTGTGGTTTAGTTGTCTTCCATCTTTTCAGCTAGTCTTCCTTTTCTTGTTGTTGCTCCTCCTCCTTATCCTCTATTCTTCTCCTTCTCTTTCTCCTTTTTCTCCTCCTAGGTGAGGACTTTATATGTAGTCCAGGCTGGCCTTGAAGTTGCTGTGTAGCCCAAGTTGGCCTCAAACTTTCCTCCTGCTTATGTCTCCTGAGTGCTGGGAAGATAAACAGGTGTGTGCTACCATGTCTGGACTTCAGGTTACCTTTCTTAACTTTTCAGATTGAGTATGATCTTTCTAGCTACTCCTTTTTTTTCTTGATAGTCTTTTCACCCTGGACTACATATAAAGTGATGAGTCACAGACCAAAAATTCCAGCAACCAGTCTAAGTTATTATGTATTGCATCAACCCAATAATTCCCTTCCTTCTGTTTCATAGGAGGAGTATTGGTAATAAGGACTTTATACTTTAGGCTATAGATCATCAGAATACTAGGAGCCACATCTGGTATTTCTGGGAGGATATTAATAATATGGGGAGATCTTGGACTAGAGAGAGGGGGAAAACAATAAATTTGGGTTTTTTTCTCTTCCTTCTGGAGACAGCTGGTAAGTTATAGGTACTTGTCTCCTGTCTGACACCAACATTAGCTTATTAATTATGGGTATGTCAAGAGCATGGATGCTAAGTAGTTAAAACAACTGCCTGTATTTATCCTAGGTTTGCCCTAAAATCAATTTTATATCCTTCCCCAGCTCTGCTCTGTATCCTAAGGGCTGATTTCTATGGGCTCCATTCCCCAGGCTCCCAAGTTATCTGATATGCAACTGGACTTGGCATTGGTTGGAGATTACAGGGTTGGAAGGAGAAGCAGTCTAGGGTGCTTTCACACTTTTACTATGATGTGGGCAGATTTTCCAAGCTGTGGCTACATCTGTGGCTTCAGCTCTTGCCAGAAAACCTACTATATTAGTTCCAGCTTCCTTGGGGGCAACATTGGCTTCAGTAATGTGGCTGATGCTCTCATCTCTCCAGCTGAGGGCTGGCAGGAGCATCTTATTGTTGCCAATATCTGGGACCCTTCACTGGGTTCTGTTTGGCTCCTGCTCCTGCGCAATCAACTCTACATTAAATCTCATAAGCGCTAGAATGAAATTGCTCTTCTTTAATATGTCCCATGACTGTTTCCTCCTGTCCACCTCTTCTAACTACTGCCTTTCATTTGCCCTTCTAGGTATGCTTCAAATTCTACTTATCGTCCTTGTCTTTGATTAGTATTTGTAGGCTCAGTCTCTTTTAGCTTTCTTCCATACATCAAAGAAGAACTTTCAGGAACGTGGGTCCATCAACAATCTTGACTTAAACACTAAACAATTTAACATCATGATCTAGTAAAGTCTTTCTTTGTGTAAAAGGTGCCTCTAGAAACTAAGATGCCAGGAAATGACACTTGTACTGAATGGTACCGGATGGTATAAGTGACACTGGAAATCCAAAAGCCTCTTTTGGCCATCTTTACTGAAAGGCAGTATTACTGGAATCTATTTATCTCCTTGGCCTCTGTACCTCCTTCTTCAGAAACAATGCTACACTGATGCTCAAACCAAAGAGTACCACATTTGGATATTTATCATGGATGTTTCTGAAAAATTATGATTACAAAAATGAGAATAAATATCATACACAATTCCTCAATTCCAAAACAATCATTGATAACAAATCACTAAATAACTTTCCAGTGTTTTTCTGTGTATTTAAAAATAAAATTGAGAGCTTACTATCAATATTACTTTTTTGTTACTGGCAAAAAAATCTCAGTGGTTTGCTTTTGCTAGATTTGAATCTCAGTCTTCAGATCTCACCCTTCTGAGTAATTAGAATTTCAAGTGTGAGCCACCTGTGCCTGGCTTTGTAATCATTTTTTTTCAAATACTTTTTCTGTATCAGTAGATGTGCTCATACAGATTTTCTTCTTTATCTTTCTAGTATGGTGGATGACATTAAATAATTTGATGTATGAATGTTGAATTTATCTTGTATATTTGAAGTAAACCTCATTTGATTGTGCTGAAATTCTTCATTATATATTGCTGAATTCTATTTGCTAAGATTGTGTTGTAGTCCTACTTTGGATTTTGGTAACAGTGTAAAAATAGCTACTTGAAATGGATTAATTGTCCATGTGTGTGTGTGTGCATTGTTCCTGAGCTCTTTTGCTCAAGGATAGTATTCTCCACTTGAGCCACAGCTTCACTTCTAATTTTCTGTGGTTAATTGGAGGCTCTTTCTGTCAGGGTTAGCTTGGAACTATGATCCTCAGATCTCAACCTTCTAAGTAGCTAGGATTACAGGTATGAGCCCCCAGTGCCTCACTGATCTTTTAGTCCTCATCATCTATTATTATTTTCTCAAAGAGGTTGTATAGGATTAACATGATTTTTTAGAAGTTTGGAGGGACTCACCAGTGAAAGCAGCAGGCCTGTATCTTTCTTCTGGGGAAATTTTCGAACTATAGATTTAATTCCCTAAATATCTGTAGAGCTATTTGAATCATCTATCGCATATTGGCTTATATGTGATAGTTTTTGTTTATGAGTACTTGATCTGTTCCACATAATTTGGAGACTTTGGGCCAGCAATGTTATCCATGCTCTTTTTGTGTTATCCTTTTGATGTTTATAGGATCTACAGTTACATTCCTTGGTTTGTTTCTGATATTACTATTCAGCAGCTTCCCTCTCTTTTTCCTTTGTGACTTCTTGATAGATTTTTGTCAATTTTAGTGATGTTTTTAAAAAATCTACTCTTTTTTTGTTGATTTTTTCACTATTATTTAGTTTTCAATTTAATTGATTTCTGTATTTTATTCTTTCCTTCATTCTGCTTGCTTTGAAATTATTTTCCTATCCTTTGTCTAGGCTCTTCAAATGTGACCTTAGATTATGCATTTCACACATTATTTCCTAATGTTAGAATTTAAGTCCTTAAATTTTCCTCTGCATACAGCATTACCTGTGTCTCACAAATGTTGGCATACATTTTTAAAATCAGTTAACCATAATTTCTCCCAAGACTTACTTTTTTTTGGTTTGTCCTGGGCTTGAACTCAGGGACTTGGCACTGTCCATGGGCTTGCTTAAGGCTAGTGCTCTATTACTTGAGCCATAGCACTACTTCTGACTTTTTCTGTATATGTGGTACCAAGGAATTAAACCCAGGATTTCGTGTATGCTTGGCAAGCACTCTACCACTAGGCTACGCTCCTGGTCCCAAGACTTACTTTTTGAACCATGGATTCTTTAGAAGTTGTTTAATTTCTGAGTATTTAAAGTTTTCCCTCTTATGGTTTTTTAGATTAATCTCAAGGGATATAGGCATGATTTAAATGTTAGAGCATCTGCCTATGTTAATGATTCTATCGTGGTTAGAGAATATGCTGTGTATGATTTCAATCCTTTTTATTTTTTAATTTTTGTGCCAGTACTGAGGCTTGCTCTCAGAGACTTAAAACACTCTTGCTTGATTTTCTTGCTCACAGTGACCTAGTGCTCTACCACTTGAGCCACAATTCCACCCATGCTTTTTCCTGGTTAATTGGAGATGGAGTCTTACAGACTGCCTGGGCTGGCTTCAAATCAAAATCCTATTTCCTAAGGAGTATATTCTATTCACATTTCAGAATGTCTGTGCTAACCAACTATTGGTAGCTCATGCCTATAATCCTAGCTACTCAGGAGACTGAAACATAGAGGATTGAGGCTGAAGGCCCACTCAGGTAGAAAAGTCCATGAGACTGTTTTCAAAACAGCCAGCGAAAAGCCAGACTGAATGCATGACTTAAGTGTTTGAGGGCAAGCTATGAGCAAGCAAGCTAAGTAAAATGAGGCACTGAGTTCAAGATCATACACATATATATGCTTCTGTTGTTGGAGGGAATGTCCTATAAATGTCCACTAGATTCTGTTGGCTGACAATGTTATTGGGGCCTTCTATATCTTTTCTGGTTTTCTGTGTGATTGTTCTATCAGTTATAGAGATTGTGGGGTTGATATTTCTATCTACAAGTTTATACTTGCCTATTCCTTTCAACTCTATTACTTTTTGCTTCACATACGGTGAAGTTCTATTGTTTAGTGTGCACATTTAGACTTATGTCTTCCTGCTGGATTGCTCTTGGATCATTATGTAATGTCACTGTCTTTAGTCATTTTATTAGACTTGAAGTCATTTTTTCAGCGATTCACATAGCCACATTGGCTTTCTTTTTACATTAATGCCTGCATAAAGTTTATCATTTTTACCTTCAACCTACCTATTAATTTGACATGGTTTCTTGAAAACAGAATATAATTGGTCTATTTCTTTTTTTATCTTGTCATCATATCTGTATGTTTTAGTATATTTCTATAATTTGTATTTAAGATAATTTTTAATAAAGAATTTATTAACATTGATTTGTACATCATATTTCAAATGACGTATTTAACGAACAAGTATTTAAGAAGGGAATCTCTATATGCGATCAATGGCACTTAGATTTTAGAACATAATTAAAATTAGGCTGAGGGTTTGTATGTCATAGATACATATTAATCTATGTAATAAAACATTATGTCTATAGAGTCATAGATTTTTATGTCTATTTAGTTGTGTTTATATTTCCAAGACCATGTCCATAGCATTGGGTACTCAAATATTGAGTCCTCACTCTTGTACTGTTTGGATCTAATAGCCACATATTACGGATACCACGCGCCTTTTGTTCCTTTGGTCTTGACTTGTCTCACTCAGCATGATTCGCTCTAGATTCATCCACTTCCCTGCAAATGCCATTATTTTATCTTCTCTGTTGGCTATGTAGAATTCCATTGTATATATATCACATTTTCTGTATCCATTCATCTGCAGTAGGACATCTGGCTATTGTGAATAGTGCAGAGATAGACATAGCTGAGCAGGTGTCCTTAGTATTGGAGATAATTTTATATGTTGCCATCTACTACTTGTTTCCACTGGGGCTTACTTATGTGTATGCATGTCAGTGTACCACGTATGCTATTTGAACAGTATTTAGAACTCTATCTTGATCTAGTTATAGTCTATTTAGGTGCTCATTACAATTTTTCAGTGGTTTCTATGAGTATTAACACATTGATATGTGAGTTGTAGCAGTCTATTTGTGTAGAATGTGAACATCTCAGTTCAACTCAGGTCCTCTTACCTTCACCACTTTTAAATACTATTGCCTTGAACATCATATAACGCTATAACTTTTGTTCAACAATCAAACATGATTTAGAGAACTCATGAGGGAAAGGATGGCCTGTTTTATTACTCATATTCCTTCTCTTATTTTCCCTGATGTGGTACAATTCCTTCTGTTATTATATCCTTTCCTTTTGAAGAAATCTCACTTACCCAGTTTCTTTTTCTTTTGCCAGTCCTGGGCTTGAGCTCAGGGCCTGAGCACTGTCCTTGGACTTTCTCAAGGCTAGAACTCTAACCACTTGAGTTTCAGCATCACTTCTGGCTTTTTTCTATGTATGTGGTACCAAGGAATCGAACCCGGGTCTTCATGCATGCTAGGCAAAGCACTCTACTACTAGGCCAAACTCCCAGCCCCATTACCCAGTTTCTTAAGGGTAAGTCTTTTTTTTTTAATATATTTTGTATTGTAATTAATAAAAGGGTTACATGATATTTGCCAGATAGAAGGTGCATTAATTCACATATATTGATACCCTTTCACATGTCTTGGTACCCATTACCCTCCCCCCACCCCCTCACCCCCCACCCCCGTCTTGATTTTCCCCCCTTCCCTATCAAATTTCAAATAACCAAATACAAATAAATTCAATATATCAGATAACAAAGTGAGATACTGTAACAATATGAGATACCCAAGGAACAGCAAAGGAGATGAGAGACAACATAGTACATTTAAGACAACAATCATTCGTTATATGGCTTTTGTTTCAATATCCTGGAGGTCCTTTCAATTAGCTTCATACTATATGGCCTTATGTATCAAGATTTTGCTCTATTGCAGATCTCTGCTAGTAGAGCCCAAGGTTTCGACTGATTATGACAAATGAGGAAAACCATTGAGCCTAAGTTCCTTTGAGTCTGGCTTACTTCACTTAATAGGATTTTTTCTAAGTCTTTCCATTTCCTAACAAACGGGGCAATGTCATTTTTTTCTAACAGCAGCATAGAATTCCACTGTGTACAAATACCACAACTTGTTGATCCACTCATCAACTGAGGGACATCTAGATTGGTTCCATATCTTTGCTATGGTGAATAATGCTGCAATGAACATTGTTGTGCTAGTGGATTTAGTATGCCCTAGATTCTGGATGGTTGGGTAAATGCCAAGTAGTGGGATTGCTGGGTCATAGGGGAGTTCTATGTTTAGCCTTTTGAGGGACTGCCATATTGCTTTTCATAGTGGTTGAATGAGTTTGCACTCCCACCAACAGTGTAGTAGTGATCCCTCCTGGCCACATCCCTTCCAGCATCTGTTATTATTCGTTTTCCTGATCCTGGCCCATTCTAACTGGAGTGAGGTGGAATCTTAGAGTTGTTTTGATTTACATTTCTTTTATGACCAGAGATGTTGAGCATTTCTTTATGTGTCTATAGGCCATTTTTGTTTCTTCTTCAGAGAAGACTCTCTTTAAGTCTTTGTCCATCTTTTAATGGGATGGTTGTTACTTTGGAGATTAGTTTTGGACTGATTCAATTTTTTGAGTTGTTGATATATTTTAGATATGAGGCCTTTGTCCGTTGTTTGGTTGGTGAAGATCTTCTCCCACTCTGTAGGCTTCCTAATTAATTTACTAGCTACGTCCTTTGCCATACAAAAGCTCCGCAGTTTAATGCAGTCCCACTTATCCAGCCTTTCTCTGATTTGTTGTGATTCTTGGTCAGCACTGGAGGAATTTCAATTCCAAACTTTAGACTCTATTACAGGGCTATCATTATCAAAACAGCTTGGTACTGGCACAAGAACAGGCCTGAAGACCAATGGAATAGTACTGAGGACCCAGATATTAAACCACAGACCTATGGCTACCTAATCTTTGACAAGGGAGCCAAAAAAATAGAATGGAAGAAAGACAGCCTCTTCAACAAGTTGTGCTGGCAGAACTGTTTAAGCACCTGCAGAAAACTAAAGTTGGATCCTTCTTTGTCACCCTGCACTAGAATTAACTCCAAATGGATCAAAGACCTGGAGGTAAAAGCTGACACACTGAAAACTTTACAAGAAGGAATAGGAGATACACTAGGCCTCCTTGGCACAGGTCGAAACTTTCTTATTAAGGGTAAGTCTTCCAGGAAGAAATCATTTTAGATTTTCTTCATCTAAAGTTGTTTATATTTTCTCTTTATTCCTGGAAGATTATTTTGATGGATATTAAATTCACAAAAGACAGTTCTTTCCTTTCAAGAAGTTTTTTCCATCTTCCTTGGTTTTAGATGTGGAATCTTTGTGTTCCCATACAGCGAATATGACTAGTTTTATTTTTTGACTTTAATTTTCAGTTTACTTATAAGGACAAGGAATGATGGTACGAGATTGTAATGTCAGCAACATAGGAGGTACAGATAAGAGGATTGTGGTTTGAGGCTAGTTTAGGCAAAAATTGTAGCAAGATCCTCTCTAAAAACAACCTGAAAAAATGTAAAAAAAGATTTGATTGTACTAATATTGACTTCTATGTAACAATACTAGAAAGGAACTTAAAGTCCAACAAAAAGCTGATAAAAACAAATAGATGAATCAGCTGGATGTGGTGGTACATACCTATGATCCCTGATACTTGTGATGTAAGGGTAGGGGAAATAACAGTCTGAGACTGGTTCAGGCAAAAGCAGAAGACTCTATCTGTCAAAGTCAAAGGGCTAGGGATGTGGCTCAAGTGGTAAGTTCAAAGCTCTGAATTCAGTCTTCTGTATTGCCAATAAAAGTTTATTTATAATCACAATTTTTATTTCATTGATTTCTTGAGAATTGTTCTATTTTTGATCAGCTTCTTAGTATTTTTTTGCCAAATTTGGTGAATTTGGGGGCACTGTTTCACAATATATCATGCCTAAGAAAATTTTGTTTCCTTGTTCATCATTTAATCTTAAAACATAGTTCCTAACTTAGGAAATTTAGTTGATGCAGTCCATGTGTTTATCAAATGTATAAATGCATTGATAAATCTAAGAATAAATGTTTGGGCAAATAAATCTTCAAAGAGATATGAGGGATTGTCCTTGGTTATTTTCATATTCCCTCTCTTAACACATGTAATCACATTTATTGAAGAAAGTGAAATATCAAGGGAGTCATGAGGACTCTTGAAACTCTGGGATCCAAGGGAAGGTGCCAAGTGCAATAGGAACAGTCCCTGGACACCTAAACTGCCAACTGCTATGGTTATAACCCCTTATTTGAATCCTTAAAAAATCAAGGTCTGGGATGTAGCTCAGTGGCAGAGTGCTTGCCTAGCAAGTGCAAAGTCCTGGGTTTGATCCCCAATACCAAAAAAGAAAGAGCAAACAAAAAATCATTATTGGTGGGTCAAGTGTGTGGCCTAGTGGTAGAGTACTTGCCTAGCATGCACAAAGAGGCGATTCCTCAGTACCACATACATAGAAAATACTGGAATTGGGACGAAGGCTCAAGTGGTAGAGCTTTAGCCTTGAGTTCAAGCCCAGGACTAGCAAAAAAATCATTATTGGTAGTCTGACATCAGTAGCTCTCATCTGTAATCCTAGTTACTCAGGAGGCTAAGATATGATGATGATTGTGGTTCAAAGCCAGCTCATGCTGAAAAGTCAGTGAGGCTTTTACCACCAATTAAACAGCAAAAAATCAGAAATAGAGCTGTGGCATGTGGAGCTCAAGGACATTGCCCAGGCCTTGAGTTCAGGCCAGCAAAAAAAAAAAAAACGAAAACTACACACACACACACACACACACACACACACACACATTCTATTACTAGATGTAATATATTTTGGGGGCTGAGGCAGGATAATTATGAATCTGTGACACACCTGGGCTACATAGAGAATTCCAGGCCACCTTGACTTACATAACAAAACTGTGTCTTTAACAACAGAAACTCAACATTGGGCAAATATACACTAATTCTTAGTATTCATTTGGATAGAAGAGTAAATATATTCTCCAAGGCCCACAAGGATAGCATTGTCCCAGCAGTGCCTTCTGACTATAGTTCACAGGACTGAGAAGCAACAATTTCAGCATCCATTTTAGCTTAGGCTGGAAGCAGATGCACACATGCATCTGATTTCTAAACTAACATTGAAGCAAAGATTTGATCGATATATTTTGCCAGAGGCACAAGCAAGTTTACTGTGGTAGTTTATCAGGGAAGAAAAACACATCTCTGTGTAGAATATATCACTTGGTGCTGTCTATGTCGCTTAGTTTGCTTCCCTCCCCTACCCTCTTTCCTCACTCCTCTCCCATCCCTTCTTTCCCTGCTCCCTCTCCTTCCCTCTCCCATTTCCTTTCTCTTCCCTCTCCCTCCCTTTTTTCCCTCTACCTTCTCCTCCTCTCCTTATCTCTCTCTGTCTCTCCTTGTCATATAAAAGCTATTTTTATACACAGAAAACTTTAGAAAACAGAACATTCAATATTTATTAAATTATTCAAGTTAATTATAAATGTAACTAAAGTGTATTTAGGTCAAACTTATAGGATCCCCTCGTTGAATTACTTTAAATGGACTGAAAAAGCAAAGCTTTTGACTTACTTGATAATAAGTCCAATAACACGTATATCCTCTGATAAACACCATTTAATGGAATTTTCCTCAATTGGCAGCTACATTGACTTATGAGACTAGCTGTGGTAAGGATTTTCATAGCAGTGCCAGAAATCTGTGGTCCTTTACCACTTGGGACCAGTTAGACATTCCTGCTTCGTGACCATTTTCCAAATGATCTGGGGAAAATTTAAGCAAGCTTCAGCAGTGTGAAGACCAGCGGCCCCTTGAAAAGGCCGTGGTTGTTAGTGCTGAAACCTAGCTCTAGGCCTACACAAGTCATTCCCATATTTCCAAGACTACCAATACAATAGGAAGCCTTAAGGCAGGAAAATAGGGATAGATGGTCAGTTTCAGGCTCTGGCCACAAGTATAAATTGCAATATGGAATTCAAGCCAAGTTCTGAGCATGTTCAAAGGGCCTTTCATGTTCTCCATAATTCTAGGTGAGAGAGCCAGGCTAAAGAAAAGCCACAACCACAGTGGGAACAGGGTTATTTAGATTTGCAATATTTAATGTTTATAGAATGACTGAGGTTATTTTGTGTTCCTATTAAAGTAGTTGTCAAAGTTGTTGGTTTGGTTAATCTACTTTCTGTATTTGGATGAAATTCTGAGTTTGTCTGCCAAACAATTACCTAATCATATGTTATTTTGCTTTTTTTAAATGGTCAGAATTTTTTTTAATAGTACTGTGGATTGAACCTTGGGATTTCCACTTGTTAGATAGGCACCCTACCACTTGAGCCCCTTTTTCCATTCGTTATTTTTGTCTCCCTTTATGTCTAGGCTAGTTATAGCCTCTATCTTCCTACATGCATGCCTTTGTAATTTCCCAACAGGTGGTATAAGACATGTGCCACTGTACTCATCAATTAGTTAAGAGGGCATCTCACAAAGTTTCGTGCCTAGATAGACTGGTCTCCCAAGTAGCTAGGATTACAGGTTTAACCAACTAAATTTTGTAAGCCAGAAATTTGTCTTTAGTTATTTCTCTATACATTTTTTAAAATGTATTTTATTGTCAGGGTAATGTATAGAGAGGTTACAGTTATAATCATCAGGGAGTGGGTACATTGCTTCTTGAACATTGATAACCTCCCCCATGCTTTTTTCCCACTGTCCCTCCCCCACCCTCTTCCCATCATCTGTTTTTACCCTTCCCTTCCCTATTTACTTGGTATATTGTATATACATTTATTAGTTATAACTATGTTTGCTTTATACATCTGATCCTTAGTGGAGTTGGGTTGTTTCAGTGATTTACCTAGATAATTATAATGAGCAATCACTTACGTTTCTAATATGGCTTATATTTTTTGTTTGTTTCCCCTGTCTTTGGAGTGCATGTTAATTTTTCAAATGCATACTTTTACTTCTGAGGTAGTCAGATATATCCATTTTTTTTCCAATCCTGAGGCTTGAACCCAGAGCCTGAGCACTGACCTTGGATACTTTTGTTCAAGGTTAACTCTCTACCACTTCAGTCAGAGTGCCACTTTCAACTTTTTCTGTGTGTGGTACCAAGGAATCAAACCTAGGGCTTCATACATGTTAGATAAGCACTCTACCACTAGGGCACACTCCTGCCCCCCCTGCTCTTTTAATTAGCATAATTAATGGTACAAAATTGTTCATTGTGATATGTTCGTGATATGTTCATCATGCACATAATGTATTTTCATCAAGTTCAAGCCCTCTATGTCTTTTCTTCTTTGTTTTCTATCTGCTTGCATGTTTCTGATGTACTCTCTTCCTTTGTTTTGAGAAAGGGCCTCACTATGTAACCCAGACTGGCCTTGAATTTGTGATCTTCCTATCTCTGCTTTCCCAGTGTTGAGATTACAGGCTGGCTGTTTCTGGCTTTTAACTCTCAAATGTGTATGACTTTCTAACATAAATGTTATTTTTCAATAAAATTTTTAAATGATAGAAAACCATGTATGTATAGTCACATAACACCAAAATCTACCCCTACTTCACTTTTTGGGTATACTACTAAAAGTGGATACAAGTAGGACTGCAGCAGGAGTAGGGTTTTGAATTCTAATTTCACCTCTGCCATCAGTTACTTTTTTGTCCCTGGAAAAGATACTTAATCTCTTTGGATTCAGATGTTCACCTACAATCTGGTGATTTTTTGTAAAGGTATAAAGAATAAAGAAATATCACAATATTTAACATGCAGTGTGCATTTTTGTGAAGGTGTAGTTACTATGATAATTCAGTGTAATTGTGACAGCCTAGTAGCATCATTAAAATCTGAGCCAGTCTTCTTATTTCAGTCTTGATGGTGTTAACTTCTCTGTAAATCCCAATGAGAGAGAGAGAGAGAGGGAGGGGGGGACTGGTACTAGGGCTTGAACTCGCCCTCCAATCTCACTCAACATTTTACTCACAACTGGCACTCTACCAATCATACCTGCTTCCAATTAATTCTCATTGTTGGTCCTACAATTTGATGTGGTATGTTGCATTCCTCTTCATTCTCTCTTCTTTCTATCCTCTCTCATTACATTCACTTAGTATATGTATTTCCATAAATGTATCAATGAAACCTATTTTTGGTATTTGGGTAGATAATTACTCCTTTTATTCTGCTGCACTGGGGCTTGTAAGGGCCTTGTGCTCTTGTATAGCTTTTTTACTCAAGGCTGGTATTCTACCACTTGAGCCACACTTTCACTTCTACCTTTTTTTTTTGTAGGTTATGGGGCTTGAACTCTTGGCCTGGGTGTTGTCCCTGAGCTCTTCAGCTCAAGACCACTGCCCTACAGTGGCCATAGTGCCACTTCTGGTTTTCTGATGGTTAATTGGAGATAAGAGTCTCAAGGACTTTAGTGCCTGGGCTTGTTTTGAACCATGATTCTCAGATTTCAGCCTCCTGAGTAGCTAGGATTACAGGCTTGAACCACTGCGCCCATCACACTACTAGCTTTTTGCTGGATAATTGGAAATTAGAACCTTTTAGATTTGTCTGCCTTGTCTGGCTTCAAACCTCATCCTTCTGAGTATCATTAGCTGCATACTTTTGCTCTTCATTTCTTCCTTTCATTATTAAAAAATTCCTTTTTTGCCAGTCTGGAACTTGAGCTCAGGGCCTGAGCATTGTCCTTGCATTTTTTCAAGGCTAGAACACTGCCACTTGAGCAACAGCACCACTTCCACCTTTTTCAGTGTATGTGATATCAAGGAATCAAACTCTGGTCTTTGTGCATGTTAGGCAAGCACTCTACCACTAGGCCAAACACCTGGCCCCTAAAAAAATTACTTCTTGCTATCAACATGAAATTATTTACAACCCCTAGTAAATTAGCTGATAGCAAACAATATTCTCAAATATTTTAGCTCTTATATAGAATGAAAATGTTGTTTAGCATTAAAGGAATTTTAGGCTAGGGTGATATTTTCTTTCATACATCTCAGACCAATATTTTATGTTTTCCAGAACACTTTGTTTAGTAATAGTTGATAATTAATCACTTCTGCATTATTTATGATTTATTTTACTTCAACATGAATTACAGACCACACCCAACATTGTCAAAATACATATTCATGCATCCTGTATTACTTTTTTCAAGAAAAAACACATTTTGTGCTGTCGCGAAGATATTTGTTAATAAATACTGTTTGAACCTACATATATTTAAAATCTCAAATGAAACAAAAGGGTTTGTTTTTGTTTTTTAATTTTGAGACAGAGTATAGCAGGTGCTGATATCTGATGCCTGGAACCTATATACAGGATCCTGAGATCAGGAGCATCCTCATTCAAAGCTAGTGGTGACAGAAAGTCCATGACACTCCATCTCCAAAACCAAACAAACAAACAAAAAAACAGGAAAATTCTGCGCTGGAGATGTGGCCAAATGGCAGAGCACCAGCTTTGAACAAAGGAAAGGGCCTGAGTTCAAACTCCAGTTTTTTTCAGAGAGAGAGAGAGAGAGAGAGAGAGAGAGAGAGAGAGAGAGAGAGAGAGAGAGAGAGAGATGAGATATCCTGGGAGGGAAGGAGGAAGGAAAGGAGCGAGTGGGGTGGGGGCTAGCTTGGGGCCAAGAGCATAGCCTAGTGGTAGAGTGATTGTCTAGCATGCATAAAACCCTGGGTTCAATTCCTTGGTATCATATACACAGAAAAAGTCAGAAGTATTGTTGTGGCTCAAGTGGTATAGCGCTAGCCTTGAGAAAGTCCCAGGACTGGGAAAAAAAGAAAGAAACTAGCTATGTTTCCCAAACTGACTTCTAGCTTTTGGAATAAAGTGATCTTTTTCTCTCATACATTCTTCTCTTTATGTCTATAATTTTGCCTCACTGCGTCTGTGGTATCCAAATGTGCAATTAAACTTAGGTATAACTCCTGCACAAGTTTCCTAAACAGAAAGAAATATATGCAAATAACTAAAGGGAATTTAATGGTCTTTCAGCACTGTTCTGAACTGGATTCAGAGGCCAACTATCAAGATTCCAAGGCCAGAAAGAAGCAAAGTTCAGGATGTAAAAATGATTGTCTCCTTCAGTAAGAATAGCGTAGGAGAAAGATTATGTCAACACCGAAGTTCTAGGGTATTGTGTAATAACATATGGCATGGTGATTTTTGTTACCCTGGAAATAGTCTGAAAAGAGGATGAAGGTAGGGCAGGCCTGCTGAGAGGGTGGAGACATGTGATGGCTAGAGGGAAAAGGGACTGCACTGTAGAATGTCCAACTGTGTAAATGGGAACGCTTCTCTTTCTTGGTTATTTCCATCTGTGTGATCTTATGCTTAAGCTAATCTCTTGTTCCATCAAATGCATTGTTTATATGCATATCTCATCAATAAATCTTATCTTGAACATTCAAGATCAGATAAAAATGCTTCATAAAAGGCCAATGTAAGCTGGGTGCCGGTGGCTTACGCCTATAATCCTAGCTACTCAGGAGGCTGATATCTGATGATTGCAGTTCAAAGCCAGCCTAGGGACATTGCCAGACACTGATGGCTCACCTCTGTAATCCTAGAGACTCAGGAGACTGAGATTTGAGTCCTGGAATTTGAAGCCAATGATGGCAGAAAACTTTATGAGACTCTTAGCTTCAAGTAAGTACCAAAAAAAGCAGAAGTAAAGCTGTAGCTCAAGTGGTAGAGAGTTATCTTTGAGTACAGAAGCTCAGAGAAGTTTCAAAAAAATACACACATAGTATATAACAGTACGTATATATATATACACATATATATTTATATATATATACATATATACTGTCATGCTCACCTCCCCATATCATTTATATAGATTCTTTTAATCCTCCTAAGGATGTATGCCATAAGCTACTAGCACAACCATGTTCATTGCAGTATTTTTTTTATCATAGCTAAGATATGGAACCAACCCAGATGTCCCTCAGTACATGAATGGATCAAGAAGATTCGGCATTTATAAGCAATGGAATTCTATCCTGCCATCAGAAAGAATGGCATTGCTCCATTTGTAAGGAAATGGAAAGACTTGGAAAAAATCATATTAAGTGAAGTAAGCCAACCCAAAGAAACATAGGATCTATGGCTTCCCTCATTTGTAATAATTAGTATATATCTAGGACTCTTGTAACAGGGGATCACTATAGCTCAAAAGCTATGTACATATGGCCATATAGGATGGGGCTAAGCAAAATGAATTCCAGGATAGGTAAACAAGAGGTTTATCTTTGTGATTATTGTATAATGTACTACGTGAATTTATTTTTTTTCTGTTTTTCCCCTTATGGCTTATTTCATGTTGTTACTGTATTTGACTTTGGTACCTAGTATATTGTATATACATTTATTTGTTTATTTGAAATAGGGAAAGGAAAGGGGAAAACCAGATAATTGGGAGTGGGTAGGAGAAGGAAAGTGGGAGAAAAATATGAGGAGTATCTATGTACAAGAAGTAACGTACCCACTCTGATGAATGTAACTGTAACCCCTCTATATATCACCCCAACAATAAAATACAATTTTTAAAAAAGGCCAGTGCACATTAACTGCAAGGTGTTGATGATCAGAAGCAGAAAGAGAATCAAAATGGTCAGCAAAAAAGAAAAAAAATAGAGTACCGGTGGCTCAAGTCTATAACCTTTGTTAGTCAGGAAATTGAGATCTGAGGATCATGGTTCAAAGCCAGCACAGGGTACAAAAGTCTGTGAGACTCTTATTTCCAATTAACCACCAGGAAACCAGAAATGGCCTTGTGGCTCAAGTGGTAAAGTGCTAGCCTTGAGCTAAATAGCTTAGGGACAGTGCTCAGGCCCAGAGTTCAAGCTCCATGACCAACCAAAAAATAACTAAATGAAACAGTAAGAGCCTTGATTTCAAGCTCCTCTTGGAAGTTATACTAAATTTCACCCATTTTCTGCATATAAAATATTCCTCTCAAATAAAGTGATATTTTAGAATAAAGATGATTTTGAATGAATTTTTGACATGTGCTTGTGTGCTGTGAACTAGTTGATGTTTTAGATAATGGTCATAAAATATCCAACTCTTCCCTTCCCCAAAAGTATTAAGAATAAGGCCTTTTCTAACATATCAAGATTTTTAAAATTATATTTTATTATTATTATGCAGTTACATAAATGAGTACCATTCAACATATCAGTTTTTTTAGTACAATGCATCTGGACAAAGATGACCCCCTTTATCATTTTGTGTCCCTTCCAATCCTAATCATTCATCTCCTAAATTTTCCTATTTTCCTAGAGATGGAGAATTTTAGTTCTAAACAGTTGTACAAATTTTATGCTCCACTCATTTCAGCACTTCTAACAAGTAGACATGGGCCTTTGATTTTATTTCCTTGTCTGTGTATCTGTCTAGACAGCAGTACCAAGGATGCCTTATCTTCTAGATTTTAAGGCTGGGATGTGTGTGGCCTGGTGGAAAGCTTGCCAAATATGCCCAAAGTTCTTGCGTTTGATCCCTCTCACCATAAAAAGAAGGAAAGATTTTATTTTAGGCAGTAGAACTAACGTAATTTATTCTCCATAGAAAAAGCAACTTTTGATTAGATGTTGTGTACAAAGTTTGGAGAATCAGTCTTTGTATGTTTCTAGTCTTTTCTGCTGAAACGAAAAATTACTTGGAAGAATAAATGTGTAATTAGAACTGTAAGAATCCATATACTTTATGTCTTCTCTACAATGCTTGAAACTGTATGAAATTCTGAATTGATCCAAAGTCTAAAAAGAAATATAGCAAAATGCTAAAGTAGTTTTTATGTTAAGATAATAGATTTTGTTTTCCTTTTCAAAATGTTCCACTGTGCTTTTATTTTATGAAGGAAGCAATCAAAGCAAATCCTAAAAGAAAATTCAGTGTCATGGGCTTCAGGATGTGTGTCTGCCCTTCAGGCACTTGGACATGTCCAGAGACTTCCACAGAGGGACTGCACTTGGTGCCATTGGCATCAGGCTCAACAAAAACTACCTGGGACGAACACATGGGGATATCTCACTCAATATGTGCATTGCCTAGCAAATACCAAATGAGTTGTGCACTTTGATTAACATTGTACCTGTTATCAGAGTGTGTGTGTGTGTGTGTGTGTGTGTGTGTGTGTGTGTGTGTGTGTGTGTACTGGGCTTGAACCTAGGAAATGTACCTTAGATTTTTGCTCAAGACTGGCACTCTACCACATGAACATGAACCACATCTGAACTTCTGGCTCTTTGTTAATCAAAGATGAATATCAGATTTGTCTGCCAGGCTGGTTTTGAACTGTGATCCTCAGATCTCAGGCATCCTAAGTTGCTAAGATTATAGGCATGAGCCACTGGTGCCAGGCTCCTGTTACCACTTTTTAAAGTGTACAGACAAATGACGTGGGTGAAAACTGATAATTGTCTAATAAAGTTATGAAGCCACAGAGAGAATGAGAGAGACAGAGGCACTGAAACACAGAGAATACTCAAGGGTAGCTGAGGCCAAACAAGACTTCATTTGGAGATCAGAAATATTAGTTTTAAGTCAGTTGTTGTGATCCATGCCTGTAATCTTAGCACCTTGGGAAGCAGAGGCAAGATTATTGCAAGTTAGAGAGAGACAAGGACAAAGAGAGGTAAAGAGAGACAGAGAGAGAAAGGAGGGGAAGAAGGGAAGGGGGAAGGAGAGAATAAAGAAGACAAGAGGGATGAATAAATGGCAATTATAGGAAGAGATGCAGTAGACCATGAGACAAACATCCAGAGTGAAGAAAATCACCTTCTTTTAGGACCAACAGTCAATTTACTTGAGGACTTATCTTAACTGTCTGTGGCACAGAGAAGTCAACTTATACCAATCTTAAAGATGGGCTCATGCGCCTATGGAATTCAGGCAATCTATGAATGACCCTCAGAAGAATACCTGGCATTCAATAAGTGCTGTATGACTTCACTGTTATTCTTCACTATTATACTTAGGAACCTTGCTTTCTATTTAACATAGAAAGGCATATAATATAATAAAGCCTAAAATATATAAAAAGCGTATAATAATGGTAAAGCCGAAGGGGTTTATGGGGAATAGAAGATTATGCAATAGAGCTGTGAAACAGCCTAGTTTTAGGACATTACACATCATTACTTCATTACTTTGTTCCAAATTGAAGTAGTTTCTAGCTTTAGAAAATCTGTGATGCTGAAGGCCCCATGTTAGGATGGAAGAGGTAGAAAGAAAGAACTAGATATAAAATGAATTTTGAAGATTTCATCTCATATAACCTTCATCTGCTTTTGTTCACATAAACGCCTCACACTTTTTCTTTTTCCCTCAACTTTCCCTTCCCCTGACCCCATGTCCTATCATTTGTAATTTTTCAACACTACACATGCAGTTGACCACTTTCATATTTCGTTTAACTTCATTCTCCCAAGATATCACTGTGCAGGTGCATAGATGGCTTCAGGCAGCACTTACTGGTCCCTTCAGAACAATTATGAAGCAGGTAGGTGGCCTCCTTACACCAACAAGTCATACTCCCTTTCCTCTTCTGGCTGCACAAGCTATTAACAATGAATATTTTTGCATCCCACTGAGCTATAAATTGTAAACGCCTCTCAAACTCCCTATTGCTCTCTTGGTATTTACCTCCTCTACACAGTATATGCAAAAAGAGCCAACTAGTTAATGAGCTCCCTGTTCCTTTTTCCTTCCTAAGAGACAATACAAATGCTGGAATCTTATTAGTAACACTGGGATTTATAGAAAAATAAAGCAGCATTAATTTAAATCCATAATCCACAGCTAAGTACATAATTAGTACCTATTCAAGTACCTTACTTCTCTTCCACCATCCCCCTCCCCTTCCAAGAAATAGTTGCTATCGTTATAGATAAGAGCAAAATACTCTTTATAAAAACAACCACTTTATTTTAGACTAGTTTTAAATTTACAGATTCATTGCAAAGATAGTACAGAAAGTTCTCATATACCTTAAATATCCTCGATTCATATGATCATGTCATAATTAATGAAATGATAATGCATTTTATTGTTAACTAAAGTCATAATTTATTCAGATTCTTTGAGTTTCTCCCTAATGTTCATTTTCTGTTCCAGTATTCATACAGGACACTTAATTTTACTTAGTCCGCGTGTCATTTTAGACACTCCATGTTTGTGATGGTTTTTAGACTCCCCTTTGTCTCTGATGACCTGCAAGGTATATTTGTCACATGTTTGGTAGAATAGCCATTCATTGGGATTTTTTCCTCATGGCTAGACTGGATGTATGGAGAGGAAACTATAAAGTGGCATAGGATTACATCATGTCAACCATCACCATTATTTAGCATTGTTGTTGATGTTGACCTTGATCATCTGACTGAGAGTGTGAGTCACAGCTCCCTATTCCAAAGCTAATCATCTATTCCCATCTCTATATATGGTATACTTTGAAAGCGAGTACCTAGATTCAATTCACAATTCAGTTTAGAGTCCTGAACCTCTTCAGTACAGGATTTTTATTTTTACTCTCATTTATTTATTCAATCATTTATAGAAGTATAGATTTTCAAGTATTTATTTTGGATTTTGCCTCTATTTTATTTACTTTGTTAGTCAAATGCCCCAGGTTTGGCCATTAAGCGCTATTTCAGTCAGTTTGCTCCTCTATATCTTTGATATATGCTTGCTTGAACTTGGCCTAGGCACTATCCACAGCTTCCCTTCAGGTTTTTGAATGTTAATTGGTGATAAGAGTCTAATGGGGACTTCTCTGCCTCAGTGGCTTCAAGCTGCACTCCTAAGATCTCAGCCTCCTGAGAAGCTAGGGTTATAGGCGTGAGCCATCAGTGCCTGGCTTGATGTATGCCCATTCAATCAGTCAGTGTGGTGTTGCTGGCTCAAACTATTTAAGGGAGGAGTTCACGGTTCATTACTGTGATGGAGCAACTCACATAATGGCAGCTAGGAAGCAAAGATAATGCCTACATTAATAATAACTTGTTTCTTTCTTCTCTTTTATTCTATCTGGGCCCTCAGCCTACATTCAGGTGCTATCTCACATTTGGTTTGAATCTATCTTCCTCCTTAGTTAATCCTCTCTGGACCTTACTGATAAATTCAGAGATATGATTTACTAATTTCTTAGTTACTTCTCAATTGAATCAAATGGATTAATCAAGACTAACCATCAGACCTAAAACCATAGTTGGTCAGTTTCTTAGCACTTAGCTTCTGGCATTATAATATTCTCTAGACTCATCTTCTTTATTTCCTAGCCCAATACTAAAATTTACAATTTCTTCTAATGATCTTAGAAGTCAAGAACAGAGTGTTGAATTCATTGTTACTGAAATGTCACTGTTTTGGGGCCCTCTAAGTTGATAGAGCCAGGAGATATACGTGTGTATGGAACCACATGTGTATGCATATATCTATAACAATTTCTGTATTAAACTTAATATGAGTTCATATTCATTGATAACCACATGGATAATTCTAGCCCCTTTCCTTGCTTATCTGTGATCCTTCAGTCCAATAGTGAAAAAATCTAGCTCTTACTATCCATCATACATTTACTTAATTGTTTAATTGTCGTATGCATGTATAGTGGCTTCAAAATTATTATGCCATTCTTCCTTGGGGGGAAATTTTTATCAACTAGTATACAGTTCTTTTTTCTTTTAATCTTAGGGTCTACTTACTTCCAAAATTACATAGGTCAGAACCTTCTTCCTTGCCTCCTTCAGTATACATTTATAATAAATTGTTTCTGTCACATTCTGCATTCTACTCTAAAATTTCTTTAATTTCCTAAATGATTTTTAAATGTTTGCAGACACTAATGTTCATTCTGTATTCTGTAAGTCCCATGGGGCTTGACAAATTCTGTTTTGTACTTACCATTAAAGTATCACACCGAATAATTTCACTGACTTAATTCCCTTGTGCTGCATCTATACAAGCTTCAACCAATACCTCAAATTGCAAACCTCTAATTTATTGTTTTTGCATATTACCTTTTCCAGAATGTCATATAATTATAGTCATATAACATGTAGCCTTTTCAGACTGCATTTACAAATTTGTATTTAAGATTCATGCGTATCTTTTTGTAGACTGATAATTCATTGTATCACCGATCATTATTTCATGATATAGACCTATATATATGTACCCTTAGATACCTACATATGTCATTATAGATACACCACAGTTGACATGATGAACAACATCTTGGTTGCTTATAGTTTGAGTAGTTCTGAATAAAGATGTTATAAATTTTTAAGAGCAAGTTTTGCTTTGTTTTCTTTTCTTTTTTTTTTTTTGCCCATTCCAGGTCTTGATCTCAGCCTGGATGCTATGCCTGAGCTCCTTTTACTGTAGTATAGCACTCTATCACTTGAGCCACAACACCACTTCCAGGTTTTCACATGATTAATTGGAGATAAGAGTCTCAAAGACTTTACTGCCCAGGCTGGCTTTGAACAGCGATTCTCATCATCTCAGCCTCCTGAGTAGCATCGATTACAGGTGTGAGACACCAGCACACTGCTAGATGCAAGATTTTATGTAACATAACCTCTCAAATCAGTTGGGTAAATACTTAGTAGTGTAATTACAGAACACATGAGAGTACTGGGTTTAGATTAGTTGTAGAAGAATCTAACCCACCATTCAAAGAAGCTGTGCATTTTATATTATTGGTAACAATAAATGAGAGCTTTTGTTGTTCTGCATCCTGGCTACCAGTTGATATGTCAAGTTTATACATTTTATCCTTTCAAGTAGTTGTATAGTTGAACACTGTTGTTTTGCTTTGCAGTTTTCTAATGACAAATGATGTTGAGTATATCCCTGCACTTATGTGCCATTTGTATACTCTCTTTGTTGAAGTATGATCAGGGCGCTTGCCTATTTTTTGATTGAATTATGTTTCTTCTTACTGGGTTTTGTAAGTTCTAAGATAACTTCATAGAGTTTTAACATATGTGCTTTGTCATAGCTGATATTTAAAAATTATCTTTGAGTGGTTGTACAAAGGTATTTCAATTTAACATGTCCATATACAATGCATCTTGTTCCAACTTCCATTATTCTTTCTGCTCAACTATACTATTCCCACCTATCTCCTCAAGTTTCTTTGTTCCATTTCCACATAGGTACATTGACCACGATGACTGTATTTGCTCATCATTCATTCTCCATTCATCCATCACTCTTCTGTTAAGTCTCATTTCCAGAAAGTCAAGAAATGTTTCATCTTTCTGATATTCTTTGTGTTAATTTGTTTGCTAACTGCTCAAAGGGGTTACACCATGGAATCTTATTCCTATAAATACCTCACTTTAATCAATTTGATCATGTACACACACACACACACACATATATATATATATAATACAGTTGTGTTTACATATATGATTTAATTTTAGGTCTAACATTTACATATGAAAAAAATGTCTTTTGGCTTTCTGAGTGCGACTTAATTCACTTAATATGTGTTCAGAGTCCATTCAATTTCTTGAAAATGATATAATATATAATGAATTCTAATGGATTCTTCCTAATGGATAAAATTCCTCTCTCTGCATATACACAGACCCACAATGAGTGTGCACGCACACAAACACACACATACACACACACACTCACATTTTCTCTATCAATTCTTTGGTTATAGGGCATCTTGGTTGATTCCATGACTTGAATATGGTGAATAGTGCTGCAATGAACAGTAACACACAGGTGTATGGCTGGTCCTTTGTTTCTTTTTTTTTTGCCAGTCCTGGGTCTTGAACTCAGGGCCTGAGCACTGTCCTTGGGCTTTCTCAAGGCTAGAGCTCTACCACTTGAGCCACAGCACCACTTGCGGCTTTTTCTGTGTATGTGGTACTGAGGAATTGAATGTGGGTCTTCATGTATGCTAAGCAAGCAATCTACCACTAGGCCAAACTCCCGGCCCTGATCCTTTGTTTCTTTTATATGTCATTTGCCACGCATTTTAATTTTATTGAAATTTAACTGATCAATTCTTTATTTTTGTATTTAAAAATCCATCATCAAACTTGATGTTATGTGAATTTCCTCCTAATTTTAAAAAAGAAATTTTAAAATTGTATATTATATTTAGGTCTGTGATCCATTTGAGTTCTTTCTTGGTGTAAGGTTTGTACCTTGCTTCATCTTTCTGACTGTAACTACCCAGTAATTCCAATACTATCTGTTGAAAATTTCTATCCTTTTTTCTTGTATTACCTATGAGCATTTGTCAAAGATGAGTTGATGTATTTCTTTTCTACTCAGTTCTACTTATCTATGTGTACTTTCTTTTTCTTACTATGATGCTGCCTCAGTTACTGTAGAGTTATGTCTGTCTTAAGCAGAGAATTGTGACTTCTCTAACTTTGTTCTTTTACAGTATTATATTATCTATTCTTGCTTTTTGCCTTTCAAGATAAATGTTAGAATTAGTCTTTTGATATCTACCAAACAGCATGGTGGGGTTTTGATTTGGGATTGTGTTGAATTTTCAGAAGTAGAAAAGATTTTTCACATTAATAACTGAATCCTCTAATGTGTGAGTACAGTCTATTTCTCTACTAACTTGTAGATTCCTTGGTTTTCTTCATTAGTGTTTTATAGCTTTCTGCAAAGTGATTCGGTGCTTATTTTAGCACATTCATTTCTATTCACTTTTAAGATATTATTATGATATTATTATGATATTTTATGTTTCAAATCCTATGTATTCACTGGTGGCATATAGGAGAGCAATTTGTTTTTGTATATTGTAGGCAGGGAGTGCTGTCCAGTGGTAGATTACTTACAGTATGTTTGAGTTCCTACATTTAATCTTCAGCACCACAATACAGAAGCAAATAAAGGACTTTTACATATTATAACTTTGTTATTCTCATGTATTCATTTCAGAAGACTTTTGTTGATTCTTTGGGATTTTCTATGCTGATAATAAAGGCTTATATTCTTTCCCCCTACTATTTCTTTTTCTCATTTTACTGCATTAGTGAGGACTATGTGGAATAGGAATAGTGAGAGAAGACAGCCTTGCCTGTTTCTTATGTTAGGGGAAATTACCCAGTTTCTCACCACTAAATATATCACCTATAGATAGTTTTGTTTTGTTTTGTTTGTGGGTCATGGGGTTTGAATTAGGCCTGGGCGCTGTCCTTGTGCTCTTCAGCTCAAGGCTACCACCCTACCCTTGAGCCAAGTCCCATTTCCCATTTGCTAGAGATTAATTGGAGATAAGATTTTCAGCTTTTTTTTGCCCAGGCTGGCTTTGAACCTTGATCCTCAGATCTCAGCCTCCTGAGTAGCTAGGATTACAGGCATGAACCACTGTGCCTGGTCTATAGATAGTTTGTGTGTGTGTGTGTGTGTGTGTGTGTGTGTGTGTGTGTGTGTGTGTGTGTGTGTATATATATATATATATATATATATATATATATATATGCATACCTATCCTAGTGCTTGATCTCAGAACTTGACCTCAGTGAGCTGTCCCTGAGCTTCTTTTGCTCAAAGCTAGCACTTTGCCACTTGGGCCGTAATTCCACTTTTAGCTTTTTTTTTTCAGTAGTGTTTATTGGAGATGAGTCTTATGGACTTTCCTGCCCTGGCTGGCTTCAGACTACAATCCTCAGATCTCAGCCTCCTGATTGGGGGAACCTTTTTTTCTTATGTTACATACTGGTGTAACATACTTATTGGATTTGGTATTAGATTGTGACTAATGTTGTTTTTGTATCAGTTGGTCTGATCATTTAAGTTTCTTCTTTAGAATGTTAATGTAATATATTAATTAGTTTTTGAATGTTCAACTGGTTTGGCTTACCTCTTATAGTTTCCACTTGATTGTGGTAGAAAATTCTTTATATACATGGTTGGATTTCATTTGTTAACAAAACTCAGTTGTGAGAAAAGATCTTAATATATGGTAACATTTATTGAGTGTATTTGTGTGTATGACCATGAGATATACTGGCCTATAATTTTCCTAT
Organism: Megascapheus bottae; assembly: GCF_031878675.1. Taxonomy (NCBI): domain Eukaryota; kingdom Metazoa; phylum Chordata; class Mammalia; order Rodentia; family Geomyidae; genus Megascapheus; species Megascapheus bottae. The sequence continues at coordinate 27,516,151 of NC_143547.1, forward strand.
CATGTAATGGCCTTCACTGGCATTGATATTAGGATAATATTGGCCTCATACAATGTATTAGGAACTGATACTTTTATTTTTAGAAGCAATTCTCAAGAGTCATTTTCCCTTAGGTTTTTGACATGATTCACTGATTAAAGTCATCTGGGCCTAGACATTTCCTTTTTGGAATGTTAGTTAAAATTTTTCATACATAAGTACATTAAAAAGCCAAAAGAAGTAAGTAAATTGTACTTGAATGACACACTTATTTAATCTAATTATCAGGTTAACATGTAGTTAATATAAATATATTAGTGAAGTATTTTGTAATATTTTCTTCATACCAAGTCTTTGAAATGTGACATGTATTTAATACTTAGTGTACATCCCAGTTGGAATTATTGGTGCTTAATAGTCATATGGGACAAATGGCTTTCACCTTAGACAGAGTGTCTAAGGTCTAAACCAAAGCTGTTGTTGGTGAATTTCAAATAAATAAATAACTTTTTGAGGGCCGGGAGTTTGGCCTAGTGGTTAAAGTGCTTGCCTAGCATGCATGAAGACCCGGGTTCAATTCCTTGGTACCACATACATAGAAAAAAGCTGGAAGTGGTGCTGAGGCTCAAGTGGTAGAGCTCTAGCCTTGAGAAAGTCCAAGGACAGTGCTCAGGCCCTGAGCTCAAGCCCAGGACTGGCAAAAAAATAATAATAATAAATAAATAAATAAATAACTTTTTGAATGGTATTGATGATGAAATATATATGTATATAAATAAGCATGATGGAATATATATTTATATAAACATGATGGAATACATATATTTTTTTCAGGAAATTATTGATGAAATGTGAACACGCTATTTTTAGGAGAAAATGTTCTATTACTTTCCCTTAAGAGAGAATCACATTGACTACTATCAGAAAGTGAGCCTTGGACTTGGAGGTGGAGACAAGAGGATCATGAGTTTGTGATCAGCCAGGGCATCATGGAGAGACCTTGTTTCAAAAAACAATACACAACAAAGCAAACAATTGTTTCAGTCCTTACATTAGCACAGAGAGTATACTATTCCAGTTACTACTTTGCAGCCTCATTTATTCACCTTGTAAAAATTTCATGCAAATTCCTAAAATCAACTTGCATTTATTATGTGAAAAGTAATGTCAGACTTGCCTTACTGTAAGAAAAACCTGAGGTAACCAACTTATGGAGGGAAATGCCTTATTTTGGCTCACAGTTTGGGAGGTTTCAGTTCATGACAGATGGGCTATATTGCTTGGGGCTTGGGGCAAAATAGTACATGATAGGTGGAAGGGTATGGCAGGGAAAATCTGCTCACCTCTTGGCAAAGAAGCACAAGAAAGAGTGGAAGAGATCAAGGGCCCACATTTGTTTTCAAAGGCCTATCTTTAATGACCTATGTCTTCTCTAGGCCCCATTATCCTAAATGGTTCTACCATCTTCCAATAGCACTGTACATTGCAGACCTTGCTTAAAACACATAGACATTTTAGGGACAGTAACATTCAAATTGCAGCATAGTGTTACAAATACTGCCTTTTCAAAACTGAGAATTTTTTCTTTTTCCTACTTTTTTGAAACAGGATCTTGCTCTGTAGCCTAGGCTGGCCTTTAACTGGCTATTTGCCACTACACATGGCTTTCTCCCTGTCTTTCCCAGGCCAGAGTTCAGTGGACATACAGAGAACACTCCCACTATACAGACTCACCACCACACCCAGGTGCAATAATTTTTAATTGATCAACATGCTCAGAGAACAGTAAAAAACAAAGCTTTCCATCACCCAAGGTAACTTGATTTATTTCACTAAACCATTGACTGTTTTCATAAGTGTACAATATGAACCACTCAGCATAAGCACAGCAGAGCTCTGTTGAATATGTCTTTGGTCTGCTAGTGGATCTATATAGTTTTTGATTCATTATTATATTTTAATGTTTTCTTTTCCAGATCTGTTTTGATTGGTCCTCAGAAAGCTCAAACATTTGAGACCAATAAGTATTGAATAGTGATGGTAAAGTATTTAGGCAAAAGACAGGCACAGTGGCACAAATCTGTTCTGGCTCCAAAGTCCAGCAGCTCATAGGTGTCTTAGCTTCTATGTCTTCTCAATTCTTGTGAGCATTGAGCCCAAATGAAAAATAAGCCCCTCATCTGTATTTCATACAAGTATCTGATAAATAGCAGTTGAATGAATAAATGCATCCATGAACAAATGCATACACGCATGAATGAATAAAAATAAATAGCCTTCTTAAGAAAGGGTAAGCTCCAGACCAAGGAAGGCTTTGTCTCTGATTTCTTCTCATTTGGGTTTATAAAAATATCATATGCTTTCAAAATTATAGCATTCCCACATTATCTCTTAGTTCTTTGTGATACGATTATCATCCTAATTATACAAATGGAAAAACTAGAAGCTCAAAGAGAAACACGTGGAAGTTCTAAGTACTAATATTAGTCCTGACTTCATTCAGCAGAGTGATCTTCAATACTGGGACTCATTTTTTGTTTATTGATCTGTCATGGGGCTTGAATTCTGTGACTGGGCATTGTCTCTGAACTTTTGTGCTCCAGACTAGCACTTTACCACTTTGAACCATAGTGCCACTTCTGGTTTTCTGGTGATTAATTGGGGATAAGAGTCTCACAGTCTTCCCAGCCTGGGCTGGCTTAAAATTGTGATTCTCAACTCTCACCTGGGTGAGGAGCAAGGATCACAGGTGTTTGCCACCAGTACCTGGCTGGGACTCATTTTCAACACATCGATTGAAACATAATTGTTATTCAAAGAACTGGGCATTTTTTTGCCAGTCCTGGGCCATGAACTCAGGGCCTGAGCACTGTCCTTGGGCTTTCTCAAGGTTAGAGCTATACCACTTGAGACACAGAACCACATCCAGCTTTTGTCTATGTATGTGGTACCAAGGAATTGAATCCAGGTCCTTGTGTATGCTAGGCAAGCACTCTATCACTAGGCAAAACTCCCGGCCCAGAAATGGGCATTTTTTTCTCCCGTATATTTTTATTGTAATTAATAGAAGGGTTACATTATATTTACCAGATAAAGGGTGCATTTCTTCACAAACATTGATACCCTTTCTCATGTCTTGGTACCCATTTCCCTCCCCCAACCCCCACCCCTCGTCTTGCTTTCCCCCCTTCCCTATCTGATTTCAAATAACCAAATAAGCATATATAAAATATATCAGATCACAAGGTGAAATACTGTAATAATAGGAGATAACCAAGGGACAGCAAAAGAGATGAGAGATAACATAGTACATTAAGGACAACAATCACTCATTATATGGCTTTTGTTTATATATCCTGGAGGTCCTTTTATTTAGTGTCATACTATATGGCCTTAAGTGTCTAGGTTTTGTTGTATTGTAAATCTCTGCTAGGAGAGCCTGAAATTTCTACTGATTATGACAAATGAGGAAAACCATTGAGCCTATGTTCCTTTGAATCTGGCTTACTTCACAAAATATGATTTTTTTCTAAGTCTTTCCATTTCCTTACAAATGGGGCAATGTCGTTCTTTCTGATAGCAGCATAGAATTCCATTGTGTATAAATACCACCTCTTGTTGATCCACTCATCAACTGAGGGACATCTGGGTTGGTTCTATATCTTTCCTATGGTAAATAGTGCTGCAATGAACATCGTTGTGCTAGTGGATTCAGTATGTCCTTGTTTCTGAATGATTGGCTAAATGCCAAGTAGTGGAATTGCTGGGTCATAGTGGAGTTATATGCTTAGTCTTTTGAGGAACTGCCAAACTGCTTTCCATAGTGGTTGAACGAGTTTGCACTCCCACCAACAGTGTAGTAGTGATCCCTCCTGCCCATATCCCCTCCAACAACTGTTATTAGATTTCTTGACCCTGGCCATTCTAACTGAAGTGAAGTGGAATCTCAGAGCTGTTTTGATTTGCATTTCTTTTATGGCCAGAGATGCTGAGCATTTCTTCATGTATCTATAGGCCATTCTTATATCTTCTTAAGAGAAGAGTCTTTGGCCCATCCTTTAATGGGGTGGTTGTTTCTTTGGTGATTAGTTTGGGAGTGATTCAGTTTTTTGAGCTGTTGACATATTTTATCTATGAGGCCTTTATCTGTTTTGTGGTTAGTGAAGATCTTCTCCTACTCTTTGGGCTTTCTAGTTAATTTGCTAGCTATGTCCTTTGCCATACAGAGGCTCTGCAGTTTAATGCAGTCCCACTTAGCCAGCCTTTCTCTGATTTGTTGTGATTCTTGGTCCTTATTAAGAAAGTTTCAACCTGTGCCAAGGAGACCTAGTGTATCTCCTATTCTTTCTTTTAAAGTTTTCAGTGTATTTTCTTTTACCTTGAGGCCTGTGATCCACTTGGAGTTAATCCTGGGGCAGGGTGACAAAGAAGGATCCAACTTTAGTTTTCTGCAGGTGCTTAACCAGTTCTGCCAGCACCACGTGTTGAAGAGGCTGTCTTTCTTCCATTCTACTTTTTTGGCTCCCTTATCAAAGATTGGGTGGCCATAGGTCTGTGGTTTAATATCTGGGTCCTCAATTCTATTCCATTGGTCTTCAGGCCTGTTCTCGTGCCAGTAACAAGCTGTTTTGGTCACTATAGCTCTGTAATAGAGTCTAAAGTTTGGTACTGGAATTCCTCCTAATCATAGGTACTATGTTGCACAGAGAATCTCTCGAACTTATTCTTCTTGAAGAATTGAAATTAAGTATATATCGAACAACTCCACCATGTCCTTCTCTCCCTGGAAACCACTATTATATTCTCTCCCTCTATGAGTCTAAATCTTATATCTATTTCGTGAAGTGAATATATGCAGTGTTTATCTGTCTATGACTATCATTTTAGCATAATGTTCTTTAGGCTAAGTCACGTGTTTTCACACAGTATGTCCTTCTTTTTGAGGATGAATAATATTCAATTATATGTTTATACTAAGACTCACATTAGTGCAACACAGTTTTGATGATGGCACTCTCCAGCTTCATGAATTTGTGTAAATGATTACTTTTCCATTAGCTTCAATTCTCTGACCCATGAAGTCTGAGTAAATGTCTAGTGAGTTGATTTACCTGATGCTTTATCAAATGAGCTGTTATAATTATTTTTAGCAACTAGATGAAATAAGGCTCAGGGACTATTAGGCAAAATGCTTGTCATATACCAAATCCTTAATAAACATCAACCATTATCATTTCACAGTCTCCATCTGTCAAATGGTTGTATTGTCTGTGCTTAAAAATAACGAAACTGAATTAATGAAACAGCTAACATAATAAAACAGTTAACCAGGATATGTACAAAGGTCTTTATATGTGTTATCTCACCTAAATCTCACAATAAGAATATCTTCATTTTACAGGCAAAGAGACCAAAGTTCACAATGTATAAGTAGCTTGCCTTAAGTCATAATTACTATGTAGAGTTGAGATTTGAGGAATGTATATATTTTTTGCCAGTCTTGGGCTTGAGCTCAGGGCCTGAGTACTGTCCTTGGACTTTTGCAAGGATAGAGCTCTACCACTTGGCACCACTTCCAGCTTTTTTCTATATATGTTGTATCGAGGAATAGATCCTGGTTTTTTTTTTGTGCATGCTAGGCAAGCACTCTACCACTAGGCCAAACTTACGGCCCTGAGGAATACATTCTATTAAATTTTTTTTGCTAGTCCTGGGCTTGAGCTCAGGGCCTGAGCATTGTCCTTGGACTTTCTCAAGGCTAGAACTCTACCACTTGAGCCTCAGCACCACTTCCGGCTTTTTCTATATATGTGGTACCAAGGAATCGAACCCGGGTCTTCGTGCATGCTAGGCAAGCACTTTAACCACTAGGCCAAATTCCTGGCCCATTCTATTAAATTTTAAAGCATGTATTTTTCTACTATATTAGAATCCTACTTCTAGCACCAAAAGTCTATGGCTTGATGATAAGCCAACTATCGTGCCTCATGCCTATAATTCCAGCTACTCAAGTCTGAGAACTGAGGGTCTAAGTTGAAAGGCAGCCCAGACAGATCAAAGAGACTCAACTCGAATTAAGCCAGAAGTGAAAGTGTGGCCAAAGTAGTAAATACTTGCCCTGAACAACAACAACAACAACAAAAACAACAACAACAACAACAAAAGCTAAGCAAGTGCCCAACTCCTTGAGTTTAATCCCCAGTCGTGGGGTGTGTGTGTGTGTGTGTGTGTGTGTGTGTGTGTGTGTGTGTGTACTTGCCTGACCTGAGTATGGCTGGGTATGACGTGTAATTGAGGTGTGTAGTAGGTATCATGAAGGACACAGTTTGGGTAGGACATGACCTTCAACCTTTCATATGCTGATAACAAGAAATGATCATTTCATTTTGCACATTCTTTCATTGGCTGTTTCTGTTTTGTTCTATTATAGGACTGAGTTGTCATTTCTATGCTTCTCTTTATAAACTATTTAGAAACTTTCTAAAGAACCACAGTTTCAAAGTTAATGCTGCTAACAAAAGCTGATTATCTCATCACAGTACATTGTCAGGAATTATGCTTGGATCTTTTAAATTACTTGAAATTTTTATATCTAAGCTGACCCTTTGTATAGAACAACAAACCATTTCAAAAACATTTGTTGACAACCTACAGGAAGTGAGGTGCTATCCAAAAAAATCCTCCACAAAATACTTCTAAATTATCACCCATTTTAAGTGCTTTTGTAAAGACAGATGAAGCCTTACAGGGGTTTCGCCCACTCTCCTGTATTGTATAAAACAATCTGTTTTATTGAACACATGCTGTGTTGTGTCGTACTTGATATATAAGTTAACATAAAATATGGGATAGGAAGTATGAGCTTTCTTAGGTTAAATAAATTGTTATATCCTAGTCAATGACTTATGGTATGAAGGAAAATAGTCTGACAAATTGAACTACTGATCTCTAGTACGTATTTCTTAAATAGAACAAAAAATTAACAGATCAGTTTTTATTCTATCCTAAGTTAATAACAAAGCTCCTCTTAGGCCACAAAACAATGGCACATATATAATAACAATAATTGGCATATTTCTGTTAATTTTTTTCTTATTATAGTTTGCTTGGTTATATAACTTAGAAAACATCACATTTGGTCACATTGTTTTTGCCTTGATCAGGAAAGGGATCCGGGCCCAGCAGGTTTTGATGTAGGAACAATATCTATCTGCTTGCTCAGATAAATCCAGAAATTGTATTTAAAATCAGAGAAGAGCCAAGTTCTAGTAGCTCATATCTGTAATTCTAATTACCAGGAGGTTGAGATCTGAGGTTCATAGTCCAAAGCCAGCTTGGCCAGGAAAATACATGAGACTCTTATCCCCAATTAACCACCAGAAAACCAGAGTGGAGCTGTGGCTCAAGTGGTAGAGCACCAGCCTTGAGCAAAAATCAGGGACAGAGCCCAGGACCCAAGTTCAAGTCCACTGACAGATAAAGAAACTTAAGGTCTTCATGGTAGCCCTGGAAACAATAGTTCCAATTAGAGGTGAGGGAGTTATGACTTTTTAGGTATGAGTAGCCAAAAGTAAAGGATTAATAGAAGTGTAGCTACTGTTAGGCTTTGGTCTATGCATGGAGTTTTTGCCTAACTCCCAAAGAACTTGGAATGTGTTCACAGAGAAAGAAGAAGAAGTAAGCAAAGAGCAAGGAAAATAAAAGGAGAAGGAAATGAGGAAATGGAAGGAATAGAGGATAAGCAATTGATTTGAAATGGAGAATTAGAGTTATAATTTCCAGATTCAAGCCTCTTAGCTCCCATGTCTAGACCTGAAAGAGTATTCAGTTCCAACATCTTAAATGGCTGAAATAAAAAGTGAATAAAGGGTAAATTGTTTTGGTTAAGAAGGGAATTCTCTAGCAACATATTAAGTTGTTCTTGTAATATTTTTCAGAAAGTATGAATTCTTAATTTCTCATAAAGTAGGCAGATATAATCATTCTTGTCACTATAGTAAGCTTTAATCTGAACTTTTCTATTAGAGACTTTGAAACAAAGTAGCAATTCCAGTGGGCAAAGAAGTCTAGATCTAGGCCAGAAAACCATGATCAGTGATTTCTAAATATGTATTAACCTAATAGGCCAATAAAAGCAATGTCAAAATATGTGCTTATACAGTAAACCAAGAAATGAAACTATAATTTTAGCTGCTATAAACACAATTATCTTCTACTGAAATCACATTTGGGTTTGGATTTAAATTACACCACTCTCTTCTCATTTTCAACTCTTAAAACTCTGAGAAAGAATCATAGGGCTAGGGGTAAAAGGTATTGAAATGATACCTCATATTTAGGTTGCATTTTTTTTCTTGCTTTTTTTGGGGGGGATTGGGGCAGTGGGAGCTTAGTCACAGGGCCTGAAGGCTGTCCCTAAGCTCTTCTGCTCAAGGGTAGCACTGTATTACTTTGAGTCACAACTCTGTTTCCATTTTTTCTGCTGATTAATTGGAGATAAGTGTCACAGACTTTTCTGTCCAGGCTAGCTTTGAACTGCAATCCTATCTCAGCTCCTGAATAGCTAGGATTATAGGCATGAACCACCAGTGCCTAGTTGACTTTCATTTTTTTATTGATATTATGGAGGTGATATACAGAGGGGTTATTGAGTACGTTTCTTTCTTAGTTTACTCTGTCCAAGTTTTTCCCTCCCTTCCCACAAGTTGTATAGTTCATTTTTCAGCAAAGTGTCTAGTAAGTACCACGGCTGCGTTTGTTCATCTTTTGTCTATTTCTGTGCCCCACTTAATGATCCGAACACAGTTAAATGAACAGACAAAAAGAGTAGGAAACAACCAAAAAGAATCTTCCAGAAAGCAGAAACAGATAATCTATCATCACCAACAAGAACAGAGAAAAAAATTTAACTTTTTAAAATACTTGAATATCTATTCCACTTAGTTCTTAAAAAAAAATCCAGGAAAGCTGGGCATGGTGGCTCACGCCTGCCTGTAATCCTAGCTACTGAGGAGGCTGAGGATCGAGGTTCAAAGCCAGCCCAGGCACTAAAGGCCATGAGACTCTTATCTTCAGTTAATCACCAGAAAACCAGAATTGGTATTGTGGCTCAAGGGGTAGTGCGGTATGCTTGAGCTGAAGAGCTCAGGGACAACACCCAGGCCCAGAGTTCAAGTCCCACGACTGACAAAAAAATATCCAGAAATCTGAATGGCATGGTGCAAACCTGTGATCCTAGTATTTGGGAAGCCAAGACAGTTCCAAAATCCAAGAAAGTTCACTGAAAAGATAAGACTTTGGAAATGATGGAGTAGAGACAATAAATAATCAAATAGCACTGGGACAAGTAGCTCATGACTATAATTTAGCTACTCAAGAGGCTGAGACTTGAGAATCACAGTTCAAAGCTAATTAAGGCAGGAAATTCCATGAGATTCACCAAGAAAGTTGAAAGTGGTGCTGGGACTCAAATGGTAGAGCACTAGCCTTGAGCAAAAGAAGCTCAGGAATGCTGTCCAGGCCCTTAGGACCTGTGTTAAAGAAAGAAAGAGGCCGGGCACGGTGGCTCACACCTGTAATTCTGGCTACTCAGGAGGCTGAGATCTGAGGATCTTGGTTCAGAGCCAGCCTGGGCACTACAAAGCCGAGAGACTCCTATCTCCAACTAATCACTAGAAAATGGGAAGTGGGGCTTGACTCAAGGGTAGGGCAGTAGCCTTGAGCTGAAGAGCTCAGAGAGTGCCCAGGCCCACAGTTCAAGCCCCATGACCCACTAAAAAAATAGAGAGAGCAAGAAAGAGAGAAAGAGATAGAAGGAGAGAGAAAGAAAGAAAGAAAGAAAGAAAGAAAGAAAGAAAGAAAGAAAGAAGGAAGGAAGGAAGGAAGGAAGGAAGAAAGAAAGAAAGAAAGAAAGAAAGAAAGAAAGAAAGAAAGAAAGAGAAGGAAAGAGAGAGAAAGAGGTAGAGGGGGAAGGAAGGAGGGAAGAAGGGAAGGAAGGGAAAAAGAGAGAGCAAGAAAGAAAGAAAGAAAGAAAGAAAGAAAGAAAGAAAGAAAGAAAGAAAGAAAGAAAGAAGAGAAGAAAGAAAGGTAGAAAGAAAGAAAGAAAGAAAAGAAGAACAAAAAAGAAAGTCAAGTAAGTGGCTTTTTTTGCAATGCGAGTTGGTAACTGACTAGTTTGGAATACAAATTCTTGAGCTTACTTCACCGTTTCTTAAAATGTGATTATTAACACCTATGCTTTTCTGTGGGAACAAAACTAAGATAAAAAAAAACTAAGGTTAAAGAGAGATATGTTGTATTCTGTAATCAATCATCTCACAATAAACATGATCATATTTAAGGTTCTGGGAAGGCCTACATTGAGGAAACAGGTTTCATTTTGTCCTTTGAAACACTCTAAAAACTTAAGGCAGAATTGTGCTGCTTGTACAATGGGTTAGGTTCGAATTCAACATGTTCCACTCAAATTAGTACTAAAATAAGAAAGAAAAAATTGAACCATAAAGAAGAATTTATTCCAATGTGGACAAGAAATCTGTGTGTGTGGGGGGCACTTCTGCTGATGTTTGAACTCAGGACCTTGAGGTCTTGCTTAGTTTTCTCTGCTCAAAGCTGATGCTCTACCATCTGAGCCATATGTCCAGCTTTTGCTGGTTAATTGGATATGAGCTTCTAGGATTTGTTTGCCTGGGCTGGCTTTGAACATTGATCCTCTGATCTCAGCCTCCTAAATAGCTAGCACTACAGGTATGAGTCACTGACACCTAGCTAGATATTCATTTTTATGCCTGAATGAGATGTATATGTGTGTATCTGTGCGTTTGTGTCTGTGTGTTTGTCATTAAGCAGTTTGGTTCAAATCAGTCACGGCAAATACTAAGAGATTTTTTTAGCACATTTTACTACGTCGAATTGTACTTGGCATTAGGCCAAGGACAGGACAATTTTTGTTTGTTTCCAAAGAAGTTGGTTGGTTTGTTGGTTATAAGAATTTGAAACGCAGTGCTTTTGTACAGTATAATATTGAGTTGCAGTAATTGGAAATGTTTGTGGGAAAATACTGCCTTACCCACAGGGCAAATTTGGTACTTTTTGAAGTCTAGCCATGCCTTCTTAGTTTTTACTTTGTTTTAGATTTCATTTTTTCTACATGTTCTGTTAGATATATAAAGTTAAAAATGTGTTTTTCTTAGGCAGATGATCTACTTACGTGCTTAAAGAACTTTAAAAGAAAAAAGATTGCTATCCCTTACTTTATGGATTGTACCAGAGTTCTTCAAAAGCCGTTAACAAAATCACTCAGAAACCTTTCATTTCAAACCACTTTCAATAAAAGTAAAAGACCCTTCTACTAAGGGGAAGCATGGAACCTTTTCCAAAAAATAACCTATTGTTCAGATAATGGGTTTTTGTCCTGGATAAGTAATGGATTGTATGTGGCTTGCTATCTTCCAGTAAGAGGAAGAGGGAACAAAGAGGTGGGACTTAGAACCCTGAAATCCTTACCTGGAATGCTCACTTCACTCATTTCAAGTTTTCTCTGCTTTCAAAGAGATTCTTGTAGAAGCACGGGTCACCATTCCCCACCCCTTACCCCATCAGCTGAGGATTGGGTGTTTGGGAGAAACAATGGATGTATCAGAGAAGGAAAGCACATTGTCACCTGGTCAAGTTTCTGTTTCTGTAAGAAACCATATGGAAGTCTCATCTTCCAGGGAAATCAAGAAGACCTTTTCTTACTCATACTAAAGGAACCATCCTGCTGAATGTGGGGGTTCTATTAGAAAAAAAACCCTCTCCACTTTTAATTTGCCACTTTTATTTTCCTTCCAGAGTACAGAAATATTTCCCACCCCTGAAGTGGTTCTGATTAATAGTGAAGTCAAGAAGCCTTCAGCTCCAATTAAAATGGGCTTTAAGTCATTTTGTGTGGTAATAGCTGCAATAGAAAAACAAGTTCAATTTCCTTTTATTTTTTGATCATGGCTTTGGTGCTTGAATTATTCTATTCACCAGCAAATGTTGGCAGAGCTTTCTGGACTGCCTGTGGAGGAGGTGTTCACCAGCTTCCCAATTAACACCCTGTTAAGCTGCACACCTGTGGTGAAATTAACCTCAGCTACAATACTGAAGCTTTGAATCCCATGACATTTATATTATTGTCCGGAAAGGCAAACTGAAAATGATTTTTCTGAAAATGATTCCTAATACCTTTGTAATAATTTGTTTCTTTGGTATTGAGTAGTTAATATTAGAAGGATATGTGAGGTGGTCATTATGAAGCTATTTTGTAATTAAAAACTTTATTGAGTTATAATTCCCATACCATAAAATTCATTCTTATTAAGTATACAATTCAATGACTGTTAGCATATTTACAGAAATTGTGGAACATCATCACATTCCAATTTTAAACATTTACATCACCCCCAAGAGAAACCAATGGTCATACTGGTTTCCCACATCCAACTGTATCCAATAAACAATCTACTTTCTGCCTTCTAGATCCTCCATTCTTCTAGATCTTCCTCTTCTGAGTATTTCATATAAATGAAACCATGCAGTACATAGTCTCTTGTGTCTACCTTTTGTTCCATGTAGCATGTTCCCAAGGCTCATCTATGTTGTAGTGTATGTCATTACTTAATTCCTTCAGGTAGACCACCATCCATACAAATGAATTACTTTTTGTCAGCCATCATCTAGTTATGGATACTTTTTTTCTCCATTTTGGCTATTATGAATAATACCAATAGGAACATTCACATAAATAACTTCCTGTGGCATGATAATTTATATTTAACTTTTTTCTTTTAGATTTTGTTATTATTGATGTTTTAAGTTTGTTTGGTTAGGTCATTTTTTTTATAGTACTCAAGTTTAAACTGAGGACCTTGACCTTCACAAAGCAGGCATTCTACCACTTGAGTCATGCTTCCAGCCATGCATTTCACTCATTGATAGCATATTCAGTTTATCTTAGACCCTCATCTTCCATCAGAATATTATTTTTCATGAAGCTGAGGGCTCTGATATTTTTAGAGCAAGTGACAGTTAAAAAAAAAAAGGTTGAGCTTGGCGTGGTGGCTCATGCCTGTAATCCTAACTATTCAGGAAGCTGGGATCAGAGAATCATGGTCCAAAGCCAGCCTGGGCACTAAAGTCTGTGAGACTCTTATCTCCAATTAACCACTAGAAAACTGGAAGTGGCGCTGTGGCTCAAAGGGTAGGGCAGTAGCCTTGAGCTGAAGAACTCAGGGATAGCGCCCAGGCCCAGATTTCAACCCCTAAGACTGACAAAAGGGGAAGGATGATAATCAGAATACTATTTAATATAAAATCCCCTATAAATTTCCAGGGTTTTTGTTATAATTGGAGGTTTTATGAGAGTTTTTATATCATGGCTTTTTCATGTCCACTGGCAATGAGCTTAGCTTTTTCTAATGGATGTAAAGAATGGCAAGGGTGATGGTCTTGAAATAGGGAGGCTGAGCCTAAGTAACTTCTTGCACTTCTAGCTAGGTGGAAGGAATTCTGCACCCCTTGCTGAAAAGGCTAAAGATGAGAGAGGCCATTCGTTGAATGTAGATGCCTAGCTAAAGGTAAGCATGGAGAAGTCTTGAGAAAAATGTCATTGTTGTATATAGAGAATTCTCTGATTCTGCATTGAATAACTCCCTAAATGGCTTGACTCACAAACTCTGAGAAGCTTCTAAGTATACCCTATATGGAAAGGTCCTGCTGGTATGTGAGTATGTTCATTTCAGGTCTGACATCTTGCCTTTATGATAGGGGAAGTCGAAACCACCACCCCCCATCACAGGCATGCCTGAATCCCTGAAGACAGGGGACACTTGGCTGATAGTTTATATTCAACCTGTCAGTTCAGTGCAGGGACATAATGGGGAGCTTACTGTGATCCTGTCCCCTGCTGTGAACCTATTTAGGCCCAGACTAGCTTAGACACCATTTCACCATGCCACCTATGTCCATGTTCCTCTCCTGTGTCCTGTCTCCTGGCTATTCTCTGGTCATCATGGCATCACACTTCAGCTTCCAATTGGATCTGAATTGGCTTGTTGGTGTGGTTTTTGTTCTTTCTTTCCTCTCTGGACTGTTTCCTAATTGTGATAAGTGTATTTTTGGCTGCTGGCCTTTGAGACAGGACTCCTCCACCATGTAAACACTGGCCTTCTAATAAAGACTCCAAGATTTTGAACCCTTAAAATGTGGCTTCTCTGGCCTTCTAATAAAGACTCCAAGATTTTGAACCCTTAAAATGTGGCTTCTCTGTGTTCTCACCTTACAACATTCTATGCAGGTCAGGTTTAGAGATCTGGCCTGGGAATCAAGAATGCTCTTTTTTCTTTCATTTTTTAAAAGTGTTTTATTTTATTTTGTTGTAAAGATGATATACAGCAGGGTTGTGGTTACATAAGTAAGGTAATGAGTACATTTTTGTGGAACATTGCTACCCCCTCCCTTGTTTTCTCTCACTTTCCCTCCTCTCCAGACTGCCTTTCCCTCAAATTGTGAAGTTGATTTCCAACAGTGTCTAGTGTACATCACCCTTTGTCCTTTGTCTCATCATTTTGATTTCTTTTCTTATCTCCAAATCAGATAAACATGTATACAAGACACAGGGTACCAAAATCAAAAACAGTGACAAAAGGGGATAAACCAAAGGGGAAGAATGAAAGAAAAGAGAAATAACATCACACAGTATATTAAAAAACAAAACCCTCTTGTTCCCATATCTTGGAGTTCATTTCAATCTGCACCATCTTATATGGTCATATGTACATAGCTCTTGAGCTATTGTGATCCTCTACTAGGACTATCCTAGACATACACTAATTATTATAAGAGGGAAACCATGGAGCCTATGTTTTTTTGGGTCTGGCTTACAATGGAATTTTATGCTTCCATCAGAAAGAATGGCATTGCCCCATTTGTAAAGAAATGGAAAGACTTGGGCAGGGAGTTTGGCCTACTGGTAGAGTGCTTGCCTAGCATGCATAAAGACCTGGGTTTGATTCCCCAGTATCACATACACTGAAAAAGCCAGAAGTGGTGCTATAGCTTAAGTGGTAGAGTGCTAGCCTTGAGGAAGCCCAAAGATAGTGCTCAGTCCCTGAGTTCAAGCCCCAGGACTGGCAAAAAAGAGAGTAGAAAAGAAAAAAGGAAAGACTGGGAAAAATCACATTAAATGAACTGTCTTTTCTATAGACCTTTCTGCTAAAACTCTTGTGAGTCACTATTTACAGTTTTCTGGTCTTCAAAATTAAAAAAATAGTGATGTCCACAAAGACCTAATGGTGATTGTGAAGTAAAAGACTTTCCAGACATTTAAAGCACCTCTGATTTTAAATGTCAATACACTTATATAAGCATTCAGAATTTTTGTTGGCAAAGATGAAAGAAAGGTTTAGTTGGCCTTTTGTTCTTTCTGGAAGACCTATAAAATAGATAAAACCACAAGGTTTAAGTATGTCTATTTGAGCTGGCAAGAATGTGATATTCACTTTCCCCCAAGGCCAAAAAATGTTCATGGTTGTAGTCCTTGATTAGGGGAACCATTTTTCTAAGCTATTAAATACAAGTGAGTTTTGCTAATAAGTACGTTTTAAACTGAAATCCACCAATTATTTAGTTTAGAGTAGAAAAGCAAAAGGTTCAATAGAAGAAAACTAACCCATTAAGCAATTAATCAATACTTTCTCAAACTGAAAGGAAAACAAGGTATTTGTTTTTCTCGTTATGGAATTTTCTAGTCTGACGGGACTCAAGAAAAATTAGCAAAAAATTATGCTTTATTTCATTTGGATGTTCTATCTCTATTTCAATTCCAGAATGGTATGTGGCCTCTTGAAGAAGTTTTCCAAAAATAGTAACATTTTGACTATAATGTAGATATAAAAATGAATACACATTAATGATATTACTTTACCCATACTGAGAGGTCCATACAGATGTGATAACCAAATCAAATGGAAAAATACAGAACAGACAAATATAGAGATCAGAATATTACCTGCAAATGGAGGTTAAAGTGACTTCTTTCACACAGAGAAAAGTAATTAAACATAGATATGATAAGACAGAATGTGCCTGTCTATAAGTAAGAGTTGTTTTTCATTTCTATCAGTTAGTTGTCTACAATTTAGGGAGTTGTAAAATACTCCTATACAATTAGAATCTTTTAAAAATTGGAGGCATGTCAGCTAGACTGGAGAGTTAGGAAATATTTATCCCTAGGTATGTTTTTATGAATAATGATTTATTTGAACATAGTGATACCAACTTATTTCCTTATTATATATGGCTGCTTTCACAGTCATATTCAGATAGCTCTAACAAAGACACTATGACCCTTAAAGCCTAAAACTGTGAAGTATTTTGTCCTACAAAAAAAATGCTGCAGGGTCCGGGAGTTTGGCCTAGTGGTAGAGTGCTTGCCTAGCATGCACAAAGACCACGGTTCTATTCCTCGGTACCACATACATAGAAAAAAGCCGGAAGTGTTGCTGTGGGCTCAAGTGGTAGAGCTCTAGCCTTGAGAAAGTCCCAGGACAGTGCTCAGGCCCTGAGCTCAAGGCCAGGACTGGCAAAAAAAATGCTTACACCCTTCTCAAACAATGTATTTCTACTGAAACATGATTTTTCACTATGGTCTCTAGAATATTCTGAAATATTTTTGAGGGCTTGAACTCAGTCAGGGCCTGGGTGCTGTCTTTGAGCTGTTTTGCTCAAGGATAGCCCTCTATCACTTGATCCACAGTTCCATTCCGGATTTTTTGATGATTAACTGGAGATGAGTCTCACAGACTTCCCTGAATAAGCTGGACATAAACTGTGATCCTCAGACCTCAGCCTCCCAAGTAGCTAGGATTGCAGGTGAAAGCCACTGGCACTGGCTTCTGAAAAAATATTTTTTTAATTAGTAGAAAAATAACTACTCAGACCATAAAAGTTGTTGATTTCAGAGAAAGAAATGGATAAAGGTTTGCAAGATTTTTTTGAAAGGAGGCAAATAGTGGCATTGTGCCTTATGAAGTTATCTGAATACAGGGGCTGAGAAGGATGGGCATTTCTGAGCAGGACCAAATGCATGGGACGACAGGTGAAGGTTTAGAGTATTCAAGGTATGGGAGTGTTGCAAATGATGAGTTGGAATTTATGATGGGGACTAAGAGATAGATCATTCCTACATAAGATCTGACTATGTCCTATGTTGCTTTCTAAGTATGGAATCAACTTTTTGGAACCTCAATTACCCAGTGTGATATGGCAGAGAGAAGAGGAGGATTCTAGCCTTTCTCTACGAGATTTTCACGCATTTTCCCAAGAGTCTGATTCTCACAATTCTAGTTGTTCTCTTGTTGAATAGGAGTAGAGGCAGCTGTTCAAACCCATATTACACTTATTTAAGAAGATTGAATCATTAATCCATCCTAATCAACTTTGTGTTGTTATATCTCAGGCCCTGGGTACTTTATAAAGGAGGTTTATTCAGTTCATGGTAGATGTCCAAGATTGGACAGCCAGTCCCATGTTTGACTTCTGGTGAGGGCCTTCTGACTACATCACAACAATGACAGACAACATATGTTGTATATGTAAATGATTTCACATAGACAGAGAGGAAGCAACAGATCAGGCAGGAGCCAGGATTGGTCTTTTCTAAAAGCCCTCTCTCATAGAAACTATTCTCCTGTGAAATCTAACCCATTCCAGAGATAAATGTTAATCACTCAAGAAAACAATCATGACCTAAGTCATCTCCCACTAAGCCCTGCCTCTTAAAGACCCCACTACTTTACAATATTGTTACACTGGGACCTAAGGTTCCTACATGTGAACTTTTGAGGAGTGAAACATAACTGAATAATAGCAATACCCATATTGGTCATTAATAATCATAGCTACTATTGTTGATCAGTTTCTTCAATACAGGGAGTATTCCAACTACAGGGAATTCTTAGTTAAAATGGTCTTTTTGGGTTTTAGTTTTGTTCTGGGCCACAAAATACTTTGGGAAAAGTAGAGATGTCCTTAAAGAAACCCATGCAGAGACTGGCAAATAGGGTACTAAAGTTTTGGAGTAGTATTTGTCACAAATTTTGTCCTGAGATTGTACCTTCATGAATCTCTTTGAATTTCTTCATTTCTCTGGCATGTTTTTGTTTTCAGTGGTACTCAGAAGAGCAAGGAGAACAACAGGAATATCATACCCTGTGTAGCACAAGTAGCTCATAAAGGCTTTTGTCCTAGGGTTAGATTCTTTCCAACAGTGGCTCTTTGAAAGGGAGAAAAAGCAATTGACATAGGAGGGTACAACTTCCTGAATCGCTTACTCTTCCATTTTACTCCTCTTTCTGCTCATTTCCCCGGTATTTCCCCATAGTGTTTGATTCACATATTAGGTATACTTTTTCCCCCTCCTTTGTTGGGGATTAAATGTAGGACCTCGTACATGCTAAGTATGTGCTCTACCAATGAATGACCAGTCCCTTGATCTTCTGCTTTTGGATATTTGATTGTAATTATTAAATTAGCTCACTAGGATGTGATGTATACTGCAGTGTGTACAAATGGGTATGAGGTTGATCCCTTGTCCTCAAGGTGTGCGAAGAGGAATAAGATACAAAAGCATACAAATATTAATAATGAGAACTACATGGGTGGCAATTGATATTTGCATTCCAGAATTTACCAAAGAACTGAATCTTGAGTTAAGATATTTTAGAAACATGTTGAGTCAAAACCCTTTTTTTTTGTTGTTGTTGCTTTTTTAGTGTAATTAATAGAAGGGTTACTCAAAACCCTTTTGTACAACTACTTAAAGAGTTAAAAAATGCTTAATTAAAAAGCAAAGATCTTTACAAAAGAGGAAAAGGGAATATTCAAGAAAGCTCAATCAGCTTCTAGATCAGTGGTTCTCAATTTTGGCTGCTTATTTAGTTGTCTAAACTCCAACCCTGCTAGAGTTGGAATAAGACAGCATGATATTAGTATTTTGAAACTTTTTAATGTGAGAAAAAATAAAAAATTAAGAATACATAACATGAGACTATGCAGTTTAAGAAATTATTATTTAATGAATATTGGTAAAAATCAATGTTCAAGTAACAGAACATTTCTCCAATTCATAGAGATTTCTTACCCTGAGTGCACATTCCTTCCCTGTTATAGTCTCCTCTTCTTCCACAAGTAACAACTCTTGATATGTTCTGCTTTAGCAAATATTATGGTTTTCTAAGTGATATGCAAAACTACACTTAAACCAGCAATGTCTAAGAGTTTGTTATCATCTACTGATAGTTGATATCAACAACCTTGTTGACTATTTCTGGTAAACTAATTTTTAAATAAAAGGATATTGTGGTTTTTATTTGTGATTCCCTGTTTACTATTGTTAAGTACCTTTCCTATTGATTGGTCATTTGAATTTCTTCTTTTTTAATTAGATTTAAGTAGTTGTTCAAAGGAGTTGCCATTGAACAAAGCAGTTTATGAATACAATGTATCTTTATCAGTGTCTCCCCATTCAACATTCTAATCCATTCCTCCCCTCACAACCAGTCCTTCATTCTTCCCAATTTTGTAGGATATACACTGAATTTTTTTTTGCCCGTCATGGGGCTTGAACTCAGGGCCTGGGCACTGTCTTTGACACTTCTTGCTCAAGGCTATGCTCTGCCACTTGAGCCACAGCACCACTTCTAGCTTTTTCTGTATATGTGCTACTGAGGAATTGAACCCAGGGCTTCATGCATGCTAGGTGAGCACTCTACCATTAGACTATGGTTCCAGCCCTACACTGAATTCTTGACCGCATTCTTTCCCTCTTTTCCTATTCATTCCTCTGAATTCCCTATTTTGTGAGAAGGATGTTAACAAAAATCTTTGAATCCTGTCTCATATCTCTATTAGTTTATTTCTATGAGATTTTCCTATTGATTTGAACTAGTTCTTTGTGTACTTTGTTGGTTATATATTTTGTAAATGTCACTACACTGTGGCTTACCTTTATACTTAATGATATCTTTTAGTGAATAAAATTCTTAGTTTTAAGATAATCTAAGTTATCAGGGGTTTGTTTCTATGTCAAAATGATTTCGCTATAATAAGGAGAGAACTATAAGAATAAAACTATATTTTTTAGAACAGTTTAAGTTTATTATTTCATACTGGTAATTAAATTGGGTTATATTATACATGACCCATATATAGGGTATAAAACATTTGGCAAAAATTAACACCGTTTGAAATAATTCAAAGTAAATTTGAATTTTGTTCAGGTACTGAACAGCCAATCATCTGTTTCAGAATAAGAAAAATCTGAAAATTAGTGCACAGAAAATATATTTTCAACATAGTTTACTTACTATAGATACCTATGAGTTATGTGAAAATTTTTTTTCCTTAAAAACCCAGTCTATTTTTTTATTGTAATTAGTAAAAAGAATAAAACTATATTTTTGCCAAAGACTGTGAAAGTCAGATTTGTAATTACTTACTACAAAAAGAGAACCCCACATAACACTGATATGCTTTTAACCAAGCAGAAAATAACACAAATTTCTGATGAGATGCCCTTATCAGAACACAGATACATAGGGTTCACAAAACAAGGCACCAAGGTCTACTTAATAATAATATTGTATTATTATTTTCCAATTATTTAAAACTTACTGGTATTAGTTTCTCATTTAGATTATAAAGTCTAGTCCAGCAAGTAGCTCTCATTATCCTTGGACATAATACACAATTATGTGGACTTTCAGGCAGGCAAGGAAAGTGAATGCTAGGTCATTTTTGGTGAGTTGCATGTCTATGAGAAGAAAAACAAATTTAATTTTCTATCCATTCTAGGTTCATGGCTAAAACACTTATAACAAAAATACATTAATGAAGGAAAGTCATAAATTTATCTAATACAAATTTTATGTGGCATAGAAGGTTTCATAAGGAAATAAAATCTTGAAAAATGGTTAAATTCTTATATTTTATAATTAATTCTTAAGAAACGAATCATCATGGAGAAATAGTTGGAGGGCAAAGAAGTATAGTCCAATAATAACAAACTAGAGGAAACTTAGAATTTCCTGCTTGTTCAGATTCTTTTTTTAGATCTCTTCCTTCAGAGATAAGAATGCTTCTTTCCTCCAGGTATAAGGAGAAATGATGGTCAGTTTGAGTAAGTTAAGGGATACACAGAGAGACAGCAAAGCATTATTTCTTGGTATGTCTGTGAAAATATTTCTTCAGACATTAATATTTGAATCAGTGGACTGAAAAAAATCCACCCTCACCAATGTGGATGGACATAATCTAAGCCAATGAAATTCAACATAGAGCAAAAAGATGAAGTAAGGTAAAAATTTACCCTTCTGGAGGTAGCATATACATCTCCTTTAGTCTCCAGTTCATCAGGCCAAATTACATCACTGATATTCAGTCTAAGATTCAGACTGAATTATAATACTAGTTTCCTTGCTTCTCTATATTGTAGACAATTAATGGTGGTACTTACTTTTGTTCATAATTATACAAGCCAATTCATATGGTATATATTTTCACTATGAACTATTTTGATTATCTGGAGAACTATAATACAAGAAGCTTCCTCCAGAATAAGTGCTTTGTGTCCTGTTTTAAGGGAGAAGGACAGAATGAAGGCAAGAGTGATCTTCATGTGCTGTTTTCTGAAATACTAAGGTGCCATATTTTGGGGTTGTATGTGTACAACTTCTTCAGGTTCTTCCCTGTCACTGGGGTAGAAAGCATTCAGAAGGAAGTGGAATATTGGGGCTGATGAATAAGCACTTTTGCCAAACTAAGGGTTTTAGAGTTTATAATGTAATGGTAGTCTATTGAAATTATTTAATAAGCAATGTCATTTTTGTAATTTGGGTCACTGACATCTGTGTGGAGATAGGGTTGGGATAAATAGAATGAAATTAAATGTTCAAAAGGCAGTGACATGAAAGGGTGAAGCCCTGTGATACATTGGCAGTGAATTCAAAAAGAAAAGTAAACAGATCCCAAAGTCTTTAGAAAATTGGTTTATAATCGTGTGTGTGTGTGTGTGTGTGTGTGTGTGTGCATGTGTGTGCCAGTGTTAGAGCTTGAATACAGAACACGAGTGTTGTTCCTGAGCTTTATTTTCTCAATGCTAGTGTGCTTGAGCCACAGCTCCACTTCTGTTTTTTTTTTTTTTGCTGATTAATTAGAAATAAGAATCTCATGGATTTTTCTGCTTGGGTTGGCTTCTAACCTCCATCCTAAGATCTCAGCCTCCTAAGTGGGTAGAATTAAGGATGTGAGTCACTGGCCATCAGCTGGTTTATCAAAGACTTTTCTTTTCAGTCCTGGGCTTGAACTCAGGGCCTGAGCACTGTCCTTGGACTTTCTCAAGACTAGAACTCTACTATTTGAGCCTCAGCACCACTTCTGAATTTTTCTCTATGTATGTGGTACCTAGGAATAGAACCCTGGTCTTTGTGCATGCTAGGAAAGCATTCTACCACTAGGCCAAATCCTGGCTCTATCAAAGATTTTTAAATAGTGATTCTAATATCAAGTCACACAAATTTGGGCAGCATAATGGCCTTCTTTTAGGAGCACATGAAAATAGTAAGATTTCTGTTACCTAATTTGTTAGGGAAAATTTGTTCATTTTTGTTTATGCCAGCAATTTAAAACTTTGTTTATCAAAGAACTTTTATTTTTGAATAACATACATCAGTATCCTGTTCTGTTGGGTTTCCATGAAATTTGCTTTGGGAAATATTGGTATAGGATGACTTCCAGGGATTTCTGAGTAGAGATAGTTCCACTAAATGAGCTAAGAAATACATGAGTAAGAGCGAGGCTATAAGACAGGATAAGTTTAGCTTATATGTTTCAGATTCCAGGAGAGATGTCTAATAAACAACAGAATATATAGGCCTTTGCTCAAGGATGAGAACTGAAATGGACATATTTAGGAATCATCAGTTGAATTTGAAGGCTTGATGATGTTTTTAAGGAATGTGTTATTTATGTAAGTAGCAGCAGCAAAAGGACTGAAAATGGCATTAAGAGTACAATTTACTGAATTATTTTCCATTGACTTACTTCTTATGGATTCCACATTTTACATATGTAAACTTGTTCTTCAGCCATTCATTAGATTGCATTGCTCTCTTTCTCCATTGATATTTTGTTATATTAGTACTAACAAGCTTTACGATAAATAGATATCTAGTAAGGCAAATTTATTCACAATATTCTTCAATTTAGAGGGCTACTTTAAGGCCATTGTATCTTGCAAATAAACTTTAAAATAAGCTCATCAAGCTCTCAAAATGCCAGTAGTGGTAATTTCATTGAAATTATGCTGAAGTGATTAGTTTTGGAAATTTTAGTGTTGTTTTTTATTACAGTGAGTCTTCTAATCAATGAGCAACTGTACAGGCATCTATGTATTTATGCCTTCTTTACTATATTTTAGTAGATGTGCATACTTTTTATCTTAATGCTCTTGCATGTATTTGGAAAGAAGCTGTGTTCCTCACTCTATGAGGCTACCGCTCAGTGGGATTGGTTGTTTTTTTTTTTTTTTTGCCAGTCCTGGGCTTGAGCTCAGGGTCTGAGCACTGTCCTTGGACTTTCTAAGGCTAGAGCTCTACCACTTGAGCCTCAGCACCACTTCTGGCTTTTTTCTATATATGTGGTACCGAGGAATTGTACCCAGGTCTTCATGCATGCTAGGCAAGCACTCTACCACTAGGCCAAACTCCCGGCCCAGTGGGATTGTCTTTTATCCCACCCCTTTGTATTCTCTGGTCGCCTACTAAAAATGTTATTGGAACCCAATGTCAGTGGCTCATGCCTGCAATCCTAGTTATTCATGGGGTTGAGATCTGAGAATCACAGTACAAAGACAGCTAGGGAAGAGAAGTCCTTGAGACTTTTACCTCCAATTAAGCACCCAAAAGAGCCAGAAGTAGAGTTATTGTTCAGGAGGTAGCTTGCTAGCCTTGAGCAAAAAAGCTCAAGGACAGGGCTTGAGGCCCTGTGTTCAAGCCCCAAGACCAGCACATAAGAAAAAGACAATTGATTTTTGTAATGTTGATTTTGTATTCATCAGATCAGTAGAAACATCTGTACTAAATCAAGGAATTTTTGCAAAACTCCCGCAAAAAAGTATTTGCAAACTACCATTTGCAAATAAGGACAGTTTGATACTTCCGTTGCAACCCTTTTCCTTCTCTTTTATTGTATACTAGTACTTTCAAGGACCTCATTGTAATTTTAAATAAGAAAATGATATTCAGAAGGGCAAAGAACACTGGAAATATCCAAAGTTTAAAACATTTGGGATTAGTGTAATGAGTACCGACAGAGTAGACAACATGAGAGAACAGACAAGCAATGTAGATATATTCACGTAGGCACCAGAAGCTCATGTTCATGAGCTACTTAGGATATCTTGAGGATAGTGATTCAAGGTCAGCCCAGTCAAAAAGGTTCAACAGACCCTTAATCTTAAAAATGACCAGCAAGCCTGGAGTTTGGCCTAGTGGTAGAGTTCTTGCCTTGCATGCACGAAGACCCAGGTTCGATTCCTCGGTACCACATGCATAGAAAAAGCCGGAAGTGGTGCTGAGGCTCAAGTGGTAGAGCTCTAGCTTTGGGAAAGCCCAAGGACAGTGCTTAGGCCCTGAGCTCACGCCTAGGACTGGCAAAAAAAAGAAAAAAATGACCAGCAAAGAATAAGTGGTCCATATGGACTCCGGACTGGAGCTGTCGATAGGGACTACAGTTGCAGTTCTGAGTCCAGTTGCCAGCAAAAGCACCCTCTCTGCTTTGAGGAGAGTCATAGGCCGTTTCCTGAATGTGTTATGAAGCTGGCTGGTCACAGCATCCCTCATAGTCAGGGGAACACACTGCTGAGCTTTCTACACCAATACCTTTCCCTATGAAAAGCTGTACACTGGGAAGCCAAACTTCGTGAATGGCCTGCAAGCTCAGACTTTTGGGATCTAGACACTGCCTCTGTGCCATTGACATCCACAGCAAGACATTTCTCAATCCTGAGAATGCTGGTTGGGCTCCAATACCTACAAGCAGAACCCTTAGAGAACCAGAAGATAAATTGAGTCCGGTGGGCACTGCCATCTCTAAGGTTCCATCTTCCCATTGCTGTCTCTGTCTTAATCCTCTCTACCCTTTTGTTTTTGTTTATTGGCTCCCTCCTCAGCCCCTTTACTTTTCTTTAGGATTTGTTTTGGGGTGTTTTTTTAATATATATGTATTTTTTTAATTTTAAGATAAATTGTATACATGTAACACATACATGTATGTAACACATCCATTCAATATACAGAGTGATTTTTCAAGTGTGTACTCTATCCATCCAAGGCAAGAAACTCTGGCATGTTAGAAGGCCCTTTCCTTACCCAAACTCCTTCCAGCCTTCTGCTTTTTGTTGTTGTTCTCTCCCTTTTCTTTCTATTCATTCGTTTGACTTTTGTGGTAGGATCATAAGACTGTGAAACTCAAAGCTGCTGTCCACTCAAAGCAGCGGACCAAGGGCTGCTTCACCACTGCTGGTCCACACACACAAGGCTCCTCTTTGCTGTGGGACCAGACACTCAGACATGCAAGGGACACATAATTTTTCTGATTCAGTCTCCATTCTTTGAGCAGACCATGGCTCTTTTATCTAGAAGAATAGATAAAGCATAAAAGGGTCTGGGCTGTTTGTAGACCTTGTGATCACTTGTATTTGTAAAATAAATGTTGTAATAAATAGAAAAGCACTAAAATGATCAGCATTGTGACCTGGTATATTGTAAATATGGTTATTTGAAATAGGAAAGGGAAGGGGGAAAAACAAGATGATTGGGAGGGGGTATAAGGAGAGAAATGGGGACGAAAACATGAGAAGGGGTATCAATGTGTGATGCACCTACTATCCAGTGAATGTAACTGTAACCCCTCTATACATTACCTCTACAATAAAAAAAAGACCAGCAAAAATGGCTAGAGTAATAGAGCATTCAAGTGGTAGCACACCAGTCTAGCAAGTACAAGACCCTAAGTCCAAACCTCAAACGGTAATGACAAATCAAACCAAACAAAATAAAACCAAAACCAGAGATGAAAATCTTGAGATAATTCCCAAAACAAATGCTATACATCAAACCCTTTAATAGAAATAAGAATGTCTTTATTGGGGTCATTAGCTAGCTGGATACAGATAACAATATAATCTCTGAGCTTCAGAACATCTCAAGAAATATCCTAAATTGAAAGGCAAACAGAAAAAAAGAGTAAAAAAAGCTAATTCAGTACCAAAACAATAGGAAGGTCAGATGAAAAGAGAGAAAGAGCAGAGGAAATCTTTGGAACAAAAATGAAATATCCCCAAATTAATTCTCCTAAACCACAGAACCAGAAAGCTCAGAGAAATATAAGCACAATAATTTTTCATAAATTTATTTTATATTTTTGTTTCAGTATTTTTATTACCTGAGTGACCTAATAAGCTCCACTCCCAAACTCCTAGAATTAATAAAACACTTTAGCAAAATGGCAGGACACAAAATTAACCTTCAAAAGTCAGTAGCCTTCTTGTACACCAACAATACACAAACAGAAGGCCAAATCAAGAAAATGGTCCCATTTGCAATAGCCACCAAAAGAATAAAATACTTAGGAATTAACCAAAGATGTAAAGGAATTATTTAATGAAAACTATAAAAGCCTAGCAAAAGGAATTAAACAGGATACCAGGAAATGGGAAGACATCCCATGCTCGTGGGTAGGGAGAATCAATATAGTGAAAATGGCCATACTGCCAAAATTGATATACAAATTCAATGCAATCCCCATTAAAATCCCAAAGACATTCTTTACTGAAATAGAAGATACAATCCAAAGGTTCATATGGAACAAGAAATGACCTAGAATAGCCAAAATAATTCTAGGCAAAAAGAGCAATGCTGGTGGTATTACAATACCAGACTTCAAACTCTAGTATAGAGCCATAATAACAAAAGCAGCATGATATTGGCACAAAATTAGACCAGAATATCAATGGAACAGAATAGAAGGTCCAGAAATAGAACCACATACCTATATTCAACTTGTATTTGCCAGAGATATATAGTGGAAAAAACACAGCCTATTCAATTATTGGTGCTGGCAAAACTGGGCAGCCACATGCAGAAAATTAAAAATTGACCCTAGCTTTCGCCGT
This sequence comes from Megascapheus bottae, assembly GCF_031878675.1. Classification (NCBI taxonomy): domain Eukaryota; kingdom Metazoa; phylum Chordata; class Mammalia; order Rodentia; family Geomyidae; genus Megascapheus; species Megascapheus bottae. Next base: position 27,543,386 of record NC_143547.1, read on the forward strand.
GCACAAGCATTAACTCAAAATGGATCAAAGACCTCAATGTCAGACTGGAAACCTTGAAACTGCTACACAATAGAGTTGGAGAGACACTGGAACTTATAGGCACAGGCAAAAACTTCCTAAACAGAATCCCAGGGTCACAACAGATTGAAGAGAGACTTGATAAATGGGACCACCTAAAAATAAAAAGTTTCTGCACAGATGAAAGCATAGCCACTAAAGTAGAGAGACAGCCAACCAACTGGGAAAAGATATTTACCAATAATACATCAGACAAATGCTTAATATCCACTATCTACAGGGAATTCAAGAAACTAATCCCCCCAAACCCAACAAACCATTCACTAAATGGGCAAGGGAACTAAAGAGAGACTTATCAAAATAAGAGGTTAAAATGGCAGAAAAGCATATGAGAAAATGCTCATCATCCATGGTCATAAAGGAAATGCAAATAAAAATAACCCTAAGATACCACCTTACCCCAACAAGAATGGCCATGATTTTGAACTCAGACAATGACAGATGCTGGCAGGATTGTGGAGAAAAAGGAACCCTACTGCACTGCTGGTGGGATTGTAAGCTAGTTCAGCCCTCTGGAAAGCAGTGTGGAGATTTCTTAAAGAACTGAAAATTGACTTTCCCTACGATCCTACCATACTACTCTTGGGCATCCATCCTGAACATCATAACCCAAGATATGATAAGGACACCTGCTCAGCTATGTTCATCTCTGCACTATTCACAATAGCCAGGCGATGGAAACAATCCAGATGCCCTACTGCAGATGAATGGATATGGAAAATGTGATATATATATATATATATACATATATATATAGACACACACACACACACACACACACACACACACACACACACACAATGGAATTCTACATAGCCAACAGACAAGATAAAATAATGGCATTTGCAGAGAAGTGGATGAATCTAGAGGGAATCATGTTGAGTTAGACAAATCAAGTCCAAAAGAACAAAAGGTGCATGGTATCCTTAATATGTGGCTATTAGATCCAAACAGAACAAGAGCGAGGACTCAATTTTTGCATACTCAATGCTATGGACATGGTACTGGAAATATAAACACAACTACATAGACTTAAAAATTTATGATTCTATAGACATAATGTTTTATTACATAGATAAATATGTATCTATGACATACAAACCCTTAGCCTAATTTTAATTATGTTCTAAAATCTACGTGATTATATATGGAGATTCCCTTCTTGAATACTTGTTTGTTAAATACGTCATTTGAAATATGATGTAAAAATCAATGTTAATAAATTCTTTAATGAAAAGTTCATAAATTTATTTTATTTTTGTTTCAGTATGTTTATTACTGTATATAAATATGAAAAGGCAATTAGGCATTATGAGTTTGTGTTTCTCTCTTTTTTATTTATTTTTTACAAAAAAGACCCTGCTTAAAAACATATAAGGATATTGGATTCAAACTGTAGAAAAGTGAAGATGAAGGGAAGCAAACCTTAAAAAAAAATCTTACGGGAAAATCCACTTACACATCTGAGAATAAAAAAAAAAATAGGGGAGGGCCAAGAGTGTAGCCTAGTAGTAGAGTGCTTGCATAGGATTCATGAAGCTGTGGGTTTAATTCCTTGGAAGTGGTGCTGTGGCCTCCAGTGGTAGAGCACTAGCTTTGAAAAAGCCCAAGGATAGTGCTCAGGACCTGAGTTCAAGCCTCAGGACTGGAAAAACAATAGAGGAAAAAAAATAAAAATTGAGTATGACTTCTCTGTAATCAACTCAACAAACTCCAGAATAAAAGCTTTTGTGATTTTTTTTAAGTTCAAACATTTATTATAAATGAACTTCATTGTTATTGTGTTGACTCTTCAATACATGAATATATTATGCATTTCCATTTATTCAAGTCTACGTTTTTTGTCTTAAGAATCTTTTATATATGTACAGGTTGAGTATCCCTTATCTGAAATGCTTGGGAGCCAGAAATATTTTAGATTTTTTTCAGATTTTGGAATATTTGTATATTCATACTAAGCTATTTTGAGGATAGACCTGGTTTCATCTTAAACAAGAAACTCATTTTGTTTCATATAGACAAAATGCACATAGCCCAAAGGTAATTTTATAAACAGTTTGAGTGCACCTGTATTTTGGTGTGGAATTTTCCACTTGTGCCATCATATTGGCATTTAAAATCTTTGGAAGGACTAGAGCCACAACTCAAGTGGTAGAGTGACATCTGTGAGCAAAACCTTTTGAATTTTGGAGCATTTAAATTTTGTATTATGGATGCTCAAACTGTATTTTGAATACTTCTTGCTACGTTTATGTCTGGGGAAAGCTAGAGTTTAATCTCCATGCAATACAGAATTGCAGGCTCTGCAGATTAGCATGACCACAAGAAGCTGAGCTTTTTTTGCTAAGAGCCTGACTGAGATTCACAATGGCCTGATTTTACACTTTATAATAGCTTTTTCGTCTACATTGGTTGGAACTCTAGCAGCCCATCTGTTCTAACAGAAGACTTTGTCAACTTTATATTTTTATGGTACTACTGTACTTGCAGGTTTTTGAGATATTCGTAGAGTTTGAGCTGAAATAATTATAAAAATAAACTATAAAAAGGTTTGGTATGCCATCATCAACTTCTTAGCAGTTACCATGCAATCACAAATGCTAGGGATATTTAATGACTTAATTATATTAAATTTGAGTGTCTCTCCTTTCCAAATGTAAAGGTTTTAGAATCTTAGATAATAGAGAAAAGAATGAGTCTTCACATTCCTTTCTCCCTCCTAGCTGACATTCCCTTTGCTTTGTTGTCCAGTGGAAAAGATTACAATTCTTTGGATCCTAAAAGAGTCTTCCTTTATAAATTCTGTATTTAAAATAAAAGTGTTTAGGATTATTCTCTTAAACTTTTGCTAGTGACTCTGTGCTTTTTCTTCTTGTGCCAAATGTGAGCACATATATGGGCCTCTATTCTTCCCTGAGGCCTGTATCTATTTCTGCAGTGATCAAAGCAGATTTTCTGCCAAGATTTTGAAGTAACATTCAAATTCTGTCATGATATTTGATTGCCTTTCTCTGTTGATTCTCATTAGTAACTAAGGCAACCTCTGACTCCATATAGGGACTCAGTGACCATTTGCAAACATTTTGTCTTAAAATAGTGTCTTTTGTTTCGGTAGTATGCCCAGTTATTGCTTTAACATACTCTTGAAGAATCTTGTGTATCTTTTTTAACACCATTTTAGGATTGCTTCAAATATGATTTCAAGTTCTCTGTGCCTTCACCAGATGAGAGGTTTTTTTATTCTTTGATTATAATATTTGCTTCCTGTTCCTTTTCATCTGATATCTCTGCATGGATATATTTGCATTACTTCAAACTGTAATATTGTTCAAGGGATAGTTCTCTTTATCTTATGTACAACTGGTAACGTGTTGGCTGGAAAAGATAAAGGCAGAGTGAAAGGTAAACAGACCTGGGAGCCAAGCTTGAAAGTGAAATAACAAATGTGTGTTTTCAACCAGGAAAGACATTGAAGCAAGTAGCTATTTGCTAGTCTGGCCTCCTCAGAAAAAAAGTTTCTGGAGTGGTTGTGATCTTCTCCATGGTACTTACAGTTCAGAAAGGTTTACACTCTGTCTATCTTTATATTTTATGCTATTAATCTTATGGTTAAATGGAAACATAACAAATGAAACTCATTGCAACTATAGTAGACTACTTATTGTGATTAGTCCTGATTTCTTCTAAATGTACTAAAATTAGATAGTTGGAGCTGGGTGCTGGTGGATCACATGTATAATCCTAGCTACTCAAGGCTGAGATCTGAAGATCACAGTTCAAAGCCAGCCCAGGGAGGTAAAGTCCACAATTAATTGCCAAAAACCAAAAGTGGAGCTGTGGCTCAAGTGGCAGACTGCTAGTCTTGAGTGAAAAAGCTCAGCCCTGAGTTCAAGCCCCAGGATTGGCAGTCACACAGACAAAAAGTAGATCACTGAAGATATATACTCCATAGATTTATTTAAGAAAAGTGAAAATGTTTTTTTATAAATTTTCTAGTCATATATTTATATAAACATCTATTTATTTAAACTTCCATGGCGTTGTCCATATATTTCTTTTGAAAACAATATGAGAGACAAGGTACAGCACATGTCTGTAATCTCAGCTACCCAGAAGATGAAGATGGAAAGCTAGCCCAAGCAAAGGATGTTAGGAACACTCTACCTTTTCATCTTCCCATCATGATGGGTGTGGTGCATTACTATAATTTTGATTACCTGGCCCCAGAAGAAAGAGAGACTCTATCTGGAAAATAAGCTAAAATAAGAAGAAAAAACCAAAGGCATGGTTCAAATGATAGGTACTTGTCTATTAAGTGCAAAGGCTTGAATTCAAACCCCAGTGCCAAGCAATATTATTAATATGAGCTGTAGTGAGTGCTCTTTTTTAAGTGCTCTTTGTAATTACAATTAGCATTGTTACCCATCATCAATAAAGTCAAAATGAACATTGCTATTTTTATACTCTTATTCCTTGGAATCTACCCTTTCAAACGGTGGCTATTGCTAGTTTATATCACACGTTTATGCAAGCCAATAGGTTAAATAAACACTATGCTAGTCATTTTACTAAGTGTTTTCAGAATGTATTTAGCTATATTGTTTGGGAGGAAAGGAAGGGATTTACCTCATCAGATGAATCTACTTTTCTGGAAGAAAATCTTGGTCACACTGTAGCAAACAAAACTCAATACGGAAAACAAGTAATTAGGCTAGATCTCAACTCAAACATCAATACTACAAAAGTAATGGGTAGACAAAAGGAGAACTGCAAAAGGAAAACTGCAACCCAGCATAGAAAGCAAACAGATGAAACAGATTATCTCACAGGATCATTCTCACAGCTGCTACCTGCTGTGAGCTGATTCTTTATCTGAACAAAACCAGGAGTGAAGATGGAGGCCTGGATCTAAAAGTTGTTTTTAAGGAACACATAGGAAGAATGGACAGAAGTTCATGAGAAGATATGGAGCTAGGAATACAATATAATTTGACAACTACTTACTGCAATTTTCTTATTCTTCTCCTCTCCTTCTACCCCAACTCAAGTATCCACCAATGCATTTTCAGGTCTTTATTGTTTCCTGCTATAGTTCCCTGGAGAGTCTTTCTATTTTTTTTTTGTCTATCAATTTTGTTCATGTTCCTATTGATGAAGAGTATTCCAGTATATAGATGGCTGTACCAACATTCAGTCATGAACTCCTTTGAATTACATCTGGAGAGTATCCAGTGTTCTACTATAAATGAAGCTGTCATTTGTATACAGGGTTTTGTGAGAACGTAGAGTTGTATTTTTCTGTGATAAAAGAAGAAGAGTGCAGTTACTGATGGTATGATAAGCATCTGTTTTCATTTTATAAGAAACCATCAACCAAGACATGAGAAAGGGTATCAATGTATGTGAATTAATGCACCTTCTATCTGGTGAATATAATGTAACCCTTCTATTAATTACAATAAAAAATATATGAAAAAAAGAAACCATCAGTGTTTTACATTCCCTATGGATTTCATACATCACAATGTATGAGGCATCCGTTTGTCCATGTATTTGTCATGATTGGGTATTAATAATATTTTAATTTTAGCCATTGAAACAAATATGTAATGGGATCCTTATGCAATTTTAACCTGACAAATATCATTTTCTCATCCATTCATAAAACTATGTGACTTTCCTTTCTTTAGTCTGTTACTTGGTCTTCCTCAGTCTAAACTATGGATTGGGGGAAGAAGGGATAATTAAAAAATAAATTTTGATTTTTAAAAGCACTTTACATTCACAGAAAGTTTAAGGAGAAATTAAAGAGGGTTCTCATGTGACTTCTCTACCTCCACACAGGCATGCCTATATTTTCTAGCAACATCATCTATCAGAATCACCTTAAATGAATCTGCATTGACATATCATTACCACACAAAGTCCAGGGTTTCCTTTATGGTTCTCTCCAGTTCATTCCATAGATTTTGACAGATGACATCTCTTCAACATTATGATGTCATAGAGATCCCCTACACAATGCTTGTTCACCTCTACCTCCCCTCAACCCCTGGCAGTCACTGAGCTTTGTCCTGTCTCTGTTTTCCTGAGTGTCACATAGTTAAAATCATATAGTATATAGAAGATACCTAGAAAATAATTCATTGAGCAAATGGGCCACATGGAAGAATCCTCAACATCATATATTTACAACAGTGGGAATCCATCACATACCTATTCAATTTGCAAAAACCCCAAACACTGGTAACATCAAATACTGGCAACAACATGGACACCAGAAACTCATGCAGTGGAATGCCATCACATCTCTATTACATTTTTTAAAGTACAGATTTACAAAAGTAAATGCACTATCACAATAGTATTTGGCAAACCTTATCTAAAAGAGCTTAACTAAATGAGTTATAAATACATGTACATGCAAAAACCTGCACATGGACATTTATAGTAATATTATTCATAACTAGCAAAACCTGAAAGGGAATATTGTAGAGTGTGAATTTGTTCAAAGTATGCCATGTGCATATACGAAAATTTCACAATGAAACCCCTCATTTTACAAATGTATGTTAACTACTAAACAAAATTAAAAGCTAAACTCTCAAAGAATCAATAATGCAATTAATACATGGGAAAATGAGCTGAACAGACACTTTAAGGAAAAAAAGAAGTATAAATGGCCAATGAGTACAGGACAAAATGTTCAACATCTTTGACTATAAAGGAACTGTAAATCAAAACAACATTGACAAGCAGTGCAGTGGGGACTCTTATCATCCTAACTACTCAGGAAGCTGATATTTGAAGGCTGTGGTTTGAAACTAGCCCAGACGTAAAAGCTCATAAGACTGATCTCTAATTAACTACCAGAAAAGCTGGAAGTAGGGCTGGGGCTCTAGAGAGCTAGCTTTGTGCATAAAACCTCAAGAACAATGCCCAGGCCTTGAGTTCAAACCCCAGGACCAGCACCACCAATATCACCATAACTACATAGACAAGTGAATAGAGGAAGGGGGAAAGAATGCAGTCATAGAATTCAAATGAAATGCACATCCTACAAAGTTAAGAAAATTGAGCAAAGGGGGATTACGAGGGTTGGGAGAGAATGATGAAAGGGGTAACATTTATCAAGTTGTATTATATTCATAAACTGGTTGAATGGCAAATTCTTTGTACAACTACTTGAAGATCTTTTTAAAACCTTCTTTTAAGGAAAAGAAAAGGTTTCCCTCATTTGTAATAATTAGTATACATCTAGGATTTTCCTAGCAGAGGAGTGCAATAACTAAAAAGCTATGTACGTATGGCCATATAGGATTAGGCTAAGCGAAATGAACTCCAGTATAGGGAAACCAGAGTTTTATCCTTGTGATTGTTGCTTTTAATGTACTATGTGAACTTTACTCTTTTGTTTTATTTTCCCTTATGGTTTATCCCCTATTGTTGCTGTATCTGACTTTGGTACCTGATATATTGCATATACATTTATTTGTTTATTTGAATCAGGGAAAGGAAGGGGAAAAAAGATGATGAGACAAAGGACAAAGGGTGAACCAGTGTTAACACTGATATTCACAAGACAATATGTTGGAAGTGAACTTTACAACTCTGGAGGGTTAGGGAGAGGGAAAGTATGAAAAAAAACATGGGAAGGAGTATCAATGTTCAAGAAGCAATATACTCACTACCGTATGAATGTAACTGTAACCCGTCTATACATCACCCTGACAATAAACTAAAATTTAAAAAAAGAAAGGAAAGAGTTGAAATTCCATCTCATTCCACTGTTTGTTCAGCATCAAGAACATAAACACCAAATGTTGGTTAGGATAAGGGGGCAGGGGGTGGAGGGGGAGGGAGGAATGAATCCTTATACACTGTTGGTGGGGATATAAATTGGCACAACCAACTTTATTTGTAATGAAACACTCAAATATCTCTCTTCTTGGTGTTTTGAAATACATAATATATTACTGGTAACGACAACCACTCTGCTGTATAATTGAACATCAGAACCTACTTTCCCTAACTATATAATTTTTTGTCCACAGACTGAGCTTTCTCCATCTCCACACTCCCTCCACTCCCAGGCTTCTAATAACCATTTTCAACCCTTCATTTTCTTCCTTGTGGCCTTAAGTAATGACTTATTTCTCAGCTTTTCTACATTTTCATTAGCACATACTATTTGTATAATGCAGAGGATTTCATTGTGATATGTCTATCCATACATAACATGCTTTGATCAAATTCACATCAATTACTCTTTCTTATCAACAACCATGATTCTATCTCCTTTTTCTCTTTATTGCTTCTTTTTGTTGGTACTTATGTTGTATTCAATGTTTCTTGTTTGCTAGCCAGTTCTGTACTGCTTAGTCATGGCTCCAGACATTTTTGTTCTGGTTATTTTTAAGATAAGATCAGACTTTTTTTGCCTGGGCTAGCCTGAAGTATGATATGCCTACTGTAGCTAGGATAACAAGGGCATGCCCAGATTTTCTTCTTCTTCTATTGAGATGGAGCTTCTTAAACCTTTGTGCCCAAGCTAAGTTGGAATTCTAATCCTCTTGATGTCCATCTTTTTAGTAGCTAGGATTATAAATGTGAGCCATGATTCCTGGCTCTTTCTTGCATTAAAAAAGGTTTTTGTTGAATCTCAAGGTCCATAAAACATCTACCCCTTTTTCTCCATTTAGTATCTTAGGTTGTCCAGCTAAAAAAATTGAATCACTCCAAAATTAATCTCCAAAGAAACAACCATCCCTTTAAAAGATGGGCCAAAGACTTAAAGATAGTCTTCTCGTAAGAAGAAAAAAGAATGGCCTATAGACATGAAGAAATGCTCGACATGCCTGGACATAAAAGAAATGCAAATCAAAACAACGCTAAGATTCCACCTCACTCCAGTTAGAATGGCCAGGGTCAAGAAATCTAATAACAGATGCTGGTGGGGATGTGGCCAGGAGGGATCACTACTACACTGTTGATGGGAGTGCAAACTCGTTCAACCACTATGGAAAGCAGTATGGCAGTTCCTCAAAAGACTAAACATAGAGCTCCCCTATGACCCAGCAATTCCACTACTTGGCATTTACCCAATCATCCAGAAGCAAGAACATACTAAATCCACTAGCACAATGATGTTCATTGCAGCACTGTTTACTATAGCAAAGACATGGAACCAACCCAGCTGCCCCTCAGATGATGAGTGGATCAACAAGATGTGGTATTTATACACAATGGAATTCTATGCTGCTGTCAGAAAGAATGACATCACCCCATTTGTAAGGAAATGGAAAGACTTAGAAAAAATCATATTAAGTGCAGTAAGCCAGACTCAAAGGAACATAGGCTCAATGGTTTCCCTAATTTGTCACAATCAGTAAAAACCTTGGGCTCTCCTAGCAGAGATTTGCAATAGAGCAAAACCTAGATACATAAGGCCATATAGTATGACATTAAATGAAAGGATCTCTATGATATAGAAACAAAAGCCATATAATGAGTGATTGTTGTCCTTACTGTACTGTGTTATCTCTCATCTCTTTTGCTGTCCCTTGGTAATCTCATATTGTTACAGTATCTCACTTTGTTATCTGATATATTGAATATATTTTTATTTGGTTATTTGAAATAGGATAGGGAAGGGGGGAAAACAAGATGAGGGGTGGGGGTTGGTGGAGGGGAGTGGGAACAAAAACATGAGAAAGGGTATCAATGTTTGTGAAGTAATGCACCTTTTATCTGGTGAATATAATGTAATCCTTGTATTACTACAATAAAATATATGGAAAAAAACGAATCTTATGTTGTCCATTTCATTTATTCTGTTGAGAATGTCTAGTAGTGATAAGGGGCTGATAAGAGCAAAATATGATAGCACCATATTTTCCTCTACAAATTTTGATACTTTTTTTCCTCTTATTTGAAAGTATTTTCTAATTCCCCTTGTGATTTCTTCTTTAACTCATGCATTCTTCACATGACTGCTGTTAAACTTTTAAGTATTTTGGATTTTCAGATTCTATTGTAGATTTGAAATACATTTTTTGTGGTCAAAAACATTCTTAGTGTGATATTTTTCAGAAGCTTTTAATTAGTTTTATTGCCTAGCATGTGGTCTATTTGAAAAGGGTTCCTCAGGTACTTTAAAAGAATGTATACTGTGCTCTTGTTTAGTTAAGTCCTCCATAAATGGAACTTAGGTCAAGTTGGTTACTAGTGTATTTTGAGTCCTCCTTGTTCTTCCTGAGTTGCTGGCTACTTGTCCTATTCATCATGGAAATTGGGATTTTGATATCTGCCAGCATTATTGCTGAGTTGGGCATTTCCCTTTCACTTCTGCCAATGTTTGCTTTGCATATTTTTGGTGTACTGTCATCAGGTATATATGTTTATAATCGTTACTTTGTCTTACATTTTTATAGTCATTTCAGTTCTTTCTGAGTAATTTTTGCATAAGAACTTTTTATGTTTTCACTTCCACTCTATTTGCATCGTTGAATTTAAAATTTATCTTATAGACAACTTAGAGTTTGTGGAATTTCTGTGCTCAAGATATTTGTCTTTTGAATGAAGTATTGTATGGTGAGAAACCACAGAGAAGCCACATTTTGAGGGTTCGAATCTTGGAGTCTTTATTACAAGGCCAGTGACTCATGGTGGACTCCTTTCTCAACGACTAGCAGCCAGAAAATACACTTAACAGAGTTAGGAAACAGGCCAGAGAGGAAATAAACAACAAAAACAAGACCAACAAGCTAATTCAGCTCTGATGGAGAACTGAAGTACGATGCCATGGTGACCGGAAAACATCCAAAAGACAGGACACAGGAAAGGAACATGGAGATATGTGGCATCATGTACTGGTGCTAAGCAGGTCAGGGCAGGGGGCAGGATCACATAAAACTCCCAGTTCCAGGTACTGGACTGACAAACCCTATTTGTCAAGTGCCCACCCCTGTCTTCAGGGGTACATGTACACCCATTACCAGGGGAGTAGGTGATCCTTCACCTTCCCCCACTATGAAAACAAGATACCAGACCTTCATTCTCCATTTCTCTGAAGCAGAGTCCTCATCTGCATTTCATTGCCTCTCTCACCTCTAGGCTTCAGGGTGGAGAACTCCCCATCCCCCAGCAAGAGACACCAGGATGGATGCAAGAAGTTACTTAGGCTCAGCTTCCTTACTTCAGAAGGGCTTAAGAAATTAAAATTTAATGTTACAAGTAGCATGTTTTTTTTTCTTGGCCATTTTACTATTCTGTACATATTTCATTTCTTTTGAGGTTTCTTTTATCCATGTTTAATTTTTGTTAGGTATTATGTAAAATAGTAAATAGTATCATTATAATTTATTTGAGTTATTTTGCTGCATTTATTTATTAATGTATTTTTGAGTTAGTACCAGTACTTAACTGAGGACCCTCACTCCAATTTTTGCTCCTACCTAGCACTGTACCATTTGAACCACAGCTACTTCTAGCTTTTTTGTTGGTTAATTCAAGAAAGGAGTCTCATAGACTGTTTTTATTCTTTTCTTTTTTTTTAACCAGTCGTGGGGCTTGAACTCAGGGCCCGAGCACTGTCCCTGGAATTTTCTCAAGGCTAGAGCTCTACCACTTGAGCCTCAGCACCACTTCCAGCTTTTTTTTCTATTGATACTAATTGAAGGAAAATAATTTTTAAACTGTTTCCTTAAGTTTTATTTTCCAGTTGTTCCCTTGAACTTGGTTACAGTTACATATGATCTGAATAGTTTCCAGGAAAAGGAAAATTAACATTTTAATTCTTACTGATTTTGCCAGGTGAGTGAGAACAGTGACATTTAGTCTCAAAGTCTATCCTGTTCTGGAGAATTTCTAAGGGCATGCTCAGAGAGCTTTGCTTCAGAATGAACACATGATAGATTGCATGACCTAAGACCAGATGGTGGCCCTGATTCTTCTTATCTCCCAGGTTTCTGTCACCACATCTCTGAAGTTGTATGTCTTGTTTGACAGTGATTTATTCCTTTCTGTGGTTAGACAGAGATAAGGGACAAGGAGAATTATCCAGTTTGCTGGCAAGATTGTTGATCGCCAGCTCCTCAGAATGGAGAAATGAAAAGAATGTCCACTTGAATTCCTATAAATAGCACTACAAACTGACTGAACAATTGAAACTAGCAATGACAGAAAATGTTTTGGTAGTTCCTCCTAATACCCTTACTACTCCTATCCTGGGCTTTTGTAGTTTTTATAGAATTTCTTAAAGTAATTAAATCAGAGGCCATTGGACTGAAGTGGCTTTAATGTTCTGAGCTTCTATATAAACATTTGAAACTTAATTGATAATTTAAAAGAAAAATTAAGCTCAACTAATCGTGAATAGCCAACTGGATATTACTTATATTGTCTGATCTTTCCTATAAGGATTATTTAATTAAGGAAAATGATGAAAGTATAGCCAATAAACGAATATCTTTGTTCTGGTTCCATATTCCCCTTGTAAAACAAAACTCTTTGCTAGAGCCCTGAACTTCTGGCTTGGAGATGCCAGATTCATGAATCACTCTCTGCTCATATAAACTCTTTCAAATTGTAATATGTCAATTGGATTTTAACATTTCTAGAGCTAAAAATGTAGTTCCATCATACTGTTTGAAAGTAGTTAGTTAAGAAAAAGATCATACTTACCTGTTTTCTCCATGTTTCATATTTCTTTTGTTGAAAAACATATTCTAAAAACTAGCATATTACAGCAAATCTTAATTCTGATTCCTTTCCTTCTCCTTTCCCAGGGACATATGTTATCATTCTGTTGTTAATTGCTTAGTTTCTTGTAAAGACTAACTCTGTGGAATATTTTTGATGTTTGTTCTGTTTTGGCTTTTTAAGCAGACAAACAGAGCTCTGTGGTTAGTCAATTATTAGTCAAAAAGTTGCTTAAAAATACTGAGGCTATAAGATTGCTGTCCTTCACTGGTGATCTGTGTGTTGTTTGGAGAAATGATTCTAAATTCAGATACTTTACAGGTCTATCACAGATTTGCATTTTTGTGCCAGTCCTGGGCCTTGAACTCAGGGCTTGAGCACTGTCCTTGGGCTTTCTTCAAGGCTAGTGCTCTACCACTTGAGCAACAGCACCACTTCTAGCTTTTTTTCTATGTACGTGGTACCAAGGAATTGAACCCGAATCTTCGTGTATGCTAGGCAAGCACTCTACCACTAGGCCAAACTCCCAGCCCCACAGGTTTGCATTTTTGAGCTTTTAATTTGTGCCATTCATGCAAGGATGAAGATCTCAGTAAGGATTTCTCCAGTCTCCCGAAGAGAGCCCAATACTGTGGTACACAAAACTTGTCAGGGATAAGTGATAGTTTATCCAGGCCCACTAGGGCTCTCTGATTTCCTGGATCTCACCATTGCATTTCTGCTGCTGTGCTGTTCAGTTCCTTGTCCCAACCAATATTATGGCCTCGGGCTAACTGTGATGTTCATCTTCCATGATTGTTTGCTACAGAGATCACTATTGTGTTTTTTGTTCTTTTCAAAATGGCCCTCAGCTTGACTTTCTGCTGTGCTCTGATGCAAATCAAGTACAAGTTCCCATAGGAACTCTGAAGAAACAGTTCCAGCCCCAGGCTAAAATGCCGAAGACTCACATTATTCTTAATATGGTTCAATAGCTTTTTCTTGAATCAATGTTTTTCCCTTTGCCACACGGTGTACTCCTTTCCACAGTCTGGCTACAGTTGTTGGTTCATTTCTTTCTGTTTTTATCATTGCTTTTAATGGGAAGGATTACTGAGCTCTTCACCCCACCATTCTGGAAGTCCTATCCTCCTGAGCCAATACACTCATCTCTAATTAGAACTGTCACACAAATTTTGGGCTGTCACCCTTCTTTCTACTTCCGTATATTTGACAATCTATAAGTGAGTACTTTTGACATGGAAAAACAACACTTGGATCAAGTCTTTTATTTCTAGGTTCTTGAAGAATGACTAGGAAGACACAGGGAAAAGTAAAACTGCAGATTCATTGGAAAGGAAAAGCTAAGCAGAGCTCCTGCTAGAAAGGAGGGATCCCAGGGGAGGACATCTCCTAGGGGGCATCATGCATAGGTTAATATGTTGTCTCTGGGAGAGAACCATGTGATTCTTAAGATCATCAGATAGCTGGCAGGCCATATGAATCCCCAAACCCAAACAGAGGCTCCACACAGCCTGCACAGCTCTCTATGAATCCTTGTTTAGCACCTCTGACTGGATGTCTGTTCCGATGTACAACTCTGGAGTCCAATCTGTCTGCTGCTGAAGTTTTTCCAGGGGCACTACACTGTGGTGATGCTCAGGTGCTCACATGCATGACTGTTGAAAGCCATTGTGATATAATGTCTAGGGGCCTACATATAGGAAGCCTTAAGGCCATGGTGAGGAATCCAGAACTTCTTTGGCAGAGGGGTTTGTGCTCTAATTGCCTAGTGAGGCTCTTTTTTCAGCTCTCACTTTAATGTTAGTACCTCACTACACTCAATAGCATATGAAAAAAAAAGGAAAAAAATCTGTTCCTTAGTCCTGTGCATCTAGTTTCTACAGTTGCAAAGTATATTCTGATGATTTTCTAAATATGCAATCATCATCCTTTTGAAAAGAATTTAGTGATATTTAGAATATATGGACATCATTTTGTATAACAAATCAGATAAAGAGTAATTACTAGTGCTATATTTTATCCTTTCTCTAGTGGTTTCTGAAAATTAGCTCTTAATTTTGCATTGTTATTTTAATCTTAAAAGTCAATTTAGCAGAATTATACAACATTGTCAGTGTGAACTTCATTGTCTTATTAACTGTGTCATACTCTTTCTTGTTATTGCTTCCAAATTATTGTGGCATTGTTTTGAGGAAAGGATTGCTTTTGGAGATTGGCCCACTTTGTCTAAACCTTCACTGATATGAATACTAATTTAGGATTTGACAATAAGCCAGGTTAGATAGGAGCCAGGCTTTGAAGAAGTCTGTGAGATTTTGTTTCAGATGTATTTTTGCTTGGAGCACTTTCCTGCCCACCAGTCTTTAAATTCAGCCAAACAGAAAATGCCATTTCAAAGCAACTATCCAGTATTTGTCTTATTTAGGATTAGATTCTATTTCTCTTATATTGCTAATAGATTTGTTAATAGATCATTAAAGAGAATTATTCCATTACCTTCCCCTTGACACTCTTTTTCCTAGGTTTACTCCTTCTGGAAGGAATATAACTTAATATCGTTGATAAATTTGGAGGAAACAAAATGGGCATCCTCAGATCAGCTGTGCACTTTTCTCCTGAAAACATCATTGCTTTCATGTAGCAGAAATCCTCCTCTTAAGCTACTTTGCTGATGATAGAGCATTTTAGTTTGCCTAGACATCTAGTCACTCCAATTTACACTTTAATTAATAGCTTGACCTCTTAAACCATTCTCTTCTATCCTTCTCACATCCTTCAAAATGCCCAGGACTGTGAGAAGGAATAAATATCATCAGTTAGACTTCTTGATACTTTAGCGAAATTTTTGCTCTATGTGTGTGTGGGGGGGGTGTGGGTGTGGGTGGGTGTTGTGTGCCTGTACTGGGACTTGAACTTGAAGTGTCACACACCCTCAGTTTGCATTCTTGCTTAGGGCTGGTACTCTACCACTTGACCTGATGTAGAGACAGACATGTAGAGGCAGAGCTTCTTTACTTCACAGTGTATAGGAAGCAGAAACAGAGACTGGAAGGGCCAAGAACATCCTGTGATTTACTTTCTTCAGCTAGGTCCCAACTTCCAAAGGTTCCAGAACCAAACAGCACTATCATCTAGCAATTAAGGCCCCAGCACATGAGCTTTTTAGGGAAACATTGCTTTTTCTAAACCATAGCAAACCAATTACAATTTAGTTTCAAAAGCTATTACCATTAATTATTTTTAAATTACAGGCAATTTTATCAACAACATTGTTATTATTGTTTGTTTCTAAATGTTGTATAATTTTCAAGATGATTAATAACTCATTCAGATGTAGATTTAAAACTTTCAAATATGTATATTATTTATTTGTGAAGCTGTTTGCATTTCATCTTATTGGTCTCTTGTTATTGAAACTGTGTGTAAGCAAACATGATCTATACCATATTGGTCCTTTTTAATATCTGTCACCATTTTACAGCCTAATATGACTTTCACATGTATTTATAAGGAATGTATATATACCCATTAGATTGAGTGAGTTTTATGAAGTAAATTGTATTCTTGTATTAAAATGTCACCATGAAACTCCCCGAATACCTAAACACCTTGATAAAAATATTTTTCAACAATATGTAGGTTATAATGTCTTCTATTGTAAGTTTTGAAATTTTTACTAACACATTTTTTGCACTGATCCTGGGGCTCAACTTCATGCTCTGAGTGCTGTCCCTGAGCTTCTTTTAGCTTAAAGCTCTATTACTTGAGCCAGACTCTACTTTCAGCTTTTTAGATAAAGTTTTGTTGGAGATAAGAATCTCATGAACATTTTTACCCAAGCTGGTTTTGAATTACAATCCTTAGAATTCTGCGTCCTAAGTAGCTAGAACTACAGGCACCAACCATCTGTACCCAACTTTCTTATTACTATTTTTTGTCCTTACCAAGTACATTGAAGTCTCCCATGAGTTTAGATTTCTCAAATTCTCTTTTTAATTCTAGTTCTTTAAAATATTGTAATATTTGTAATATTTGTAATATTGTATATAGAGGCCAGAGTATGGCCAAGTGGTAGAGTGCTTGCTTAGCATGCATGAAGCCCCGGGGCTTCAATTCCTCAGTACCCCATACACAGAAAAAGCCAAAAGTGATGCTGTGGCTCTAGTCTTGAGAAAGATCAAGGACAGTGCCTAGGCCCTGAGTTCAAGCCCCAGGACTGGCCCCCAAACAATGCATGTATATATTTAAGACTATGTTATCAGGTAGTTCAAAGTTCACTGTTACATCTTTGTTTCTTTTCATATGTATTGGATGATGTGTGATTTTAGTCAGGATTGATTATGTAATACTGAAGTGATAAATACTATGGTCTTCAATGTTTTAAAGCAGTAAAAATATTCAAGTATGGTGATGTATGCCTGTAATTCCAACATTATGGAGACCCATGCAGGAAAATCAGATATTGATTTCATTAAGTTTTTTGTTGTTGTTTTTTTGGTCTGTTTTTATTACTGATTTTATTTTAATTTTATTGTCAAGGTGATGTACAGAGGAGTTACCGTTACATACATAAGGTAATGAGTACAGCTCTTGTTGAACATCGTTACTCCCTCCCATATTTTTCCCACTTTCCTTACCCCCACATTCATTAATGTTTTATCTTAATACTTCACTTAACTTCCATGACCACAGCAGTAGGAAGAGAAGATGATGACTTTTCAATGACCTGTGAAGCTTCTATTTAGAAATAATTCACTTCCCTTTCCTTTCGCTCACATTTTATTTGTCGAGGCAAATCACATTGTCACAGGTATTATTTGGGAGGACAGGCAGAGAAATGCAATTTTACTGTGGCCTAAAAGGTGGTAGAATGGAAATCATTTGGTTAATTATATTAATTATTGCAATATTTAATGTCCCACATAATATTCAGAAAAAAATCAGTATCTAATGAATAAAAATGGATAAAGAATAGAAAGAATTAAAAAGGTATAACACTGGTTCTTTCCTGTTATGCCAGTGACTTGAAAGTCTGCAATCTAGAAGATCATGATTTGAAGTTAACACAGACAGAAAAGTCGGTAAGATTTTATCTCCAAAATAACCAGCAGAAAGCTGAGCTGGAGTCATAGCTCAAATGGTAGAGTGCTAGCAGTGAGCAAACAAGCCAAGTCATCACCAGACAATGAGTTTAAAGCCCTGTACCAGTAAAAACACAAAAGCAACAATAAAGATATCATACCCCTTTCCTCATCTTATATTTCTGAGTCAAAGTCATTAACTGTGTAGACGGAAGATACTTTGAATTCATTATAGTGATGCTTTGATTTATGTTGATTTTCTTTGTGTTTACTGGGGCTGAACCTATGGCTTTATGCATGCTAATCTCTCTATTGCTGAGCTGTATCTCACCTCCTATGCTGTCCTTTTAATACTCAAATATATGACTTTCTTGATCTCAGAAAATGATTAATAAACTATTGGATCTTCTGGAAACATTATCCAGCTAAGAAAGAGGAGATAAAATAATTCTGAACCATTCATTATTCAGGAGAAAAATAAATTGGCTTCCTACTAAAACATCCAATAAAACATGCTGGTTACACATTTCTAACTGCATTTTACTGATGATGTCTAAAGTTGGTTTTTGTTATTTCTATTTTGCCTGAGTATGTAATTACTGTTCAGTGAAACTCATTTAATCTAACTGTTGTTTAGAAGCTTTGCCCTAACCAACGAAAATTAGGATACAAGCAGGAAACAACTTCCTTTACTTTACTTCTCCCTTTTTGGTATTGAAATTTTTTCTTTACTTCTGAATAGCATTCTAAATTGAACGCCAACTATCAGTTATTACTATTATATAAAACAGAGCCTTCAGGTCACATTTAGTTAGGAGAATGCATTCTTCTAGAACTTCAAAACAGCTAATTAGTATGTGAATGGAAAGTCAAGTGTGGTATAGAGTTACAAACTACCCTGGATTAGATCTATTTGAATATTGGAAGTCCTCTGCTTGGGAGGATCCTATTCAGCTGCATTTCTCTTCTTTATTCTACTCTTCCTTTCTATTAATTCCTAATGAAGAATTTTGGGGATAGCATTCTGTCTTTTGGGGGTAAGAAAGATTGGGGGGAAAGGGTAGTGTGTTAAATTCTTGGTACAAAAGCCTTCTGAAGTTAATTGTTAATAGATATGGCATAGATATAATTGCTAGCTTACTCTTAAAAAGTCATGTGGGTTTCACTGTACCCATGGAGAATGCTGAGCTGAAAGCTCCCATAGCAGAAATTTCATTTGTGCATACTTAGCACCCACAAAAGGTTTTCATGAGTAATTACTGTAACTGGATATATATTGTTTCTAATTAACATGAAAGTTTCCCAGGTTGTGAAGGTTTGACTTATAATTTTTCATCTTTGTAATGATGCACAAGTAATATGCATTTAGCAAAACTGCACTTCAAATTTTGGACATTACTTTTCTCCCAGGTTAACAATATATGGAGTATGTATGTATGATCCCCTGGTGATTGTGTGCATGAGGCAAGTCAATCAACAATTTCTGGCACACTGGGTTGCTAAGCTAGGGTATGCAGAGAAGGTTAGATACATTGCATATGTTTCCAACACAATATTTTCAACTTATGATACATTTATTGAAATAATTGCCATTTCATAAATTGAGGAGCATCTGTCCTTTTCCCCTTTAGCAAATAAAGTTAAATAATAATAATGAAGTTAAATAATTATACCACTAATAAAATTAGAGATAGAATACATGAAAACCCACAGTTCTATTTAACTCACATTTGTTCGTTTATTCAATCTACCACCTCAAATCAGAGGAAAGGAATTCATGCATCATAGGTAGAAATAATCAAGCACTGTTTTTTCAGTGTTTTATATGAAGATACATAGTTTAAAACCTATTCATCCTATAATACGTTTAGCTATAAAGGACAGTATTTGGAATTTCAATTCTGTTTAAGCATTTTTGACATCATCAGTATGGGTTCCATGTCTCTTATTCACCCTAAGAAAAATACCTTAAGTGATAAACACACATGCACATACACACACAGATTTTAAAGCCAAGTGAAATCATATAACCAGGATGTGGCAAAATATGATCTATAGGCTAAGTTCACCCCAATACATGTTTGCGAATACTCTGTGGGTTAAAATTTCAAAATATTTTTAGAAAAATTTTTTGAAAAATCATATTAAATGGAATAAACCAGACCCAAAGGAACATAGGCTCCATGGTTTCACTCCTTTGTAATAATTAGTATGTGTCTAGGATTTTCTTAGCAGAGGAGCTCAGTAGCTCAAAAGCTATGTACATATGGCCATAAAGGAGGAGGCTAAATGAAATGAACTCCAGGATAGGGAAGCAAGAGATTTAACCTTGTGGTTATTGTTTTAATGTAGTATGTGAATATATTTCTTTATTCTTTTTTTCTCTTTTTTTTCTTTCTCCTTATGGTTTATCCTCTGTTATTGCTGTATGTGAGTTTGGTACTTGTTATATTGTATACACATTTATTTGTTTATCTGAATCTGAGAAAGAAGGGGAAAAACAAGATGATGAGACAAAGGATGAAGGATGAACCAGTGTGACAGCGATATTCACAAGACAATATTTTGGAAGTAAATTCTAAAATTTAGGAGCAAGTAAGGGGAGGAAAAGTGGGGGAAAAAGATGGGAAGGGATACCAATGTTCAAGAAGTAATGTGCCCACTACCTTATGAATGTTAGTGTAACTCCTCTGTATAGCAGCCTGATAATAAAGTTTAAATTAAAAAAGAAACTATTTTTTGAAAAAAATCAGAAGAGACACAAGATAATGATATGTAATTCAAATTTCAAGTACCCATAAATAAAATGTTATTGAAACACATTTTCATTTGTAACTCTTGTCTATGTTTTGAGGCAGAGCTGAGTTGTTGTGACAGAGCTACATCACCCTCAAAGTTCTCTGGCCCTTTAGGATAAATATTGGTTGAACCTGACGTAGATTGTCAGCTTTGTACAAATCCAATGGAATACTGTTCAAGCAATGAATCTATTTAAAAATATCTGAGCAGAAAATTGAGATAACTCAATGAATATGAAGTTATTCTGCCTGATTACTTGTCTTTTTTCATATATTTTTATTGTAATTAATAGAAGGGTTTACATTATATTTGCCAGATAGGAGGTGCATTAATTCACATACATTGATACCCTTTCTCATGTATGGTCCCCATTTCGCTCCCTCCCACCCCAGCCCTCATCTTGTTTTCCCCCCTTCCCTATCCTATTTCAAATAACCAAATAAAAATATATTCAATATATCAGATAACAAAGTGAGATACTGTAACAATATGAGATTACCAAGGGACAGCAAAAGAGATGAGAGATAACACAGTACAGTAAGGACAACAATCACTCATTATATGGCTTTTGTTTCTATATCATAGAGATCCTTTCATTTAATGTCATACTATATGGCCTTATGTATCTAGGTTTTGCTCTATTGCAAATCTCTGCTAGGAGAGCCCAAGGTTTCTACTGATTGTGACAAATTAGGGAAACCATTGAGCCTATGTTCCTTTGAGTCTGGCTTACTGCACTTAATATGATTTTTTCTAAGTCTTTCCATTTCCTAACAAATGGGGTGATGTCATTCTCTCTGAAAGCCACATAGAATTCCATTATGCATAAATAACACATCTTGTTGATCCACTCATCAACTGAGGGACATCTGGGTTGGTTCCATATCTTTGCTATGGTAAATAGTGCTTCAATGAACATCGTTGTGCTAGTGGATATAGTATGCCCTTGTTTCTGCACAGTTTGGTAAATGCCAAGTAGTGGAATTGCTGGGTCATAGGGGAGCTCTATGTTTAGTCCTTTGAGGAACTGCCATACTGCTTTCCATAGTGGTTGAACAACTTTGCACTCCCACCAGCAGTGTAGTAGTGATCCCTCCTGGCCACACCCCTCCAGCATCTGTTGTTATTAGTTTTCTTGATCCTGGCCATTCTAACTGGAGTGAGGTGGAATCTTAGAGTTGTTTTGATTTGCATTTCTTTTATGACCAGAGAGACATTGAGCCTATGTTACTTTGAGTCTGGCTTACTTTACTTAATGTGATTTTTTTCTAAGTTTTTCCATTTCCTTACAAATGGGGCGATGTCCTTTTTTCTGACAGCAGCATAGAATTCCATTGTGTACAAATACCGCATCTTGTTGATCCACTCATCCACTGAGGGACATCTGGGTTCGTTCCATATCTTTGCTATGGTAAATAGTGCTATATAAACATCATTGGGATAGTGGATTTAGTATGCACTTGTTTCTGGACAGTTAAGCATTTCTTCATGTGTCTATAGGCCATTTTTGTTTCTTCTTCAAGGA
This sequence comes from Megascapheus bottae, assembly GCF_031878675.1. Classification (NCBI taxonomy): domain Eukaryota; kingdom Metazoa; phylum Chordata; class Mammalia; order Rodentia; family Geomyidae; genus Megascapheus; species Megascapheus bottae. Next base: position 27,565,574 of record NC_143547.1, read on the forward strand.
AGACTCTCTTTAAGTCTTTGGCCCATCTTTTAATGGGATGGTTGTTACTTTGGAGATTAGTTTTGGAGTGATTCAGTTTTGTGAGCTATTGATATATATTAGATATGAGGCTTTTGTCCGTTGTATGGTTGGTGAAGATCTTCTCCCATTGTGTAGGCTTCCTACTTAATTTACTAGCTATGTCCCTCGCCATACAAAATATCTGCAGTTTAATGCAGTCCCACTTATCCACCCTTTCTCTGATTCATTGTGATTCTTGGTCCTTATTTAAAAAAGTTTTGACCTAGGCAAGGAGGCCTGGTGTATCTCCTATTCCTTCTTGTAAAGTTTTCAGGGTTTCAGCTTTTACCTCGAGGTCTTTGACCTATTTGGAGTTAATACTAGTGCAGGGTGACAAAGAAGGATCCAACTTCAGTTTTCTGCAGGTGCTTAACCAGTTCTGCCAGCACAACATGTTGAAGAGGCTGTCTTTCATCCATTCTATTTTTTTGGCTCCCTTGTCAAAGATTAGGTGGCCATAGGTCTGTGGCTCAATATCTGGGTCCTCAGTACTATTCCATTGGTCTTCAGGCCTGTTCTTGTGCCAGTACCAAGTGGTTTTGGTCATTATAGCTCTGTAATAGAGTCTAAAATTTGGTATTGAAATTCCTCCTGCACTGTTCTTTCTGCTAAGAAGTGTTTTTGCAATACAGGGTCATTTATTATTCCATATGAAATTTTGCATTGCCTCTTCTATTTCTTTAAATAATGGCATTGGGATATTGATGGGTATTGCATTGAATTTGTAGATAGCCCTTGGCAAGATTGTCATTTTCACAATGTTGATTCTTCCAATCCAGGAGCATGGGAGGTTTTTCCATTTCTTCAATTCTGCTTTAATTTCCTTTTTCAGGGTTTTAAAGTTTTTATCGAAAAGGTCCTTTACATTCTAAGTTAAGATAAGTCCTAGGTACTTTATTTTCTTTGAGGCTATTGCAAAAGGAGTTGCTTCCTGATTGTTGCCTCATTTCTCTCACTGTTGGCGCAGAGTAAGGCAGTTGATTTTTGAGGGTTAATTTTATACCCTGCTACCCTTCCAAAGTTTTGAATCAGCTCAAGGAGCTTGGGAGTGGAGTCTATAGGATTCTTTAAATGCAGAATCATGTCATCTGCAAAGAGGGATAGTTTTATTTCCTCTTTCCCTACTTGGATCCCCTTTATGCTTGCTTCTTGCCTTATTGCACTGGCTAGGAATTCTAATATTATGTTAAAGAGGAGTGGGGAGAGTGGGCATCCTTGTCTCGTTCCTGATTTTAGAGGGAATGGCTTTAGCTTTTCGCCATTAAGTATAATACTAGCTGTGGGTTTGTCATACACAGCCTTTATTATATTGAGGAATGTTCCATGGATTCCTAGTTTCTCCAGAGCTTTTAACATAAAGGGGTGCTGGATCTTGTCAAATGCCTTTTCTGTATCTATTGAGACAATCATGTGATTTTTGTCCTTGCTCCTGTTGATGTGTTGAATTATATTAATTGATTGTGTACGTTGAACAAGCTTTGCCTCCCTGTGATGAATCCTGTTTGATCATAGTGTATAATTTTTTTGATGAGTTGTTGTAGACGGTTGGCCAGTATTTTGTTGAGAAGTTTTGTATCGATGTTCTCTTTCTTTGATGAATCCCTGTGTGGTTTGGGGATGAGGGTTATACTGGCTTCATAGAATGAGTTTGATAAACAGCCTTCATTTTAAATTTTGTTGAAGAGCTTGAGGATTATTGGTGTGAGCTCTGCTTTGAAGACCTTATAGAATTCAGCTGTGAATCCATCTGGCCCTGGGCTTTCCTTAGGTGGAAGTTCTCTTATTGCCATTTCTATTTCAGTGCTTGAAATAGGCCTGTTTAGTTGGGTTAGTTCTTCTTGGTTCAGTGTGGGTATGCTAATATTGGCTAGGAATTCATCCATTTCTTCTAGATTCTCAAATTTGTTTGCGTAAGGTTTGAGAAGTATTCCCTCATGATACTCTGGATCTTGGTAATTTCTGTCGTGATATTACCATTTTCATCTGTGATTTTGTTTATTTCGGTATGCTCCCTGCTTTTTTTGGTAAGATTTGCTAAGGGTTTGTCGATTTTGTTAATTCTTTCAAAGAACCAATTCCTTGTTTTGTTGATTCTTTCTATAGTTTTTTTGGATTCCAATTTGTTTAATTCTGCTTTGATTTTTATAGTTTGCTTTCTTCTACTGAGATTAGGTTTGGTTTGTTGCTCTTTTTCCAGGAGCTTAAGGTGACACATTAAATTGTTGGTTTGCGATTTTTCCAATTTGTTATTTTAGACACTCAGAGCTATAAATTTTCCTCTGAGTACTGCCTTTGCCGTGTCCCAAAGGAGCTGGTATTTTGTGTGCTCCTTTTTGTTAAATTTCATAAACTGTTGGATTTCTGTTCTGATCTCTTTGATGACCCATTGGTGATTCAACAATATGTTGTTCAATCTCCATGAGGTACAGGGTTTTCATTGCTGGAGATGGGTGTTCAGTTCTAATTTGATGCCCTTGTGGTCTGAGAGAGTGCAGGGAATAATTTCATTGTTTTTGAATCTGCCCAGGTTTGTTTTATGGCCTAAAATGTGGTCTATTTTGGAAAATGTTCCATGTGCTGCTGAAAAAAAAAAAACGTATGTTGTGTTGTTGCTGGGTGGAATAATCTGCAGATGTCTGTTAGATCTAGTTGTTCTATACAGTTGTTCAATTCTAAGTTTTCTGTGTTGAGTTTATGCCTGGTTGAACTGTCCATAGGTGAGAGTGGTGTGTTAAAGTCACCAACAATCACTGTGTTTCGATCTATGTATGGTTTCAGTGAAAGTAAAGTTTGCTTGATGAATTTCGGAGCTCCGAGATTTGGTGTGTAGATATTTAGGATGGTTATGTCCTCCTGGAGGAAAGATCCCTTTAGTAGTATATAGTAACTTTCTTTGCCTTTTCTCACTAATTTTAGTTTGAAGTCTATTTTATCTGATATGAGGATGGCAACTCCAGCGTGTTTATGGGGGCCGTTAGTTTGGTAAACTTTCTTCCAACTTCTCACTTTCAAAAAATGTTTTTTTTTGGGGGGGGCGGTTAAGATGTGTCCCTTGAAGACAGCAGAACGATGGATCTTGCTTTTTGATCCAACTAGGTAGTCTATGCCATTTAATTGGAGAGTTAAGTCCATTGATATTGAGAGTTATGATTGAGAAATATTTATTAGTTCATGCCATTTTTACAAGCTTTCATTAGGGCCTGTGTCTTGATACTTCTTGTGGTACTTAGATGTTATGAGTTTTAGGTGCCATTTCTTTCTCTGTATTACATTTGTGTTGGTTTTCTATGTGTAGAACATCTTTGAGAATTTTCTGTAATGTTGGTTTTGTTGCTACATAATGTTGCAGCTTTTCCCTGGAATGGAATGTTTTTATTGTTCCCTCAGTTATGAATGAGAGCTTAGCTGGGTACAGTATTCTTGTCTGATAGTTATTTGACTTCAAGGCATGACATATACCCTTCCAATCTCTTCTTGCTTGCATGGTCTCTGCTGAGAAAACTGGGGTTATTCTGATTGGTTTGCCTTTATAGGTGATTGTTCTCTTCTGCCTGGCTTCTTTTAGGATCCTTTCTTTGGCCTCTATTGATCCAGTTCGGACTATAATGTGGCTGTGGGATGTCCTTTTCTGGTCAGGTCTGTTTGGGGTTCTAAAAGCTTCTTGTATCTGGATGGGCCTGCCCTTCTGGATTTTTGGGAAGTTCTCTGAGATGATTCCCTGAAGTATATTTCCAATACCATTGACCTCTTTCTCCAGACCCTCCTCAATACCAATTAGCCTTAAATTAGGCTTCCTAATTATATCTCGGACCTCCTGTAGCGTTTTCTCATATTTCCTATATTTGAATTGACTCATTTGCTGTTCTTTCTATATAACAACTAAATTATCTTCAACCCTGGAAATTCTCTCTTCTGCATTGTCTAACCTGCTATCAAATCTTTCTACTTTATTCTTCAACTCCGTTGCTTCTAATTGCTCATTTTTGATGCCTTGCATCTCTTGTTTTAGATCATGTATGGATTTCTTTAGCTCCTTGATTTCCATTTGAGTGGTTAGCTCAGCAGCTTTATTCTCTTTGGACATTTGTTGGAATTTGGTCAACTTTTTGTTTGAGGATTCTATGAATTTGTCCATTTTTCTTTGAAAATCCTTTATTATGACCCCCTTTATGGCTTCCCCCTTTTCACATATCATCTTGTTTATGGTTTCTTCTTGTTTAGCTGTGGCTTCCTCCCTTATCTCTTTATGTTTTCACACTTTTCATTAATGAGGTTTATCTATTGCGTTTGTATAGCACTTGGAAGACTCTCATCTAGATTTGCCACCGACTGCTCCATTGCCTGTTTATGTTGGGTGGGAGATGCTATTCCTTGATTTGACATTTTTCTTGACTTTCTTGTTCTGCCCATTTGAAAATGGGAGCAAGATTAGTACTAAACAAGATTATAATTTTTCAGATATAACCAACCTAGACCTTTTTAGTTGGCTGACAATAGATGTTTGCTCTTTTAGGTTGGTAATATCACTCTCTCTTTCTTTTTGTGCACTTACATACAAATCTAATACAACCACAGATTACCGATTTATGACCAAAAATAATAAGCCCCTCAATCCAATCTCTATTGTATTTAAGTCCTTCTGGACCTAGAGTATAATTAAACACCTAGATACACAGCATTGCTCAACAACCATCAAATGTAGATCCATGCATTATAAGAGTTGAAGGATGAACAGAGGACCAGAGATAGAAAAATAATATAAAAGATGACAAGGGAGGTAGGAAAAGAATATTGCAGGAGTGTAAGATTATTATAGTAATGAAGAAAAGCTATTGTGTAAGGATAACTGACCTAAGGTGATAGACAGGTAGAATATTTGAGTATAAAGTTTTGATGAACTTAGATAAAACTTATGAAAATAAGAAGAGTGATAAAAAGAATATATAGAGAAAAGAGGGAGGTAGATATAGGAGATTTCAATGATACAAATTTTAAAAAGGAAAAAGAAACAAAACAACAGCAAAATAAAAGAAAACAGAACACACACACACACACACACACACACACACACCAAAAACAAAAACAAAAAAACAAAACAAAAAAAAAACAACAAAAAAAGAATATGTGGGGGGATATTCCTCACCATTGTGAGTTCTTCCCCAAGAGATACTTGGGTTGAGTATAAAAAGCAGATAACTGTATTAATATGGACATCATTTTTATTCAGACTGTACCCAGAGCTGTCACTGTGTTTCTAGGAACGACCACAGTGACAGAAGGGATGAGGGAAAGAGAGGAGAAAAAAAGGAAAAAAAAAGGAATGAATCATAACATTAGAAAAAAAGGTGTAGGTATAATGGCAAAGAGAAAAATGAGAACACCTAAAAATGCAAATGAAAAGGGGTAGAAGAACAAACAAAAAAAGAAAAAGTGTATTTTTCAGTTTTTTGGGGGGAGGCGGGGCAGGATAGGAAACTTTTTTCTCCAGTAAATTCGGGATCCAAACACTTCACAAAGTCTTTTTCTTTTGTGATTTGGCTTTGCGTTTTTTCGGATGAGATTGCTTGTTTGGTAAAATGAAGCTGAAAGATCCGCGGGCAGCTTTGTTTACCAGGTCTGCGGGCCACGCAGGGGGATGGACTTCAGCAGCGCTGGGGCCGCATTTCCGGCTACAGGATCTCTGGGAAATTCTTTGCCTGTTAGAAAGATGGCGCTGCCAGCATCACCTCTCAGGCTCCAATTTCTTTGGCCGGGTCTTTGCCAGCAGTCATGATGGTGCTACTCTCAGCTTGTGGGGGAGGGGACTCCCTCCCAATGTCGTTCCGGGAGCAGAAGTGGAAACTTCTCCTCGGAGGTACTCACAAATTGCTGTATTCTCGGATTCTGTGAAGCTGGCAGGTCCGTGCACGGCTGGGTGTTGGCTCTGGGCTCCCGCAGGCTCTGTGTGGCTCTGTCTGCAGCCGGCGGGTCTGCGCCGCCATGAAGCGCCGTTTGCTCCGTGGCTGGTGGGGCTCCATGCTGTCTTCTTGCGCTGGTATTCTGCCTTTTTCCTCTCTGACTGAGATCTCTGTGGCGCTAAAGCTTACCTAGGATCAATTTCTGGTAAAGAACTGTCCCCTACACTGTCAGAACTTGAATCTTGGTGGGAGCTCAGTACTTCTCACACTGAACTGCCGCCATCTCCCGCCTCTTTCCTGATTACTTAACTATAATACTACCCCTAAATGCATGCTGGACAAACCCTATTAGTGCAGGTAAATCCCTTGGCCCTTACTATATCAGCATCCTCTGGTCAATGTATAAAGGTATTTCCATCTTCATAGATGTCCATTGAATTTTTGCCAGAACTGTGAAAACTGCTCTGCCTATCCATATTTAGCAGTCTAATAATGCACAGTGTTTAACGTCTCCCTTATCTCAGAAGTCCTCAACCATTGAATTAAAGAGTTTAGTGTCTTAATGCTCCAGTTCTGTTGTTGAGGCAGGATCTTGCTATGTAGCCTATGCCGGCTAGGAATTCACTATTAATGTTTTGATACAAGTTTATGTTAAATGTTTTAATCAGGTTAAGTATAACCACCTTCTCAAACATTTCTCAGTTTTCCTATATATTTCTATTAGGATCTTCATATTAGGACACTAAGATGGAAGCAGATTAAACCAAATTACCAGCCTGCTATACATTACCATGGAAGACAGATGAAAGGGCAAGAGTCTGAAGTAAAAGTAGTTATAGCTTAAGGTTGATATTACAGGACTCTGAATCATATAAAACTAATTTGTAGAGCTGAATCTCAGAAAAATGGAACATGTTAGGGAAATCAGACAGCATACTGTGATATCGCACCAGCTCAAATTCAACATTTAAGATTGTCCACTTACAAGTTATATGGTTTTGTGTAAGTGTTCCTTTGGAATCTTACTTATACATCTATCAAATATGAGGTAGCGACTCTATCATACCCATTAGATCATGGGTGCTCAGTAAATGACAGCATTTCTAATTTTGATTTCTCTACAAGTAAATTTTCCAATAAGATGTTGTCTTGAGTACAAATTCTGACATTTCCGTGTCATGGAGAGGATGGACTGACCCTTTACTTGCACAAATACTGATTCATATTCAGCATTAAAGTTAAACTTCTTTGACCTGTCACAGAGCTTATCATTTTTCTTTTTTCCCTGTCATGGGACTTGAACTCAGGGCCTGAGCACTGTCCTTGGACTTTTCTCAAGGCTAGAGCTCTACCACTTGAGCCACAATACCACTTCCAGCTTTTTTTTTTGCTTTGTACGTGGTACCAAGCAATTGAACCCGAGTCTTCGTGCATGCTAGGCAAGCACTCTTCCACTAGGCCAAACTCCTGGCCCCATCATTTTACTCTTAAAGAATAGAATGTCATGGTTTCTTTCATTTGTTGGAGAATATAAATGTTATACTACTCATCCCTTCTTGTAAACACAACAAAAAAATAGGAAAGATAATCATCTTTTTGTTTTTGGAATTAGAGAAAAATTCGATTTTTTCTGGTTGATATCACTACTTCGTTAAAGTAAATATAGCTATCTTACTTGCTCCTATTTTTCTCTTTGATTTGTTTCTAGGGATTTAGGTATACATTCACATAGTAATTACATATTAATGACAGTGACACCTTCTAAGAAATTCATAGTATGATTCTTCACTTTCAGAAACAATTCCATCTGAAGTACACATTTTAGAGTATTTATTAAGACAATCACAATTTTATCTTGTGCTGTTCTATGTTGTATATTGGCCAAATGATTGCTATGCAACATAGTTATATCTATTTCTATGTATGAATGTTTTTCTCGGTCAAGTTTCTACTCTCTGTGCTGTTCATGGGTTTCTGTCTATCCATTTTGTAGGTTATTTGTTCATCTTGGATTTTGGTGAAAATGTGACTAAGAATTACATTTTAAAACTAAAGTAAATAGAAATTATTCCTATATGTATATATATATATTTCTAGGGTCGATGGAATATCCATTGGAGGCAAAGCCTTCTGTGGGTACATTTGAACTGACTACTGTGTGAGAAATTTCTTCTAACTGTAGCTGACTCTTGTTTATCAATAGATTTCCTATGTATACCAGTAAACAATTCTTTAGCACAAATAAAACTAAAAATGTGTTTCCATCCCTGTTTCTTGGCTCATTCCCTCAACATATATTTATTTAAAAATTTATCAAAAAGTTGAAAATACAACAATTACCAAAACTCCCACAGACCTTCTATTCAAATGAGAGAAGAAAATGAATAAATTTATTTAAGCCACTTCTCTATGTTCTATCATCCATAAAAAGATAAGTAAGATGGGAATTTGGTTTAAACTTGCTTGACCTCCATTTCTTAATATGACAACTGTGTTCAAATAGAAGTAGCACAGAGGAAGATTGGAAAAGTTTGCATTTTCAAGTTAAATATAGGAAACAAAGACATTAAAGAAATTAATGGGGAGGAGATTTTATTATGAAAGAGTGGTCAAGAAGGTAACATGGAAGCAGCAATCTGAATTGAAACAAAATAATCTATCATTTTGTTATATGGAATAAGAGTGTCCCAAAGTGGGGACTTAAAGTGTAGAAGAGGGGATGGAATATGCTTTGAATGCAGGACAATAGCAAAGAGGCCAATAGAGATACAAGGTAGGGCTACCCAAAGATAAGCTCAGAGAGATATTAAGTGGACAAGTTCATAGAGGGTCTTGTTAAGCCATCGAAAGAGTCACTGATTTGATTTAGGAAAAAAAAAACATGACAGGAGGGGCCGGGAGTTTGGCCTAGCGGTAGAGTGCTTTGCTTGCCTAGCATGCATGAAGACTTGGCTTCTTTTCTTCAGTACCACATACACAGAAAAAGCCAGAAATGGCTTTTTCCATGACAGAAGATTCAGTCAGGAATGACACTTAAAAATTACATTATTTTTATTTTAAAGGGGGTGTACCAAGGAGTTACAATTACATGGGTCAGATAATGAGTACATTTCCTTTTTTAATATATTTTTATTGTAATTAATAAAAGGGTTACATGATATTTGCCAGATAGAAGGTGCATTAATTCACATACATTGATACCCTTTCACATGTCTTGGTACCCATTACCCTCCCCCCACCCACCAGTACATTTCTTTTTGTACAGTGTGAATGACACTATTTAAACTGCATTTTTAAGGAATCCATCCTTTCAGTAACTCTAGACCCAGAGAAACAAGTTGGGAAGTTGTTATTTAGATATACTAAATAAATAATCAGTGAATTTAAGGCCAGCACAGGTGACCAATGTGTTGAATGTGGAGAGAAAGACTTATATGCTATAGTAAATACTTATATAACTATAATCCCTTCTGAGAATCACCAGTACAATAACAATAAATGAAGTTTTAAAATATTAAAAGTAATAAAAAAGTGAACAAAGAATTTTCCAGCTGGGTAACCATGGAGATTTGAGGATAGCAGTTCAAAGCTAACCTGGGTAGAAAAGTCTGTAAGACTCTTACCTCCAATGAACCTATAAAAAAAAGTGGAAGTGATAGAGTGTCAGCTTTGAGCAATAAAGCTAAGGAATAGTGGTCAGGCCCAGAGTTTAAGCTCCAGTAGCAACACCTCCCAACACACACATCTATATACCTACCCCACACAAATTCCCACTACCTAGCTGCTAAGTAATGAAACAGAACATTACTTGCTGAGGTGGAAATCACTAGATAAGTTCCTATCCTGACATAAACTCTGATCTTTCATCTTCTTGTCAGTACATCTGGTGAGTCAGTCTTGAGGGCAATAGGTGTGTTTATAAAAGCCATCCCTATAGGTAGCAATAACTCAACTATGTATGGAGAATGAATGTGAATGCAACTCGGTCAATGTGCTCCCAGATCAACTTCCAACACCACTCAGGTGGAGCTGTAAGAATCAAAAGTTTGGGGCCAGGAGGTTGGCCTAGTGGTACAGTGCTTGCTTAACATGCATAGAGACCTTGGTTCCATTACTCGGTACCACATACATAGAAAAAAGCCGGAAGTGGTGCTGAGGCTCTGGTGGTAGAGTTCTAGCCTTACGAAAGTCCAAGGACAGTGCTCAGGCCCTGAGCTCCAGCCCAGGACTGGCAAAAAACAAACAAACAAAAAAAACCCAGCAGTTTTAATTTGTTGCAATTTTTAACAAACTAGATGGTTATATGAACAAAGGCTTTTCAGGCCCTTGAAACTTAACACTATTGAGCTTCACAATCACATAACCTCTCTGGGGAAGGTAGAAAGAAAACCAGGAATCACTCCAAAAAAATGGGAATGAAATCATTCTCCTGCCTAAAATCTTTCAGTTGCTAAAATTATGAAACAAGAAATGGAGCTCCCATTTCACAGGGTACACTAGGCCCTTTGTGATCAAACCCTACCCCCTTATCTAGCACCTTACCACTTTACCCTCCACCCAACTCCTAAGAGCCTGCCAATATTAAAGTGCCTTGTTCATGCACTGTGTTAACCCAGAGGAGATAATGTGCCCTTCCTGGTTCACCCAACTCATTTATGTTTGTTTTTCATGATTCAACTTACTGTCATCACTATCACAAAACCTTCATTGGATTTCTCCTGTTGCTCTGAAGCCTTTAGCACTTTGTATTTAGTTGAAACATGTATATGATGCTGGACTATGAGAGTAAAGCCTATGTCTTGATTGTATAGCTCTAAGCTCATCACTGGGACAAATTTTTAAAGAAAAATCCTATCAGATCCCCAAATCATAAATTGAGAGTAATAATACTTACCTGACCTCTTGCTTGGGTTGTCAGGCAAGTATTATCTTTTATTTATTTGAACTTTTACTTGCTTCTCAATGGAAGTTAAATGCTAATATCGTGAATGTAAAGAGAAGTGGAGGAATGTTTAACTACTTAAGTGATTAATGTTTAAATGTTCATTTGTGTATTTGTTGTCAAAATATTTAATAGTTATCTTGCTAATGCCTGGGCATCCATGTTTATAACAAAAAATAAAGCAGACTGAATACCTGACTTATGGAATCTGTACTTCTGAAGGAAAAAGGATACCCTAAAGACCAGTAACTACCTATTTCATGATGTAGGGAAGTAGAATAAGGGAAACAGAGTAATATGAGCACATAGAGATGATTAGAAGTTACTATCTGAAATAAAGTGGCCAGAAAAGGCCTATTTCATGTGGCAATTATGGTGCCTAAGGAAAGTAAAAAGCAAACCATTTGTTAATCATCATAATAGTGCTAGACAAAGAGTACATACATCTAGTATTGAAGTGTAGGAAGAAGACCAAATTTTCCATGTTTTGGGAACAATGAAAAGCCAAATATGAATGCTGGTCCCTAAGTGAGGGGTAGCCTCATTGGAAGTGAAGTTGAGATAGTACATTATAGTGCTCTTTAAAGATGATGATCAGGCCATACACATGACAGGCCCAACGCTCATGCCTGTGATCCTAGATACTCAGGGGGATGAGACTCAAGGATGAGATCAGAGGAATGTGCTTCTAAGCCAGACCAAGCAGGAAAGTTCATGAGGCTCTCATCTCTAACCACTAAAAAGCCAGAAGTAGAGCTGTGGCTTAAGTGGTAGAGTGCTAGCCTTGAGCACAAAAGCTCAGGAACAGCATCCAAGCCCTGATCCAGGCTCCAGGACTAGCAAAGAAAAAATCATGGACAAGATATGGCTTTTAGTTTAAGTGACATGCAAGTCATTGTTGGAAAAGAGCAGAGCACAGACATGGTATTATTTATAGTTCAAAAGGTTTCGTTAGGCAAACTGGACAGGTAAGGAAGCAAGCATAGATTCTCCAAGAATGAGGACAATAGCATGGCCAGATTTGGGATTGAGTTTGAAGAAAGCATTAACAAGGATTTGTCAGTTGTTGGAATGTATGAGAGAAAAAGCTGAGTTAAATATGTCCCTAGAAGCTGGGCGTGGTGGCTCACATCTGTAATCCTAGCTACTCAGGAGGCTGAGATCTGAGGATTATGGTTCAAAATAAGCCCGGGCACTAAAATCCGCAAGACTCTAATCTCCAATTAACCACCAGAAAACTGGAAGGGATGCTGTGGCTCAAGAGGTAGGGCAGTAGCCTTGGGCTGAAGAGCTCAAGGACAACTCTGAGGCCCAGAGTTCAAGTCCCACAACCAACAAAAAAAAAATGTCCCTAGAATTTTGAGCAAACGCAAAATTGGAGTTGGAATATAGGAAACTTGGGGAAACTATTGAAGGTTAGGGCACAGGGTAGATAGGTAAACAAAATTGTGGCTAATTGATGTGATAGTATGGGTATATGCTGCTGGAAATCATAACGGAGAGTGAAAATCATCATTCAAGAGAATGGTAAATTGCTGCAGTGATGTGTGCAAAATCACAAGCAGAGATGGGATTGAGTGTGGATGTTAGATAACAACATGAATAACATCAGACACCTCACTGGGGCTCAGGATATGTAAAACACTGCCCATGCATAAAGCTCTCATAGGTACAACCTCATTAGCAGTATTTATGAATATTGTTGCTGTTGTATTCTTTGGGGGTTAACCATACTTTCCAGCTGATCTAGTTCAGTGGATTAGAATGTCCAAAATGCTGTAGCAATGATATGGTATATATTGGATTTGGCTCCTTGGAGTCATCCTCAGGCATAAAACTGCAAATTTAAATATCACCAGCTTTTTCAAGATTTATATTCCTATCTGTGGTCTCCCTTGACCCTCAATTTCTAGATATACTAGACAGTATATAGTCTATAGATTTTTTTTTTAAAAAAGCTGAAACCCAAGACATGGGAAGGTTCACCACAAATCACATAGTTGTCAGTGACAGATTTAAGGCTGGAAACTGTGATTTCTTTTGTCTGACACTTGAGGACTCATTCTAAAAATTAAGACGTCAGTGATTGTCTATACCTGCTTTCTTTTGGGGGGGTGGTCATGGGGCTTGAACTCTGGGCCTGGGTGCTGTCCCCTGAGCTCTTCAGCTCAAGGCTACCGCTCTACCCTGAGCCATAGCCCCACTTCCCATTTGCTAGTGATTAATTGGAGATGAGTCTCTCAGTTTTGTATTGTCCAGGCTGGCTTTGAACCTTGATCCTCAGATCTCAACCCCCTGAATAGCTAGGATTACAGGCATGAGCTACCATTCTCTGCTATGCCTGCTTTCTTGACCTTATCTCTCACTCAGAAAAACACATACACAGGAGCAGGGCATTGGTTGCTCACACCTGTAATCCTAGCTACTCAGGAGGCTGAGATCTGAGGATCACAGGTGAAAGCCAGCCAAGGCAGAAAAGTCTGTAAGACTCTTACCACCAATTAAGCACCTCAAACCAAAAGTGGAGCTGTGGCTCAAAGTGGTAGCACCCTGCATTCATTACCAACCACAACAAAAAGACTGATGCACAGTTTCAAAGTGGCTTTCCTCTGGACACTTGACCTTGTAATTCACTGATTTTCCCTGTTTTCTTTTCCTTATCATTGCCATCCTTGGAGTGAGTAATAGAAAAGATTTAATGTCATTATCTTAGGACAGAGATTAATTATGAGGAGAAAGAACTTGCTTCCTGTTAGGATATACAGGAAAAACAATTTGTCTTACTCTCCAGGAAAGAAAATAAACTGGTTGCTATGGTTTTTCTGATTTTTTGCCTTAACGATCCTGGTCTGTCTCCAGGACACTTAAAAAGAATTGATTCTTCAGGTAGTTTAGAGAAGCAGAGAAGTTTCTCTATATTTATTTAGTGATTGCACTACAGTTTGCCATTTTTTTCTACCTTCTACTCCTCTCCCAAGAATTAATTGATGCTATTAAGTTTGGTCAAAATATATGAAGGAAAAATAAAAAGAAAGTGAAGGGATGAAGTTTGGTTGTTTCTGAAAGGCCAAAAACTCCTACAGAATGCCTAAGGGAAGCCTATATACCAGGCTCTGAATTCTCAGTAGTCAAGTGAAAGGAAAAGTATGATTAGTATTACACCCACGAGTGTCCATGAGCCTGCAACAAATAAATTGCTCAGAAATACAGCCTTTTCTATTAATGTGAAAAAGACACATGTATCATAGGCCATTAAAAGAGGACATTGTGAAATAGAATAGACAGAGTCATCATCAAGCTCTCACAGTGAGTACATCAGGGTTTTCTAAGGCTAGAGGCTAGCTGGGAAGAGAATGGAAGGGAAAAGAAAGGAAGGAAAGGGAAGATTCAATCATACAAGACTTTAGAAGAATTCAGTTCGGCAACAGTAATTTTTTAAAGAGACATCGCAAATTGATCCAAGTGAAAGACTTTTTGTTAGTCGGAGTTGATGCACTTCCCAAACTTTTTGGTGCCAGAACAGCTTTAAACTCTTAACAAAATTGGTGAGAAATTCTAAAGAACATGGTTTCTATGATGTATGTCTATCAATGGTCACTCTCTTAGAAATTATCATGACAAATGTTAATGTGCAATGGATTTCTTATATTTAAATTATTTTTAAACTATTAGTGAGAAGAGTGGCATTACTTTAAATTTTAGCAAATATCTTTAATATCTGGCGTGATAGCATTTTGGCTAAGGCACACATTTTGGTTGAAATATATGAAGGAAATCTGATTCCACACATATATCTCATTGGAAAAGTGAAGAGTCTTTTAAGGACCTTTTCTGACAATTGTGGCTATTTCCCTTTAATATTACAGCAAAATAAGTGGCTATTTCTTTCTTTTTCTTTTTGCCAGTCCTGGGGCTTGAACTCAGGGCCTGGGCACTGTCCGTGGGCTTTCTCAAGGCTAGTGCTCTACCACTTGAACCATAGCACCACTTCCAGCTTTTCTTGTGTGTGTATCTGGTACCAAGGAATTGAACCCAGAGCCTCGTGCATGCTAGCAGCACTTTTCCACTAGGCCATGCTCCTGGCCCCATAAGGGGCTATTTCTTAAAAATTAGTTACAATATGGAATCTAAAAGGACATCACTGAACTCATCACTGTTACTTAAGTATTCAATGCTCTAGTTTGCAATTTTTAAATTATTAAGTAGTTATACAAAAGGTTTTACAATTCTATAAATCAGATTATGAGCACAAAGCTTCTTGATGAATTTCACCCCTTTCATCATCCTTCCTTCCTTCCACCCACTCCCTCCAATCCCTACTCTCAGATTAGATAGTTCATTTTTTTACATAATGTACAGTGAATGTAATAATTGTATTTGTTCACTCTTCCTCCTTCCATTACTGTGGAACCCTATCATTTTCTCCCTCAAAACATATTTCCACTTTTTGGTATTCATTTTGTTTAATAGTACATTAGTTGTTCAGAAGACTTATATCTTTGAACTCCTCCCCTCAGTATACCCTCCTTTAGTCAGTGGATCTTATTTTTTTTCTTTTTATTTTTTTGCCAGTCCTGGGCTTGAGCTTAGGTCCTGAGCACTGTCCTTGGACCTTCTCAAGGCTACAGCTCTACCACTTGAGCCTCAGCACCATTTCCGGCTTTTTTCTATGTATATGGTACTGAGGAATCGAACCCGGGTCTTCATGCATGTTAGGCAAGCACTTTAACCACTAGGCCAACCTCCTGGCCCATGGATTTTTTTTTTAAATCAATACATTTTGATCATTTAGATAATACTGAGTTAAGAAGATACTGAGGCATTTCAGTATATTAAAAATTACATTGATAACATCACCATTAATCTTACTACTAAGATTTCAAGTATTGAGAAACTGTCGAGCTCACTGCAGCATACATAAGGTTACCAAATTTCAAATTCTCAGTTAAGAGCTCACTAACACCAAATACTATCTATCATTTTTTCCTTGATTTAAGTAAGAGTCTCCTTTAATTCATTTGGAGGAAAATTGCTACATACCCAAATCTGTAATTTGACTACAGATTGTTCTTTCAAGTCAAAATGATATTTGAAGGAAAAAAGAAGCCAGTTCAGCACACAACTGAATTGCATACATGCCTTTCCTAGAGATAACCACTGTCCTCCAGTGTGCAAAGGAGTTGCTTTCTTAGTGCTTTTCATTGCCCACTGTATGCATAAGTTAGGGCTAGAAATGCAGCTCAGTAGTAAAGAACACATGTCTCACATACACAAGGACCTGGGTTCCATCCTTAGCATCTCAAGAAAACCCAAAGACACTTCTTGCCTGACTCATTTAATCATGTTTGAAGGTTAAGGTTTAATATCATTAACCTAAACATTAAGGACATTCTTAAACCAAATGGGCTTTTGGTTTTATTTGTTATTTCCTTGGTTTGATTTTGTCTTTTTGCCATGAAGGCATAGCAATGAAGCAGGCACTGATTATGAGAGTAGCCGTCCTCACTGCCTCAATTCATGCTAGAATGCCTGCAGTTTACCATTGTAACATCACCATGAAAAAAAACCATATCATTTCATATGCATTGTGATAATCATACATTAGTATGTAACTAGAATAATCAGCCTGTATTAATATGCAAATAGCATGGGTTTTGTGAACACTCTAAAAAGGTTTATAGAGCACTATTGAAAACTGATTGCCTGGAAGAAAAGGTAGATTGCCTATCTATAATTTTATACAACTGTATTAGCAAAAATGATAAAATTTATGTGGTGCAATATGATGAATTGCAACTTAATTTTATATTTTGAGATAATTATAGATTTACACAGAACTTTAATAATAGGAAGAGAGGCCAGGACTGTGGCCTAGAGGTAGAATGCTTGCATAGCATGCATGAAGCCCTGGGTTCAATTCCTGGGTACCATGTACACAGAAAAAGCTGGGCATGATGTTATGGCTCAGATGGTAGAGCATTAGCCTTGAGAAAGCTCAAGGACAGTGCCCAAGCCCTAATTTCAAGCCCCAGGACCTGCAAAGAAAAGAATAGGGAGACATACTGTGTACTTTTTATACAGCTTTCTCCATTGGTAACACCTTCTAAAGCTACAGTACAGTAAATATCACAGCCACATCATTGACACTGATAGTCAGGATGCAGATTAGTTCTGTCACTATAAGGCTGCCTTGTGTTGACTTTTAGTTGTGACTTTCCTCTTTCCCTTACTGCCCACCTCCCAGCTCCTATCCTAGAGAACATTAATCCATTTTCAGAGATGCTGGCTGGTTTCTCTGACTGTACTTGAATGGACTGCCAGGAAGTACCTTGCAACTCAGTTCTAGTACACTAGCACTTGAGGCCTACCTCCACTTCTGGTTTTTTTTTTGTTAATTGAATATGAGACTTTTCGCCCTGGCTGATTTTGAACCATGATCCTCAGATCTCAATCTCCTGAATAGCTAGGATTACAAGTGTGAGCCACCAGTACCCAGCTCTCTTCGTCAAAACTTGCTTAGTTTTAAATCTGAGGGCTAGTTTGAGTAAATTTTTATATAAGATATGACACAAATTGAGGTTAATTTTTTTTGCCAGTGAATGTCCAATCATTCCATTTCTTGAACTGCTTTTGTCAAAAACAAGCTTGGCAAATTGGTACGGGTCTATTTCTGTAGTCTGTTTTCTCCAGTAAACTATGTATTTGTCATTTCATAATTACCATACTTTCTTGATTATTTTAGCTGTACAGTAGGAATTAATTCTGGCTACAATGTTCTCTTCCACTTTATTCTTGTATTTTAAAAATTAGTTGAGCTCTACTAGAACCTGGCCCTTTCCACTAAAATATTATTTTCCATCCAAGAACATGATGAATTCTCCATTTATTCAGATTCTGTTTATAAAGTTGAATTAAATTATGGTAATGTTTTGCCAGTCCTAGGCCTTGAACTCAGGGCCTTGGCACTGCCATTGAACTCTCTCAAGGCTAGTATTCTACCACTTGAGCCATAACACCATTTCCACGTTTTTCTGTGTATGTGGCACCAAGTAGTTGAACCCAGGGCTTCATGCATGCTAGGCAAGCATTTTACCACTAGGCCACAATCCTGGCTCAAATAATAGTATTTTCTGACCAACACTTATTCATTAATTTATTAATATCAAGGAGGTTACATTTTGACATGTTCATATATGCTTATAATGTACTTTGACAGACTCACCTCCTTTATCTCTCTCCCTCACTCCCCTTTGTCCTTATCAAGTCAGTCTCAATAAAGTTTATTGTTCCACTTCTATACATGTACATAAAGTATTTTGGCCATATTAAACCTCTTTTACTATCTGCTCACTCTCCCTCCTTGCACTATACCCACAACCCAGATATGTTTCACCTAATGCCACATTTAGAAGTGCATATTAATTGTTCAGAGGGGCTTCTCCATGGTATTTCACATATGCATACAGAATACTTTAATCATAATCATTAACTCTACCTTTCCCCAACCTCTACTCCTATTCAACAGCTTTCACTGAGTTTATCTTTCCACCTTCATTCACAGATGTGATATATTCTGACACCCTTTAGCACCCTCTTTTTCATCTCCTTATAAGCTCCTTAAACATTTCCACAATTGTGAACATATATGTGTGTATGTGTGTATTCCTATGTTTTTTGATATATTTATCTTTTTAAGTCTAGCATCCATGTATGAGAAAAACTCATATGAGCTTTTTCTTCTAGACTTGGCTTATTTTACTTAGCATGATGAACTCTAATTCTATCCATTTCCATTTCCATGACATGATATTATTTTTTTAATTTTTTATTGTAATTAATAGAAGGGTTACAGTTATATTTGCCAGATAGAGGGTGCATTAATTCACACACATTGATACCACTTCTCATGTTTTTGTCCCCATTTCCCTCCCCCCACCCTGTCCCCTCATCTTGTTTTTCCTCTTCCCTTTCCTATTTCAAATAAACAAATAAATGTATATACAATATACCAAATAACAAGGTAAGATACTGTAACAATATGAGAATAACCAAGTAACAACAAAAGAGTTGAGAAATAACATAATACATTAAGAACAACAATCCCACATTTTATGGCTTTGGTTTTCAAATCCTGGAGATCCTTTCCATAATATTATTTTTATGGTAGAATAATATACTTCATGGTATATATGTGCCACTTTTTCTTAATCCATTCATAAGGTGTCAGGAATCTTGTTGTGTCCACAGCATGGCTATTGTGAATAATGAATAATGCTACAATGAGCATGGGTGTGCATATACCTTTATTATATCCTGACCTACATTCCCTTGGAGATATATATATGTATATATATGTATATATATATGACTAGGAATGATACTTAAAGATCATATGATAGTTCTATTTTTAATTTTTTTGGGAACCCTCATACTGATTTCTATAGTGGTTTCATTAATTTACATTCCCATCAACAGTATATAAATATTTCTTTTCCCCCACATCCTCATCAGCTGTTGTTGTTGTGTTCTTGATGATGGCCATTGTGATGTGTTTTCTTTATGGCCAGGGATGTGGAGCATTTTTTGTTTTTTTTTCTTGATTCATGGACATTTATGCTTCTTCAGAGAAGTGTCTGTGCAGTTTATTTGCCCTTCATTAATTGGATGAGTTTTTCTTTGGCAATTCAATTTGTCAAGCTCCCTATATATTCTGGTTATTCATCCCTTATCAGATAAATAGCTGGCAAAGAGTTTCTTCCCTTTTAGAAATTGTTTCTTCAGTCTCTAGTGACTATTTCCTTTGCTGTGCAGGAACTGTTAGTTTAGAACAACCCTATCTATCAATCTTTGCACTTGTTTGCTGAGCTTTCAAAGTTCTACTTAGGAAGTATTGCCTATGCCTACACATTTCAGTGTTTTTCCTACTCTTTCCTGTAGTAGTTCTAAACTTCCAGGTCTTATATTAAGATCTTTGATTCATTTTGCTATGATAGTACAGGGTTTTATTCTGCATATAGATATGTAGTTTTTTTCAGTACCATTTGTCAAAGACACTATCATTTCTCCAACACATATTTTGTACTCCATTGTCAAAAATCCGATGGCTGTAGATGATTGCACATATTTCTGAGTCTTCTCTGTTCAACTTGTCTTTGTATCGGTTTTTATGTCAATATCATGGTTTTTTTGTTAGTATAGCTCTGTAGTATAATTTGATGTCGAATGTTGTAATTCTCCAGCAGTGTTTCTTTTCTAAAGAATTTTTTTTGCCAGTCCTGGGCTTGAGCTCAAGGCCTGAGCACTGTCCTTGGGTTTTTCTCAAAGCTAGTGCTCTACCACTTGAACCACAACACCACTTCCAGCTTTTTTATGTATGTGGTTCTGAGGAATCAAACCCAGGTATTCATGCATGCTAGGCAAACACTCTACCACTAGACCAAACTCTCAGGACTCTAAAGAATTCTTTGACTACTGAAGTATTCTGTGTTTCCATATGAATTTTAGAATTTATTTTTCAATTTCTATGAAGAATGATGTTGGTATTCTGATAGTGATTGCATTAAACCTGTAGCTTGTTTTGATTGGTATAGCCTTTCTCATGATGCTGACTTTGACAATCCATTTAGCATGGGAGGTATTTCTATCTCCTGATGTCGTCTTCAATTTCCTTCTTCAAAGTTTTATAGTTTTAATTGTCAAAGTCTCTCTTTTTCTTGGTTAAGTTTATTGGTAGGTATTTTTTGAAGCTTGCATGAATGGAACTGTGTTCTTGATTTCTTTCTCAATCTGTCCATTATTGGTATACAGAAAGTGTCACTCAAAATAAGCTTATCCATCTCTAGGGGGAAAAAAAAACTTTACTGGAATTTAGATAACATTGCCTTAAACCCAAGATCAATTTAAGGAGAATTGACTCTATAACATGTTATCTTTCCAGTCCGTTAACACAATATGTCTCCCTCTTTTTTATTGTTTGATTTCTTTTATCGGTATTTTTGTAAGCTTCAGAAAAGGGACCATTACAACATTTTCTAAGGTTTATATCTATTCAAGACAATTAAGTGGTATTGTATTTTATTTTATTTACCAATTATTAATTGTTAGTATTATGAAAGATTTCTGTGTTTTCATCTTGCACTTTTGACCTTGAAAACTCACGTATTACTTCTAGGTTTGAAAATAAATTATTTTTCTTGGCATTTCCTATATAGACAATAAAGCAATCTGAAAGTAGCAAAAGATTTTTTCTTCATATTCTGATCAATATTCCAACTTTTTCTTACCTTATAATGAAAGGAACTCCCACAATCATGTTGAATAAGAGCAATGAGAACAGGTATGTTTTGCTTATTCGCAATCTGAGAAAGTATTCAAATGGTCACCATTAAGTAAGATAATATTTATGTTTTTGTCAATGCTCATTATTAAGTCAAAGAATTTATCTCCTCTTGGCTGAAAGTTTTGCATTTACTTATGTAGAAGAGTTGGATTTGTTTTCCATAATTTCTCTAGTTCAGCTGTTTAAATCTGATTTGTCTAGATTCTTTGATTCAGATGGTCTCACCAATCTTCCATCAGGGTGGTAACTTGGGTTAAGAAGTCATCTGGAGATCAGCGGAAGATGGAGGCGGTTCAGTGTGAGTCTTTTTGAGCTCTCACCAAGATACCAGTTCTAGCATCGTAGGGGAAAGTTCCTACTCAAAGATTGATCCTAGGTAAGCTTTAGCACCAGAGAGATCTCAGTCAGAGAGGAGAAAGGCAGGAAACCGGTACAAGAAGACCATGGAGCAGCTCCAGCCACTCTGAGCCACCTTGAAGATAAAACCTCCCTCTGGAACCTGAGCAGACAGCACTTCTCGGCAGCGCAGACCTGCCGGCTCCACACAGAGCCAGACAGAGCCTACGTGAGCCCAGAGCCGTCACCTGGCCGTGGTCAGACCTTCCAGCTTCACGGAACCAGAAAACTCAGCAATTTGAGAGTACCTCCGTAGACATTTCCACTTCTGCTTTCAGAACGGCATTGGGAGGAATCCCCTCCCCGACCAGCCGAGAGCAATGCCATCTTGACTGCTGGCAAAGACCCTGCCAAATCAACTGGAGCCTGAGAAGTGGTGCTGGCAGCGCCATCATTCAAATGATCAAAGGATTTCCCAGAGGCAGCTTAGCCAGACGTCCATCCCTGGCATTAGCGGAAGTTCCTCCCCTGGGAGGGGCCACACTCCTGTTAAACAAAGCTGTTAGCAGCTTCACCAGCTTTTATTTTTTTCTGCCCAATCAAGCAAACTGATCAGAAAAACCGCAAAGCCCAATCGCAAGAGAAAAAGACTTTTTGAAATGTTTGGATCCCAAATTTAGTGGAGACACAAGTTTCCTATCCCATCTCCCCCCCAAAAGAACAAACTGAAGAATACCCCCTTTTTTCTTTTCTTTTTTTTTCTACATTTTCATTTGTATTTTATATGTTCTTATTTTCTTTTGCCATTTTACCTCCACCTTTTTTTATGTTCTGATTCTTTCCTCCCCCCCCTGCTTTCCTGCTATCATTGTGGTTGTTCCTAGAAATATAATGACAGTACTGGGTACAGACTGGATACAAATGATATTTCCATTGATATAGACACCTGCTTTTTAATGTCTGAGTTCTTAGCCCTAATATTTCTTGTCTAAGAACTCACAATTGTGTGGGTTCTCCCCCTACATTTTTTCTTGTTTTTCTATTTTAATTTTTTTTGTTTGTTTATTTTTATTTTGAAAAATTTTTAACATTGAAATCTCTTATATATACTTTCCTCTTTTCTTTATATATTCTTCTAATTACTCTTGTTATTTTCATAGGCTTTATCTTATTTTTTCTGAATTTGGTAATCAACTATTTTACCTTTCTATCACCTTAGGTCAACTATCCTTACGCTATCCCTTTCCTTCATTGCTATAGTAATCTTGCACTCCTACATTACTCTTTTCTTACCTCCCCTCTTGTCTTTCATACTATTTGTCTATCTCTGGTCTTCTGTTCATACTTCAACGTTTATAATGCATGGATATACAGTGGATGGTGTTGAGAAATACTGCATATCTAGGTGTTCAATTATACTGTATGTCCAGAAGGACTTAAATACAATAGAGATTGGAAGGAGGATTTGTTTTTGACATATAACTGTGACTGGTGGTGGTATTAGATTTGTCTGTATGTGCACAAAAAGAGAGAGAGTGATAATACCAATCTAAAATTGTGAACTCCTATTGTCTGGCCAGCTAAAGAGCTCTAGGTTGGTTATATCTTAAAAACTGTAATCTTGTGCAGTATTAATCTTGCTCCCATTTTCAAATGGGCTGAACAAAAAACTAAAGAAAAATGGCAAATCAAGGAATAGCATCTCCCACCCAATATAAACGGGCAATGGAGCAAAAGTAGAGAAGAGTCCTCTAAATGCTATACAAATGCAATTGATAAACAAGATTAATGGAAAATTTGAAAACATACAGAAAGAGATACGTGAGGAAGCCTATCTAAATGAGATAAAAGCAGAAAGAAGGTGATACATGAACATGAGGAAGCCATAAAGGAGGACATAATAAAGGATTTACAAAGAAAAATTGACGACACGTAGAATCCACAAACAAAAGGCTGACCGAACTCCAACAAATGTCCAATGAGAGCAGAGCGGCTGAGCTAACCACTCAAATGGAAATCAAGGAGTTAAAGAAGTCCATACACGATCTAAAATAAGAGATGCAGGGCATCAAAAATGAGCAATTGAAGGAGGGAGATGAAGAATGAATTAGAAAGTATTGATAGCAGGTTAGACAATGCAGAAGAGAGAGTCTCCGGTGTTGAAGATAACCTAGTTGTTATAGAGAAAGAACAGAAAAGGAGTCAAACCAAATCTAGGAAATATGAGAGAACATTTCAGGAGGTCCAAGATACAATTAGGAAGACTAATTTAAGGCTAATTGGTATTGAAGAAGGCCTGGAGAAAGAGGCCAGAGGTATTAGAACTATACTTCAGGGAATCATCTCAGAGAAGTTCCCAAATATGCAGAAGGGCAAGTCCATCCAGATACAAGAAGCTTTTAGAACCCCAAACAGACCTGACCAGAAAAGGACATTCTACCGCCACATTAAAATACATACAGGATCAATAGAGACCAAAGAAAGCAGCCAGGGAGAAGAGAACAATCACCTACAAAGAAAAACCAATCATTTTCATGTGGATGAGCCAGGCCATGCACCCTCAGCCAAGTATTGCATCCAAAAAGATGTGCTATTCTCCCCAGTGATTCAAGGAAAACTGCAGAGAAATCGGGTTATCACAGGAGTGGCTTGTGGTTCACAGGCTTTGCAACAGGAACAGGCTTTCTAAGATGAACAAGAAGGCAGAACACAAGCAGAGCCTTAAAGGATAACTAGAAAATATCTGAAATCAGAAACAGTGAAATTGTTCCCTGCATTCTCTTAGACCACAAGGGCATCAAATTGGAAATAAACACCAATCTCCATCAACGAAAACCCTGTAAGTCATGGAGATTGAACAATGCATTATTGAATCACCAATGGGTCATCGATGAAATCAGAACAGAAATTCAACAGTTTATGAAATTTAACGAAAAGGAGCAAACAAAATACCAGCTTCTTTGGGACACAGCACAAGCAGTACTCAGAGGAAAATTTATAGCTCTGAGTGCCTACATTAACAAATTAGAAAAAATCGCAAAAAAAAAATTTAATGTCGCACTTGAAGCTCTTGGAAAAAGAGCAACAAACCAACCCTAATCCCAGTAGAAGGAAGCAAATTATTAAAATCAAAGCAGAGAAGGAAGATGGCGCCGAGACAATAGGGACGCTGCCTAGCTCTCTCTCACAAAAAGAGAGAACCAGGGAGTCCCACGAGCCAACTACCTTAAGGAATCCACAACAACAAACTAAAAAAGCAACAGAGAAGGACTCAAACCGGAAAAGAAATCCAGATAAAGCTTACATCCAACTTTCTCAAAGAATTCGGAACGCGAAAACCCCTCCCCCACCTCTCTCCGCCGGCTCCAAGCCTTGAAAGCCGCGGAGAGCCACGAAAAGCGAATAAGAGAAAGGCGGGATAAGTGGGACTGCATTAAACTGCAGAGCTTTTGTATGGCAAAGGACATAGCTAGCAAATTAATTAGGAAGCCTACAGAGTGGGAGAAGATCTTCACCAACCAAACAACGGACAAAGGCCTCATATCTAAAATATATTAACTCAAAAAATTGAATCACTCCAAAACTAATCTCCAAAGTAACAACCATCCCATTAAAAAATGGGCCAAAGACTTAAAGAGAGTCTTCTCTGAAGAAGAAACAAAAATGGCCTATAGACACATGAAGAAATGCTCAACATCTCTGGTAATAAAAGAAATGCAAATCAAAACAACTCTAAGATTCTACCTCACTCCAGTTAGAATGGCCAGGATCAGGAAAACGAATAATAACAGATGTTGGAGGGGATGTGGCCAGGAGGGATCACTACTACACTGTTGGTGGGAGTGCAAACTCGTTCAACCACTATGGAAAGCAGTGTGGCAGTGCTTCAAAAGGCTAAACATAGAACTCTCCTATGACCCAGCAATTCCACTACTTGGCATTTACCCAACCATCCAGAAACAAGGGCATACTAAATCCACTAGCACAACAATGTTCATTGCAGCACTATTCACCATAGCAAAGATATGGAATCAACCTAGATGTCCCTCAGTTGATGAGTGGATCAACAAGTTGTGGTATTTGTACACAATGGAATTCTATGCTGCTGTCAGAAAGAATGACATCGCCCCATTTGTTAGGAAATGGAAAGACTTAGAAAAAATCATATTAAGTGAAGTAAGCCAGACTCAAAGGAACTTAGGCTCAATGGTTTCCCTCATTCGTCATAATCAGTAGAAACCTTGGGCTCTACTAGCAGAGATCTGCAATAGAGCAAAATCTTGATACATAAGGCCATAAAGTATGAAGCTAATTGAAAGGACCTCCAGGATATTGAAACAAAAGCCATATAACGAATGATTGTTGTCCTTAATGTACTATGTTGTCTCTCATCTCCTTTGCTGTCCCTTGGTTATCTCATATTGTTATATTATCTCACTTGAATTTATTTGTATTTGGTTATTTGAAATTGGATAGGGAAGGGGGGAAAACCAAGACGGGTAGGGGGTGTGGGGGGGAGGGTAATGGGTACCAAGACATGTGAAAGGGTATCAATGTATGTGAATTAATGCACCTTCTATCTGGCAAATATCATGTAACCCTTTTACTAATTACAATAAAAAAAGAAATGTACTTATCACCTGACTTATGTAACTGTGACCCTTCTGTATATCACCTTTACAATAACATTTAAATTAAAAAATATGAAAGAAAAAAAATAAAAAAATAAAAGCAGAATTAAATTAATTGGAGTCCAAAAAAACTATACAAAGAATCAAAAAAACAAGGAGATGGTTCTTTGAAAAAATTAACAAAACTGACAGACCCTTAGAAAATCTTATCAAAAAAAGAAGGGAGCACACTCAAATAAACAAAAGAACAGATGAGAATGGTAATATCACAACAGAAATTACCAAGATCCAGAGCATCATGAGGGAATACTTTTCAAACCTTCATGCCAACAAATTTGAGAATCTAGAAGAAATGGATTAATTTCTAGCTGATATTAACATACCCACACTGAACCAAGAAGACCTAATTCAACTAAACAGACATATTTCAAGCACTTAAATAGAAATGGAAATAAGAGTCCTTCCATCAAAGAAAAGCCCAGGGCCAGATGGATTCACAGCTGAATTCTACAAGGTCTTCAAAGCAGAGCTTACACCAATGCTCCTCAAGCTCTTCAACGAAATTGAAAACGAATGCTCTTTGCCAAACTCATGCTATGAAGCCACTATAACCCTCATCCCAAAACCAGACAGAGATTCATTTAACAAAGAGAACTATAGACCCATTTCCTTGATGAATATTGCTGCAAAACTTCTCAACAAAATACTGGCCAACTGTATTCAACAAATCATCGAAAAATTATACACTATGATCAAACAGGATTCATCACAGGGATGCAAAGCTGCTCCAAACATGCAAGTCAATTAATATAATTCAACACATCAACAGGAGCAAGGACAAGAATCATTGATTGTCTCAAAAGATGCAGAAAAAGCATTTGACAAGTTCCAACACCCTTTATGCTAAAAGCTCTGGAGAAACTAGGAATCCATGGAACATTCCTCAGTATAATAAAGGCTATGCATGACAAACCCACAGCTAGCATTATACTTAATGACAAAAAGCTAAAGCCATTTCCTCTAAAATCAGGAACGAGACAAGGATGCCCACTCTCTCCACTCCTCTTTAACATAGTATTAGAATTCCTAGCCAGAGCATTAAGGCAAGAAACAAGCATAAAGGGGATCTAAATAGGGAAAGCGGAAGTGAAACTTTCCCTCTTTGCACATAACATGATTCTGTATTTAAAGAACCCTATAGACTCCACTCCCATGCTGATTGAGCTGACTCAAAACTTTGGCAAGGTACCAGGGTATAAAATTAACCCTGAAAAATCAACTGCCTTCCTCTATGCCAACAATGAGAGGAATGAGGCAGCAATCAGGAAAGCAACTCCTTTTGCAATAGCCACAAAGAAAATAGAGTACCTAGGAATTGACTTAACTAAGAATGTAAAGGACCTTTTCGATGAAAACTTTAAATCCCTGAAAAAGGAAATTAAAGCAGAACTGAGGAAATGGAAAAACCTCCCATGCTCCTAGATTGGAAGAATTAACATCCTGAAAATGGCAATCTTGCCAAGGGCTATCTACAAATTCAACGCAATTCTCCTCAATATCCCAATGTCATTCTTTAAAGAAATAGAAGAGGAAATCCAACATTTCCTATAGAATAATAAAAGACCCCGTATAGAAAAAAAAACAATTCTTAGCAGAAATAAAAACGCAGGAGGAATTTCAATACCAAACTTTAGGCTCTATTACAGAGCTATAGTGACCAAAACAGATTGGTACTGGCACAAGAACAGGACCGAAGACCAATGGAATAGAACTGAGGACCCAGATATTAACCCACAGACCTATGGCCACCTAATCTTTGATAAGGGAGCGAAAAAAGTAGAATGGAAGAAAGACAGCCTCTTCAACACGTGGTGCTGGCAGAACTGGTTAAGCACCTGCAGAAAAATAAGTTGGATCCTTCTTTGTCACCCTGCACTAGAATTAAATCCAAATGGATCAAAGACCTCAAGGTAAAGAAAATACACTGAAAACTTTACAAGAAAGAATAAGAGATACACTAGGTCTCCTTGGCACAGGTCGAAATTTTCTTAATAAGGACCAAGAAACACAATAAATCAGAGAAAGTCTGGATAAGTCGGGTTGCATTAAACTGCAGCGCTTCTGTATGGCAAGGACATAGCTAGCAAATTAAATAGAAAGCCTACAGAGTGGGAGAAGATCTTCACTAACCATACAACAGACAAAGGCTTTGTAGCCCAAAATATATCAATAGCTATAAAAAAAACTTGAATCACTCCCAAACTAATCACCAAAGAAACAACCACCCCATTAAAAGATGGGCCAAAGACTTAAAGAGGCTCTTCTCTGAAGTAGAAATAAGAATGGCCTATAGACACATGAAATGCTTGACATCACTGGCCATAAAAAATGCAAATCAAAACAACTCCAAGATTCCACCTCACTCCAGTTAGAATGGCCAGGGTCAAGAAATCTAATAACAGGGGCCAGGAGTTTGGCCTAGTGGTAGCGTGCTTGCCTAGCATGCACGAAGACCCAGGTTCGATTCCTTGGTACCACATACATAGAAAAAAAAAGCCGAAAATGGTGCTGAGGCTCAAGTGGTAGAGCTCTAGCCTTGAGAAAGTCCAAGGACAGTGCTCAGGCCCTGAGCTTAAGCCCAGGACTGGCAAAAAAAAAATCTAATAACAGATTCTGGAGAGGATGTGGCCAGGAGAGATCACTACTACACTGTTGGTGGGAGTGCAAACTCATTCAACCACTATGGACAGCAGTATGGCAGTTCCTCAAAAGAGTAAACATAGAGCTCCCCCACGACGCAGGAATTCCACTACTTGGCATTTACCCAATTGTCCAGAAACAAGGACATACTAAATCCACGAGCACAATGATGTTCACTGCAGCACTATTCACCATAGCAAAGATATGGAAACAACCCAGATGCCCCTCAGATGATGAGTGGATCAACAAGATGTGGTATTTATACACAACAGAATTATATGCTCCCCTTAGAATGATATTGCCTCATTTGTAAGAAAATGGAAAGACTTAGAAAAAATCATACTAAGTGAAGTAAGCCAGACTCAAAGGAATATAGGCTCAATGGTTTTCCTCATTTGTCATAATCATTAGAAACCTTGGGCTCTCCTAGCAAAGATTTACAATAGAACAAAACGAAGATTCATAAGGCCATATAAAATGATGCTAAATGAAAGGACCTCCAGGATATAGAAACAATAGCCATATAATGAGTGATTGTTGTCCTTAATGTACTATGTTATCTCTTATCTCTTTTGCTGTCCCTTTGTTATCTCATATTGTTACAATATTTTACCTGGTTACCTGATATATTGTATATATGCTTATTTGGTGATTTGAAATAGGATAGGGAAGGAGGAAAAACTAGATGAGGGATGGGTGTGGGGGGAGGGAAATGGGGACCAAGGCATGAGAAAGGATTTCAATGCTTGTGAAGTAATGCACCCTCTATCTGGTGTATACAATGTAACCCTTCTATTAATTACAATAGAAAATATATGGAAAAAAGTCATCTGGAGGTTCAGTCAGGTAAGAATTCTTGGCCATGAATTTTTTTTCAAAATATTTTTTTATCATTTTTAAGTAGTTGCACAACGGAGTTGTCATACATCAAATCAATTTAAGAATATAGTGTATATGGGTAAATGTCACTCTTTCAACATTCTCACCCATCCCTCCAACCCTCTTCTTCTCTTACTTTGTCTTTACTTTAGTTTATGTTTTGAATTTTTTGCCTTTTAACAATGCAGTTTATATGTGCAATACATGTTGATCTCTGTCATCATTTCCAAATCTCCCGTACAAAGCTTTAGTCACCCTTTCCCTTATATTTCTCAACATGAAAATAAGTACCAGGAAAAGAGTACTCACAAGAGTGCAGTGGGGCTAAGGGGAGAAGGATGGAATAATAAAGCAGGAAAGAGGTTGAATTCAGGCAAGAATGCATCATATACACCACAAAACTGAGGGTTTTTTTGTTGTATTCTTGCCAGTCCTGGGGCTTGAACTCTGGACATGGGCACTATCCTTGGAATTTTCAAGGCTAGAGCTCTACATCTTGAGCCACAGCACGACTTCTGGCTTTTTCTGTTTATGTAGTACTGAGGAATCAAACCTATGACTTCCGTATGCGAGGCAAGCACTCTACCACTAGGCCACACTCCTGGTCCATGAAGTTGCTTTTGTATTGTGAATGAATATTGGATGTTGTCAAATTATATTTGTGAAGTCATTTTTCTTTATCAATCAGTGTAAAATATAGTTTTTCCATTTTAACTTGTAGATATGATGCAGTATATTGATGTTTTTGAATTTTTATTTTTTATTGTCAGTATAAAATTGATATACAGAGGGATTACAGTTACACATGTCAGGTAATATGTATGTTTCTTTTTGAACAATTTCATCCCCAGGGTTTCCCTCCTGTCCCCATCTACAAGTTGTATAATAGTGTTTAATGATTATCACTGCTACTCTTGTTCACGCTTTGTCCTCCATTTCTGTGCCACTGACTACTTTTTAAATGTTAAACCACATATAACAATGATAAATCCCACTTGCCCAGAGTGTATAATTCTTTTCATTAATTGATAGGTTGGCCTTGCTGATATTTTGTTAAGGATTTTAACATTTAATTTTATGGGAGATACTGTTGGGTTGCTTTTTCCCCCTATTATTTTTTTTCTGAATTTGGTCTGATGGTATAGGTTGTGCATCTCTAATCGAAAAATCTAGAATTTAAAGCTCCTTTTTTAGGGAGCTGAAAATATAATTTAGGGCCTTGTCCATTCTGAGCGATCAATCTGCCACCAAGATATATCTGAGCTCAAAAGCCTATCAATATCTGATATATTGGATACATTTGTATTTGGTTACTTGAAATTGGACATGGAAGGGGGGAAAACCAAGAGGGGGGTGGGGGGAAAGGTAATGGGGACCAAGGCATGTGGAAGGGTATCAATGTATGTGAATTAATGCACCTTCTATCTGGCAAATATCATGTAACCCTTTTATTAAATACAATAAAAATATTTTAAAAAGCCTATCAATATGTTTCAGATTATGAAAAACTTTGTATTTTGCACTAGGAATTTTCAAATCTAACATCTATTCAAACACCAGAAAAGCACTCATCTGAAACACCTTTGATCCCAAGCATATTGGATAAGTATTCAATCTGTAATTGTTGCCTCATAAAATGATGTGGAATATGTCATTTCTTCTGAGATTTTGTAAAGCATTTTGTAAAGTGATTTTTAATTAGGCTTCTTCCCTCTTTCCTCTTTACCTGAATCCTTCTCTGTTTCCTCATATGTTTATTTCTTTTAGTCAGTATTCTTGGTTAAAATCTATTCTATTGGATAAGAACCATTAATTTGTATTTAAGTTTCTATTGACCTATTTGGTTTGCATTCAAGATCATGGATTGTATACTTTATCTCCATTCTACTATTGATTTAATCTACCAATGGAAGAATTTTTATTTTAGCTGTGCTTTTCAGTTCTATGATCTACATTTGATTCTTTTTATAACTTCTACTTTCAAGAGCATGCATAATTGAACATTGAAACATTTTGATGATGAATGTTTTAAAATCTTTATCATATAATACTGATGTCTTGTTGTGATGAGTCTAGATCATGTGTGTGTGTGTGTGTGTGTGTGTGTGTGTGTGTGTGTGTGTGTGTGTGCCAGTCCTGCAGCTTGAACTCCGAGTCTAGGCAATATCCTTGAGCTTAGTGCTCTACCACTTGACCTACGGCTCCATTTCTGTTCTTTTGGTGGTTAAATGGAGATGACTTTCTTTCCCAAACTGGATTTGAACCACAATCCTCAAATCTCAGCCTCCTAAATACCTAGGACTACAGGGATAAGCTACCAGCATCCAACATACAACATCCATTTTTTCAGATGTTATAGACCTCCAGATTCTACTTAACCTTTTCTTAAGAAGGCGATTCCCCTGTTGACATGCAGCAGAAGAACAGATAGATATGGATGTTGGGCCTGCCACTGGATGCCAGTGACACCATCCGAGCAAAGTTCAGTGCTGACTCACATGCCTTACTGAATTTAGGCAAAATGCAAGTTAGAAATTAGGCTCCTTTCTTGGTCCTGTAGACATCATCTTCTCTGTGGATGTAGAATACTGACTTGTCTCTAATGCAAGTGTAACTTCAGATCCTTGCTGAGCCCCACTGACACCAGGAGAGAGAATAGTGTGGGAAATGAAGTGCCAAGGAAGGCCTCTACTACCTCATTCTTCCAGTTGAAGCTCAGATTACTATTGGACATCCCTGTACTATGCCAGGTGAGAAATCCTTGGTTCTGCTGGGTAAGGGATTAAAGATCAGCCGTTTTCATGGTTCTGCTTATAGTATTCTGGCACGGGAATTGGGTTGGTGCCACATGCTTCTGCTGGTTGAGAGATGGATAATCAGTTTCCTGCTCAGCTAGTCAACACAACACCATGGGGGAATTGGAGTGTGATGGTTTCTTCTGGGCAGAGAGTGGAACGAGATGGAATGTCAGCCTCCTGAATAGAATGGATATTGACTGAAAGCTTTTCTGTTGTTAGCCACTCTCTTTTTTTTTTTTTACAGTACTTTGGCTAAGGAGAACATGCTTTTTTAGAGCATGTTTTCTTTTCTTTTCTTTTTTTCTAAGCCTGTTGGCAGTTCGGTTGGAAACTTGTACAGACTCCTGTTTAGGATACATGGGTGGCAAAAAACCCATGGAATTCATCAGTGTTGTTTCTCAAATCAAAGCATCCAGGCAGTCTGCCATATTCTTACCCCTCTGAGAAGTTTCCTATGCTTGCTGGTTGTATTATATCCAGGATGGTTTCGACTGGTAACATGGCTTGAATTTTTAATTTGTAATTTGTAACTGATACATGAAATCATGGAAAGTATACAAGTTAATGGGGGTATCATGCAATGTTTTGACCTTGTTTAATGCTTAAGTTATGTGATTTATCATTTATGTTATTTATCATTTCTTTATAGTGAAATCTTAAAATCCTTACATTCAACTTTGTGAAATATACAGTACATTACTGAGATCTGTAGTCACCTTTTGTACAATAACACCCAAGGATTTAGTTATTTATAGCTTCTATCTAGTTGTAACTTAATCCTCATTGATCAATCTTTCTCTGGTCCTACTCCAATCTACTCTGATCTCTGATAACCATCGTTCTATATTCCAACTTCTGTAAGATTAACTGTTTACATTCCACATGTATTCACTTGTCTTTCTGTGCAGATGCATTTCACTTAGCATAATTATCTCTGTTCTATTCTCATTTTTGCAAATGACAGGATTTTATTCTTTTTTGATGGGTGAAAAGTATTTCACTGTGCATATGTACAACATTTTACTTATCAAGTTATGAGTACTTAAATTATCCTCGTCTTAATTACTGTGAACAGTGCCTAAATGAACATGGAAATGCAGATGTCATTGATATAATAATTTCATTTTATTTGGATGAGTAGCTGTAATGCACTTGCTGGATGCTATGATAAATCTATTCTTTGTTTTAAGGAACTCTGTACTGTTTTTAATTTTTTTGGCCAGTCCTGGGCTTGAGCTCATGGCCTGAGCACTGTCCTTGGACTTTCTCAAGGCTAGAGCTCTACCACTTGAGCCTCAGCACCACTTCCGGCTTTTTTTTCTATGTATGTGGTACCGAGGAATCGAACCCGGGTCTTCATGCATGCTAGGCAAGCACTTTAACCACTAGGCCAAACTCCCAGCCCCTCCGTACTGTTTTTTATAATGGCTGCTCCAATTTACATTCTCATCATCAGTGAGTTGTTATTTGTATGTTTGTTTGTTTTATTTAATGGTAGTGTGGTTTGACCTCTAGGCCTGATGCTTGCTAGGTAGGAGCTCTACCACTTAAGCAGTATCTTAAGCCCGTTTTAGTTTTAGCTGTTTTTTAAATATAATTCTCATGTTTTGATCTGGAGTGGGCCTTGGACAACAATCCTCCTGATTATGTTTTCCATGTTGCTGGATACATGACATTTAGCTTACTTGTTGAAATGAGTCTCATGAAGATTTTTACCCAGGCTGGCTTTAAACTTTCTATGTATTTCTGTCCTCATCAAATTTTTTCATTAATGTTTTATAATTTTCATTCTTTGCTAAATTTATTCATGTATGTCTGCATATGCACATATATACTCAAAATATTGTCTAATTCATGCAATATTATAAAAGGTCTAGTCACTCTAAGTACTTGTTATGTACAATAATGGATCAATAATGGATATTTTTCTATTTTAGCCATTCTGATTAGTTTATACTGCACTGTAATTCTGATTCATAATTCTTTGATGACTAAGGAAGTTGATCACTTTTTGTCTGTTTCATTTTCTCCTTTGATTCTCCCTCTCTGTCTCTGTCTCTGTCGCTGTCTCTGTCTCTCTCTCTGTCTCTCTCTGTCTCTATCTCTGTCTCTCTGTCTCTCTGTCTCTGTCTCTGTCTCTCTGTCTCTCTCTCTCTCTTTCTCTCTCTCTCCCTCCCTCTCTGTTTCTCTCTCCCTCGGTGCTGTGGTTTAAACTTAGGGCCTAGTGCTTGCTAGTCAGGTGTTTTACTACTTAACCATACCTCTAGCCCTTTCTTCCCATCATTATTTTTCAAGTAGGGTCTCATTTTCTTGTGTAGACAGTAATCCCCTACAATTTCAGCCTTCTGAGTAGATAGGATTACATGTTTAAGCAGCCATTCCTGGCTGGTTATCTTCTTTTGTAATGCATCATTTCAAATCATTTACCTATATCTCTAGTATAAGAAATATATTTTTCTTAGAAAGGCATAAAATTATTTATGTAATAAGACTAGGGGTCTTTTATTGGCTAAATGCCTACATTTGGTGGTACTTGGTTTTGAACTCATGGTCTTCCATTTTCTCAGCTTGCTTTCTCACCACTTGAGACATACCTCCAGCCTTGCTTGCTAATTATTTTGGAAATGGAGTCTTAATTGACTTTTTTTTACTGGCCTACCTTTGAATCATAATCCTCTGGATCTTACTCTCCAGAGCAGCTAGGATTATAGGTGTGAGCCACTAACACCTGGCATGAATAAATGTATTTCATATGTTATCTCCCAGGTTGTGGCTTGCCTGGTAGTCTCTTAATGGTTGTTGCTGGATATTCAAAAATCTTACTTCCATTTTTTTTCTTTTTTCCCTATATACAGTGTTTTTTGGGGGTCCAGCCTAAAAAGATTTAGGGGCTTTTAGGATATAGATTAGTGGTAGAATACTTTCCTCACATGTATAAAGTCCTGGGTTCCATTCCCAGCACCACAAATGAAAGAAATTTGGGAGTTCTTCTAACATTCTCTCATCTTTTATGGAAGGATTGAAGTGTTATAAGAAAAATGTGTAAGAACATGAACCCATGAATCAGGTGGCATTCAAGGTAGCTTCACCTTATTCCAGAAATCCCAATTGCCTTTAGCACTAAGAGCTTTGTGCTAAATCAATCTCCTTATAAAACATCACCCCACCCATGCTGGTTGATATGTCATTGATCTCATGATACCTCAATGTTCTTCAAGAATTCTGTTGATCTTCTCTATCCTCATTTCATCTGACATGACTAAACAAACCTCCAGTGTTCTCAAGAGCATCAGAGTTCCTTCACACTTAGCTGCTGAGCTATAGACAAGGATGTATGCACTTAAATGTTCTTTAGTATGTCCATGAAGCTAGGAAAACTTCATGCTAGGTCATTGAAGATTCAAGGATGCTTCCTAATTACATGGATAATTTAAGTAGCAACTCTGAACCAACTGAGATGCCATCATATGCATTATTTATTGTGCTATTTTCATATTATCTTGTAATTGTTTAAATAAGTACAAGTAGACATCTTAAGCTAAGGTTTTGGATATGGAAGTTCTGGAAATACCAATTGACATATTGGTCTAATTTGGAATACAAGATGAGAAAGCATTATGATTATTATATTTCAGTAATTATTATTAAATTTTAGGAATTCACAACCTACACTGATACCAAATAGCTGTGTAAAGCAAAGTGAGAATGAAAGAATCAATTCATACGAAAGAGAAATAGAAAGTTTATTTGTTCTCTGGGAATAATAGCTTAAATTCCATTCTAAAAGATAATTTTATAATCACATATTTGGATATTAGATGCAATTTTCTCTGGAAGTAAAGAAACTAGACAAAACAATGCAGTATCTAGGGGAGCCACAATGCAACAGTAATAGTGCCATGTCGACCCCTCAGTTCTGAGACTTGAGCCTAAACTTACCCAAGCGCATCAACAGAGCTTGAGAGTCACAGAGACCTGAACACAGACAGCGACGGATCTATGAAATAAGGTGTGGGAAATGAAGTTTCATAGCAACCAGAGGCTAGAGAATGCCCTAGTTGGCAGATGGGAAGACAGATGATATGGATGTGCTGTGTGGCTACATCGGTTATAACTAGTGGGAAGTGATGCCATGGGTCCATCCACAACATGGGTGAGGGTTGCGGTGAACCAGCCATCATTGCTTGGCCCAGGTATCTACGGTGGGAACATGAATATCAGCAGATTCCTGTGGGCTATTTGAATGAGTCACTTATTGGGCACTTGTCTGTAATCTTGATCTAGCTCAAAGAGGCTGAACATCTAAATTAAATCAGAGCTGACAGACACTGTAATGCTTCTAGTTTATTAGTTCTATGGTGATTTAAAGCAAATTTACCAAATGTCTTAATTAGATTCCTGAAATTCCAAAAACACTAGGCAAAATTCAGTTTTGGCAAAAACATGCTAGTTCTGCCCACATCCCCTTCTGCACACCCAGATGCCAAATTGCTTAAAGCTCTAAATAATTGCTCTCTAAATTAAATAAATTCAATTCATTCATTTGCACTCAAGTTTTAAGATTTAACTAGCCATGCCTTCTTCCCAAAGTTTATTAGCAGAAAAAAGGAGCATAATTTGATTTGTGTTGCACACTATTAGTAAAATGAAAAGTTTAAGTTATCCATATGTCAAAAAGAACCAAGTTGATAAATATTAAAGTCAGTCATTAAACTGCATGCAAATGCTTTCATTATCTAGGAAAGAAAAATGCTTTGTTATATTCTTTATAGGCATGTAAACTCAATAGAATTATACTTAAATACTATGGAGATAAGATATCTTATAGAACAAAATATATCTGTGAAAGATGAAAGGGTGAGAAATGAAAGTATATGCCTTTCACCTCCAAAAGAACAGGAAAATGTTGCAATTAAGAGTTCAGTGGTACATTTGGAGAAAAGCTTTGCTGAGGTCCGTTTGTCCTTTCAGGAGAGTGGCGGAGTCTCCAGATTGAGCCTTCACTTTATTATGTGGTTCAGAATTTCTCAGTATTTGGACCCCAGACCAATGGCAGTTGAATCATCTGAGAACTGAACTTGTTGGAAATGCAACTTCTTGAGTGCGTCCCTAGTTGTATTTTTGGAAAACTGATTTTATTTGCATTCATGGTGCTAGGGATGGAACCCAGGTTATTTATACTAGACAAGTGCTCTCAGCCACGGATTTTTAAAAATTTAATCATATTTTATTGTAAAGATTATGTACATGTACAGAGGGGTTACAATTACATAAGTAATGAGTATATTTCTTGTTAATCATTGTTATCCCCACCCTCATTTTCTCCCACTTTCCCTCCTTCCTGACTCCCACTAGGAGTCTCTCATCCCTGGATCTGTTTTGTAACCTACTGTCCAGGTGATGCTAAGGAATAGTAAAATCTGATCTCCAATGAACTTGAAATCTTTCGATTATATTAATGACATCTTAATCATAGAGATTTCTAAATAGGTAGTTTGTAGCATCCCTAGAACCATATTGTGTGAGTTTTGAGGCCCTTTGGAACTGGGTTCTTATTCTGTCTTAGTCATGTAAGCCAGAAGCCCTCTGGACAAGTGAATGTGTTTCACAGTGTATTGCATGTTAATTTATAAATTCAATTTGCACAAGGCGATAGTACCTAGTCACAACCTAGATCTTAGGTTCTATGCTTTCATTGGAATTGTCAGAAATTACTTAAGAAGCAAGCTGTAGCTTTGGAAATTTCCTAGTCCTACTTCTTCATCTTCTAGAGAGATGAAAATAATATGCATCTGGAAAACATCATAGTCAGTGAATACATTTGTAGAGATGCTAGGGAAAATGCATCAGTAGTTGAAATCCCAGACTTCTGGGGAAAGGGGTAACCTGGTTTGTGATCTGTGGAGGAGAGGGTTGTCATGGCCAAAATGTCACAGTGAGTGAATTGACCTTTCTTTTTTTTTTTAGCCTTCCCAGAGAGTCACCGGCATCAAAATAATAATAGATTCAGGATATCACACTCAAGCAAAGCTTGTCATCACCATGTGAAAATTGACTTTAAAGTAACTAGAATTCAGTTTCTGTGTTTGCCTGTTTAGAAATTTGATTAAAGAAAAAAAGAAAAAACTTAAGTGATATTTATTTTTGGTAAGAAATAGGGGTTGATGTGGCTTGAATGGTAAAACCTCACTGGCACAGTGCCTGAGTCCAAACCCTAATTTATCACCAAAAATAAATGAAAGGAATGAGGAAGGAGTCAAGGGAAGAATATGAGGAAAGGGAAGGAGAAAGGAAAGGAGAAATGAAGAAAAAGGGAAAAACATATCTCATGACCTGAAAAAATTCGGTTTTGCTCTTTTTGTTGGTGTTGGCATTGTTGTCCCTTGACTCTAGCCCCGCAAATAGTGATCCCATAGATCACCAAACATGATGCAGTAGGTAGAATTTTGTGTATTTTCTGGGATAGAATCTATATATGTGAAGATATTTGTAAACATTTCAGAACTTAAAACAATTAAGAGAGCTATATGGATATTTAAATTGTTTCCACTTCAGCTAATACAAATACCACTGTGATAAATATCTTTGGATGTGTGTTATTTTGCCCATGGGTGCTTGGGAAAATTCTTAGAATGTCATTGTTGATTGTGCATTAGGTCATTGTGCTAAATCTTCTCAAATTTTCAATCATTGAGGTTTCATAAGTTATCACTAGTTATGTGAGGGTGAAAGTTTTCCCATGAGCAACATATGTAACGATATTGCTGAGTTTTCACAAACCACTGGTTTGAAAATGGCAATTTGTCTTACTTTTAAGTTTTATAAATCTAAGTACTTTTATTTTATTAGTTATTTTCTCTTAATTTTTCTCTTTTGTTTCTGTCTTCCTCTCCTTTTCCTTCTTTCCCTTCCTTTCTTGTCTTTCTTTTCTAGGAGAAAAGCTTGAACTCAGAACCCTGTGCTTTTACTTAGCTTTCTCACCCACTACTAAAGTTCCAATACTTGAGCCACACCTTCCAGTCTGGTACTTTGCTGATTACAGAAGGAATCTCTTGGGAATCTCTCCTTTGGGCTGACTTCTTATTTTGATCCTAGAGGGCTTAGCCTCTTGAATAGGGAGGATTACAGTTGTGAGCTCTTGGCACTCAGCATTTTGTTCTTTTCTAAAATAATTTTAGGGGCCGGGAGTTTGGCCTAGTGGTTAAAGTGCTTGCCTAGCATGAGCGAAGACCCGGGTTCGATTCCTTGGTATCACATACATACAAAAAAGCTGGAAGTGGTGCTGAGGTTCAAGTGGTAGAGTTCTAGCCTTGAGAAAGTCCAAGGACAGGGCTCAGGCCCTGAGCTCAAGCCCAGGACTGGCAAAAAATAATAATTTTATTAGCATATGCTAGTTGTACATGGGGGTTTGTTGTGACATTTCCACAAAAGCATACAATGCACCCCATCAGTCTCACCCTCTCTTTCAATTTCCTTCATTCCTGTTCCTACTTCTTAGAACAATT
Source organism: Megascapheus bottae (assembly GCF_031878675.1). NCBI lineage: Eukaryota > Metazoa > Chordata > Mammalia > Rodentia > Geomyidae > Megascapheus > Megascapheus bottae. The sequence goes on from NC_143547.1 coordinate 27,605,661, forward strand.
TCAACAAGTTTCAATGTTCTATTTTCATATACGTATACTAAGCACACCAATCATGTTTACTCTCCTTTACCCCTCTTCCATTTGCCCTCCAACCTCACTCTGATACCTAACAAAGCCTATTATACTTTCCTGTCACACATATTATTGGGTATGTATTAATTGTACTAAGGAGTTTCACTCAGGTATCTTCCATATTCTATTTTAATTGGAATAACCCCATCTATTGCTCTCTTTCCTTATCCTTGTTACTTCCTATTGGTCAACTGCTTTTAATGAAATTCCTTATGCAATTTTCATGCATAAACAAATAGATCTTATTTACATTTTTTTACCAGTCCTGGAGCTTGAACTCAGGGCTTGGGTGCTGTTCCTGAGCTTCCCTCTGCCCAAGGCTAATGCTCTATCCCTTGAACCATAGCACCACTTCTGTCTTTTTCTGTGAGTTAATTGGAGATAGAGTCTCATAGACTTTCCTGCCTTGGGCTGGCTTTGAACCTCAATGCCCAGATCTCAGTCTTCTGAGTAGCTAGTATTATAGGCACGAGCCACTGGTGCCTGGTTACAATATAGAATTTTTACTGGTAAGATGACCACATGCTGAAAGCTCCATATGGAACTTAGCATCGAGGTGCATAAGCACCCTCTATAAAAAGGGGTTGAATCCTTAACAAAGCCCCCATTAGGTATTTTGTTTTAAGCCACTGAGACCAGTGGTCATGAGCCACAGTGCTCACATTATTTTTCAATTATGCTCCGTCAATGGCATCATCAACACAAATGAAAGACTGTACCATTACTTCTAAGGATGTAATTAAAGAGAGAATTAATCAGCGTTTTTAAAAAAAGAGAATTAATCAGCGTTTTTCTCAAGATTAGTCTTTATGAGGGAAAACTAATGAGACAGATTCTGCTCTACTGACATATAATCAGTTCCTTGTTCCACTTTGCTATAGACTACTGACATAGCCATCACCTCCACCACCACCAGCACCACCACCACTACCAAAAACCCAAGTTAAAAGAATAAATTATTCTAAGCAGATAACAGATATTTAAGTGTAGCTTCAAAAGTTAAAATGCAGTCTTGTTTCTTGTTCTACTTTCTTCTATTGGGAACTAAAATTAAAGTATGATTAACTCCATCAATAATACAATGTAACTCTACTTTTTGTTCTAAAGTTAATAAGTTTTATAAAGGAGATTTTTTTGCATTTCACTTATACCTGGGCAATATTTTTACTTAGGTACAAAATTTAATATTACTATAAATGAATTTAAGTCTGAGAAAAAAAGACACTTGAAATAAAACTTGTATGTACACTATTATTTCTTCAATTTAAACCAATATCTGGAGAGGTAACAAATGGAGTATTTCTAATTATTATATTTAATTTATTTTTATAAAAGGCCAATTAAGAAGAAATGAGGTAATTAGCAGAATTTTCAACTGAAACAAATATAAAAACAATTGTTTTATTCATGAAAGACCTGAGGCCTACTATATCACTAGTTAATGTTAATCAGTCTGTACAGACATTAATTATTGGGAAAAACTGTTGATATTTAAGGCCTGTCAGGAAATGAAAACTATGAGAGAAAAATTTCTTTAATACAGTTATTTACCTACATATACATGCGTTCATGCATACATAGCTTCCTTTTTCTCCATCTTACTCTAGTTTAGCCCCATCACATAGCTAATTGTAATCATGTGTTTTCAACAAGCCTAATATTTACTGCTTCTGGAAAATAATCATTCTAATTCAACAGTTTAGGTGAAAGCAATACAATGAGTACATTGCCAAGAAAGATGAAATTTACTCTAAGGTACAGATTATCTATTTGATACTCAATATTTGTTATAATTAATCCATAACTCTGTTAAATTAAAGCTTGATGCCTTCTTTGAGTGTTGCGGCATTATCATTCACATTTTTCTCTAATGATTTGCACTTTGAAGAGAGTTTAAAGTTAAGTTTTTTATAAAACTTACTTATCATATTGATGTTACTGTATTTACAGGAATAAAAGTCAGTTGAGAATAACAGGTACAAAATTACTAAAATTAGAAGTTAATCACACCTTATTAGATATTCATTTAAAATTATTTAATGCTGCTTTTGAATATTCTTTTTTTTGCCAGTGTTGGGCTTAAGCTCAGGGCCTGAGCACTGTCCTTGGACTTTCTCAAGACTAGAGCTCTACCACTTGAGCCTCAGCACCACTCTGGCTTTTTTGTATGTATGTGGTACCGAGGAATCGAACCTGGGCCTTTGTGCATGCTAGGCAAGCACTCTACCACTAGGCCAAACTCCTGGCCCCTGCTTTTGAATATTCTAAGTAGAGTTTATATTTTAAGTTGTAGCAAATTGGAAAAGCACCAGTTTGGAATAATACGTTTTAAGATGCTATTACACTGATTTGTGAGATTCATTTTTCTCTCACTCTTAGATCTCTAATGTTAACAGTGAGAACATGGTGCATCTCAGCAGTTTATTAGATTAATTTGGAATCTAAAGATCCTGACTTTCGTGTTTGGCATGTAAAACATGAATTTGAATTAAGGAATATTTATCATGATCCTACAATCTGCAGAAAAAATACCTGTTTGTTTCCTTTAAAAGGCTTATAATTTAATTTGGAAAGGTCCCAGGAGGGAAAGAATCAGTTCATTGAAATAATAATTAAGTAATAATCAAAAGAGAGTCAGCTACCATTGTCACTGAAGCATTGGCCTGAAAATAGAATGATGATTATTACTCAGGACTGGGAAAGGTGCCAGGGGAGCTGGGGAGGGGGAAAAAGGGTGGGTGAAGAGAATCAGTGCATACTGCATGCATGTGTGGGAACATAGTGAGTCCCGTTAATATATATATATATACAATTTAAATTATTTTATTAAGTATTTTTAATAAACAGTAAAAATGCTCACCCACTTCTGCACAAAAGAAATATTGGGCCCCAAATAACTAAAAGCAACATATCCTTGAGAACCTTCCAGCTCTCTTGTAGGATTAAAATTCTTCACTGTTATACTGAACTAATTCATCCTGGCTATGAGAATTCCATGTTTACGTTTTCAAGAATTGTGTGACATGGCCGGGAGTTTGGCCTAGTGGTAAGAGTGCTTGCCTAGGATGCACAAAGACCTGGGTTCTATTCCTTGGTACCACATACATAGAAAAAGAGACAGAAGTGTTGCTATGGTTCAAGTGGTAGAGCTCTAGCCCTGAGAAAGCCAAGGACAGTGCTCAGGCCATAAATTTAAGCCCCAGGACTGGTATACACATAAACACACACACACACACACACACACACACGCACGCACGCACGCACGCACGCATACACACAGAGAGATACACACACAAAGAATTGTGTGACATGATTGTTAGAAGCAGATTCTATTAAAGATTAAATTGTGTATATTTCTAATTCAATAAATTTTATTCAAAAGGAAAGTAACAAATAGTTACCAAACCATCATTTCCTAATTACTTCACTAAGTTTTTCTAGTATCTTAAACATTATTAATATCAATTGTATCTGAGTGGTAGGAATACATTGTCATGCTATGCTACTGGAACGGTTCTGTACAACTCTGCATTCAGTGAAGTCACATTGGTAGCATGTAGCTTTCTGTGGTGGAAGCTTTTACACCATGGAAATAAGCCAAGGCTACATATAGATCCCTGGCTTTTCATTTCAAAGTGGTTGTCGGTAGATATTTGGCAGCACACCAACTGCTCCTATAGTACATCAGGCTGGAACGGGTGTCAGAAAAAAAAGTTTAAAAATTTGTATTTATGACAGGAAGCTAGGTGGCTCATTCCTGTAATCCTAGCTACTAAGAAGGCTGAGATCTAAGGATCAAAGTTCAAATTTCGTCTGGGCAAGAAAGTCCAAGACTCAGCTCCAATTAATAATCAAAAAAAAGCTAAAAGTGGAAGCTGTAAATCAAGTGGTAAAGGACTAGACTTGAACAGAGAAGCTCAGAACAATGCTCAGGCCCTGAGTTTGGCCCTAGGACCAGCACAAAAAAATTATGTATGAAAAGAATAAAAACAACATACGTCAGGTGTAGTGATTCATGGGTATGGTGGTAGGCTTCTATTATTTCAGCTATGTGGGTAAAAAAATAATCGAGGGACAGTGGTCCAGGCATGCCTGGGCAAAAAGCAGGACTCTATTTTTGAAGTCATGGAAACAAAAGTACTAGGGTTAGGGCATATGCCTCAAGTGGTAGAGCACCTACCTAGCAAAAGCCAAGACCCAGTATCACTTCCCAAATGCAATGCATTAAACATTGCGATTTAAAAAAAAAGCCAGACACTAATGGTTCATGCCACTAGGGAAGACTGAGATTTGAGGATTGCTGTTCAATGTCAGTCCAGGCAGGAACATGAGACTCTTATCTCCAACTAACTACCACCCCTCGTACCACCCCCTATCCCCACCAAAAAATAAGCTGGAAATAGAACTGTGGCTCAAGTGGTAGAGCACTAGCCTTGAACAAAGAAAATCTCAGGGACAGAGCCCATGTCCCGAGTCCAAACCCCAGGACTGGCCCTAAAGGACAAAAGTAAAAAAAAATGAAAGGGAGCTGTGTGTGTGGGGAGAGAGAGAGAGAGAGAGAGAGAGAGAGAGAGAGAGAGAGAGAGAGAGAGAGAGAGAGAGAGAGAGAGAGAGAGAGAGAGAGAGAGAGAGAGAGAATAATAAATCATATCAGTGAATGGAAACATCACTATGAAATTTCTTTGCAAACTGCTTATGCTAATAAAAATGCAGGTATCACATCAACAAGTGAGACAGGAGGGCTCTGACAATGCTTTGCAAAAGGAAATTGGGGAACACAGGTGGTGTTCTAGAGGAATTAGTCAGGTTTGTGCTCCCTTAGTGAAGCAGTAGTCCAGCATGCCATCTCTTTGGGGGTGAGCCAAAATGAGTTTGTTCCTCTGTGTGTGTGTGTGTGTGTGTGTGTGTGTGTGTGTGTGTGTGTGTGTGTGTTAGGAACGGAACCCAGGATCCCAGTGCATGGTAAAGACACACTCTACTGCTGAACTATAATCTCAGCCCCAGGAGTTAGTTTGGAAAGTATTTCTGACTCTTTTTTTTACTTTCACTGGAGATAAAATCCCCTACAATTTCTCTCACTGTGGATAGTTGTAATGCCACGTGGCTAATGGGTTTTATGGCCAAAACAGTAGTGCTGCTGGATCTCCTACAGAACTCTTATCTACTTGAACTCCATTAAAAGTGAAAATCTTAATATCACCCAATATATGAAATCATCACACTATTCTCATTTGTGAGCACTGCTCTGGATGCCTTTGGAATCCAAAGGAAGCAGCATAATGCTATGACATATTCTTTTATCATGAGCAAAACTACAATGTAGAAATACAACATTCTTTAGTATTGGTGGAAGGTCCAAATCATTGAAGTCCTAAGATTTTTGTTAAGTTTTTGGGAGTCCCTCATATTTTCATATTGTTCTTCTGCTTCCCTGGATACATGCATCTTGATATTGGAACTGTTCTAGGAGCTTTTTGCTTAACAAATCAGATTGGCATGGATGCAGTAAACAAAGTGGGTTATTGTGATATTGTATGGGATATATAGCTGTTGGAAGTATTTTAGGTTAGAAGAGAGAAATAATATATGCCTGTGGCAAGTTTGTAAAGGTATTTTGTGTATGCTCCAAATAAATACAAATTATATCTGATTTTCTTTCCTAATAAGAAAATTTTCTCCAGACTAATATCTAACCACACACCATGTACCTGAGATAATGTTTATCTGATCTCCCAAAGAGAATACATATGGTAAAGCACTGGAACTATGACTGCTATTTGATTGAGTTTGTAGCAGTTCTTTTTATATTCTAAGATGTGCCTAGACCAGTGACATAAATAGAAACAGAATGGTGGACCATTACTCCTATATCCTCTAAGTCTTCTTCAAGTATGATATTAATTTCTGCTCTTTTCTTTCAATATTAGATCTTATTTTTAATATATTATCTTTGCCAAGGCATGCCATTTTGAATTATCCATTCACTACTATGGTAGCCTTTCATTCTACTGGTTGTGCCAATTAGTAAATATGACTGACCATTTCGGTGATCCATTTAGGACTGAAGAAATGGTAGATCTGAAAGCCTACTGATCTGATTCTGTAGACCATGATTCAGACCTGGGCCATATGTTACCTTCCCCTCCCTGGGCACCAAAAAGATACTTGAATTATTCACATATCAGTGTTCACTTAGATCCCTGGCCCAACAGCCCTCAAAGTGTTTGGCTATTCTTCCTTCTTCAGTGCAGAGATAGCTAATTGAATGGCTGTGGATCCCTCTAGGCATGGACTGGGGGAACATGAGAAACATGACTGGAGTTAGCAAAGTATTAAATAATCCTTCTTAATAACTTACCTCTCCATCAGACAAGAAGTTCTGGTTCATAGCCGGGCGTGGTGGTTCATGACTGTAATCCTAGCTACTCAGGAGGCTGAGATCTGAGGATCAAGGTTCAAAGCCAGCCGGGGAACAAAAGAACCTGAGACTCTCATCTCCAATTAACCTCTAAAAAATGGGAAGTGGGACTTGGCTCAAGGGTAGGGCAGTAGCCTTGAACTGAAGAGCCCAGGGACAGTGCCTAGGCCCAGGGTTAGGGTAGTAGCCTTGAGCTGAAGAGCTCAGAGACAGCACCCAGGCCAAGTTCAATTTCCATGACCCCCCCCCAAAAAGAAGCTCTGGTTCCAAAACAGCCTCATACCTAGGAACTTTACAAGAAACAAGGATATTTACTGGGATATTTGTGCTCAGCAACCTGATCATCTGTCCCTGTTTTCATTCAATTTCACAGACTGATTTTTCCCTTAATAATAACATGTTTCATGAAGTCTATTTATTGCTCTAAAGTTGCTGCTCAGCATGATAATCATATAGGTCTGGCTTTTCATATAGCACTGCCCCCTGCTTTCTAGATTATCAGGATCCTAACATTCCTGTTTATATTAATGAGGCCATACTTATAAGAGTATGCCTTATCATCACCATTGCCCAATAGGATTGCCACCATAAAATACCTTTGTGATGTTGCTTCCCCTCTTACCATTGCTGCCTTAGTAAATGGTGTATCTTCCTAGGAGTCCCTATAAATATAGCTCCTCCATTGTTTTTCTTGCCTTATACCATATATCTATTCTAGTATTTCCATTTTTATCACAGCAAAGGTAGACCATTGTTTTTTACATGTTTGTAAAAGGATGCCTCCTTATGGCAATCTTTGGGAACCTTGTCTTAGCAAAGAGTTAAATCTTGATTCCTGGAAGAATGTTCCCGAATCAACAAACTCTCCCTTACTTAACTCATGCCAATTCATGGTAGCTAAGGACTGCAACTCCTTTGAGGTAACAGTCCCTTTCTTCCCTTATCAGGCTAGCATTCCCTTGGCAAGGCCATGGTGTATCTTAACTATAGTTCCTGGCCTAGTGACCAGAAGGATATGGGATCAGATCCTGAGGGGAAGGATATTTTTTCATCTGCAATAAAGACACCCCAAAACATATAATAATGTGTATATGTATATGTGTATATATACATATAAAAGGAGTTAAAATGAAATATTCAAAAATTAGAAGCTTAGTAAGGGATATTAACAATCTTTCTCTATTCATTAAGGATGAAATAAACAAAAAATAAAATGAAATGTGGATTTTAATAATATAACAATATTATCATGTATACTAATTATATAACATATCATTTGAAAATTATAATAAAAATATTACAAGAAAATAAAACTCACATTGATAGAATAAAACTATCCTAAATCATTAATGACAAAAAAAATACCCTTTCACCACCTTCAAGCAACTGGGGAGAATGAACCTTGTACAGGTAACTGGAAGTAGAGGGTTTAATGGGGAAATAAGGACTTGAGATGTTGAGCAGATCAAGCTAGCTGGTCCCATATCTGTGTCAGGGTTCTATTCTTTCTTAACTAAGATCATAAACTTGACATAACAGGTATTTATTTTTGAAAGTGTGTCTTCCTGGGAGACCTGCTACCATTAAAATAAAGTCCTGACAGTGGTCTTTAGTGTTCTTCATCCTCCATCTGAAGATGATAAGAGTCTCTTTATAAGTCTACTGACTTTCATATTTGATTGTCATTTTGTCTCCTTATAGTTACTCCTTTCTATATTTCTTAAATGTTTGAATTATATCATTAGTTCATATTCCTTTCCACCAGTGTAGCATCCCATTTCACAAGCTGGGAAAGAAGTGTGCTCACTTTGTCTGTCTGTCTGTCTGTCTGTCTGTCTGTCTGTCTGTCTGCCAGTCAGCCTTGGAGCTTGAACTCAGAGCCTGGGCACTCTAAACTTTGTTTTATTTTATTTTATTTTTCCAGTCACAGGGCTTGAACTCTGGGCCTGGGCATTGTCCCTGAGCTCTTCATCTCAAGGCTACTGCCCTACCCCTTGAGTCACAGAGCCTCTTCTGGTTGTCTTATGATTAATTGGAGATAAGAGTGTCATGGACTTTTGTGCCTGGATTGGTTTTAAACTGCAACTCTCAGATCTCAGCTTTCTGAGTAGCTAGGATCACAAGTGTGAGCCACTGCATCCAGTTAAGCTTTATTTTTATATTTGCAAAGTGGGTTTTTTTTTCAGTGTTTGGGATGGAGCCCAGTGTCTCACACATGTTAGGTAAATATTCTAAATAACCAAACAAAGCTGCAGTAAAGCTGTCAGCACAGCTATGTTCAATGTAGCATTATTTACCTTAGCTAAGATATGGAACCAATGCAGATGCCCATCCATAGATGAATGGATCAAGATGTGGTTCTATGGAGTTCCATGCCTCCATCTGAAAGAACGATACTGCAACATTAGCAAGGAAATGGAAAGACCTGGAAAAAATTAAGTGAAGCAAGAAAGGTCCAAAGAAGCATAAGTTGCATGGTTTCCCTCATTTGTAATAATTAGACTATATCTATGATATTCTTATCAGGGAATCACAATAGCCCATATATAATGAAGCATATCAAAACAAACTCCAATAATTGGAAACAAGGGGTTCTTTTTATGTCCTGCATGCAATTATTTATATTTTTTCTTTCTTTTAATTTTCTGTACCCTTTGTCTTGTATATAAGCTTATCTGATCCTTGGAAGGGAAAGGGAATCACAGAAACAGCAGGACAAAGATGAACTAATAGAGCAATGATACTCACCAGACTCTACCATGAAAATGAACTTTACAACATTGGGGAAGGGGAATGTGGAGTGATAAGTGGGGGGAAGTGAGGGAGGAGGTAACATTGTTTAAAAAGAAATGTATTCATTACCTTACTTTTGTAACTGTACCCCCTGTTAATCACCTTTACAATTCATTTTAAAATATAACAATAATTAATAAACTATAATATTTCTGGAAGAATTTAATGCAGAAGCTTCCATTATTTAAGGTAAACATTGAAGCTTTTTTTTGCCAGTCCTGGGGCATGAACTCAGGGCCTGAGCACTGTCCTTGGGCTTTCCTCAAGGCTAGTGCTCTACCACTTGAGCCACAGCATCACATCAGGCTTTTTCTGTGTATGTGGTACTGAGGAATCAAACCCAGGTCTTCGTGCATGGTAGGCAAGCACTCTACCACTAGGCCAAACTCCTGGCCGGAGCATTTTAAAATTACTACTGTTTTCTTTTTCTTTTTTTGAGACAGACATTTACTATCTAGTCCAGTCTGGCTTCAGTCTCATGATCCTCCTGACTCAATCTCCTGAATGCTGGGATTACAGGCGTGTACCACCACATGTTTCTTAAACTTAATGAATTATAGGATATGGCATATTCTTTTTTATTGTTGGGGTGATATATAGAGGGGTTACAGTTACATTCATCAGGTAGTGGGTACATTACTTCTTGTACATTGATACTCCATCCCAATGTTTTCTCCCACTTTCCCTCTTCCCACTCCCCCCAATCATCTTGTTTTTCCCCTTCCCTTCTCTATTTCAAATGTATATACAATATACCAGGTAACAAAGTCAGATACCGTAACAATATGAGATTAACCATAAGGAGAAAAAATAGAGAAAAGAAATAACTTCACATAGTACATTAAGAACAACAAACACTAAGATAAATCTCTTGTTTCCATATCCTGGTGTTCATTTCATTTAACCTTATCCTATATGGCCATATATACATAGCTTTTGAGCTATTATGATCCCCTGCTGGGAGAATCCTAGAAGTATACTAATTATTATAAATAGGGAAAGTATAGAGCCTATATTTCTTTGGGTCTGGCTTACTTCACTTAATATCATTTTTTCCAAGTCTTTCCATTTCCTTACAAATGGAGCAAGACCATTCTTTCTGATGGCAGGATAGAATTCCATTGTGTTTAAATACCACATCTTCTTGATCCATTCATGTACTGAGAGACATCTGGGTGGGTTCCATATCTTAGCTACGGTAAAAAAAAAAACTGCAATGAACATGGTTGTGGCACTAGCTTATGGCACACATCCTTAAGAGGATTAAAAGAATCTATATAAATGATGTAGGGAGATGAGCATGACAGTACATATGTGTGTGTGTGTGTGTGTGTGTGTATGTATATACTGCTATATGCTTTGTGTGTGTAGATTTTTTGGACTGTCTCTGAGCTTTTGTGCTCCAAGATCATTCTCTACCACTTGAGCTACAGCTCTACTTCTGATTTTTTTTGTATTTACTTGGAGCTAAGAGTCTCATAAAGTTTTCTGCCATCATTGGCTTCAAATTCCAGGACTTAAATCTCAGTCTCCTAAGTCCCTAGAATTACAGAGGTGAACCATCAGTGTCTGGCAATGTGCTATGTGTTTTACACATATGCGTTATGTGCATTCTTGCATTTACTTGTATATGCATGTGGATATGTACACATGTGTCTGTGTTGTGAGACGGTACATAAGTATTCATTAGCATGTGTTTGCATGCATTTTTGTGGTGTGTAGTTTCTGAGAGGATGTCAATCGTGGTTGGTTGCCCTATAATGACTTGGATATTTCTGAAAGCTTGAATGAAGGATTAAACAGTATAGATAAAGAAAATTCATGGGATGAGGTTTATATCTTGCCTAACATAGCCAAAGCTCTGGGTTCAATACCCAGCACTGAGGGAAGAAAAGGATAAAGAAAGTTCAGGATTTAAAAGAAAATTAATGGACTTTAAATGTAAGTATAATTTCAGTGTGTATGTTAGCACAGCTCTATCATTTTCTCCAATGTGAAAATTCATTTACAAAACTGGAAAGGGTTTGGATTACTTAAGCTAGTGATTTTCAAATAACATAGTTCTCAAAGTTCTCTAAATTTTTCTGGTTAAATGCAAGAGTAAAATTATGCTATATATAACCTTTTAAATCTTGTTTCCTTCACTTAGAAAGTTACATTTGATGTTCAATTATTTGAAATAGGGAAGGGAAGGGGAAAATCAAGATGATTGGGAGGTGGGGGAGAAGAGGGAAACTGTGAGAAAAACACAGGCAACGGTATCATTGTTCAAGAAGTAAATGTACTCACTACCCAATGAGTGTACCTGTAACCCCTGTGTACATCACCCCAAAATAAAGTACAATCGGGGAAAAAAACAGAAAAAAGATGTACTCGTTACTGACGAATGTAACTGTAACCCCTCTATACATCACCCAGACAATAAAATACAATAAAAAAGAAAGTTACATTTGAGATTCACCCATGTTGTACTGTGTGTGTGTGTGTGTGTGTGTGTGTGTGTGTGTGTGTGTGTGTGTGTGTGTGTGTGCTGACTCTGGGGCTTGAATTAAAGGCCTATGCATTGCTTCTGATCTTTTTTGTTAGGATAGAACAAAAGGCTATTACTCTACCACTTGAGCCACAGCCCCACTTCCAGCTTTTTGGGGTACTTGACTGGAGGTAAGAATTTCATGGACTTTCAAACTTGATCTGGCTTTGAACTGCAATCCTCAGATCTCAGCTTCCTCAGTAGCGAGGATTACAGGTGTGAGGGCACTGTGGCCCAGCTTGTACATTTTTTATCAAGAAGTAGCATTTATTTTATGGATGTAGCAGAGTTTATGGATTTACCTGTTAAAGAATATATGAGTTATTTCCAGGTTGGTGCTATAGTAAGTAAAGCAGGGATGGTGTGGGGAACACAAATGATCCTTTGCCCATCATAAACAGTGAACACATATGAGCAGGATTACTGAAACATAACATAAGGATATTTGTTACCTAATTAAAAAAAACTGCAAACTAGTTTCTTTTAAATCAGTTTTATTTTATAGTATTGGTATAAAGTAGTTTGCATTGGGATGATTCCATATATGTATATCATGTACTTTGATCATATTTGCCTATTGATTAGTCTTTTTCCCAATGAACTATTTTCTAGAATGTCATTATCATCAGCAATGTACACTAGCTGCTTCATATCTGTGTCAGTATGTGGAGTGTCAGTATTTTATATATTAACCATCCTAATAGGTGTGATGGTATGTCATTGTGGTTTCAATTTTATTTCCCTAATAATGGTAATTATATTTTATAGGGTTTTTTAAGGGGGGTCATGGGGCTTGAACTGTGGGCCTGGGTGCTGTCCCTGAGCTCTTTAGTGCAAGGCTGTGGCACTACCCCTTGAGCCTCAGCCCCACTTCCTCTTTTCTAGAGGTTAATTGGAAAAAAGAGTCTCACAGACTTCTATGCTCAGGCTGGCTTTGATCTTTGATCCTCAGATCTCAGCCTACTAAGTAGCTAAGATTACAGGCATGAACCACCCCGCCAAACTATATTTTATAGGTTTAATTTGCATCCACATAGTTACTTTGTTAAGGCATCTCTCCAAATTCTGATAGTTTCTGAGAGACTCTATATAGTTTTTGTGTTGAGTTTTTTGAGTACATTGTACTTTCTGGATATAATTACTTTCTCGAATCTGTGATTTGCGATTATTTCCTCCACTCTGTACCTTTTCTTCATTCTCTTAACAATGTCTTATAGAACAGGTGTTATTAATTTTCACAAACTCTGACTCAAATTTTAATTTTATGAGTCAGGCTTTTGGTTTGCAATGAAGAACTCATTGTGTAACCTAAGGTCATGATCTTTTTCTATGTTTCATCTCATCCCAAATTTTATATTTATCTTAAATCTGTGATCCATATTTAAATTTTAAAAGTGTAACTGACAGAAAAATATACATATTAAGTGAATATCATTGGGTGTGCTAATACACATACACGCTGAGTAATATCCAAGTTAGGGGAAGATGTTTCTCTTCAGATTTTATCATTCTTTGTGGTGACTATATTCAAAATTATATTGTAAATTTTTAAAAATATGTACCACATGCTGAGAGCTAGTCGCTCACATCTGTAATCCTAGCTACTCAGCAGGCTGAGATCTGAAGATTATCTGGCAAAGCCAGACTGGGCAAAAGAGTCCACATGAATCTATCTCCAGTTAACCACCAGAAACCAAAATTGAAGCTGTGGCTCAAAGTGGTAGAGTGCTAGCCTTGAGCAGAAGAGCTCTGGGACAGCATGAAGGCCCTGAGTTCAAGCCCATAGTCTACTATATATACTATGACATAAAATGTCACCTTTCTGTGTAATAGTTCACCAGAACGTATTCATTTTTCAGTTAGTGTTTATGTGAAATATTAGTTAAAGAATGGGTTCATGGCAATGATGCATTTGTCATTGACTTATGACTTAGTTGCGTTTTTTGTTATTGAATATCTTTAAGATACAGATCCCACATATATTTTTAGATTTAAAAATATCTCATTTTGTGGTGGCTTTTAAATTGTATACATCTATATTAAAGAATTTATTAACATTGATTTCTTAATTTTGTAGGATATACATTGTATTCTGATTGCATTCTCCCCTACTTCTCTTCTTTATTCATCTATCTCTCTTCCCATGATGCTACCCCCTTTTCCAGTACCTATTTAATGATGCTTTTTTTTTACTTTGCTTTTCTCAGCAATTACACTGTTGGACTTCTCCTTGGAATCTACTGTATTTCAGCTAATACATTTGTGTACACTTTCATACTACCTAATGTATTTGCTTATTTGTTTGTAAGCTAATTATAGCTTTATGAAGCCTTTATATCTCTGGGCCAGATTTATTTCCATTAACATAATTTTCAGTATAGTTTAGCTTTGTACATTATTGTTATATCCTGTAACCTTATAAAATTCATTTACTCCAGGAGATCTGACTAATGTATTTTACTTGTTGTTTATAATATTTCAATACATTGTTATACATTCAACTTTCTTTCAGATATCCTCATATTCTTGCCATTTCTTTGGTCTTCTTTCGTTTCTGCAATTCATATTTTCCATCTAGGATCAATTTTGTTTTCCTTGGACTATATCTTTCATGTTTTATATTTTTCCTGTCAGAAAATGTTCAAAATTTCTTAATATGAAAATATAATAACGTTTTCATCATTCTTCAAAGATATTCTCTCTTGCAATATAATTCGTGTCTATAATGATTTTCTTTCAGTACACTGAAAATATCAATTCACTTCCTTCTGCCATTCACTGCTGATGTTGAGGGGTCAAGTATCACTCTGAATGCCTTTCTTTTAATGTCACTGCCTTTTGGAGGGTCTAAATATTTTATTTTTTGACTTTGCTTCTCTGTATTTTATTCTAATAGATGTGGGGGAATATTCTTTGAATATTCATTTATAATTCACTTGAAATTGTAAGTTTTATAGAATTGCATCTCAGGATACTGTAGATCTTTGAATCTATTTGGTTAAATGTAGTCTACTATTTTATTATTTTATATCTATAATAAATTAAATTGATTTCTTAACTTTTTAGACAGTTTATTACTGATATATAGAAGTACTGTGGATTGCTGTGTGCCAGTTGCTCAGGAGGCTGAGATCTGTGGATCACAGTTCAAAGCCAGCCAGGGCACAAAAGTCCGTGAGACTCTTATCTCCAATTAACCACCAAAAAACCAGAAGTGGCACTGTGACTCAAGTGGTAGAGCACTAGCCTTGAGCTGAAGAGCTCAAGGACAGCACCCAGGCCCAAAGTTCAAGCTCCACAGCCGACAAAAAAAAGAAAGAAAGAAAGAAAGAAAGAAAGAAAGAGAAGAAAGAAAGAAAGAAAGAAAGAAAGAGAAGAAAGAAAGAAAGAAAGAAAGAGAAGAAAGAAAGAAAGAAAGAAAGAAAGAGAAGAAAGAAAGAAAGAAAGAAAGAGAAGAAAGAAAGAAAGAAAGAAAGAGAAGAAAGAAAGAAAGAAAGAAAGAAAGAAAGAAAGAAAGAAAGAAAGAAAGAAAGAAAGAAAGAATATTCTTTTTAGGTTGGTTTTGTGTCCTGTAACTTTGCTGAGTCCATTTATTAGCATTTGATGGAGTTTTAGGTTTTCTGTATATAATCTTATTTAATCTGCACACAATGACAATTTGACTTTCTCTTTTCCTATTTGTGTCTCTTTTATTGCAATTGTTCTCTTGACTGAGTGCTTTGACCTAGAGTTCTAATACTATGTTGAATAAAAGTTGTAAGATGGGCAATCATACTTTGTTGCAAAACTCAGAGAAAAAGCTTTTAGTTTTTTATGTTACAGTATAATGTTAGCTACAGATTTTTTATAGAGCGCTTTTATTATTCTGAGGTACATTTCTTCTATATTTGTTGAGAGGGTTTGTTGTATATATGTGTGTGTCAGTACTAGATACTGTCTGTTAGCTTTTTCACTCTAGGTTCACACTTTACCACTTGAGCCAAAGGTGCATTTCCAGCTTTTTGGTGGCAAATTGGAGATAAGAGTCTCACAGACTTTCTTGCCTGGTATGAATTTGAATTGCAATCTTCAGATTTTAGCCTCCTGTGTAGCTAGGGTTGCAGGCATAAGCCATCACTGCTCAGATGTTCAGAGTTTTTATTATGAAGGAAGACTGGATTTTATCAAATATTTTGTCTGCATCTACTGAAATTATTTCACATTTTTATCCATTGTACTGATGTGGTGTTTTCATTTTTATTGATTTATATTTTGTTAAAACTACCCATCTTTACATCCCTGGGTTGAACTTCACTTGATCATGATGAATGATTTTGACCATATTTACAACTCTTCACCCTCTGGATTTATCTGTCACCCTCCCACATCGTAGACAAAACATGTTTCAACAGCCCGATATTAATTTTCATTAAAGTTCATGTTAATTGTCAAATGGGCTTCATGGCATTCCATACTTGCATATGTTATACTTTAATCAGGTTAATCATATGTATATATATATACACATGGATAAATAATATTCATAAGTAGACAGATATTGATTCATATCAATTGATGTATATATAAATAGATGTACATATCAACTGAATGAGTATATATGTACATGATTACATACATATGCATATATTTTCATGATCTATTCATTAGTTGTAAAGGTATTGCAAATAGTGCTGCAATGAAAACAGGTGTACTGGTACATCATATTATATCCTGATTTATACTTCTTTGGATGAATGTCCAAGAGTATATGGCTGGATGATAGGGTGGTTCTATTTTTCTTTTCTTTTGAGTAAGATCCCTACTGGTTTCTATATTGACTGCATTGTTTCACATTCCCACCAACAGTGCATAAAGATTCCTTTTTCCTCACCAACATTTGTTATTAATTGTGTTCTTGATGATGACCATTCTGACTAGAGTGAGACCTAATCTTAAAGTTTTGATTTTCAAACTTTCATGATCAAGGGTGCTGAACATTGTTTTCATGTTTGTATTGGTCATTTGACTTCTTCTTTGGAGAACTATCTGTATAGTTCAATTGCTGGTTTATTATTCTGATTATCAGTTCCTTGGGAGTTTCGTTTTTATGCTCTGTGTATATTCTAGTTATTAATCCTTATTTGATGTGTAGCAAGCTAAGATCTTTTTTGTTCCCTGTGTATATTACCTTTTTGGCCTATTGACTAAGACCTTTCTGTGCAGAAGCTTTTTAGCTTAATGAAATTCTATGTTTCAGTTCTTGCACCTCTTTGATGAGCTACTGACATTCTATTCAGGAAGTTACTGTCTGTCCCAATACACTTTAATGTTTTTCCTATTTTATACTGTAGAAGTTTCAGGTCTTAAAGTCTTTGATCCATTTTCAAGTTATACTAGTACAGGGTCAAAGATGTGGCCCAGTTTCAGTCTTCTGAATGTAGATACACAATTTCTCCAGCACTGTTGTTGAAAATATTGTTTTTCTCCAGCATATATTTTGTGCTCCTTTGTGAGAAATCAAATGATTGTAGGTGCCTAGATTATTTCTGAATCTTTTAATCTGTTCCACTGGCTTGCCTCCTAGGCTTTCCTTTGAAACAGGAGTGGAAGATTCCATGACCAGATAATTCTTTCATTTTGCATGCAAAACCAGCATCAAACATCATATAGAATATAACCAATCGTCTATAAGCACAAGCAATGTCCAGGCTCCCCTCTAATATGGTTGCATTGGTTTCCTAGGTGACCCAACATAATGAAAAGAGCTTTGGGGAAAACATTTCCTAATCAGTCCTCTTCCAGCAAGGTACCCTGGAGGTACCTCTCAAGAGAAAGCCATTCAAATCAGGTTATTCTTTAGCTCTTTCTTTTTGTCTCAGTACATACCTTACTTCTAGTGACTAATCTTTTAACAAGATAATCTCCTTGTCTGTAACTTTCAACATGCTCAATTTCTGGTCAGACTTCCTATTTTCCAGATCTTTCTGATCTATAGTTTTTGCTTCCAGTTCTCACTGTAAACCTAGCTAAAAACAGTCAGCAATATCTGTCTCATGGCCTGAATGTTATGCTGTGTCAGAGAACCTAGCTGAATTAATTAACTAGTTGGATCACCTTTAAACTTAGCAATTATAAAATCTTAGGACATGGTAAAAAAGGAGACAAGGTCTTTGCCACAATGAATACAAGTTGCCTCTAATCTGATTCCCAATGGCATTCTTATTCCTATCTGAAAGCTCTTGAGACTGACTTTCACTGTGTGCATTCTTTGGTATCATGTTCTTCTAAGCTCCTGCCCATGTCATCCATTCAACTTTGCAGCATTTTAAGCTTTTTTTAGCTTGCTTCCCCAAAGGCTTTCATATTCTTCCCACAAACCATTTTTAAAGATTTAAAGAACAACATTGCAATAACAACTCCATTTCTCTGATGTCAAGTTTCTGTATTAGTTTTTTACACCTATGGCCCAAGAGAACAATTTAAAGAAGAAACGAGTTATTGGTTCATTTTCAGATAGTTCAGTCCCTAGTTACTTGGATGCATGTGCTTGCATAGAGCATCATAGAGCTGGGAGCATGTGGAGGACAGAACTATTTACCACTTCTGCAGCATAGGGAGGAGAAAGAAAGAGAGAGGATGGAGGGAATGGAAGGGAGAGATAGACAGACAGGCAGTCAGACAGACAGCAGACAGACAGAGAGAGAGGAAGGGGGACCAGGCATCAAAGTCATGGCCCCCGGGTCCCACTTTGTGTAGTTACCTTCCTTCTAAAGTTTCCACTGTATCTCCAAATAATACCATTACCTCAGGGCCAAATGTTCAAGATATGAGCTCTTAAAGGACATTTTATATTCAAACCATAATAGTTGTTTATAGGTATGTTGTTTAATTTCCATGTATCTGTATAGTTTTATAATTATTTCTTATTTTTTTAGTTCTATATTTTTACATGTGATCAAAAGAGATAATATGATTTCAATGTTCTAAAGTTTGCTGAGATTTGTTTTGTGGTCTATCATGCTTTAATCAATGCTGGAGAATATGTTGTGTGCTGTTAAAAAGAATATGTATCTGTAGCTGTTGAACAGAATGTTCTATAGATGCCTTTCCATTTGGTCTAAGTTAGCTTTGATGTTTCCTTATTGATTTTCCATGTATATTCTATGACCATTTCTGAAAGAAAGGTGTCAAAGTCTTCTGGTATTACTGTATTGGTTTTCCAAATCTGATGTCACTTTATGAGGTGTTTTGCTTGTACAGATGTTTCAATTTGTTTTTTATTAATGTAAACATTGAAATCATAGTTGTTTTAAAATCCTTGACTAATACTTTCAATATCTGGAGTCTTTGTGATACTTTCTGTTAATTCTGCTTATTCTCATGCATCAGGACTTTTTTATTATATGAATGACAGTTTACCAATGAATACCTTTGAAAATTTTTTGCAAGAATAATTTGAGTCTTGATAAGAAAGGTGATTCCTCAAAAGAAAATACACATTTGGTTAAACTAAAAATCAAAAGACTTTATGCTGTTCTGCACCACTGCATATTCAACTCAGTGCCTGAGGCTTTGGAGTTAGTCTTGGCACGGATAGGATAACAATTTCTGCTAAAAATGATTGCAAAAGTAAACTTATTTCTGCTTTACCCTGACCTTTTGAAGTTTCATACTAAAATGAGGAGGGTCTCTTATAGACTTGCAACCTTAGGCAGGCCATAGCACACTGGCTATTAAAATGAAAGTCCCAATTTCTCCAGATTTGCAAAAGCCTTCAATGATATCTGGGATCCTTTACCTCTCTGGGTTCCTACTTTTCATTCAGGTTTTCCTATAATTTTTTTATTATCTTGTCAGTTTTCCAATAATTTACTAAAATATTTTACAACATTTATCCATAATTGTTTTCTGCAATAAAAATGTTGATCCAAATAACCTAGCCCTCCAGAACTAAATGGATACTGTTTACAGGAAAAGTCCTATTCTACGTAGAAATTGTATAAGTTCTTGTTGCAACTACAATGTTATTTTAATTTATTTTAATTTTGATTTTGTGGAGAAAGTCACCCATTCCATATTTTTGTACATTTCTATTTTATTTTAGGGGAAAAATGAAATATTCCGTAGTAGTCTTTGTCTTTTCTCATTAGTCATGAACAGATTTACTTCCCCATCTGCTGCTGGGGGAGGGTCAAAACATTTCTTTTTTCCTATTTTTTGCAAATCTATTTACCTAATTTTATATTTTATGTTACAGAATATTTAATAATCTTTAAGTTGACCATTCTTATTTTGTCCTTACAACTATTTGTTATTCTTTTGTCCTGCACTGTTATTATTTGTATGAGAATGAGGGTCAGAGTTTCTATTACTGTTTTGTTTCTGATGGAAGAGGGTGGATAAGGCCGAACATGATCTTTTTTCCACTCTCACTTGAACTCTTGTGCTGTCATCCTATATTTCATTTTTTTTCATATTCACTATTTTTATATGAAGTGCTGACGAAGAAAATTCTTTTAAGTTTTGTGGTGATGGCACTGGATTCAGAACATTTTTTAATAAACAAGTAAGAGAGGATTATAAAAAGTTTCGAAGAAACTACAAGTTAGACTTTTTGTAACAACTGGATTATCTCATCTATTAATAAATCCAACTTCATCAAGCAATAACTTGCTACCCTCTCATTATAATCAATGTTTAAAGTGTTCCTAGACTTGTCATTCATGAGTCACCACTATTGAAAGCTGCACCTACCAGGGGTTTTGAGAAGAGAGTCTCCACCCATATACACCCACACTGAGTGAAATCAAAAGTTGAGGCTTCAAGAGAGAAAATAAAAGATAAGTAATAAGCCAAAATATAATAGAAGAGGCCAATGAAAACAAAAGTATCAACCAGGAAATAATAATAAAATGAATAAAATGTAATGATTATTTGGGAGCTATTAAAAACTTACAAACTATACTGTCACATCATTATAGGTTGTGTGTTTCTATAAGTTACCTACACAGTCTAGTATTTTAAAAATATTTCACTTTCACTTGGACTAAATCCAGTGATATTCTGTTTTGATGGAGCCTTAAAAGGTCTATCCTAGCCAGGTGCTTGTGACTTACACCTACAATCCTAGCTATCTAGGAGGTTGAGAAGCCACCTCAGTCAGGAAATATTGTGAGACTCACGTCTCCCATTAATCATCAAAAAGCTGGAAGTGGAGCTGTGGCTCAAGTGTTAGCTATTAGCCAAAAAGCCAAAGGACAGCTCCCAGGCCCTGAGTTCAAGCCTCAGGATTAGCACACAAAAAATAAAGTTCTATTCGCACATTGTGTGTCATCACAGAGTCATTCAAAAAACTGATAAGTGTTGTCATAAGGAAAATAATCCTGTCATTAAATCAGACTGGAAAATATCAAATTAAATTAAATTGGCTTTCTCTGCTAAATATAAAGAAATGCTAACAGGCATTATGAATCTCTAAGAGAAGTCAGTATGTAGTAAGTATCCCTTTTTGTTGAATATACCTTAGAACAATTGCCTTATAGAGAACACTTTGAGAAAGTTGACTTTAAAGTAGAGTTAGATAGCCACATGCAGTTCAAGACAGTTATTTTAGCTACTAAAGAAGCATAGGTCAGAAAATCAAAGGTTTAAGACCAGCAAGGCATAAAACTTTTAAACTTCATCTTAACCAAAGGTGGGCCTGGTAGCCACATGCCTGTTTTACTAGCTATAGGGAAATTCAATAGCTAATTGAAGTGGTGCAGGCCTATCATTTCATCAACATATTCAGGTACAAGTAGGAGGATCACAGTCCTGGCCAGCCCAAGCATAAAGACCCTAACTTGAAAATAAAAGTGTGGCTGAAGTGGTAGCAAGTATGAGGCCTTGAGTTCAATCCCCAGTACCACCAAAAAAGAAAAGTATAGAATGAAAACTTCAAAAACAAGGGTAAGAAAATCCATTTCTTTAATTTGGAATTTACATTACCTAAGTACCTAAAAGTCTTTTTCTCATCTCCTAATACTTAATATCTTTAATATATATATTATGTATATATATACTACACACACACACACACACACACACACACACACACACACACACACACACAGAGAGCCAAGTGTCAGTAGCTCATGCCTATATTCCTTCTTACTTTGGAGACTGAGATCCAGACGAATGTAGTCCAAAGCCAGCTCGAGCAGAAAAATCCATGAGACCCCATCTCCATAAATCAGCAAATAAATGCAAATAAATGGATCAAGTTGTAGAATGCTAGCCAATCAAGTTAAGCAAACATAAGACCCTAAGTTCAAAACTTACTACCACCCAGCAGAAAGAGAGAGAGAGAGAGAGAGAGAGAGAGAGACAGAGAGAGAGACAGAGACAGAGACAGAGAGAAAGACAGAGTGAGAGAGACAGAGAGAGAGACAGAGAGACAGAGAGAGACAGAGAGAGACAGAGAGAGAGACAGAGGGGGGGAGGGAGGGAGAGGGAGAAAGGAGAAAGAGAAAGGACGTGAAAGGAGGAAAAGAAAAAAGGACAGTAAAGGAGGAAGAGAGAGAAAAAAGAAACAAAAAAGAAAGAGAAAAGAATGAAGGAAAACAAAAGGAGAAAGCTAAGAGGAAGGAAGGAAAGAAGGAAGAAAAGAAAAGAAGGAATAGAAAACTGAGAATCAGAGTTTAAGTAACTTGTCCAAGATCATGCATTCATAGCTGACAGAATTAGGATTACAGTCTAAAATTTCTTAATTCATGCCCTTGATGATAGGTTATCTTTCATCTAAGAAGAAAATTATGTTTTTTTCTGCTTTTTAAAGAAAAAAAGAAATTTTGCAGGTGCTTTCATTACTTTTCCAGCAAGATCAGTTCTTTTAAGAAAACATACTTAAGATTGTGGTTTACTTCAGTCCTAGAGCACTTGCCTAGCATGTATGACTATCTGGATTCCATCCTTAGCACTAGAAATCAAAAGGAATAATTAATTAATTAATTAAAAATAGAAAAGAAACAGGTGTAAAGAAATTGTATTAATGTATAAATGCATGCAGGTTTTCTGCCATTCTAATGAATGAGACATCTGAGCCACCAGGAAAAGTTGAATTCTACAAAATGTGCTTGGGTATTTGTCCTATACATACTTTAATGAACTATTCTAGTCTTTCAGTACAATGTAGGAGATCCTGATCTTCCCTCTTGCCCACCAAGAATGAGAAAACTGTGTGTATGGCTTCTCATGTCACAGAACACAGGGAGTCCACTTCCTCTCACAACATCTGCTCTTCCTGCCCACTCCTCCTGGATTCACTTTCCTCTACATCCCTTCCTGATTCCAATCCAAGTTTCTGTTTTCAAAGTGATTACAAGGGGAAAAAAAGTTGCTGGAGGAATTCTTACTTGATTCATGTTGGAAATGAAATTTACAGAGAATTTCACAGGTACCAAGTCTCATTCCTTTTGAATGATACACTGAACGTGCCCAGAAATGTTTCAGATTGTTCCAGGAACAAACATACCAGGATTCGTTAGGGCATGATGTCTCCTTGTGTGTCCAAGTTCAATGGTGTGCATCTTCTTGAGTCTAATGTCTTCTCCCAGGAAAAATGTCAACAAGAGGCAGATGAATGATAGATCAACTCTATCCACTAAGGTCCCAGTGGAAGCTGAGGCCTCTTCCCAACTCCACCTTTCTTTTTGTTTATTTTTGCCAGTCTTGGGGCGTGAACTCAGAGCCTGGGCACTGTCTCCATGCTCACGATGAGTATTCTACCACTTCAGCCACAGTGCCACTTCTGGCCTTTTCTGAGTAGTTTATTGGACATGGAAATCTCACAGACCATCCTGCCTGGCTGGCTTCAAACCACAGTCCTTAGATCTTAGCCTCCCGAGTAGTTAGGACTACAGGTATGAGCTACTAGTGCCCATCTCAACCTCAGCTTTACTGGCATGAAACACAATAGACCCTCACCATTTTCTCCAGTATCCTATTTAAATAATATTATATTCTTAGTGTGTCATGATAGAATACATGTTAAGGATTCTCCAAAAGGAAAATAAGCAACCAGACGAAAGCTGTTGTTGATATGAAAGAGATTAATCAGAGGTTGGAGAAGTTGAATCACAGCATCATGGTCTTATGTGCTAGTAAAGGACAGCCTTTCTAATGGAGGAAATTCATTAGCACAGATTAGAATGAGGTGAGGTTCTAAATCACATAGATATTTATACACAGAATCTTTTAGCTAGAAAGAACAGCAAGTGCAAAGGCCCCGAGGACTGCTTATGTTGCTATACTAAAATAGTAAAAAGATCAGGAATGACCTAAGTGAAATAAGCAAGTGAGAGGATGTTTGGATGATGAACATTTCACAAAGGCCCATGTGTTAAAAGACTTGGTCAGGCTGGAAGTTTGGCCTAGTAGTAGAGTGCTTGCTTAGCATGCACGAAGGCCCGGGTTTGATTCCTCGGTACCACATAAATAGAAAAAGCTGGAACTGGTGCCGAAACTCAAGTGGTAGAGTTCTAGCCTTGAGAAAGCCCAATGACAGTGTTCAGGCCCTGAGCTCAAGCCCAGGACTGGCAAAAAAATGGTCTCTAGAAAGGCACAGTAAAGAAGTGGCCATATCTTTCAGAGGTGAGTCTTAGTGGCAAATCTTAGGTTACTGAGGTTGTGGTGTTTTGTTTTGTTTGTTTGTTTCTTTGTTTGGTGTGTGTGTGCTGGTTTGGGGGCTTGAATTCAGAGCCTGAGTGTTATCCCTGAGCATCTTTGTTCAACGCTAGCACTCTACCTCTTGAACCACAGTTACACTTTCAGCATTTTTGTGATTAATTGGAAATAAGAATTTCATGGAGTTTCCTGCCTGGGCTGGCTTTAAACCACACTCCCCAGATACCAGCCTCTTGAGTAACTAGGATTTCAGATGTGAGCCACTGGCAGCCATCTTTGAAGTCATGCTTTTGAACATGATGGTGAGAATTCAGCCCATTCCTATCTTTCTTTTGCCTCCCAGCAGCCATGAAGTAGGCAGCTTCCTCTGTCATGTGGCCTTACTCTAATCTAGGTTTCTACAGGCCCCCAAATAAGAGGGCCAAACAAAACTGAAATCATCAAAAACCATAAGTCAAAATGAACATTTTCTCTTTTTGGCACAGTTTCTTTTCTTTTGAGACAGGGTCTTTCTGTATTGACTGGGCTGGCTTCAGATTCATTACGTAGCCCAACATGGTTTAGTATTCACAGTTCTCTTGCTTCAGTTTCCCAAGAGCTGAGATTATAGGTTTGTACTGCTATGCCGAGCACCTTTCTTCTTTTTAACTTAATTATCTCAAGCTGAGTAACTGAGATTGAAAAAAAAAAGTTACTAGCAGGAAGAGTAGTATCAGTTACACACATATTGAAACTAGTTCATACCAAACCAGCAAGTTGGAGTTGAAAGAACTGAGATTTTAGAGTGAAATAAAGTGGCTGAGCCTAAGTAAGGAAACTGAGTCACAGTCATGCCAGCACCTGCCTAATGGGGGCTTCTCAGCCATCCTGGCGACTCTGGCTGGGGGAGGGAATTCTCCACCCAGTGCTGGAAAGCCTAGTGGTGAAAAGAGGCTATTCATTAAATGCAGATGACTAGCCTCAAGGTGAGCAGGGAGGGCTCTGCTTGTAAGAAAACAAAGCCTTACATATTGAGATTTAGGGTCTGGCTCTGGTCCTCCAGATGGGGGAAGGTGAGCCCCCCAGGTGATGGGTGGTGCCTGTATCCATGGAGACTGGGGTGGGCACTTGGCTGATAGGTTATTAGGTCTGCCAGTCCAGTATCTGGGACTAGGAGCTTCCTGTGACCCTGCCCCCTGCCCTGAGTCTATTCTAGACTGAGCCAGCTGAGGCACTAGGATGCCTGTGTCCTGTCATCTGGCTGTTCTCTGATCATCATGGCATCCCAGTTCAGCTCTCCATCACAGCTGAATTGACCTGTTGGTATTGTATATGTTGCTTCTGTCCTCTCTGACCTGTTTCCTGACTGTGTTGAATGTTTTCTGGCTGCTGGCCTTTGAGACACGAGTCTACCATGCAGTCACTGGCCTTTTAATAAAGATTCCAAGATTGAAACTGGCAAAGAGTATATTCTGTAAATCCCTGCCTTACAACAAGATTATGCACAAACTCTCCTAATCACTAATATTTACCTATCAGTATATTTTTATTGTCTGCAGTGCCTGTACCCTGCAACAGACACTCCTACTGTTAGCTGATATGCATACTGAAAGTGGCTCTTATTGGGGTGATTTTGATTTCTTTTTGAAAAATTTATCTGGCAATGTCTGTATTTCACCAAAAGGGTATACATTTTTATAATTAGAAAAGTATTAAACTGATTTTAGAAGAAAAAAGCAGAGGAGAATTTTTACCCTAAGAGGAAAAGATGACTCAAGATTCCATGCTCCCTTCATCAACACAATTGTGGGAGTAAAGGAAGAGATGTAGTTGATCTGTCTAACCCCAGGCAGCCCAAGAAAGGAGATACCAGCAGGAATGGGGTAGTTCTGCGCTCTTGCCCAGGTACAGCTGGAGGCCTCTCCTTGTGGTCTCAGCATAGTCCGTTCTCGACCAAAGAAGCAACACTAGGTCACAGGACAGTAGAGAGATCCAGGGCCCAGGAGCCATAAACAGCAGCCAGTTTTCACAACAGTGAAAATGAAGCTGAGGGCTGGGATGTAGCTCAGTGGCAAAGCACTTGCCTAGCAAATACAGTGTTCTGGGTTCAATCCACAGGGCCAAAAAATGCAAAACAAACAAATCGCTTTTTTAAAAAGAAAACCCAAATAAAACACAAGGTAATCCTCTCCCTCAGGCTTGAAATTATTCTGTGCCTTCCAATTCATTGCAAGTAGAAAAATCCAAACTCCTTTATAGCTTATAAAACCATGCATGATCTAACTTCTATTACCTCTGTGGTTTCACATCCCATTCTCCCTCTTGCCTACCAGAACCTTCCTACTCTAAGGACATTTATTGCCTCTTTCATTTGGTGCAAACTGGGTTCTCTTGGAGTGGACTCAGACATAGAGTCCAGTACACGAGTTTATGTATAAAGTGATCAACACTTGTGGGTGGGAAGAGTTAATCCAGTGGGAAAGGCTGAAATCCAAGCTCACCAAATGCCTCAGGAAACCCCTATGAGACACTCTGAAGTTTGAGTGGTTCTTCATAAATGCTCTAAGATAGGGGAAAATAGTCAGACATTTATATTCATGCCCTGTGAATGATAGGAAAGGGGCTGCTGGGAGCAAGCCATGGCCTTGGATAAGGTAGTTCTCTGCTGCTGAGGCAACCCCCACAAGAGCTGACAGCTGAGACTGTTTCCAGGCAGCACTGTCAGAAGCTAAGGCAATAAAACCTTTCCCAAAAGGCATTTATAGTTTGAATTGTGACCACCTAAAATGATTTATTACAATCCTAACCCATAGTGCATCCATGTGTCTTTATTTGGAAGTAATACCTTTCCAGAAGCAACGAAATTAGAATGAAGTCATGAGAGTGGGCTCTTAGTTAATATGACTAGTGTCCTCACTTTAAAAAAAAGAACTCTGGGGCCCTGGAGTTTGGCCTAGTGGTAGAATGCTTGTCTAGCATGCACAAAGACCCGGGTTTGATTCTTCGGTGCCACATACATAAAAAAAAAAGCTGGAAGTGGTGCTGAGGCTCAAGTGGTAGAGCCATAGCCTTGGGAAAGCCCAAGGACAGTGCTCAGGCCCTGAGATAAAGCCCAGGACTGGCAAAAAAATAAAAGGAACTGTGTAGAGAAAAGATGATGAGACACATAAGAAGCACCAGGTAAAAACAGAAGACAAGCCAAGGAACACCAAAGATTGCTGGCAATCCACCAAAATTTGAAGAAAGGTAAGACAAATTCTCCCTCACAGCCCTTAGAATGAACCAACCTTGTTAGCACCTTGCATTTGAATTTCTGGCCTCCAGTGAAAAAATAAATTTCTGTTACATTAAACCACTCAATTTGTATGAGTCCAGCATTAGGTAAGACAGGGCATTCTGGACAGCACATTATAATGAATACCACTCCTTTCTGCTGTTTTGTGGTGATATGCTGGGTGCTCCATCTTGACACTCAAGTCTCTTTTATTTCTCTTTGTACATTCTAACGACTGTCTCAGTTTCTGCTGAAATGCTCTGGTAGAGTGGTCAGTCAATAGAAAGAAATCTGTGCTCCTTGGGCCAGCTGCTCCGCCTAGTAATTAGGGGATTACTATACTTCCAGAGTCTACCACCTCATAGGTATCTAGTGAAACTGTTAGAAAACAAATTAATGAAGATGTTGAATATTCATGTGCATATGGACATATAATTTTGTCAGAATGTCTGAAAGTCAGCTAAGGGGTTGCTTTGTGGAACTGAGTTAGAATCAGAGCCAAAAGAAGCACACCAGTTTAGAAGCTAAGGGTAGAAAAATGTCTGTCTTACTATGGCAGCAGCAAGGTCCAGGAATGAGCTGAGGATTTGGAAAAAAGACCACATAAAATACAAAACAACAGTAACAAAAAGAAGCAATGTGATGGTAAAGAGCCAAGTGTTAGGGAGGATATGACACACTGAAAATAGAAAAATATATAAAAAAAGTAACAGAATGAAGGGAATTTAATCAGATACCAAAAGGTTGGAAGATTGTATGTTAGGAACACTGTCAACAAATAGAGGACAGGGCAGTAATAGAGACTTTTTGTACTCTTAAAACCCACAGTCTTTTGCTTCAGCACACAGACAAGAAAAGATTGTGGGTGTTTGAGGCAGACTTTGATTGTTACAGCTTTACCATTTGCTGGTTATGGGATCTAAGTTAGAGAAGCTTTGAAATCCTTTCTGACTCAGTTTTCAGTTTTCTCTTGGCGATATATATATATATATATATATATATTTGGCTATCCAATAAGCAATATATATATATATATGGCTATCCAATAAGCAATATATATATCAAGGCAGGATAGTGACAGTTCTCCAAACTGAGGAGTTACCCTGTCAGGTGTCTTTCCTGGCAAAGGTACCTGAAGTCAAGTCAGACAAAACAACCTGTGATGTATCTCTTCCTTTTCTCCAAACTGATGCTTCCAAAAAAAAACCCACATTGCTTAATGTGTACCTGTCCCTGGGCCTAGGAATATGAATATATATATATATATATATATATATTTCTCCCGGAATCTAGCTCTAGTTCATTACCTTGTACATAAATGTCCTCGGTAAAATGCTGTATTATGAAATGTTCTTCTTGTATAGACCTCAATTTTCCAAACTTATGCAACCATGGCAACAATAATACCAAGGCTATTTTTAAAAATAATACTTTTACTTTTGGTCAAATTGAACTAATATGGAGCACATATCCTCTTCCTCTTAGGCCATCTCAGTTGCTGTAATGTAATACCAAAGGACAAGCACATCGTAAAGAAAAGAATTTTATTTCTCCTAGTTATGGAGCATGGAAAGTCCAAGGAGCATAGTGCCATCATGCCATCTCATAGGACGGCAGAAGAACAAAGAAGTATGGGCCATGAGACCTAGAGAATAGAAACAAGGTAATCTACGTAAGAGAGAGAGAGAATGCACTTTTATAATAAAGCCACTGTCAAGGTAGATAATGGCTTTAATCTTTACACAAGGCGGGGAGTCATCACATCCTAATCACTTTTTAAAGGTCCCACTCCCCAGCACCACCACAAAGGCAACTACATTTCAACCTAAGTTTTGGAAGAGACATTCAAACTATGTTGACACAATTTAAAAACTGGAAATCTATATGAAACAAAGGGTATCAACACAATATATACCAGACATTGGACAATACTGAATCCTAAGAAATGGGAAATCAATAAGGTAAGTTGTACAACTTTCACAGTTTTTGGCTTGCAAAGATATTCTAGGCTGCTGGTGGGTCACCTTGAGTTGCAAAGAAAGAAAAAAGGGTTCAGGGAAGCCTAAAGTCCCTCGAGTCCTTCCAATCTAGAGCTGCTTTGGGAGAAACGTAACTTTCTAACTTTCATAATCTTTTATATAGATCAGAGTACTATTTGGGAGGGAAGTGGACACATGCTCTATAGACTTGCAAGGAGACCTCTTGAGTACTTAGCAGAATACTGATCAGCAAATACCTATGAAGAAACTACTTAGGACTACAACAAGGACCACTTAAAAGACTGGAGGAATCAATCCTCAAAACCCACAGAAGACAAAAAATAGTTGGAGTTCCCTTGGAGAAAGTGGAAGGCATCATACATAATGGCTAAATGATAGCCCTTCAAAGATATCTTTACCATTGTTCCAAGAATTGGTTGAATAGTTTGAGTTACTTTGCTGATGTTTATACTAAGAGTCTTGAGAGAGGGATGTTTGGCTGTTACTTAGATGGATACAATGTAATTACAAGGCTCTTTCTAAGAAGGAGGTAGGAAGTCAAAGTTATAGAAAGGAAATGTGACAATGGAAGCAAGGGCTAAGAAAGCTAAGAGAGAAAGCTAGGTGCTGGTGGCTCACACCTGCAATTCTAGCTCCTCAGGAGGCTGAGATCTGAGGATCAAGATTCAAAACGAGCTCAGGCAGGAAAGTTGGTGAGACTCTAATCTCCAATTAACCACTAGAAAACCGGAAATGGCTCTATGGCTCCAAGTGGCAGAGAACTAGCCTTGAGCTGAAGAGCTCAGGGACAGCACTTAGGTCCAGAGTTCAAGCCCCATAACTGACAAAAAAAGAAAGCTAAGAAAGACATAGTAGACAGGTAGATAGAGAGATAGATAGATAGATAGATAGATAGATAGATAGATAGATAGATAGACAGATAGATAGATAGATGGATAGATAGATAGATTCATACATGCATACATATATACATACATATAACCATCCCATTAAAAAATGGGCCAAAGACTTAAAGAGAGTTTTCTCTGAAGAAGAAACAAAAATGGCCTATAGACACATGAAGAAATGCTCAACATATCTGGGCATAAAAGAAATGCAAATCAAAACAACTCTAAGATTCCACCTCATTCCAGCTAGAATGGCTAGGATCAGGAAAATGAATGACAACAGATGCTGGAGGGGATGTGGCCAGGAGGGATCACTACTACACTGTTGGTGGGAGTGCAAACTCATTCAACCACTATGGAAAGCAGTGTGGCAGTGCCTCAAAAGGCTAAACATAGAACTCCCCTATGATCCAGCAATTCCACTACTTGGCATTTACCCAACTATCCAGAAACTAGGGCATACTAAATCCGCAACCACAACAATGTTCATTGCAGCATTATTCACCATAGCAAAAATATGGAACCAACCTAGATGTCCCTCAGTTGATGAGTGGATCAACAAGATGTGGTATTTGTACACAATGGAATTCTATGCTGCTGTCAGAAAAAACGACATCGACCCATTTGTTAGGAAATGGAAAGTCTTAGAAAAAATCATATTAAGTGAAGTAAGCCAGACTCAAAGGAAATTAGGCTCAGTGGTTCCCCTCATTTGTCATAATCAGTAGAAACCTTGGGCTCTACTAGCAGAGATCTGCAATAGAGCAAAATCTTGATACATAAGGCCATATAGTATGAAGCTAATTGAAAAGACCTCCAGGATATTGAAACAAAAGCCATACAATGAATGATTGTTGTACTTAATGTACTATGTTATCTCTCATCTCTTTTGCTGTCCCTTGGTTATCTCATATTGTTACAGTATCTCACTTTGTTATCTGATATATTGGATTTATTTGTATTTGGTTATTTGAAATTGGATAGGGAAGGGGGGAAAACCAAGACGGGGGTGGGGTGGAGGGGAGGGTAATGGAGACCAAGACATGTGAAAGGGTATCAATATATGTGAATTAATGCACCTTCTATCTGGCAAATATCATGTAACCCTTTTATTAATTACAATAAAAAAGATAAAAAACAATATGCCAATGCCTTTCATTCCTATGGAATGAAAAATGGTGTAATCTTTCTGGAGAGAAATTAGGTTATACCTTGCAACATTGTGAATTACTGGAAAAACCTCCCATATGAAGGAATAGTTGAATAAATTTTGATGTATTCTTACAGTGGGGTGTTTGTGGGGTGGTTTAAACAGTGAACAAACCGAAGAGGACATTTGGGAGGAAAATTGGTGAAAGTCAAATGAGCTCTGTAGCATGGTTTATCACATTGTTCCAATGTTAAGTTCTTTGTCTCTGTAATTATACTCTACCTATATATCATGACGGAACTGGAGATTATCATGTTAAGAGAAGTAAGGCAGTCCCATAAAGCAAGTATCACGTTTTCGCATTTGTGGAAGTAAAACAAAACAAAGGAAAAACACCAAGATCGTGAATGTAAACGAGAAACTATTAAAGAGGTAGAAAAGGAAGAGAAAGTAGGTGGGATTAGAAAGAGAATTAGAGAGTTTGGAACCATGGCTCATTTGGTAGAGCACTAGTCAATAAATGAAAGCATGGGGTACCAATTTTGAGTTTCAATCTCAGGCCAAAAGAATAGAAAAGAAAGAAAAATTGAGTAAGTAGAAGAAAACAATGTGGGAGGGGGTAATAATGTTCTACAAGAAATGTACTCACTATTTGACCTATGTAACTGTAACCCTGTCTCTCACTCTGAAAATAAAAAGTTGAGGGACTGGGCCGGAACTTTGGCCTACTGGTAGAGTGCTTGCCTAGCATGGACAAAGAGCCAGGTTCAATTCCATGGTACCACATACATAGAAAAAAGCCAGAAGTGATGCTGTGGCTCAAGTGGTAGAGCTCTAGCCTTGAGAAAGCCCAAGGACAGTGTACAGTTCCTGAGTTCAAGCCTCAGAACTGGCAAAAAAATGAGGGATTGAAAAAACAAAGTAAAGAAAAAAAAATCAAGGGACTGAATATGATCAAAGTACATTATATGCATGTTTGGAAATGTAGTGAATTGCCTACTCTATATAATTTAATATACATTAACAAAAAGATATTAACATGAGAGGATGCTAGGCAAAATGTCTACTATTTGTACTGTTTTTGCAATTTTCTTATAAATCTAAAGTTATTTTGAAATAAAAAGCTAAAAATAATGCTCTGTGTGGGTTTGTGTGCACATGTGTACAGGCAGAGAAGAAGAAAAATGTCAGAAATGTCACATCAGAAATATTTGGCAATGATGAATTATGAGTGCCAGTACCAGCCAATCTCCTAAAGAGTCAAAGTGCCTACAGTCTGGAGGCGTGAGAAAAGCAAAAGCACAGCCATCCAGTTCCCTTAAGTTTCAGCAATCCCCCTGGATTTCTGATGTCTGATCCACTGAAAGATGAACCTACAGAAGATTTGTCTAATCAATTCTAACAAGCCTACACTGGCTTAGTGAAAGCAGACCCGGGCTGCCATGCAAGACCAGAATCAGTCAACCATGAAAAGGCAGGTGAAAAATAACACACCTTCACTTAGAAAAAAAGGGCCATTCTTTCAGAGTGTGAGAGTCCTCAACATTTCTGCAACTCTTTTGCCTCTGATGTGTGAGGTTTAGCATCCGTGGGAGCAGGTACTGAGCTGCAACAAAAGATCCAGTACCTAATGGCTGAATTCATGGGGCTGTGTTAGCTATATTCTTACCAATATTGCTTTGTAGATTTTGGAATGATGCCCGCATGCTTAAAAGATACTTCAAAGATGGATTATTCAAATATCTTTGTTCTGTCTTTCTCTTTATTCTTTCTGAAGATTTTTCCTTTTATCATCTTACTATACCAGCTATTTCTGGATTGGGGAAAAAAATCCATGCTTTGACCCTAATACAATACCTGCAAATATTTCTAGTCTCTGAACATTTTTGTCATGGGAAGTCATTTTAATAATAGAATTTGATAATATCATTTTGACTGTTAATTTGCCTCCATGCTAGATAAATGAGTGTGAAGAGTTTGACATAGGCAAAATAGCAAGACAGTCATTTTACACTGTTACAGAAATAATTATTTTTCATTTCAGGTAAGCTCAGGAAAAATAATAATGATATGGAACCATGGGTACAATTTTCTGGATTCAACCAGAGCTCTGTGAGCAGACCTGAAGAGAGACAGAGAGAGATTCTTTTGTGGAAGAATCATTAATGTAGAATGATCATGAAATGCTATCATTAAAAGTTAGTTGATGTCATATGTGCCAAGTCACATCCTGTTTTAATTTGAGTAACCAGTGCAATTTTTAGGAGCACACAATCCAAGGAAAGAAAAATGAAAGAGAAAAGAAAGTGGGACATGGTACACAGGAAGCATATAAAAGGAAGAGGGCACCTACAGAAGACAGAATATATTCAGGTAGGAGTGCATAGGCAGATGGGAGGGCACAGGTGGTGAGGAGAGAAAAGAGGGCAAAGGCAGGCCGGAGATTATGCAAGGAGTAGGGTATATGTGGGTGGTATGTTACTGCACTAGCCAGCCGCAGTTTCTCAAGAACCTCCAGCTGGCTTTTGGTTCTATAGTAAGTATTCAGAATAGTCAGCCATCTAGAGAAACTCCATGTCCCCTCATTTATCAAAGTCATCCCCATAGAGCTGTATTTTCTTAAATAATTCAGGGCAGATGCAGAGGAAACTGAGGTCTCTATTGATGTAGTTAGGTTGTGTCTGGGCACTGGAGCAGCCGTAGCCTGATCATCAGAATTCAAGTTGGGCTCACATCCTGGCCCTTGGCTCAAAGGCAGGATGAAACAATCAGTGTTAGTATGGGATAAAACAAGCCAGGCACTGGTGGCTCATACCTAGCTACTCAGGATTCTGAGAGCTGAGGATTGCAGCTCAAAGCCAGCCTAGGCAGGAAAGTCTGTATTGCTTTTATCTCCAATAAAACTACTCCCCTAAAAGCCAGACATGGGGCTGTGGCTCAAGTGATAGAGTGCTATCCAGGCCA
Source organism: Megascapheus bottae (assembly GCF_031878675.1). NCBI lineage: Eukaryota > Metazoa > Chordata > Mammalia > Rodentia > Geomyidae > Megascapheus > Megascapheus bottae. The sequence goes on from NC_143547.1 coordinate 27,640,370, forward strand.
AAGTAGCTCCAGAACAGTCCCCAGACCTTTAAAGTTCAAGCCTCAGGATGCGTGCACACGCACGCACTCACACACACACGCGCGCGCAATTGCACAGAGAGATAAAACACAGATGTTAGCTGATGTTCTCCAGCAGTGGGAACATTGATATAGAAAATCACTGAGTTGCTCCACCCAGGAAGGGAGACAGTAACCAAGACATTTAAGAGGTATTGAGGGCTTGTTTTCTAGGAAGCAGACTCTAAAAGATCAGTGTGCAATAGTTTTATGAGGAAGTGTTCTTGAGATAGGTGTTTATTGCGAGGGAAAGGATGGAAGAATCAGGACTATGAAGAGAGAAACTGAGCTGAGTCAATTCAACAGAAGCCTCAGCCAATCCTACAGAAGTTCCAAAGAAAGACTGGTCCTTCAGTTTATTTGCTCCTTGGTAAGCTGTTCAAGACCCCTTCTACAGATTCAGGGCCAAGAGGAAGCTGTGGAAAGGACACAGGCTCTAGGTTTCATTCCAACTCTGCAGAGTCTATTGGTTGTGGACATAGTTTTTCAAAAGAACCTGTCTCAAGTCTCAAGGAAGTCATGGTTTTCATGAGATCCATAGGGCTGATATTCCAGAAATAACAACCAAAGCAACTTCAGCTCAGAATATTTTTTGTGTCAGTCATGGGGCTTGAACTTTGGGCCAGGGTGCTGTCCCTGAGCTCTTCAGCTCAAGGATACCACCCTACTCCTAGAGCCACAGCAACACTTCCAGTTTTTTAGTGGTTAGAGATGAGACTCATGATCTTTAGTGCCTGGGCTGGCTTTGAACCTCAATCCTCAGATCTCAGCCTGCTGAGTAGCCCACCGTGCCCAGCTAGAATCTTTTTTTATTGTAATGTATAGAGGGGTTACAGTTATATTTGTCAGATAGCAGGTGCATTACTTTTCACACATTGATACACTTTCTCATGTTTATCTCCCCATTGTCCTCCCCCCACCCCCTCCTAATCATCTTGTTTTCCCTCCACCCCCTTCCTATTTCAAATAAACAAATAAATGTATATACAATATGCCAGGTAACAAAGTCAGATGCTGTAATAATATGAGATTAACCAAGGGGCAAGAAAGAGAAGAGAAATAACATAGTACATTAAGAACAACAGCCACACAAGATAAAGCTTTTGTTTCCATATCCTAGATATCCTTTCATTTCATCTCATCCTATATGGCCTTATGTATGTTGGTTTTGCGCTATTGTAATCCTCTTCTAGGAGAGTCCTATGTGTGAACTAATTATTACAAATGAGGGAAACCATGGAGCATATGTTTCTTTGAGTCTGGCTTACTTCACTTAATAGGATATTTTCCAAGTCTTTCCATTTCCTTACAAATGGTGCAATGTCATTCTGATGGCAGCATAAAATTCCATTGTGTGTAAATACCACCTCTGGTTGATCCATTCATCTACTGAGGAGCATCTGGGTTGGTTCCATATCTTTGCTATGGTAAATAGTGCTGTAATGTACATTATTGTGCTAGTGGCTTTAATATGTCCTTGTTTCTGGACTATTGGGTAAATGCCAAGTAATGGAATTGCTTGGTCATAGGGGAGCTCTATGTTTAGTCTTTTGAGGAATTGCCATACTGCTTTCCATAGTGATTGAACGAGTTTGCACTCCCACCAACAGTATAGTAGTGTTCACTTCTGGCCACATCCCCGCCAGCATCTCTTGTTATTAGATTTCTTGATCATGGCCATTCTAACTGGAGTGAGGTGGAATCTCAAAGTTGTTTTGATTTGCATTCCTTTTATGGCCAGAAGCATTAGAATCTTTCAAGGACAGCTCAGTAAAAATAAGTGTAGGCCTTTATAATTCCACATAAAGATGAAGTAATCACTACTACTATGACAGATGATTAAAAATATCAAAAAATAACCTGGCACTGGTGGCTCACATCTGTAATCCTCACTACTCAGGAGGCTGTGGTATGAGGATCACAGTTCAAAGCCAGCCTCGGCATGGAAGTCCGTGAGACAATTATCTCCAATTAACCACAAGAATATCAGAAGTTGCTCTGTGACTCAACGTGGTAGAGCACTAGCCTTGAGCTGAAGAACTCAGGGACAGTGCCCAGGCCCAGAGTTCAAACCCCAAAAATGACAAAAAAAGTTCAAACCTACAAGAGTATAGGGATGTTTGGATGTACACATATATATGTATATAACATATGTTATATATGTATGTGTATATATGCATGTATACTCTCCATTGAGGATAGATGCTTAAGCTGGGGGAACAGAGATATCCATACATCTTTCACAACCAAGCCAAGTCCAGTATGCCTCAAACAAAACTACAGCAAGTTGTCTTGGCAGCATGGAAGCCAACTAACTGTTATAACTGTAGGATCCTATTGTTAGTGTCTTCATAAAGCAGAAATTGTCCCACTAGAGCACATTGCTTAAATGCTTGGTAAATGAATGAATATATTCCTGGGTGAGAAAATGGAGAAGTTCATGCAATCCTTTAGGGCAGTTCTTCAGAGTCCTACAAATGAAAAATACCAACTCAAAGGGAAGACAGGAGGATTGAGAAAGAAGAAAGGAAGGAGTGAAAATAGGAAGTTCCAAAAAGGGGAAACAGAAGAGTGAATAAAGTCAACCAGTCTTTTATTGAACGAGAGTTCTGAAATCTTATTCCATAAATTTTTCCCCTTACATAATATTCATCATTTCCCTTCTATTCCACCCCCTGAAATATGGCAGTATAATATAGCCTCTATTTTATTGTGGATATATTTGTGAGTGCTGAGAATCTGTGGCATCAATATTGCACAGGTTATCTCTAAATTCTTTTTTTATAGTAGGCTTTTTTATGGCAGAAACATGAGGACCTTGAGCATTAAAATGAGAGAATGAGCAGTAAGCTCAGGGTGGATGGCTAGCTACCTTAATAGATCAAATTTTCATTTTACAATCACTTGGAACAAAGACATTTGCAGCCAAAAAACTTGTTACCTACTGGTGCAGTTGTCTGAAAGCTAAGAATTGCATCACGCTAAAACCCTCCTCAAATCTATCACAAGGAGTCTGAAAAAACTTCACAACTTCCTATACTTTTCATTTTCTGGATAAACTGACTTAGTAAGGGAACTTTTGAAAATAATTAAAGGCACCAACTAACAAAATCTTTTAAACCATGGCTTAAATGGATTGGTGTTTTCTTGATTAAAAATAAAATCTATTCTTTTTCTTCATTTAAGAGAAAAGCCTTTAGGAGACTATGAAAACTCCCAAATGTCTGGCTATGGTTTCAAATAACAATGGATCAGAGAAGGAACATCCTCCTCACTACACTATACTTTACCCACATTAATTATTACACAAGGCTGAACAAACTGATCCTGAATGCTCAACAATATTATTAGTAGAGCTCTATTTCCTCTAGTAATTATGGCTGATTACAGGTGGAAAAAGTTTTCCACAGTGTGTGTCTTAAGAAATCTACTATGGATATTAACTACATTTCATCATGTATGAAACATAGGTGGACATGTGGGTATAGTATAACTCAGTATGAAGGGAAAGGCAGAAAAAGAGGTGTACACTTAAAAAATTAACTGACAATGTTCAGAATTACTGTATAAGATTACTCCAAGAGAAACCAGGTTCTGTAAAAATCATTTATGACTGACTATTACAAGGTTTATTCAAGGAGTGTATTAGTAACAAGTAAAACTTTTATGGATGCCTAATAATATGTTTTCCACTTTTAGTTAATTTCTAAAAATTCAGGTGTGTGTCCAAAATAGATTTTGAAAGATGTTTAAAAATTGCTATCTTTTTAAAAAAACTATAAGTCAAATACTTAAGCAATGAATGGATGAATGGTTCATAGTAAACTGTAATTCAAGAAACTCTTAGCATCCAGGTACTCAGGGAGTAACTTAATTCTACAATGTTTCAAGTTCCCCTGTGCCCACACCCATGCAGAGCAGCCTGTTAGCTGCCTGCATTCCTGCACCTGGAGGTGGAAGGAAGTCATGTAAAAAGTCAATAATGAAAAGGGCAAAAGCACTTTCAGAACCTGATTTTCCCCATTCCTTACCCTTGTACTCAGAGCAATGGGAGGGGAGAAAGAATATATACATGCCAAAGGCAACTATGAAAGGTTATTTCATTTCCATAACCAAAGAAGATACAGGCTTTATAGAATTAATGGAGCCACACACTTCCATTTAGAAAGTAGTAACACTTATTTTGTGATCCAAAATAAAATCGAACAATTAGAGGCATTGTGGAGGGGAGAATGAAAAATGAATACTTCCTTACACATTGGTCAAGGCAGAAAGGAATACTATTTAGTGGAGAACTGAAAGTAATTGAGTGTCAAAAGAAAAATTTGCAAATATGCTCATGTGAGAAAATACAAATATAAATGAAGACTAATCAGAAAATGTCTTCTAACTAATCAATGGGAGAGTAGTAAATCACAAAGTTCATTCACAATGTCTTTTTGTTTTTAATTCTTCACAAGAGAAAAGCATATGTCTCTTAGAAACATCTTATCCTTATGAGTACTCACAAGAGGTACAGCAAAAATAAAATGAGTCAAATGGGGACCAAGACATGAGAAAGGGTATCAATGTTTGTAAAGTAATGCACCTTCTATCTGGTGAATATAATATAACCCTTCTATTAATTACAATAAAAATATATGGAAAAAAGTAACTAAAAATAATAAAATAAAATGGGTCCATCAATACCTTTAGAAATAAAAATTTTTTTCAGTAGTGACTGAAATTCACTTGTACACTTAGGATAAAGAATCTGGTTAAGCTTATCATTACATCTGATGTTGTACATAAAGCCATGTGTGCCATTTTAATGTCTCTATCATATTTATAAAATTAACACTAGTATAGGGACTAAGCTCGTGTGTTGTGTGAATGACTGAATAAATGCATTTCTGCCTACAGTATTGGAAACCATTTTCTAGCTTGTGTTATTGAAGCTTCATCTCCAATGTTATCTTGGCAAGAATCTGGTAATAGAACAGAATCTATCACTCTCCTCCAAGAAAGTATTTCCTTTTAAGTGAATAGTTAACAGCTTTTTCTCTATATTTTAAGTAAAATGATTTTTACAGTATAATTTGCATACCATAAAATCCTCCCAGTTTGTAGATTCACATTAGTGATACTTAGTGTACTTACAGAATTGTGCAACTCTAATCACAATCTGACTTTAAAATATCTCCATCACCTTAAAAGGCCATTTTCAACTGGTAGGTGTGTACAGGAGGGAAAAAACTTGGAGAGAATGTGGGAAGAAGTGACATTATCCGAAAAAAGTGTACTCATTACCTGACCTATGTAACTTAATCCTTATGTACATCACCTTTATAATAACAATAAAAAATAAAACTTTCTAAAAGGCAATTTTCAAGGCCAGGAGTTTGGCCAAGTGGTAGAGTGCTTGCCTGGCATGCACGGAAGACCTAGGTTCAATTCCTTGGTACCCCATACATAGAAAAAGCCAGAAGTGGTGCTGAGGCTCAAGTGGTAGAGCTCTTGCCTTGATAAATTCCAAGGATAGTGCTCAGGACCTGAGTTCAAGCCTCAGGACTGGTATTAAAAAAAAGGCCATTTTCAGTCATTCTCTGTTTCTACCCTTGCCCCAGGCAACTTTTGATTTCTATAGCTTTGTCTTTTCAGGTAATTTTGTTTTTTATTATCTTTAAATGGTTGTTCAAAGGAATTGTCACTTAATAAAATAGGTTATGAGTGCAGTGCATCTTGATCAGCCATCCCTCACTTACCTACCACTCTTTCTTTCACTCATCTTAATGTATCTGGCAGAATGGAATCAGACAGTCTGTGGTCTTTGATGATTAGGTACTTTCACTTGGTACATTTTTTAGTTCTATACATGTTGTCCAAGTTGCAAGTATTTTATTCATTCCATAGCTAAATATTATTCTATTTAATGTACAAATCGCATTTTGTTTAGCCATTCAAAAATTGATGGTGGGCACTGGAAGTTTGGCCTAGCTCAAGTCGTAGGGCTCTAGTTTTGAGAAAGCCCAAGGAGAGTGCTCAGACCCTGAGCTTGAGCCCAGGACTGGCAAAAAATGATAATGGTGTGGAGTTGTGGCTTGAGAACCTGAGTTCCAGTATAAAAAAAAGCTAATGGAATTTTGACTTTGATTTTATGAATGATGTGGGTATAAACATTTCTTTCCAGTAGATATCCAGGAAGGCAATTATAGGAACATAATGTAAATTTATAAGAGACTACAAGAGCCTATATAAATTGAGGATAGGGATGGGAGGAGGAGAATGATGGAAGGAGTGGCACTGATCAAGAAGCATAGTACTCATAACCACTTAATAAAATTTAAACAGAAAAGAAAAGAAGCTGCTAAGTGTTTCCAGACTGACTGTTCCACTTCACATTCCCATCAGAAATATATGAGCATTCCAATTTTTCCACAACCTTTTCAACACGTTTTTAAAAGATTATTTTGTTGTCAGGGTGATACAGAGGGGTTAGAGTTACACATGTAAGGGAGTGAGTACAATTCTTCTCTAACATTGTTACCCTCTCCCATGTTTTTCTCCCACTTTCTCTCCCCAATCCACACCCCACTTTGTAAAGTTCATTTCCAACATATTATCTTGTATCGCTGTTATACTGATTCACCCTTTGTCCTTTATCTCACCATTGTTGTTCCCTTTCCTGCCCTATTTGAAATAAATGTATATATCATGCACCAGGTACCAAAATTACATATAGTGGCAACAAGGGATAAATCATAGGGTAAAAAGAAAAGAAAAGAAATAACTTCACATAGTACATTAAAACAAAACCATGAAGAATCACCTCTTGTTTCTGTATCTTGGAGTTCATTTCACTTAGCATCATCTTATATGGTCATATGTACATAGCTATTGAGCTATTGTGATCCTTTGCTAGGAAAACCCTAGACATATGCTAGATATTACAAATGAAGAAAAGCATGGAGTATATGTTTCTTTGGTTCTGGCCTACTTCGATTAATATTATTTTTTCTGAGTCTTTTGCTTTCCTTATAAATGGGGCAATACCATTCTTTTTGATAGCAGCATATAATGACATTGTGTATACATACGTTTTCTTGATTCATTCATCTACTGAAGGATATCTGGATTGGTTCTTTATCTTAGCTATGGTAAGAAATGCTGAAATGAACATGGTTGTGCTCATAGTTTTAATATGGTCTTGATTGTGGACATTTGGATAAATGTTAGAAGTGGGATTGCTGGCTCACATGGTAGCTCTATGTTTAGTCTTTTGAGGAATCTCCATACTGCTTTCTAGAGTGGTCGAACAAGTTTACACTCCCACCAACAGTATAGCAGCATTCCTCTGCATTTCTCTTTGGCCTCCTCCCCTCCAGCATATATTTTATTTTATTTCTTGATAATGGCTATTCTAACTGGGGTGATGTGGAATCTCAGTTCCAACACTTATTCTTGCCATTAGTTTAGCCCTGGTCTCAGCATTTTGATTTTCTCTTACTTTTTTATTTTTTGCCAGCCTGGGGCTTGAACTCAGGGGCTGAGCACTGTCTTGGGCTTTCTTTCCTCAAGGTTAGCACTCTACCACTTGAGCAACAGCACCACTTCCAGCTTTTTTCTATGTATGTGTTACTAAGGAATTGAATCCATGTCTTCATGCATGCTTGGCAAACACTCTACCACTATGCCAAACTCCTGTACCCTGATCTCAGTGTTTTAACTTTCATTTCCCTGATGACAATTGTGGCTGGGCATCTTTTTCATGTTACTACAGGATATTAGTACATTTTTCTGGTGAAATGTCTATTCAAACCATAACCCATTTTTAGATTATTTACCTTACTTTTGAGGATGTTTAAAATATTTTTAAGCAAGTTCTTTATCATATATTTGATTTTCTCAGATTTTTCCATCCTGTCTTATCTCTTCATGTTTTTAATAATGTCTTTCAAAGTACAAAAGATTTTAATTTCTTGTAGTACTTGGTTTTGAACTCAGGGATTTATACTTTTTAGGCGAGTGCTTCTACCACTTTAGTCACACTTCCAACATTCCCCAATTTGCTTTTAGATTATTTTTTCAAAGATATTTTTGCATAGTCTAGACTATGATCCTTCTACCTGTGACTCTTGTGTTGCTAGGATGCCAAGGTTAAGCCACTATGCCCAGCTTAATGATTTTAATTTACATGAAGTCTAATTGATAATTTTGTTCTTGCCCAACTCAAGGGCACATATCTTTCCTATTATGTTTTTCTCTGAGGATTTTTAGTCTTAAATCTTATATTTAGATATGTTACCCATTTTGAGTTGATTTTTGGAAGTATATGCCATTGTTCCAGCACCACAAGTTGAAAAGGTGGTCTCTGCCCTCATTGAAATACGTGTTTCCTTTGTTGAAAACCAATTAGTCATAAATGTGAAGGTTTATTCCTAGACTCTCAATTATGTTCTGTTGATCTATGTGCCTATCCTTATGCCAGTACTGAACTGTTTTATTCTAGCTTTATTTCCCTTTTTCATGATTATTCTACAGCTGGAACAATTTGTCAACTCCTACATAATAAACTGCTAGTTTTTTTTTTTTACAAAATATAATCTTATCGATACTATTAAGATGTTGTACAGATGGGTTACTATTTCATAAGTCAGGTAATGAATACAATTCTTTTTGGACAATATCACCCTTTTCCTTCACATTCCCCAAGTTTCCCCCTCTCATCCTTGCCCACAAGTTGCATAGTTCATTTTCCAAAGAGTGTATACCGAATACCGTGACTGCATTTGTTCACCTGCGCTCCCATTTCTGCATCTCCCTATAAATACAAAAGCCCCTAAGGCAAAAACAAACAACAACAAAATTCCCTTTTTCCATTTCCTGGATCTCATTTCAATAAATAATATATTAAATCTTCAGAGCCTACTAAGTATTTTATTAGAGTTGAATCTAAAGGTCAGTGTGGCAAGAAATGCTATGTTAATGATATTATCTTTCAAATAATGAACATGGAAAGTGGAACCCTTTATTTAGATCATCAATGGTTTGTTATTTTTTGTAAAATTTTGCATTTTTAAGAATTTATTCCTAAATATTTTTGATTCTATTGTGAAAGTAATTTTTTTTGTCAGTCGTGGGGCTTGAACTCTTGGTCTGGGCACTCTGTGTGAGCTCTTCAGTTCAAGGCTAGCACTCTACCATGTTTAACCACAGTGCCACTTTTCCAGTTTTCCGGTGGTTAATCAGAGATGAATCACACAGACTTTAGTTCCTGGGCTGGCTTTGACCCGTGATCCTCAGATCTCAGCCTCCTGAGTAGCAAGGATTACGAGAATGAGCCACCAGCACCCGGCTGAAAATAAATTTTAATTTCATTTTTAAGCTGTCCATTATTAACAAATGGAAATATACTTTTGTGAATTTTTATATATCCTGAAGCTGTACTGAAGTCTTACTGGTTCTATTAGGGTTTTGTGCTTTAGTGTATGTGAATTTCTCGGGGTTTTCTATGCACATGATTATGTCATTTGTAAATACAGAAAAGAGAAAAGGCTTCTTCCTTTCTAATGTGAATGAATATATTTTACCTATTTTATTGACTGTGTTATGTAGATCTCCAGTACAATGTTGAATACCAGTAGATAGATAGAATGCAATGGTACAATGTCTAACTTTGGGATAAATATCCTCTCACCACTAAGTATTTTAGTTCTAGGTTTCGTAAATGCCATTTATCAAGTTAAGGCAGTTCCCTAGCTCTTGATGTCATACTCTCAAGTTCCTGAGTGATCAGAATGTCCAACACAAAGCTCTTAAGTTCCTTGAAATATCTGGAGTGATAAGTCCACTCTTGATGAATTTTTTGATAGCCTGAAGGTGGGAGCTGATTTCTGGGATAACCAACCACTTGATTAGATGCTTAGAACTTATAGTCCCACCTCAGTCTCTGGGGAAAGGAGTAGAGTTAAAGATAGAGTTGATTACCAATGGCCAAAAATAAAATCAGTCATGCCTATATAATATGCCCTCCACACAAAACTGAAAGTACAGAGATCCAAGAGCTTCTTCAGGATAACTGAACACACTGGATGTGCCAACTATGGCATGGATCTTCTGCACTCCTTCCCACATGTCTTGCCTCTATGCCCTTTCATTGCACTGCTTACCTGTTTCCTTTCTAATATCTGTCAAATAAATAGTTAAGCATGAATTCAATTTTTCCTTGAATTCTGTGAGCTGCGCTATAAAATTAATGAAATGTGAGGATGTTGCGAGAACCCCAATTTGCATCAAGGTACTCTGAAGCACAGATCATAATCTAAAAGAAGGGACAGTCTTATGGTATTGACTTCTTAGTCTATAGGATATGATGCTAACTCTAGGTGGAGACAGCATCAGTGGTGCTGGTGAAGATACCACCAGTTTAGTGGTATGTGAGGATAAGCCCCATATATATGGTGTCAGAAATGTGTTGAGTGGTGTGGGACAAGAGGAAAGACATTATGCTTTTTCCTTTATCTTTGAACCTATTCTTAGTTTGTTGAGAGTTTTTTTTTAAATCAAACATGAAATGCTGAATGTTGCCAAGTGCTTTTCTGTATCAGTAGAGATTATTATAGTGGGTTTTGTCTTTTAATTACACTGACATGATATATTTCATAACTTCAATTTAGGCGTATTAAATCATCTGCACTCCTGAAACAAATTCTAACTGTCTCTTGTCATGGTGTACAATGCTTTTTATATGGCACTGGATATAACTTGCTACTATTCCATTAAGGATATTTGTGACTATATCTATGAGGCTTATTGGTATAGTTATTTTTCCTAGTTATGCATCCTCTGATTTTGCTACTAGGACAATATTTGCCCTATTGAATGAAATTACCAAGTGCATCCAGTTACCATGTTTTATGGGAAAATTGTGAAAAAGTGATATTATTTCATTTTTTAATGTTTGGTAGAATTTCCTAGCAAAATCATTTGTGCATGGCTTTATTTTGTGAGAAAATTCTTATTTATCAGATTAATTTGTTTAGCAGTTCTTTCAATTTTTATTTCTCCTTCAGTCAGTTTTAGTAATTTGTGTTATCTGGGCATGTGTTTTGTTTCATCTAAATTATTTCTGGATACAAAGTTGTTTGTAAAAATTACCACATAAGTCATTTAATTTTTGTAATATAGTAATAATATCTCTTCTTTCATTTTTGAGGTTAGTAATGTGTATCTACTTTCTTGTTTTCTTAGGTCAAGTTTATAAGATTTGCTGATCTTTTAAAAATAATCACCTTGTGGTTCCATTGATTTTCTCCATTTGTTGTTTTCTTTTCCATTAATTGGTATTTGAATCAGTATTATTTACTTCCTCTACTGACTTTTTGTTTCATTTCTTTTTATTTTCAACTTTCATTTTATTTGCATTTTGATTTGTGTTTGTGGTACTGGAATGGAACCTAAGATATTATACATGACAGAGAAGAGCTCTACCATTGAGCTATACCCCACAGCTCTATTTTTCTATTTCCTTAAAATAGAAGATCAAGTTATTTATTTGCGATCTTTCTTCCATTAAAATATAGGTGCTTACAGCTATGTTTCTCTCTCAACAATGCTTTAACTGTATCCCATTAAGTTTTGTTATTTTTGTTTCCACTTTGCAGAGTATTTTTTGCATTTCCAATATGATTTCCTTTTTTAGCCAATGGGTTTCATAGATATGTTGTTAATTTTCAGGTATTCATGGATTTCTTAAATTTATCTCTCTCATTGATTTATAATTTGATTGCACCTTGGTTATAGTTTTATATAAGTTTCTGGCTGGATGTCATTTGGTTGCTTTTCCAATCTAGCACTGTGACCTCAGGCTAGCTGTGATATTGTTCTTTCCTGATTGTTTGCCACTGAAACTATTATTGTTTTTGACAGTTATCCAGGCATGAAATTTTCCAGGTTCTGCTCCAAATAAAGTCATCATGTTATTGCAGGGCTTAAAGCTGCTATTTCTCACAGCTTGCCCCTCCTGGGTAGAATTATATAAGACTGAGATGAAGGAATCAGAGAAATCTCAGAAACCCTTACTGCTTTATAGACCTCCATTCAATTTGCATGAGTAAACACTGTGCTATCTGTTGTATGCAGTCAATTTTCAGTCTTTAAATGATGGTTTGTTGTTGCTATTTTTGTTGTTTACCAAATTGTCAATGCCTTGTAGAAGATTTTCCTTAGCCCTTCTAGAAACTTTGTCAAATTTCACCTTTTATGTGTGTGTATGCCAGAACCAGGGCTTGAACTCAGGGCCTGAGCACTGTCCTGAGTAGCTAAGATTACAGGTGAGCCACTAGTGCCCAGTAAACTTAACTTTTAAACCACCCTAAAAGTCATAAAGGCCTAAAAGTCTAAAAGCCATAAAGTTTTGAGATATTTTGTTGCTTTGGTGGAGCTGATATTTACGTATGACTAAGTTGTTCAGGATTTTTTGGAGTGGATGAATAGATCATGGATCATCAAAATCTTTTTATAATTCATTTAAGAATTAATACTTTTAATAACCACCATAATTGTTACTTACTAAGCATTTACTGTGTAAGAGACACTTAGCATATCTCACCACTCCCAATCAATAGTAAAAACCAAAGTCTTGTGATATAATTTCATCTTACAAGTGAGGAATTCTCTACCTAATAAATCACAATTAATAGATCCTGGAACTGGTATTTGAACCCAGGTATATCTGACTTCAAAACCTTTTCTCTTGCAATATACTGTAACTAAATGCTGACCATAACCAAATGTTTTTATCCACAGTCATAACTGCAGGCTAGTAGACAAACCTTGAACTAGAAACAGATTTAGAGATTTAATAAACCTGACATTTCTCTACTTGTTATGACATAAAGGATAACAAAAACTCCATGTGACCAAAAATTTTAGTTTCTAATGTATGAAATTTCCTTTGTTAGTTTATTTATAACTGATTATCCAAATAATTAGAAATACTTGTGCTCTACCAAATTCAGATAAGAGATTTAGAAAAGTCTTTAGAGAAGTCTAAACAATTTGAGATTCACACATTACAGAAGATAATGTAAATGTCTCTCCTAGAACAGTGGAAAATATAAATATAATTGTGAGTAAATTTTTTGAAGTGCTAGGGATCAAACCAGGGACCTCACACATGGTTGGCAAGCACCTACCACTAAGCTACACCCCTAGCCTAAGAAGTATATTTTTATGAAATCATGAGCTCCACAAATCATCAACACCAGTTTAAGATCTCCTACTCTAAAAATAGAGATGAAACCTAGAGCAGGTCAAAAAACACCTTTCTCAGGTATTAAACATAGTTATTTTCCTCAACCACCTTCCTCAGTAAGGAATCTGAACAGTGAGTGATACATGACAGCCCTGAGAAAGACAGTGAACTTTGCCAAAGAAGATGCTTTTTTCCTTTATTTTACATTCATAGTTCTAAGCTGAATAGCTTGCCCATAATATATATCCAATTATATTTGAGTCATGCATCAATGATTGCTAAACATTTTATTCCAATTTAAGATGTGGCTTAAAATGCAAATGAGCTAAGAAAGGTAACCTTGAGGTTTAAACTTAGCATAAAAGTTAAATCTTTTATGTCAATTCATTTGACAGAGGATAAAAAGGTCACAAAGTGAACTGTGAAGGCATCAAAGACAAAATTTTAAAATTATATTTTATTATCTTTAAGTAGTTTTTCAAAAGGGTTACCATTTAACAAACCAAATTATAACACATCTTGATTGAAAACACCGCTTTCACCATTTTCCCCCACCCCTCCCAACCCAAGCTCCCCTCAGTTTTCTAGTTTCATTGGATATGCATTTAATATTATTATTGCATTCTCCAAGAGCAAATTTATTTACACAGGCAGGTGCTGGTGACTCACACCTATCATGCTAGCTACTTGGGAGGCTGAGACCTGCGGATTGTAGTTCAAACCAGCCTAGGCAGCAAAGTCCATGAGACTTTAATCTCCAACTAAATACCAAAGAATGCCACAAGTGGAGCTATGCGTTCAAGTGATAGAGTTCTAGCTCTGAGCCTAAAAGCTGAGGGACAGTGCCTAAGCCCTGAGTTCAACCTCTAACACTGGTATGACTTTTTTTTGTAAATTTAAAGCTGTCTTTTTAAGAAAGCTGGTAGATGAAAAATAAAAGGTTGAACATTTGGAGATAGCCATGGAATATGTAGCCCCCCATAGATAAACACAACACACCCTAAGCAGTGCTAGAGTACTTTACTATTTTTCGGTTCTGTGCAAGTTCATTCTATCTCTAACTGACATTGACTCGTAAAGAGATTCTACAGAAAAGCATTTGGATAAAGCCCGAATCTTACCTTGGCACAGTGACTCATGCATGTAATCCTAGGTGCTCAGGAGGATGAGATCTGAGGATCTGAGGCACTGTGGCTTAAGGGGTAGTGTGGTAGCCTTGAGCTGAAGAGCTCAGGGACAGCGTTCAAGAACCATGACCGATAGAAAAAAAAAAGTCTCAGATTTTCCTTCCTGTGGAAAACTAAGGAACCATCAGAATACCTATTAGATATGTTTGTTCAACACTCCTTAAAACTTTAATGAACATTCCACTTTGGATCTCCAAATTTCAGATTCCTACAGTTTAGTTTGACAGACACTCAGTGGAGGGTTATCTTGCACCATTTTGGTAGGCTCCAGAAGCATCAGATAGGATCTGTGACCATTGCAGTACTGACATCAGGGAAGGGACTCAGGAAGCAACATTTGACCACTGCCAAAATTCCAAGTGATCATTAGGACTCCACAAGCCCTAGATAATAGGTTATTCTGCTATGCACCACCAATCTACCTTAGGGATCTTATTTGCTAACATTTGCCACATTAGTTTAATACCTAATTTTCTACTATACCAGGAGGCCAGGCTCTTATCCACTACTCTATTCCTGGCACCTAGCATGTGGTCTATTATGGAGCAGAAAGCTAATAGGTGCTTGTTGAATAAAACAAGGAAGAAAGCAATTTAAATAAGCTTAAATAGTTTCTGATGGCAAGATTACTTTCCAAGGGTAAAGAACCACCAATCTGAAAAAAAGGGGACATGATAGGACGTGAGGGTTAAAGAAGAATTTAAGTCTGTCTCAGTGATGTTTTTTCTGAAGCTACTTCACTAGCATTTTAATTTTCTATCCAGTCAGCTATTTTCTACTAAATGGACTTGCTAGACTAGAGAGAGAGAGAGAGAGAGAGAGAGAGAGAGAGAGAGAGAGAGAGAGAGAGAGAGAGAGAGAGAGAGAGAGAGAGAGAGAGCATGCATGCCTGATATAAAGATGACTGCTAAAAGGAAAGTGAGACAGTCTAAGGTTCCCTTCAGTGATCCAAACCTCCTGATGTTTATGAAGCTGTATGTGCTCTTGCCCTTGAGTATGGATGGAATCCACTACTAACAAGTAATATGGCAAAATCATGTCTGTGATGATATTTCTTAAGATTATAATTTCTGTTTTGCTGACTCTTTTGCCATGATGCTTTAAAAATAATATTATAGTCACATTGTAAGATACCCAACGAAGCAGAACTAGGTAACAACGAATTAAAGATGGCCTCTGACAAACAGCTAACAAAGAATTAAGGAATTAACTCCATCTGCCCCTGGAAAAAATGAACTTTTGACAGGAATGTGGCCTTAGAAGGAGATCCTTACTCATTCATCTCCAAATGATACCTCAACTCCAGCTAACACCATGATGGTACCCTCATAAGAAACTAAAACATATACTACTAAGACATGCTCAGATCCCTATTGCAAAGAAAGTGTGAGGTAATAAATGTGCTGCTAAATTTGGGGCAAATCAAAAAGTTATGTAACTTTTTATAGTTATATATGTTATATAGCAGTAAATAACAAAGAAGAAGTTCTTTTTTATTTTGCATTTTCCTTTTGTCAAGTAACCTTTGCAGCATTATATTCTGGCTGTCAAGTTAGTTCTATGACTTAATAGTGAGAAGACAGAACATGAGCCAAACTGGTAAAAGTCAAAGCCATTGCCAGAGTATCTAGAATGGAAATGTGCACTCACTGAAAGAAAAAAAGAAATAATACTTCTTTGTAGATTGTGGCAGAAATCTGAAGATTCCATTTCTGGTCCAGTAATAGGGCTTGTATTTTACCTGTTAACTGCAACAAGTAAGACATAGATGACATGTATGAACTAAGAGTTTGCAAGGCAAACTGTTATAACCTTGTGATATAAGCACTTGGATGCCTCATGAGAGATGGAAAACAAAAAAGATGAGCCCTATCACTTCCTCTGCTTACAGCTATAACATGTTTTCTTGGCCATTCTCAGAAGCAGCTCCCAGTGACTTTCTGAACTGAAGAGACAAGTGTAATAACCTTGGGAAAACCAAGATAGCTAGAGGATACCCTCAGAGGAGGAAGGACCCCCAAAATGTTCAGATGAATAATGATCCATCCCCTATATGAGAGCCACCCAGAGGAAGAGCCACTCAAAAGTGCCAACCTTTTACACAGGGCTGGTAATATTGCCTGATCTTATTGTTCAAAGCCAAAAGCCTCAAAATTCTCATGGCATTGGCTTAAGCACTTAGAAGGTTCTTGCCTCAGTGATAGTGAATGATTGACCCTAGAATCAATACTATTTTGTTATAACTACCAAAGCTTAGAAGCATTACCCTAAAAAACATTTTCAAGAAACTTAACTGCATATCTCAACTATATGTGCTATCTTAAAAGTCTTATGTTGGACACTCAATACCCGCGAATGTAACCTTATTCGTCACAGGCCTTTATAAGACTCTTCAAATTAAAATGAGATTATTAGATGATTAGATGGACCAATATGACTGAGATGGAAAACTCAAACATTAACATCTATAAAGGAAAGATAATGACAACTCAGAAAGAAAAGCTGATCCCCTATAAGTCAACAAGAAAGACATAGATACTCTATAGATATGTCTTGTCACATAGATTAGTATGTATTTATGACATACAAACCCTCAGCTTAATTCTAATTGTGTTCTAAAACCTAAGTGCCAGTGATTGTATATAGAGTTTCCCTTCTTGAATACTTGTTTGTTAAACATGACATTTGAAATATGCAGTAAAAAATCAATGTTAATAAATTCTTTATTAAAAAATGAATGTTAAAAAAGAAAGGCATGAAACAGATCCTTCTCGTACAGAGATGTGGTCAATCCTGGCCACACAGGGCTAAAGTATAGCATATGCAAGGAAGGATGCCAATGGTATAAGTTCTTTGAACAACTAACTTTCAGTTCAAGAAAATGAATAGAGGATATTGAATCATGTTTTGTTGAGGAGGGAGAAGTAAAGGGAATGTGGCAAACAAATGGAGAGAGGAAGTTTGGTGAAAACAGTGACAATGTTCTATGTACATATGTGAAAAAGGAGCCAGGTAACTTGAGGGGATGGGCAGAGTTGGAAGGGATGGGGGAGAAGTATAAAAAAGGGACAACTGTGTTGAACTCATAAATTGTGTTGAACTGAAACTTCTTTGTAAAACTACTTAAAGATAATTTAAAAAATAATAAGTAAATAACTAAAAAAGAATTTCTGGTTGTTTTACTTGCCAGACCTGGGGCTTGAACTCAGAGCCTGAGTGCTGTCCTTGGGCTTTCTCAAGGATAGAGCTCTACCACTTGAGCCACAGCACCATTTCCACTTTTCCTGTGTATGTGGTACTGAGGAATCGAACCCAGGTCTCTGTGCATGCTATGCATGCACTCCACCACTAGGTCAAACTCCCGACCCCAATTTCTGTTCTTTAATTCACCCAACAAACTAAGATAGAGAAAATTAGAAAACTATAGACCAGTCCCCTCCAAAAACATAAATGCAAAGTCCCTGCACATACAAACGATAATGCATTCACATGTGACAATATGGCCAAGAACAGACCAAAGTTTTGTCTTCTCATGAATTTATGTAATATAGTTGCTGCCTTATTATCAATTTTTAGGCTTGATGATAGTTACTCGAACCCCAGTGGGATATTATTGATTTTGGCCTATTTAAAAATTCCTCTCCCTATGTGGATGGTTATTTACAATAAATCTAACTTATGCCAGTAGTTTCTGGCTTTCAGTGAAATCTAATGATTATTACTAGAGTCATATACACATCTTCTCTCTCCTGTGTTTTCTTTAGCCAATCCACCCAACCTCCACAGAAAAGTCTAAGGGACAGCAGACATGGACTTTAATAAAGGTATAATGTCAGTGATCTCTTTTTTTTCCTTTCTTTCTCCCTTCCCCCCCCCCCTCTGTTCACTCCTTCCTACCTTCTGGTTGAGCAATCTTCTTTCTTGACTCCCATAAGCCTCCATACATGCTGGTTTTCCCTCATAGAGCAGTAAGAAAATATTTCTCATTTTCTGTTTGTGCGTGTGTGTGTGTGTGTGTGTGTGTGTGTGTGTGTGTGTGTGTGTGTGTGTGTTTATAGTGCCTGCTCTGTTTCACACCCAACAGACATACTCAAACTTGTATCTGCTCCCAGTCACTGCTCACATAGAAAGTGGTTGTCTTGGTAGGAAACGAACCTGGAAACTGGTCAATCATGAGCCCTGTAGTTGGGACATCTGTCATTGGTTGAGGGACACTTAGACCATCTTCTAAGATAAAGGGGTATCACTTAGGCACATTGCATCTCTCAATCAACACCTGCCCTGAATCCCCATAAGAGAAGAGGTAGAATTTATGCCTATCCTACAGAGACCTTACAACCAAATTGGAGTTAGTACAACAGATAGCGTGCCAACATAAGATCTATGCCAAGATAATTATTATCCCCATTTTTGTGGGTCCTCGGGCTTAAACTCTGGGCCTGGGTGCTGTCCCAAAGCTCGTCAGCTCAAGGCTACCTCCCTACCCCTGGAGCCATAGCCCCACTTCCCATTTTCTAGTAATTAATTGGAGATAAGAGTCTCTCAGTTTTAAATGCCCAGGCTGGCTTTGAACCGCGATCCTCAGATCTCAGCTTCCTTAGTAGCTAGGGTTACAGGCGTGAGCCACCAGGCCAGGTTATTACCCCCATTTTTTAGATAAGAAGAGTAAGGCAACATAAAGGTCCTCATAAAGCTTTATGTTTATAGATATGTATATATAAGTATATATACTATGTACATTTATATGTATATATATTATATATGCAATGTATATGTATATGTTTATATGGATATGCTGTATAGACATATATGAACAATATATATGTATGTATAGTATATATGCTGCATATATAACACATAATATATGCTGCATATATGATGCATGGTATATATACATATACATCATATATCATGCATATTATATATGTGTCATGAAATCAAGGACATTCATTAAAAAGATATAGGAATTAATATCATTGAAGACTAGGCCAAGTCAGTGACCTTCTACCCATGTTATTGTATTTAATGATGATAAAAAAAATCCTAAGGGTAGATTTTATCACTCCTGACTTATCCTGGGGAGAGAAAGCCAGAAATGGGCCATTGCTAATGAGTCACCACTTAGCTAGAGGTGGATTTGAAAGATAACACCATAAGCAAGCCCAGACACACAGACAAGTTTCAGTAGCAGAAGAGATGGAAACCAGTAAGATGACAGAGGTGCAGAGTTTACATCCTGGAAATTAGAGACAATTTGTTAAATGAGATGGCTTGGTTGTTACTGCTTTTTATTTCTGTTTATGTTGTTTGAACTCATCTTCTCTCTTTTTCCCCTTTATCTGTTTCTGGTGCTAGGGATCAAATCCAGGGCCTCGTGCATTTGAAGCAAACACATTCTACCCCAGCATCTTCCTCCATTATTTCTTACAAGAAATGTGGCAATATCTGTTCTAATAAATTCCTCACATCACATGTGACTCACCAGTGTCTTCTCTCCCCTGTACTGTATGTCCTAAACACTAACATTCGTGCCCACATCCCACATCTATAGTCCCTTTGCCAAAGTGAGTGCAGGCAGTGAGGGTGCCTGGAAAACTATGGATAGCCAGAAGGAGAATGAGGTTAGAATTATTTATTCCCTGGCTGCTTCTCTGCAGTATACCCTCAGGCTGGCTGCTCCTTCAATGGAAGGCTACAGTATCTATCACCTACATATGTACATGTATAACCACTCTAACAACCTGTAACCAACCACTCTGGCCTTTATCCTCTCAGGCCCACATGTAGTAACAGCCACACCATTAGTGGTTCCTCATTTCTTCCCTGCAGTTCTATAAATTGTCCCTTTAGGAACAATTTCCTTCTTGAGATCATGTAATTTGAATGGGCAATCTGATTCATGCTGGGACCCTGACTGATACATATGATTCTTAAATGACAAAGTTAAGGGTAGCGTGCAGACCTAGACTAGTTCCACAGCCCTTCCTCTTACTGTTACCCTATTTCCTATATTCTGACTTCCTAGCCTGAAGACATCCAACAAAAATTCCGCAGCTTGTGCTCACTCAATTTGATTCAAGGAACGTTAGCTGAGTAACTATTATGTTCTTGGAGTGGCCTGAAATCGGACAAGCTGCTGAACTTTTTTAAGCTTCCTATTCCATTTCTTTGAAGTATGAATAATGTTCTCTTCTCTACAAAACAAGACAGGATCAATTTTCTAAGAACTTTCTACAATGTGTGGTTCTTGGTATGACAACTGGAGAGATGAATGGATGGATGGAACATAATCAAGTTGTGTACATTTAGATATACTACAGAAAGATATGTGATATATTCATTTTCTCTTCATCTGAACCTTAAGCATGAAAAGGGCTTCTTCACTTCTGTTTGGAGCAGTTGAACATTGAGAAGGCTGAGAAACTGGGTAAAGTACAAATCTGCTACACTTACTCAAGTGTTCCCATCCTAAAAACGAATGAACAATGTCTGTACTTATAACAAAGAACTTTACATTTCTTTTAAGACTGTCAATAGAAGCTATGGTGGCTAGCTTCAGTGGCTCATACCTGTAATCCCAGCATGTAGGTGGCAGAGGCAGAGTTTGAGGCTACCTTGAACTACATAGCAAAACCTTGTCTCAAAAAAAGTGCTCTGGGGGCCGGGAGTTTGGCCTAGTGGTTAAAGTGCTTGCCTAGCATGCACGAAGACCCGGGTTCAATTCCTTGGTACCACATACATAGAAAAAAGCCAGAAGTGGTACTGAGGATCAAGTGGTAGAGCTCTAGCCTTGAGAAAGTCCAAG
The DNA here is from genome assembly GCF_031878675.1 of Megascapheus bottae. Taxonomy (NCBI): domain Eukaryota; kingdom Metazoa; phylum Chordata; class Mammalia; order Rodentia; family Geomyidae; genus Megascapheus; species Megascapheus bottae. The sequence continues at coordinate 27,661,653 of NC_143547.1, forward strand.
GACAGTGCTCAGGCCCTGAGCTCAGGCCCTGCAAAAAAAAAAAGTGCTCTGAGTAGAAGTGTTTTCTAATTCTTGCAATAAAATTTGCAATGTACTTAAGTACTCAGTAATTTCCAAAGCAATATTTTAATGAATTACAGTAAATGCAAATTGATTAGGAGCATATGGATTTAATTTATTCTTAAGGATATGCATTTAAATATGAAAAGGGAAAAGATTTCTTTCGAAATACAGCCTGGATTTTAACCAGTGTAAAACATTTAAAACAATTTTTTGAATCGCAAAAGAATCCTGATCTGTGGTTTGCTCACTCAGTCTTCATGGAGAGATACAAATGAAGGTTACTTTCATGTTAAAAGTAGAATTCTCAGAAGAAGGTAGGGATTAGAGTATAAATAGACATGCTCTGACCCAAACATTTATCATATGACTTTGACAAGGCTGCCTGCCTGTGGCTGTTAAGATTGAATAAGGCTTAGTGCACTTTTTACCTGGTTTGGGTGAGGATCAGCTAAAGTGATGTGTGTCACAGAAGCCAGTGGCTAGGAAAGCGGTGTATGAATGAAACTGTGTGCCATACATATAGTAGGCAATTTTAGTATTTACTCCACACATTGATAGTGATTTTCATTATGAAATTAAGGTATTCCTTTTTCTCTTTGTGTTGCCCTTCCTTCTATCAACATTTCAGTTTAGGGTTCTCTTGACTCTCCTCCATTTGGCTCAACTGCATTTGGATGCTTGTTGCATTTTTAATATAATCATATTGTTATTATTAAGGTGTTATACAGGGGAACTACCAATTCATATGTCAGATAATGAGTGCATTTATTTTCTGAACAATGCCACTCAGTTTTCCCCTCCTGTCTCTGCTTACAAGTTGTATAGTTCATATTCAACATATAGTTTTCCACAGACTCCCAGATTCCTCAGAAAGAACAATAGTCAACATTGATTGAATGAATACAAAGAATTTCCACTTATGTCTTTTTTATTAAATATTTAGTAAAAACAAATACTTCCAATAATTTGCAATCAGTTCTGTCCTGGGGCAAGAATAAGGTATGCAACGTACCTGCCCCAAACTGCACCAACCTGTTCAAGTTCTTTAGTACAATGTTGATTTAGGCTTGCTGTTCAGTAGCAGAATCCTTTGACCTAAAGTAACCTCAGATGTGGAAGGTAGCCATTCAAGAAATCCAGAAGCTATTCTTCCAACATTCTTTCTTCTTTCTCTACCCAAATCCAAAGACAACGTTTTTGTTTTACAGTTAATTTTCCCTGCTTGTATCTTTGCCATATCTTATACAGTGACATTTTTAAACTTTGGATTTTAACTTTAGATATAGAGAAACAATTTTAGAGATATAGAAATGCTATAAAAATAGTAAAAAGATTTCCCCATATGTTTGCTCTTTATCCACCTACTTCTTATATAATAATGGTACAGTGATCAAAACCAAGAAATTGATTCAGTGATGTTAACATTTAACACATTTTATTTTTGTTTCACCGGTTTTCTCCTAATAAATATTTTTCTGTTCCAAAGTTCAAGTCATTCCCCAAATTTCCTGAAACCATCTTGTTTCCTCACCTTCCTCCAGTCTGACTTTTTTCTATTTTCTTGTCTTTTCATGATCTTTACACTTCGGGAAACTACTATTCAGTTGTTTTGTATAATGCTCTCCAGTTGGGCTTCTCTGAGGTTCCAACATTGTGACGATACTATATTGAAGGTATGCATTTTGAAAAGAAATGTCCCAAAAGTGATGTTGTATCCTCCTTGGTACACAATATCCAGGGATGTACATTGTCAAAATACCTTGTTACTGATTGCTTGATTAAGATGTCTGTAGAGTTATTCTATTTAAAATGACCATTTTCCTCTATGTTACTGAGGAATATCTAAGGAGAAATACTTTTAGGCTATGGAAAGATTCTGTTTTGCCTCTGTGATGGACTAATTTTTGCATTCGTTGGTGGATGTCTTGCCTGCATAAATTATTACAGTGATGTTCTGATGGTGATTTTTCTATTTACCTCACTTCTCCTATTATTAATTGGAATTCTTCTGTAAGGAAGAGCTTCCTCTTCTCCTCTGTTTATTTATTCCATTATTTATTTACGTCAGTCTAGACTCATAAATATTTATTTTTTCCCATGGTTTGTGATTGTAGTTAAATTTGCTCCAACTATGGCCATTGGGAATCGTTTCAGGTTGGTTCCTATGCTCTTTAGAGAAGTCTCATGCTTTTAAAAAATGTTCTTATTTTCTGGCACCAAAAGATGCTGCAAGCTCATCCTGGGAATTTTTTCCCAGCCAAAGAATAAATCACTTACTTCTCCAAGGATTCCTGATGGTTTCTATTGAAGGATGATGGTTTTATAAAAATTAACACCTATATCTAAAGATGTGTAAAGGTGTATGGTTTCTAAAGACCATATCAATAGGTAACATAAGGAAATAAGCATGTACATAGCAAGTCATGCATACATGTGTACATATAGAACTAGCTCTGTATCTGTTTCTCTATATATATGCAGTAGTCCCTCAGTATCTGTGGAAAATGGTTTCCAGGATCCCCATAGTTAAGAAAATTCAAATATGCTCAAATATCTTATATAAAATGACAAAGTATTTGCACAGAACCTACACATATCTTCTGTGTACTTTACATCATCTCCAGATAGCATAATATCGTGCAATGTAAATGCTATGTAAATAGTTGTTAAGGCTGTATTACTTAGGAAATGATGATAAGAAAAGTCTGTACATGTTCAGATCAGGTATAGTTGTTTTTCTCAAACATTTTCAATCTGCAATGGATTAAATCCACAAATGCAGAAACTTTGGGTATGGGTATGGAAGGATATGAGGTTACACTGATAGCTATGGCTTTAATTCAGCACCAGAAGATTTATTTCAGCCCCCAATTGCCCCATTACTTGTTTCTGATTTATTCAGCAGTAAAACCCAGATTTCATTATTTTCAAAATATGTACTTACTAGTTCAACCCTAAACTTCATATTGAATAATTTCAAAATTGTTAGCCTATTGCCTGTGAGTTCAAGATTTGCTAACTCGAGGACAATATTTTTTAATATTTTTTATTGTAATTAATAAAAGGGTTACATGATATTTGCCATATAGAAGGTGCATTAATTCACATACATTGATACCCTTTCACATGTCTTGGTACCCTTTACTCTCCTCCCCACCGCCCCCCCCCGTCTTGGTTTTCCCCCTTCCCTATCAAATTTCAAATAACCAAATACAAATAAATTCAATATATCAGATAACAAAGTGAGGTACTGTAACAATATGAGATAACCAAGGGACAGCAAAGGAGATGAGAGATAACATAGTACATTAAGGACAACAATCATTTGTTATATGGCTTTTGTTTCAATATCCTGGAGGTCCTTTCAATTAGCTTCATACTATATGGCCTTATGTACCAAGGTTTTGCTCTATTTCAGATCTCTGCTAGTAGAGCCCAAGGTTTCTACTGATTATGACAAATGAGGAAAACCATTGAGCCTAAGTTCCTTTGAGTCTGGCTTACTTCACTTAATAGGTTTTTTTCTAAGTCTTTCCATTTCCTAACAAATGGGTCGATGTCGTTTTTTCTGACAGCAGCATAGAATTCCATTGTGTACAAATACCACAACTTGTTGATCCACTCATCAACTGAGGGACATCTAGGTTGGTTCCATATCCTTGCTATGGTGAATAGTGCTGCAATGAACATTGTTGTGCTAGTGGATTTAGTATGCCCTAGATTCTGGATGGTTGGGTAAATGCCAAGTAGTGGAATTGCTGGGTCATAGGGGAGTTCTATGTTTAGCCTTTTGAGGCACTGCCATACTGCTTTCCATAGTGGTTGAATGAGTTTGCACTCCCACCATACAATTCTTTTTCTCTCTGGCCTTACAGTGTCCAATTCTCTTCTCTAAAGTTACTTATATAAATTCCTTTTCTCCTATATACTCTTCAGTATGGTTATGTTATTAACTTGCAATGCAGCTCTTGTTTCTGTTTGTATTGTGTTTTTTAAGTTCCTACTACATCCTGGTTGCTTTTTTAAATTACAAATAGTAAAATTCACTCTGTATACTATTCAGTTCTATGGGTTTTGTAAAGTGCATACAATCATCTAGCAGATACCACATATGTGTTACAAATAGTTTCATCCCAACAGAAATTCACTCATAACACCTCTTTCTAATATATCTACACTCACCAGCCAAACCTTGAAAACCACTAATTTATTTTCTATCCCTATTGTTTTTCACTGACTACATTGTTATGCAGATCGAATTATAGAATGTATAAACTAGATTCTGCTTCTTTCATTCAGCAAAATGAATTAAGATGCATTTGTGCCATTGTGTAATTTGATAATTTCTTCATTTTGAATGCTAAGAAGTGATGGTTTGCTTGACCACCTGCCAGTTAAACGACATCTAGGTAGTTATTAATTTATAATAATTATGACTAGAGCATAACACTTTTATGAAATGAGATAAAATATAATAGAAGTTTTCAAACAAAAAATAAAGTAAAATAGAATAAAATAAGTACAGTATCCTCATTATGAACACTTACCAACATATAGCCAATTTTGGTTTACCTATTTCACACTTCAACTATTAAGTGTTGAAAAGCAAGGATTGGCAATTCCAACTATTACTGTTGAATTATCAATTTCTTTATTTCTCAGGGATTTTTGGCAGTTGTGGGGCTTGAACTCGGGGCCTGAGCACTGTCCTTGGACTTTTCTCAAGGCTAGAAACTCTTCCTTTGAGCCACAGCACCACTTACAGCTTTTTTCTATGTATGTGGTGGCGAGGAATCAAACACGGGTCTTCGTTCATGCTAGATAAGCACTCTACCACTAGGCCAAACTCCCGGCCCTTAATGGAAGTTTTATTAAAGAGCTATAGACTGCTTTTGATAGTACTGCCATTTTCAACAATATTAGTTTTGCCAGTTTAAGAACCTGATAAGTCCTTTTTTCTTTTAGTGTCTTACAGGCATTTTACTTTTAACAACTCCTAAGACAAATCAGTGGGAAAAGGACAGTCTTTTCAAATAAGTCTGCTAAGACTAGATACCCATGTGCAAAAGAATTAATTTGGACCACTAACTCATTCCGTATATATATATAATAGTTCGCTCAAAATGGATTAAAAAAAATCTGTGAGAGGGCCGGGAGTTTGGCCTACTGGTAGAGTACTTGCCTAGCATGCAGGAAGACCAGGGTTTGATTCTTCTTTACCACATACATAGAAAAAAAGCCAGAAGTGGTGCTGAGGCTCAAGTGGTAGAGCTCTGGCCTTGAGAAAGTCTAAGGACAGTGCTCAGGCCCTGAGCTCAAGCCCAGGACTGGCAAAAAACAAAACAAAACAAAACAAAAAAAAAACTGTGAGAGCTCAAATCACTCTTAGAAGAAAACATAGCTTAACAATTCCTCATTAACTTGATGAAGACAAAGGGAGAAGCAACCAAAGGGGGAATTGAGCTTTGTCACGGGACAAACTTCTATGCTGCAAAGAATACACGTTCACAAGATAAAAATGCAGCTCTGCAAACTGTGAGAAAAGATTGTAAATTTTATATCTAACAAAGACATATAATGAACTCCTATAACTCAATGTTAGAAATTTATCTTTTCTTCCACTTTAAGTGGTCTTCATCTCTTTATATCAACTTTTTTTAAAAAAATAAATCTGGTATCACGTTTCTTCTTGCCTGAAGAATTTCCTTTAACTTTTTTTTTCAGTCATGGGGCTTGAACTCTGAGCCTAGGTGTTATCCCTGAGCTCTTCAGCGCAAGGCTACTGCCCTACCCCTTGAGCCACAGTGCCACATCTGATTTTCTAATAGTTAATTGAAGATAAGAGTCTCACAGACTTTAGTGCCCTGGCTGGATTTGAACTGCCATTGTCAGATCTCAGCCTCCTGAGTAGCCAGGATTACAGGTGTGAGCCACCACGCCCGGGTTCCTTTACCTTTTTTTATAGATTTGTTCTTTTTGTTTTTATTTGTGTTGCAAATGTGTTTGTTTCTTCTGCATTAGAAATTATGGATTGAAAGATATGTTTTTATTGCAGCATTTTGAAATGGTCATCCATTGTCTTCTTTGCATGGTTCATGTACTACTATCTTCTTAGGCACTGTGTCTTTCTTTTCCTGGGTGAGAGCATTTTTTTTCCTTACATCTTGTTTTCAGCAGGTTCAACAGTTTCCAGAAAAATTCCAGCTGATTTCTTTCCATAAGTTGACAGAAATGACACTAAAATACACATGGAAATTCAAGACACCTAGAGTAGTTAAAGCAGGCTTACCTACATTTTATGCTTTCAAAGGTGTGTGGGGTTTTGTTTGCTGTTTGTTAATTTTGGCATTTGTCTTACTCTATATACCTAGTTTTTTTTGTGCTACTCCAAGGCTTGAACTTAGGGCCTGAGTAATCTTCTTGGGCTTTCTCAAGGCTAGTGCTCTACCACTTGAGTCACACCACCACTTCCAGCTTTTTGTGTGTATGTGATATCGAGGAATCTAACCCAGGGCTTCATGCATGCTAGGCACCCACTCTACCACTAGGCCACACTCCTGGCCCCAATACCCAGCTTTTTTGCACCAGTAGTTTAGCATATATTAACTCTTGAAAGTTCTAAGCTTCTATTTCTATAAATGCTTCTTCTGATTTACTTTCCCTTTGTGTTCCAATTCTTTGCATAGTACTAACTCTAGTTAGTGCATATTAATTACACAGAGTTCTGAGTTTCATTGTGACAATTTCACATATGCATATAACATTTGAATTGTGTTCATTCCTCCATTACCTTCCCTTGTGCTTCACTCACACCTCACCGGGTTAACTTCCTTTTCTCTACTAGTTCCTCTTATAGTTTCATGTTTTTTAAATAAATTTTAGATTCTGAATATAAAATATTATGTAGTAATTCTCTTTCTGAGTCTGGCTTATTTCACTTAACATAATGACCTCCAGCACTATCTAGTTTCTTGTAAACATGATTTTTTCTTCGTGGTTGAGTAATAGTTGATCATATATATCATATCAGGCTGATTTCATATCCTGCCTATTGTGTACAGTGATGTAACAAACATGGATATGCATATATCTCTATCATATGGTGACTCTGATTCCTTTGGGTATATGAGCAGGAATGGTTAGCCAAATTGTAGGGGAGTTCTATTTTTAATCTTCTGGGGAATGTCCACTCTAATTACCAGAGTGGCTACATTGTTTTACATTACCACAATAGTATCTTGGGAATGGCTCTGTAGGAAAAAACAAATCACACGGGTATATTTTTTAACAATCTTCATAGCAGAGAGGGTATTCTAACTAAGATTTTAGGGTAGTCATCTGAGTACATGGCCCTATGGCATGACATACAAATGATCGTTCTAATCAGATTGCTATGAAACAAAAGAACAGAAAAGAAGATGATACTAAACATTTATATCCTAGAGAAAAATGTTACAGCTTTTATCTATCCTTTCAGCCTATATAAAATTCTCTGTGACCCAGACCCCTCCTAGAGCAACTGCTCAATAACAAAAAGGTGGGAGTTTGATTGAATTATACATGGACCATATTTGTGCATCTTACTTAGTCCATTGAATACTAAAGACTTGTATCTGTTTCTTCTTTTTAATCCCAAAGCAAGTAATGCAACAGCCCTTAAATAATTAATAATAATAAGGGAAAAAGGTTACTTGGCTTTCTTTCATCACTGCATTCAAACAGCTGCAGGGAATGATGCAAATTATATAATCTCCTGAACAGAATGAGGTCCTTACTTTACAGACTAAAAGTTCTCTAAAAACTCACATCATCTCACTGTGGTTCCCAGACCTGGTTATACATCAGAATTACTTAGCATATCCACACCAGAGATTCTTACTCTACTGTTTTTGGTTTTGGTTTTTTTTTGTCCAGTCCTGGGGCTTGAGTTCAGGATCTGAGCACTGTCCTCAGGTTTTCTCAAGGCTAGAGCTCTACCACTTGAACCACAGCACCACTTCTGGCTCTTTCTAGGTATGTGGTACCGAAGACTCAAACTTGGGTCTTCACGCATGCTATGCAAGCACTCTACCACTAGGCAAAACTCCAGGCCCCGAGATTCTTAAAATCTTGGCAAAGCCTGAGAATCTTTTTTAAAAAAATGAGTTTTCCAGGTGACTATATTGTAACTGATTTTTGAAGGCAGGTAAGTTCAAGGAAGCAGCCTAGAACCTCAGTTCTTGATTCCTTAGATGGTGCACACATCAGGTTTTTTGTGGTGCATTGGTATCTGTAGTGTATATTCTTATTTCTCTGTCCACAAAGTTTAACCTCATTAGAGCCCTTTGCTTTAGTTCATTCACTGCTATGAGAAACCCTGTGAAATTTAGTGGTTTAATACCCTCTACAGTGTACCTCCAGGTACCTATGTGACAAATAGTATATGTAGCCCAAGTGATGGGATGCCACCTTCAAGATTATGTTAGCAAAAACCACCGCTTCTGATTTCTCCCTGATCATTTTATAATCACTCTCTTTGAAGGAATTCTCTGAATTCCTTTGTAAGCTGTTCCACAGAGAGACTCACATGCCCTGTGTTTCATTCGATCTGCCAGTAGCCACTGACTAATCTTGAAAGCATATTCTCTAATCTGTTCAAGATGGCTACAGTTCCAGAAAGCTTTTGTAACTCTCTGAAAGAACCTGAATCAGAAGCACCCAGTTAAGTCTCTAACAAAATTCAAACCCTAAGCAACTCAATGAAATAATTTATGTTTATTGCTTTAACCTTCTTACTTTTGGAGTACTTTGTTCCTCAGCCATAAATAGCTAATACACTGGGTCAGACCCACAGCAGATCTAGAGAAACAGCAAGTGAAGACAGATCTCTCCTAACTCTATAAAAGATTAGTTTGTTTTTTTAATATTTTTATTGTAATTAATAAAAGGGTTACATGATATTTGCCAGACAGAAAGTGCCGTAATTCACATACATTGATACCCTTTCACATGTCTTGGTACCCATTACCCTCCCCCCCACCCCCACCCACCCATCTTGGTTTTCCCCCCTTCCCTATCAAATTATAAATAACCAAATACAAATAAATTCAATATATCAGATAACAAAGTGAGGTACTGTAACAATATGAGATACCCAAGGGACAGCAAAGGAGATGAGAGATAACATAGTACATTAAGGACAACAATCATTCGTTATATGGCTTTTGTTTCAATATCCTGGAGGTCCTTTCAATTAGCTTCATACTATATGGCCTTATGTATCAAGATTTTGCTCTATTTCAGATCTCTGCTAGCAGAGCCCAAGGTTTCTACTGATTATGACAAATGAGGAAAACCATTGAGCCTAAGTTCCTTTGAGTCTGGCTTACTTCACTTAATAGGATTTTTTCTAAGTCTTTCCATTTCCTAACAAATGGGTCGATGTCGTTTTTTCTGACAGCAGCATAGAATTCCATTGTGTACAAATACCACAACTTGTTGATCCATTCATCAACTGAGGGACATTTAGGTTGGTTCCATATCTTTGCTATGGTGAATAGTGCTGCAATGAACATTGTTGTGCTAGTGGATTTAGTATGCCCTAGATTGTGGATGGTTGGGTAAATGCCAAGTAGTGGAAATGCTGGGTCATAGGGGAGTTCTATGTTTAGCCTTTTGAGGCACTGCCACACTGCTTTCCATAGTGGTTGAACGAGTTTGCACTCCCACCAACAGTGTAGTAGGGATCCCTCCTGGCCACATCCCCTCCAGCATCTGTTATTATTCGTTTTCCTGATCCTGGCCATTCTAACTGGAGTGAGGTGGAATCTTAGAGTTGTTTTGATTTGCATTTCTTTTATGACCAGAGATGTTGAGCATTTCTTCATGTGTCTATAGGCCATTTTTGTTTCTTCTTCAGAGAAGACTCTTTTTAAGTCTTTGGCCCATTTTTTAATGGAATGGTTGTTACTTTGGTGATTAGTTTTGGAGTGATTCAATTTTTTGAGTTGTTGCTATATTTTAGATATGATGCCTTTGTCCATTGTTTGGTTGGTGAAGATCTCCCATTCTGTAGGCTTCCTAATTAATTTCCTAGCTATGTCCTTTGCCATACAAAAGCTCCGCAGTTTAATGCAGTCCCACTTATCCAGCCTTTCTCTGATTTGTTGTGATTCTTGGTCCTTATTAAGAAAGTTTTTACCTGTGCCAAGGAGGACTACTGTATCTCCTATTCCTTCCTGTAAAGTTTTCAGTGTGTCAGCTTTTACCTCAGGTCTTTGATCCATTTGGAGTTAATTCTAGTGCAGGGTGACAAAGAAGGATCCAACTTTAGTTTTCTGCAGATGCTTAACCAGTTCTGCCAGCACAACTTGTTGAAGAGGCTGTCTTTCTGACAAACCCTTCGCAAATCTTACCAAAAAAAGAAGAGAGCATATCGAAATAAACAAAATCGCAGACAAAAATGGTAATATCATGACAGAAATTACCAAGATCCAGAATATCATGAGGGAATACTTCTCAAACCTTTACGCCAACAAATTTGAGAATCTAGAAGAAATGGATGAATTCCTAGCCAATATTAACATACCCACACTGAACCAAGAAGAACTAAGCCAACTAAACAGGCCTATTTCAAGCTCTGAAATAGAAATGGCAATAAGAGAACTTCCACCTAAGAAAAGCCCAGGGCCAGATGGATTCACAGCTGAATTCTATAAGGTCTTCAAAGCAGAGCTCACACCAGTACTCCTCAAGCTCTTCAACGAAATTGAAAATGAAGGTTCTTTACTAAACTCATTCTATGAAGCCAGTATAACCTTCATCCCCAAACCAGACACAGATTCATCAAAGAAAGAGAACTATAGACCTATTTCTTTGATGAACATCGATGCAAAACTTCTCAACAAAATACTGGCCAACCGTCTACAACAACTCATCAAAAAAAATTATACGCTATGATCAAACTGAATTCATCACAGGGAGGCAAAGCTGGTTCAACATACGCAAATCAATTAATATAATTCAACACATCAACAGGAGCAAGGACAAAAATCACATGATGGTCTCAATAGATGTGGAAAAGGCATTTGACAAGATCCAACACCCCTTTATGTTAAAAGCTCTGGAGAAACTAGGAATCCATGGAACATTCCTCAATATAATAAAGGCTGTGTATGAGAAACCTACTGCTAGTATTACACTTAATGGTGAAAATCTAAAGCCATTCCCTCTAAAATCAGGAACGAGACAAGGATGCCCACTCTCTCCACTCCTCTTTAACATAGTACTAGAATTCCTAGCCAGTGCAATAAGGCAAGAAGCAAGCATAAAGGGGATCCAAGTAGGGAAAGAGGAAATAAAACTATCCCTCTTTGCAGATGACATGATTCTGTATTTAGAGAATCCTATAGACTCTACTCCCAAGCTCCTTGAGCTGATTCAAAACTTTGGAAGAGTAGCAGGCTATAAAATTAACCCTCAAAAATCAACTGCCTTCTTTTACGCCAACAGTGAGAGGAATGAGGCAATAATCAGGAAAGCAACTCCTTTCACAATAGCCTCAAAGAAAATAAAGTACCTAGGAATTAGCTTAACTAAGAATGTAAAGGACCTTTTTGATGAAAACTTTAAAACCCTAAAAAAGGAAATTAAAGCAGAACTAAGGAAATGGTAAAACCCTCCCATGCTCCTGGATTAGAAGAATCAACATTGTGAAAATGACAATCTTGCCAAGGGCTATCTACAAATTCAACACAATATCCATCAATATCCCAATGGCATTCTTTAAAGAAATAGAAGAGGCAGTTCAAAATTTCATATGGAATAATAAAAGACCCCGTCTAGCAAAAACACTTCTTAGCAGAAAGAACAGCGCTGGAGGAATTTCAATTCCAAACTTTAGACTCTATTACAGAGCTATAATTATCAAAACAGCTTGGTACTGGCACAAGAACATGCCTGAAGACCAATGGAATAGAACTGAGGACCCAGATATTAAACCACAGACCTATGGCCACCTAATCTTTGACAAGGGAGCCAAAAGATTAGTTTTCTAGAAGGCTTCAGACACATTCAATTTTCTGTCACAGCCTAGTTCACTTCTTCAGATTCTTTCCCCAGTTTATGCTATCCTGCACACCAAGAACAGGATATCCTAACTATCCTAAATAAATAAGTTTCTTGTTACAATGGAACCAGAAAGAAGCCTAAATTATCACAGTTCAACTATTACATGATTTAAAATATCGCTTCCTTAATTCATCCTTTCAAATGTACCAGAGAACTATGGTAATTGATTACAATAACAGGCAGAAAAATGAAACTATATGCATTAGAGAAAATAGAAGATTTGTACATATGTAAGTACTTCAGAATGGAAGCTGCCGTTTGAACCTGCATTTGCAGGGATCTGCTTTGAATAACATTCACAGAAGGCCAGAGAATTAAGTAGCCCAAGTGAAAGTTTTTAGTCAAGCAACATGTCTTGAGTACAAAGGGAAGGCTGTCATATTGATTTGATTTAGTATAACATGGAAGATTGACAATGTCAACATGAGGCTGGATTCAAAATTTCATCTCTTTATTCACCAGTCATCTGAACTTGGGAAAATTACTTAGGTGATCTCTGCCTCCATTTTCAAATCTGTAAAAGGTAAAGTACAATAGTTAACTCACCAAATTTATGTAAGGGTTAAATGAATGATTTTCTAAGAAGAGAGCCTGGAATATAGTATACACTCAATAAGTGACATATCTTGTTAATAAGGGATTTGGCAATGAACAAGACATAGTTCTGTCTTCATAGACTTCATCATCTAGTAAACAGTAGGGACCAGTAGGGAACAATTTGTTACTAGAGTTTGAAAGAAACACAAATTGTTCCCAGAATTGTATTCAGTCTCTTAAAAAAAATATCTTTTCAGTATCCCTCTCTTCCCACCAGGGCTCAAATCCAGATGATGGGATCTTCATCAGCCAGAGTTCCATCAAGAAACAAATGGTACTAGAAATAATTAATTATAGAGAAATTAACAGAGGCCTACTTCCAAAGGTATGGACAGACACTAGGTAGTCAAAGCACAATGTAGTTCCCTGCATCTAGAAACAATAAAGCTATTAGTCCCCAGGCCTGAAAGGGCATGAGAAAGACATCACAATGGAGGTTAGGGTTTCAACATATGAATTTGGGAAGGATGCAGAGATGCAGAGTATAGCATACATTTTGGGGTTGGGGGGGTCTTAAAAATATTTTTATCTTGAGAAGAAATAAGAGACACCCCCCAATAATGGAATCAGTGCCTTTCTAACAAAATCAGCTTACTCCTTTTACATTTTTTTTTTGCCGGTCCTGGGCTTGGGCTCGGGGCCTGAGTACTGTCCCTGGATTTTCTCAAGGCTAGGGCTCTACCACTTGAGCCACAGCACCACTTCTGGCTTTTTGCTATGTATGTGGTACCGAGGAATCGAACCTGAGTCTTTGTGCATGCTAGGCAACACTCTACCACTAGGCCAAACTCCCAGCCCCTCCTTTTATATTCTGAAGGCAGTGGGAAATCTATAGTCTGCATCCTTGAAGTCTACAGCCCAAAATACTGTTATTAGAATCTGACACTGTTGGACCCTGCTCTCAGATTTCTAGCCTCCAGAATCATGAGAAATAAAATATTATTGTTTATGAACCACCCGGTTATGTTAACTTGTTATAGCAGTCTGAACACAATATTGATAGTCTATCAGTGTCTGAAGGTAAGGGGATCAGATCAGACTGAACATGGTACAGCACACTAAAATGAATGTGTACACCTTAATGATGGTATGTGTTCTTGAGAAGGGATTATATTATCAAGAAAAAATGAAGTGATTGGATAGAGGTTACAGACTTTATTCAGGTCATGCAGATCCAGAACACCTCAAAATTAGCTAACTGATCAATGGCTCACACCTATAACCTTGGTCACTCAGGAGGCTGAAATAGGAAGATCTAGATTTGAAGCCAGTCCAGGCACACAAATTTGACAACCTCTTATTTCCAATTAACCAGTAGAAACCCAGAAGTGGAGGTATGGCTCAAGCAGTATAGCATCAACCTTGAGAGCATGAAACCCTGAGTTCAAGCTAACACACACACACACACACACACACACACACACACACACACACACACACACACACTTTTTTTTTGCCAGTCCTGGGCTTGAGCTCAGGGCCTGAGCACTGTCCTTGGACTTTCTCAAGGCTAGAGCTCTACCACTTGAGCCTCAGCACCACTTCCGGCTTTTTTGTATGTATGTGGCACCAAGGAATCGAACCCGGGTCTTTGTGCATGCTAGGCAAGCACTTTAACCACTAGGCCAAAATCCCGGCACACACACACACACACACACACACACACACACACACACACACACACACACTTTTTTTTAGCTGAATCAGGATCAGACATGTAAGAGATCAGTGGCATATACCATTGACCTTGCCGCAGGTTGTAAAATAGATGGTAGGGATCCACCACACCCTGAAGCACCAGGAAAGGAGTTAAGAATTGTTAGCTTACTATTAAATATTGTTATAGCTCCATTAATGTTAATAATAGCCTTTATTGAATGTTTATTTTTTTAAGAATACCGAGATGGGAGCCTGGTGATTTAACTCCCTAATGGATGGCTCTTAGACCCTTGTCAGAGCCATGACTGCCTTAATTGAAAGAATATCAGCCAAGCAGCCAGCTGGACTGTCTCATGCCACCACCAGCTGTTTGAACACTCCAGTGACAAGCTACTATGCACTGAAACACAACTAACTTCAGCTCCTGAAGGTACTGTCCCCTACAAACAGCTTGTGTAAGACTGTATGATTACAAGCCTCAGCAAACTCTAGATGACCTAACAATCATGTGTTTGGTAGCCCAACAGAAAACCTGTGATTGGTGCAAATACAGTCCTTAATTTGCGTGACTATTACGACTAGACACACAACTGCTATGGCTGGGATTGCCATAAATGTGCAAACATAATTCATTTGCATAAAGGGACTTCCATGATTGGTGCACATATCCCTATAAACTCCACTTTCTACTATATAAGTAGACTATATAGCTCACTGTAGTCAACTGCAAGACACCGTGCTGCCCAATAACAAATTCTCTCAAGTAATCTTCCTTGCCTTCTTTTGATTGTCAACATTAGTAAAGCTGGTAACCATAAGAAACGTGGCAAAGATGAGGCAGCTAGAGCCACTATGGCAAGAGCAGGATTGGGGCTGACAGAAGTTGATCATCTCCTACATCAACAGAGGCAAGAGCAATGGCAGTGGGGTGGTTGAAGCCATCCTAAAGCATCTAGCAGGCTCAGAGAGAGAGAGCGAGAGAGCGAGAGAGAGAGAGCGAGAGAGAGAGGGGGGGGAGAGAGAGAGAGATCAGAAAGAATGACATTAGGTTAAATGATGGCTAATTGTTGTAAATTATATTTTAAGAATTTTATATATGTATATATAGATAGATATGTAGACATTATTCTGGACTGGTAGTAAATGTAAGCATACTAGTCTCTATATGACAGTTCTCAATTCTTTAGTTTCCCATATATTAAATTAAGGATTAAAATTTTTAAAGTGATGGCTAATTGTGACCTCCTGTGATAGAGAACATTGACAACAGAGCAGCTGAAACTACTCCAGGAGTGAAACTGACATCAATGGAGTTGAATGGAAAAGCCACAGGAGTGGCTACTCCTTACAGCACTGTTAAATGCCACAGGTCTCAACTCCAAGGTGTGAAAGATTTGTAACACTTTTGTCCCGGGTCCTAACACTGAAATCAGCATTGTCAAGTGCTTCAGGCTCCCAAACTCCAGACCAAAAGAGCAGGCTTCACTTGTCTCTGTGGAGAACTGTCAGGTGCTGCATGTCCTAAATAACTTGGGTCATAGACATCACCACCCAGCTGGTTTATATTAGTTGCCATTTGTTACAGTGTAGTTATAAATCCAGCTATAATTACTATTAAGTTTTGCAGCCTGGGGCTGGGAGTTTGGCCTAGTGGTAGAGTGCTTGCCTAGCATGCACGAAGATCCAGGTTCAATTCCTTGGTACCACATTCATAGGGGGAAATAAAGCCCAAGAACAGTGCTTGGGCCCCGAGTTGGAGCCCCAGGTCTGGCAAAAAAAAAAAAGATTTGCAGCCTGAGAGGTTGGGAATTGGTTGGTTTTCCTGGTACTTTCTAGGGATCATTAGAGAAATCACATTCTGTCACCAGAGAGAGTAATTCTTTTAAGAGCTATCTTTTTAAGTCTTGACAGTTGTCTGCAAGCTAATGTCAATAAAGGTGTATAGGAGTGGGATGGGGGAAATAAAAAGAGGGAAAAGAGAGGAGACATAGATCTAAAGGAAAATGAGAATTGACTTCCAAAAAAAAAGTCTCAGGAAGGTTTGAGGTGATGTATACCTATACTTTTTATGATCATTGCCAATGGCAAGAGTATGTCTTCTAGATGCCAGGATGGTGTCAAACACCAGTTATGAGGAAACAACAACCTTTGGAGTTCCAGCATGTTTTAACCAAGTGTTTTGATATTTTTGTGATATTATTGTCAGTAACAGAAGACAGACATGATAGAAAATTTTATCATTGTATCAAAATCTTTAGTAGCTCACAGGGTTACTCCTTCAGGGAGAAATGTCACATAAAACTCAACCTAAGTGGTGGTGAGCACTTTCAGATTGATTCCAAGTCTCTCCACTTCTATTTTATTATTGAATGGATGTTTTGCCTAGACCGTTGGTTGCTATTAATAACAGATCATTCTCATTTGTCAGGAATTTGTGAACCTGAATGATTGACAAACTCAGATGTGTAATATAATGTGGTCTTATCCAACAGAAATAAAAAATAAACATCATATAAATGTTAATAGTTGAAGGACTTCAAGATGGAAAACAGTGATACTTTATCTTTGTATCTTTTTTATTTTATTTTTTACTGTTGGGGTAATGTGTAGAGGGGTTACAGTTACTTTCCTCAGGTAATTGGTGCATTACTTCTCACACATTGATACCCCTTCTCATGTTTTTGTTCCCATTTCCCTCCCCCGACCCCTCTCAATCATCTTGTTTTACCCCCTTCCCTTTCCTATTTCAAATAAACATATATACAATATACCAGGTAACAAAGTCAGATACAGTAACAATATGAGATTAAACAAAGAGCAAAAAAGGAGAAGAGACATAACATAGTACATTAAGAACAACAATCACACAGGATAAAGCTATTGTAATCCTCTGCTTGGAGAGTGCTAGATGTGTACTAATTATTACAAATGAGGGAAACCATGGAGCCTATCTATGTCCCTTTGGGTCTGGCTTACTTCACTTAATATGATTTTTTCCAAGTATTTCCATTTCCTTACAGATGAGGCAATGTCTTTCTGCAGCATAGAATTCCATTGTGTATAAGTACCACATCTTCTTGATCCATTCTTCTACTGAGGGGCATCTGGGTTGGTTCCATATCTTTGCTATGGTAAATTTTGCTGCAATGAATATCATTTTACTAGTAGCTTTAGTGTGTCCTTGTTTCTGGACATTTGGTAAATGCCAAGGAGTGAAATTGCTGGGTCATAGGGGAGTTCTATGTTTAGTCTTTTGAAGAACTGCCATACTGCTTTCCGTAGTGGTTAAATGAGTTTGCACTACCACAAACAGTGTAGTAGTGATCCCTCCTGGCCATATTCCTCCCCTCCCCAGCATCTGTTGTTATTAGATTTCTTGATCATGGCCATTCTAACTGGAGTGAGGTGGAATCTCAAAGTTGTTTTGCTTTGCATTTCTTATATGGTCAGAGATGTTGAGCATGTGTCTATAAGCTATTCTTAATTCCTCTTCAGAGAAGTCTCTTAAGTCTTTAGCCCACCTTTTAATGGGATGGTTATTTTTTGAAGATTTGTTTTGGAGAGATTCAATTTTTTAGCTGTAGCTATATTTTATATATGTGGCCTTTGTCTTTTATATGGCTAATGAAGATCTTCTCCCACTCTTGGGCTTTCTATTTAATTTGCTATCTATATCCTTTGCCATACAGAAGCTCTACAATTTAATGCAGTCCCATTTGTCCAAACTTTCGGTAATTTGTTGTGTTTCTGGGTCTATATTAAGAAAATTTCAACCTGTTCCAAGGAAAACTAGTGTATCTCCTACTCCTTCTTGTAAAGTTTTACCTTTGCATCTTTCCTAGGCAAAGCTTGGACAGATGATGTTCTGGTCCTGGCATGTTCCATTACAATTGGTCAGGACCAAGAATTAAATATTAGAAATAATTGTTTCTTTTTAGTAAAACAAGACCCCCCACTAAAAGTGTATATTCTATAGGGTGTACTAGCATATTTGCTCGAGACCAAGTTTGGGTGAGACCTGGCCTCAGATTACAACATTTACAGTAGGCATATTTATCTTTGGCAATAGGTATTTGCTTTTAAAAGAGCAAGAAATCTGGGTGTGCTGTATATGTCTATACTCTCAGCATTAGAAAGGCTAAGGTAAGGAGTTCAAAACCAGCCTGGGATATACAGATACCATGTCTCCAAAGGGAGGGAAACAATGAAACTAAAAGAAAAAGGAAGAGAGTCTCCTGAGTAGCTAGGTTGCAGACATGAGCCACCATGCCTGGCTCAGTATAGCTGTGGGTTAATTTGCTGGGTTTTTTCTTTTGAGAAATTTTTCATGGATTGTCAGCTACATTGCCAGATGACTCTTTTTTTGTTGTTGTTTTTTGTCAGTTATGGGGCTTGAACTGTGGGCCTGGGTGCTGTCCCTTAGCTCTTCATCTCAAGGCTATGGCTCTACCCCTGGGCTTGGGTGTTGCCCTGAGCTCTTCAACTCAAGGCTACAGCCCTATTCCTTGAGCCACAGCACCACTTCCGGTTTTCTAGTGGCTAATTGGAGGCATTTTCAGCTTTCTATTTTGTGATGGATTTTTTAAACTTAACATCAGAAAAAGTGTCCTCTGAGGAACAGATTATTGAGATAATGGGAAATTTCTGCTCTAAGTCCTGGGAGGAGGTAAAGACATCTTTTCCTGAAATAAAGGAGAAATATCTTAGTGAATACTGCTTTTCTGGTGCCTACATCCTCTCCCTTCTTCTGCAAGGCTATCATTTTACAAATGATTCCTGGGAGCAAATTCATTTTATGGGCAAGGTCCAGGGCAGCAATGCTTGGTGGACTTTGGGCTACATGCTGAATCTGACCAACATGATCCCTGCTGAGCAACCATCATCTGCACATCTCCCGCATTCCACTTACATCTTCCTAATGGTCCTCTTCTCTTTGATCCTGGTTGCAGTGTTCATCACAGGCATATTTATCTGTAACAAGCCTTCCTACTTCTGGAAAGAAATGGTATAGCAGGAGCAGCTGAAATCTGCTTGCTGGAATAAGAAAAATCAAAAAACTTGCCCAAGGAGCACTTTCCTCCAGGTAGCAGAATGCAAGGTTATCCTTCCAGGGCCAGTCTGTTCTAGCTGGAGGCTTCCTTCATTTTCACTGAAGCCTTTCCTTGGGAAGTGTTTCGCTAACCTCATGAGCCTCCTGTCAGATACTGTATCTTGTCTTTCTCAGTCACTTCTTTCTCCTTTGTACTCTGTGCTTGTGTAGGTTATAAAGATCTGCCACTATTCATGACTTTTGCTTCATAAAAGAACAATACTGATTTTGTCTAAAAGAAGTAAGAGTACTGAGTTCCATGCTGGGAATTAAGGTTGTTAGAAGAAGAACCTTAGAAACTGACTCACTCATAATCTTTATAAATCCTTCTCACCCTCCTTCCTTCTTAGATTAAAAAAGCCATATAATGCCTTTGGAAAGATCAGATATGAGTCTCAGCCTTAGCCAAAGAGTTTTGCAAGGAAACCTATGTTTGTGGAGCCAATACCCTTAAAATTGGCTGCAATCCCTTCAAATTGGCATATCAATTAATTATATTTTCCTGGGTGAGACCAAGAAGCTACTACTTGAAACTCTTGGGCCCCAAATTAAAAAAATATAAGATAGACATACAAGTATTTAGATATAAGAGAATGTTAAGTTGTAGATATTAGGGAAAAATTCAGTTATGACTCAGGGTCAGGAAAAATACAACCTCCAATGCATCTTTTCAAGTTTTGTTTTTTTTTATCTTAAAATACACATAACTTAAATTTCACTATCTTAACATTCATTCAGTACATTGAGCAGTATTTAGTATACCTACAATGTTTTGCAAATATCACTCTTTTGCTTCATAACACTTATTCACCAAGTAGTTGGCTATCACAGTCCTTTCAGCTGACAGCGAAATGTGCTAATCAGCTCTACCACAAAGATAGCTCATTGAATTTTAAAGCCATGCCACATTATCCTAAGGTTTGATTTAGTGAGAATGTGGCACTAAGGTGGAATGGCACACTTTTCTCCTGTGCCATGAACCAAATCTGAAGGCATTGTTCTCATCTCTGTTGCACAAGCATGACCTTTGTTTCCTTTACAGAATGTTTTGTGGAGACATGGCTATGGACTTTCTCATGAAGACAAGAAGAGACCCTATCCTTTCCTTTAAGGATCACTGCAAATTACCTGTTGAGCAGGACTGAATATGGTATTAATCTCACCTTGTCCAGGCAACTTGTCCATTTCTTGATCCAAGGACTGATTGCTGAGCTGATGCAGAAAGCAAGCTCTCCTACAAACTAAAAGCCAAATGTCCCTGTATCTCTTGAACAATCAAGCCATTTTTTTATAAAAGCTGGTGAATATAAATTTTTTAAAAAAGAAAAAGGAAGAAAAATGTGAGAAATATCAGCAATTATAGATGATAGTATCTAAGATGCCAAAGAAAATGGATTTTGAGCCAGGCACCAATGGTTCACAACTATAGTCCTAGCTACTAAAGCGGCTGAGATATGAGGATCATAGTCCAAAACCATCCTGGGAAGGAAAGTCTGTGAGACTCTTAACTCCAATTAACCACCAATAAAAGCCAAAAGTGGAGCTGTGACTCAAGTGGCAGAGCCTTGAGCACAAAAGCTCAAAGACACCAGACCCTGAATTCAAACCCCAAAACCAGTAGAAAAAATATAAAGCAAATGAAAATGAATAAGGAGATAAGAACAGGAAAGAAGAAATAAAGGAAAAATAGGGCGACAGATTAGAAATAGCCAGGCAAGGCTATGATTATTTTGACATTTGACCCTTGGAAGTGATTCTATAGGAGTACACCATTTCAGAAGTCAAAAGGTGAAGCCAGAATGAGGAAGATTGCAAGTTTGAGGCCACCTTGTGCTATGTAGTAAAGCTATGCCCCAAGAAGAAAAGAAAGGAGAACAAGAGGGAGGGGAGAAAAAGAAAAGGGAAAAAAAGAAAGAAAAAGAAGGAAGGAAGGTAGGAAAGAAGGTAAGGAAGGAAGGATGGAAGTAAAGAAGGAAGGAATGATTTATTAGGCTTTGAATCTTTTATAAAGCTTTTTTTTGCTTTCACTGCAAGCACTGGAACAAGACATGAGTAAATCTATACTGACAGGGCCAGGAGTTTGGCCTAGTGATAAAAGTGCTTCCCTAGCATGCATGAAGACCCGGTTTCGATTCCTCGGTACCACATACATAGAAAAAAGCTAGAAGTGGTGCTGAGGTTCAAGTGATAGGGTTCTAACCTTGAGAAAGTCCAAGGACAGTACTCAGGCCCTGAGCCAAGGACTGGATAGATAGATAGATAGATAGATAGATAGATAGATAGATAGATAGATAGACAGATAGATATACATCAGATTTCTGCATTTTTTCTTTTCTCCACATCATGGATATTAGGAGATTGAGGAAAGCAGGTTATTCCAGAAGGGAAGAGAGTTGGGGACACAAAATTATTCAAGATGATGTACTTAATCATATCATTTGGGAGCACAAGAAAAATTCCCTCAGATGAGTACCTAATAGAGTGTCCTCATTGAACCAAAAGGTCCCATTCTATGAGATTGGGAAGATATAGAGGGACTGAGAAGAAAGACATGATAAGAAGTCAATGGTCCCAAAGAAGAAGACTGAAGGCTGTTGTACTTAGGGAAGGCTCTCAGTTACTTCAAGCTGTTCAAGTGGCTATGTGTTGAAATGGACATAGGTATGTATGTATTTTCTGCCAAGATACCTTATGCTTTTGAACAACAGGCTTAAAGCTAGGTATAATATGAAGTAGAGATCACAAATTAGGCATAACCTTAAACAGTCCTTAATGTTAGAGACAAAAGCAGAGTTGACAGAAGTATAAGACCTTTGAGGAGAGAGAAGACTAACGTTTAAGAGAAAAGCTGCTGGCTACAACTGTAATCCTAGCTATTAAGGAGGCTGGGATTTGAGGTTGAAAACCAGCCCAGGCAAGAACATCTGTGAGACCCCCTATCTCCAATAAACCACCAGAAAACCAGAAGTGGACCTGTAGATCAAATGGCAGAGTGCTAGCATTGAGCAAAAAGAGCTCAGGGACAGTGCTCGGGCCCTGAGTTCAGGCCCTATGGCAGCCAAAAAATAAATATAAAAATAAAATTTAAGAAAGACTTCATAAGTTAAAGTCTGTCTAAATTGTTTCTTTCCTCATTGGCTTCATACCAATTTTAAAAATCCACTCAGTTGGCTAATTTATTTTCTTTTCTTCTAGGGCCTAATGAAGATATGCAAATTTTGACTAATTTGCTAATATTAACCAATGTGTCTCATGATTCTCCAAGAGGCCACTGGAGTTTGTTTTTTTTAATATTCTTCCTGGGTTTTCCCCCCACCTTTGCCATGTGCAAAAGAATTTAACAGAACTACAATTAAAAAGCATGTGCCTAGAAGGGAAACATCATTCAAGAAGGTGTTTGGATAGTCTGTGTTCCCCATATGAAAAGAGGTCTTAGATAAAGGGAGATGAATTTAATTCTACCATATTATCCTCTACTTTCCCATGGAATTCCCTAACAGAAGAATATAGACATCTGATCTAGTAGATACCAGGTTAACCCTTTCTTTTTTCTTTTCTTTTTTTTTTTGCCTGTCCTGGCTTGAGCTTGTCCTGAGCACTCTCCCTGGGCTTTTTCAAGGCTAAAGCTCTACCACTTGAGCCACAGCACCACTTCGGGCATTTTCTATATATATGGTACCAAGGAATCAAAGCCGGGTCTTCGTGCATGCTAGGCAAGCACTCTACCACTAAGAAAAACTCCTGGACCCCAGGTTAACTCTTTAAAAAAAAACTAAGCCTCTGAGCTACAAGCAAATACCAGAACATAGAATCAGGATTAAGAATTACTTTTTATACCCCCAACGTGGTCCCCAAAAAGGGAGGAAGCAAGTCCTCCTCAGAACATTTTGTACTCTGAAACCTCTACAGGATCCAAGGCTTGTCTAGATCCTATCCAAATGACAGAATCAAAGTAGCAAAAATAGCTAAAGTAACTCAAATAAAGGTCAAATTTTTATTCTGGTGATGTGTATGCATCAGGGGGCAACTGAGAATTAGGTAACTCACTCAATTGAAGTAAGATTCCAGTTGTTCTGGAGCTAGTAGAAGACAGGGGTATATGACATTGGTATTGTAGTCTTTGGTATTAAGTTTGTAGTTTTCTTTATAATGTTACTGCTGGAGACTTTGCAGTTGGAAAGGTTGGAATGCGTTATTTTCATGTGATTATCTTGAGATCATTAACGTGTAATTTCATTCTGGCAGCTAAGGAAAGAGTTCTTTCAAGAGCTCTTTCAAGAGACCAAGACCAGGCCCTGAGTTCAAAGCCCAGGGTTGGCACACAAAAAAATGAGGTCTGTTTCCATGCTTTTATGGTAGGAAATGATAACCTGAGTTTGTTTACGGGCATGGCTTTTTCAAAATATTACTTCTTTAACCACTGGGTAAAAAATTTGCTAAAGAAAATTTATAAAGGCAAGTTTTCTATTACATCTCTTCCCAACCCAGTCTGGAAAGAGAAGCAGAAAAAGTGTTTCAACAAATTTTCTGGAACAATACATTGGAGAGCCCAGCCACACCTTTGCCCCACCCTAAATTACTGGCCACTCCTGAGCCAGGAATTCACACATATGCCAGCAAGCCAAGTTCAGAGCTGAGGAGCACCAGTATCTTGTGAGAAAATGAGCTAATGTGATTGCTTTCCCAAGGCTCATGGGCTTGTATTTCCAGGTCCAGCAGCAGGGGACAGGTGAACTTGTTAAAAAGCAAACATGAAACCACTGCCCTGGGCCAGCCTCACTGAATATAATAGTGAACAATGTCAAGCCATGCTGGAAGAGTTGATACACTTTTCTTGTGCATTTCTTTCTTTTTCTTGTTGGTCATGGGCTTGAACTCTGGGCCTGGGCACTGTCCCTGAGCTCTTCAGCTCAAGGCTACCGTCCTACCCCTTGAGCCAGAGGCCTATTTCTGGTTTTCTAGTGGTTAATTGGGGATAAAAATCTCAAGGTCTATAATGTCTTTAGTGCCCAGGCTGGCTTTGAACCATGATCATCAGATCTCAGCCTCCTAAGTAGTAGGATTACAGGCGTGAGCCACCACAAGCGGCTTTTATGCGTTTCTTCCTTGAGCAATGTGTTCTCCCAGAAACAGCCAAACCCAACCTTCGTATGATCTGAATGAATATCAGACCGTAAAGAAATTCAGTCTTGAAGTTCAGTGTAGAGATGACAATGGGCAAAAGTAGATGACCATAGTCAAAATACCATGTCTCCCAATAGATAGAACCCTGACCCCTATACCTTCTGTTCTCCTCTTTACACATGTTCTAATTCTAGTCCTAGAAAGGTTATTCATCTTCTCTTTTTGTATGTCAGTCCTAGGGCTTGAAATCAGAACCTTGGTACTGTCCCTGAGTTTTATTTGCTCAAGGCTAACGTTCCACCACTTGAGCCACAATCCTATTTCCAGTCTTTCCTGACTGGACTAACTTTGAACTATGATCCTCAGATCCTCAGATCCTCAGGTCTCAGGTCGCAGTCTGAGTAGATAGGATTACAGGCCTGAGCCATCAATACCAGGACATTTCTTTTACTTTTTATATTTAGTTTCTAAGTATGTTGGGTCAAGAAGAAACTTGACCTACAGGGAAAGTAAAAGGCAAAAGAAACAGTACATTAGAACAGATGTGTAGGGTGACTCCCCTGGGCCAGTTCACGTAGTCAGAAGCATTAGGGATATCATAATGGCTAGGAAATTGTCATCCATAAAGAGAGGAAAATACAATAGGAAAACACTGAAAGAGAGAAAAATTTATAATTAAATTTTCTAATTTAAAGATGAACAACCTATGTAACCCACCTAGGTTATGAACTGTCACAAGCTGAGTTTTTGTTTTTTAAATATCTCATCCACCTAAAAAGTAATGAAAAACCTTCTTTCACTCAAAGACGAGTCATTGAACAACCGATGAATCAAAATATACCTTTAACTTATCTAAGCAGATCAGTAAACTATCCCCTGGAGTCCAACTACAACTTGGGAACTAGTGACTGTCCTCTGGACTGGTCCAGGAAGGGACCTAACACTCCATGCCTCTTACATCTCAATAAAAAGTTGTGCTCGTGTAACAAATCAGTGTTACTTTCATAAAGATGACGGGCTTTCAATTTATGGACTTTTCCTAATCGATCACTGCTACTGATCAATCACATCTCGCCTATATTCATCTCTCATCAGATGCACGAACTGAGATAGATAGCTGCACTTCAGAAGGATTTTGGATGCCATGATTCACACTGGATATAATTTGTTTCTGACTCTTTTCCTTTCTTGTGAGTGACTAGGATTAAATTTATATTTAAAGGAAGTAAGAACCATCCTCCTGTCTCTGTCTAGATTAAGGCTAGATTAAGGTCATGCCTGGTCTCTCTGCTCTGAAAGTGTTTTCCTACTGCTTAGACTCTGCTTTTTTTGCCTTATCTATTATTATCTTCGGGAGATTCAGCTAGACACCTCTTACTTTGAGGTTCCTTCCAGCTGTAGGTCCTTTCTATAGGTTACTGTCAGATGCTTTCTTTTCCCACCAGGCGTTCACTCAATCCCTAGCCTACTATTTCCCTACCATATATTACTTGGATAGATTGGTTATGTCCCAGTACTCTGCAAGATTGGTCTGATTCGTCCATTCCTTACAAAAATGGTTCAAAGATATTATTAAAACAATCTCTAGAATCTCGCTTACATCAAATATGGGTCTCTATTGTACTCTTATCTGTTTTCTAATAGCTAACCCAGAATTTGGATCTTCAGGCTTTTATTTTACTTTTCATGTCCTCCTCCCTCTCTCTGACCCTGCTGCTAGAGAGAATGTAGCTTCTCTTTTAGGGCCCACCTCAGAGAAAACATTTCAGATATGGTCTTCTCCTAGAGTAAGTTCAGCTTCAAGCCAAAAGAAATGGGTCATTTTAAATATAGGAGAGATGTTGGAATTTGGTTATTTGGACAAATGATCAAAATCTGTTTCATTTTGATATAAATATACTAGGGTTCAACTTTTTAAATATATGAATCTATTAACAAATGAATTTTAATGGTCCACTGCATGGAGAAAAAAAATGAAGATTGCTTTTCTTCCTGGGTACTGAGAGTACTTCATTTAATAGGAAAAATAATGCCATATAAGATTATAAGTCAAGATTTCTCTGGAAAGCAGTATTGAGGTTCCTCAAAAAACTAAGGATGGAGCTTCCCTATGACCCAGCATTTCCACTCCTGGGCATTTTTTCTAATAGACCACAAATAAGGCCACACTAAAGCCCATTTTCATTGCAGCATTGTTTACTATAGCCAAGATATGGAATCAACCCAGGTGCCCCTCAGCATCACACACACACACACACACACACACACACACACACACACACACACACACACAAAGAACGCTTCCATCAGAAAGAATATTGTACCATGTGTAAGGAAATGGAAAGACTTGGGGAAAAATCATATTAAGTGAAGTAAGCCAGACCCAAGGAAATGTAGGTTGCATGGATTCTTTCATTTGTTGTAACTAGAAAGTGCCTATGAATCTAAAAGTAAAGACACTGATGGTAAAAGAAAAAAAATACAATTGGACGTGATACATTATACAGGACTCTAAACATTCTCACAGTGAAACACAAAGGGGGTTATTCATACAAGAGGATCACAAAGCCTCAATAGCTATGTACATATGAGCATATAAAATGATGCTCATTGAAATGAAAAACTGGAAGAAAAGAAGGGAAAAGGTGACACTGTTCAAAAATATAGCCATTGCATGACTTATGTAACTTTAACCCCTTTGTACATCACCTTTACAAAAACAATAAGATTTAAAAGGAGTTAAACATATAAATAGGAAAAAATAAGTCAGGATTTAACACACTGATATAACACCAATGCTTTATTCTGTGTCTAAAGGATATTGTTCTGCTCTTCACATTTGCAAGAAATTGGATTAAATAAATTGTTACTTTTGTCAACATGTTAATTTAGCCAAATTTTTGACTACTTAAAAAAATGAGTCCTAGCTGGGCACCAGTGACTCACAATTGTAATCCTAGCTCCTCAGCTGGCTGAGATCTGCGGGTCCTGGTTCAAAGCCAACTCAGGCTCCATGAGACTCTTATCTCTGATTAACCACCAGAAAACCAGAAGTGGCGCTGTGGCTCAAAGTGATAGAGCACTAGCCTTGAGCTGAAGAGCTCAGGGACAGCATCCAGGCCCAGAGCCCAAGCCCCACAATCAAGAAAAAAAAAGCCCTAGTCAAGTCAAAGTTAAGGTCAGTCAAATAGCCACCCTGTAATTACAAGTAAACATGTAGAGCTGCCCTCCCCTGCACATTTAATATATTTCTATTTCCCAAGTATATATGCATTCTAGGAGATAATTACACTTTGCCAAGCAGCATTTCTTTACAGGTTTATGTTTATGTGTTCATAATTTTAATAAGAAAATTAATCATAGCAATACTGTTGACTTATTATTTTAAAACATTGTATACCATGGATATAACCAAACGTTCCTGTCCATTTCTAAATTGTCTCAAGATGACAACTTTGATTACTCTAAAACCTTTCATTGCAGATTTGATCTTTCTCTGGAGCATTTGCATTCAGACCCATAGAGCATGGATCTCATAAGTACCTATTTGTTAAAGTCAGTTAACTTTTTACCCTTATTGGATTCTAGATAAGCTGTATGTGAGAGCCATTGCTTAAATTTGGCCCAAATGAGTCTTATTGGAACTGACCTCCACCTGATTTGTCATTCCCCACCAATACAGGATAAACCAAACCAAATGGAATATCTCATGCTAGCAATGAGAAAAGACCAACTGATGCAAAGCTTATCTCAAAGACAAGGGACCATAGAGAGGCAAACGTTTTAAAGGGGCTGTTATCAAAATCCAAATGAAGTAATTTATATCCCGTCTTTCAAAAGTAACTGCAATGAAGAGGTTAAAGAACTGGTCCATAAACATCATTACCTGATGCCCATATCTGGCTACCTTTCAACTGGATAGGAATGTGTACCTTTGCCTTACCTCTACTTACTATTTCTATAGTCTAGGAAAAAAAACATATGTTCTTTCTCTTTGTTGGACTTTCCATTGTTAATGTTTAACCCAATTTTTTGTTTCCTCTCATCTGTAGGGTATCAAAGTACAAATGGTACTGCTCAAGATCTAACTCTGTTAAACTATGAAGTAAAGAACAGCCAGGGCCCTGGCTGGTCAGTTCACCATCTACTTCCCCAATAAATACACCTATTTATATGAAAAACATTTTGTTGAGTGCTAGTGGCTCATACCCTTAATCCTAGCTACTCGGGAAAGTGATATTTGAGGATTGCAATTCAAAGTCAGCCTTGGTAAGAGAGTTTGTGAGACTATTATCTCTAATAAACCTCTTTAAAAAGCCAGAAGTGGAGCTATGACTCTAATAACACACTAGCCATGAGGAAAAAAAAAGCTCAGGGACAGCTCAAGCTCCAAGATGTGCACAAAATAATAATAATAATAATAATAATGATAATGATAATATTTGCAATTTGAGTTACATAGATCAATAAGGAAGTAAATAATATAGAATTTAAGAGAAAGAAGATAATATATTTTTGCTTCTATCTAGCTGTCAATATAAACTGCATTTCAATGACATAATCTCTAAGAAGAGGGAAAGAATGAATACTGCCAGATTTTATTTAATAAATATTGACTATAGCTTCTGTATGTATATACCAAGTATATACATTTCAGAGAGATAGAAAGAGAGAGAATTAATATGTATTTATAGTCATGAGTTGCCAAACAATGGGGATAGAAATGTACTATCAGGTGATTACTTTGTGCATACATGATAGAATGCTCTTACACAAACACTCAAGCCAGCCATGTCACTAGCAGTTCAAATAGTAGTGATAGAGGGTCAAAATAGCAGAAAAGATTTGATCAAGTACTCATCAGATTAACAAAATGGCATACCAGTCTAAAGTCCAGGAAATATAGTTCAGCAACAGCCAAACCAAATTTCCTGGGAATCTTGAAGAATATCGTGATGGGTGAAATGTCAAGTTTGATGTAATGGAAGTAGGGCCAGGATAAGTCCAAAGGAAGATAGGAGTCATAATAAGGGAAATGTAGAATCTGAACTTCAATACAGGCAATGTGGAGACAATAGAACAGGGTTTTCTTAAAATATGGCTATTAATGTGGTTGACCATCTTTTCATCTTTCAGCAACTTCAGATTGTACTACAGTGTTCCTTTTTTCTTGTCAATTTTTAAGTTATTTTGTATGAACTAGATCTGAATTTAAAACTAGCCTGTCTCTACTTTTGCAAATATTTTCTCATATCTGTCATATGTTTTTATGATTGTCTATGTATCCTTGCCTTACAGAAGTTCATGTAGATGTATATATTGATTTTTCACCTGGAAAAATTCAAATTAAATTGATGTCTTAAAAAATTCCTGTACATGTGTGAAATATCACTCTGTACCTCATAAACATGTACAATTATTATGTGTTCATAAAAACATTTTTAAATATTTGAGAAGGAAATGTTAACTACCCTGTTTTGATCATTACACATTGTCTAAATATATCAAATTATTACAATGTACCTCATAAATATGTACAAGTAAAATTATATTAATTTTGAAAATCTCTTTCCAATTCCAAATATGAAATACATTCTCTGATCTAATTCTTTTATAGTCTTATTTTTATTGGTGGCTTTTTATTCTATTCCCAGATGTTTTTTGGTCCAAAGAATGACCCATCCTGAATATTAGCTATTAGTCTTTTCTTTCCTGTGCTATGAAATGCATTCTTAATCACATTTTAAATAGACTCAATTCTCTCATATACATTAATTTATATCTATACATTTATACAGCATTCAAAATCACCAAAATTTGAATTAAAAATTATCAAAGAACAAGTAATTCACAAAGTATATATTTAGTAACTGTCCAATCTCAGAGAATTTCATGTTGATTAAAATAATTAATTTTTTTCATTTTAAAGTCAACAAAACATCAGTGTTTAAAAATATACCAAGGTCTGTAAGGGTACATTTCACTGAACATTTCTCGTTCTCTGTTGATGCGAATGGAAATTTGTAGTCTTTATATCCTTAGAATTTGAATTCTCATTAACACAACAAATCATCCTTTAGCAATATATCTTACAAAACAACAATTAGAGATTCAGGCAAGAATTTATATAAAGAATGTTCTTCACAGTGATATTTTAAATAAGACAAATTTAAAGCAAATCTAAATACTTAACAATAGGAATCAAATTAATTATGGTACATGTTTAGGAGAGAATATTATGCAGGAATTAAAATGGATGCCATAGTTTGATTTTTTAAACAGCTTATCACTTTTTTAAAAAATGTTTTACATAAGCTCCAATATACATTCATCAAAAAATGTCTTGATAAGTTAATTGCTTTCTGAAGGGGTAACTAAACTAAAACAAAAGTGAAATGAAAGCATCTAAAAGTCATAGAAGTCCTAACAGGCATATCCAGTGGGTTGTATGGCCAGGTACAAGAAATACAAAGGCAAACAAAAATTAATCTGCCTGACTTCCTTCAAGAAGTTCATAATCCATCTGGAAGCTGGTGGCTCATACATGCAATTGTAGTTACGCAGAAGGCTGAGATCTGAGGATTATGACTGGAAACTTGCCTGGGCAGGGAAGTCCATGAGACTAATCACCAATTAACCACCAGAAAGCTGTATGTAGAGGTATGACTCAAAGTGGTAAAATGCCAGCCTTATGAAAAAAAGCTCAAGGACTGCGCACCAGACCCTGAGTTTGAGCCCAAGTACAAGCATGAGTTCACACTCATGTGCACACAAGCACACACACACACACACACACACACACACACACAGAAGTTCATAATCCAAAGACAGTAGAGAAGAAATTAATGAGAAATTGCAGTACAATATTATAAATAAATGTACAGAGTAGTGACACTCACCCTGCTGATGTTGTTTAAATAGGAAATGTCCCCAATAGGTTCATGTTTCCAAAGCCTGGTCCATACTGATGACACTATTTGGAGAGGCTATAGAAACTTTTAAAGAATATGGCCTCATTTGGAGAAAATAGGTCCCTTTAAAGTTAATATCTGATCCCCAGTTGCTTCCTCTGTCTCTACTTCCTGCCTGCCATGAGATGAACAGCTTCTTCTTTTACATGCTCCCACAATCATGTTCTTCCCCACCACAGGCTCAGAATCAAGGACTGTGGAATGAAATCTCTAAAATATGAAATAAAATAATCTTTTTCTCCTTTAGGTTGCTTCCTTCAAATATTTTGTCACAATAATATAAAGGTAGATAACATATACAAGGGAGCATGGAGAAGACATGAAACTCAACCTAGGGGCATCAGGACATAGTAACATAAAACTAGCATACCTGAATGTTTGAAGATAGTTTCTCCAATTCCTAAATGGATTTAAATGGAAAATTTTACAAAGATGACAAAACAATTTGACAGTCCTATTTTGTAACTCCAGCTGGTGATTAGTCTCTAGTAGCAAATCTCACAATTCAGGATATAACATTCTTCGTTTATTCAAAAACAGGCAAAATGATTTAGATAAAGACATAGGAAATAAACTTTAGACAGTTACATATGACCAACGATGGAAGGACTAGTTATCATAAAGAATGAGGGAATTTACTGGGTGCCAGTAGCTCACATCTATATTCCTAGTTACTCTAAAGGCCAAGATTTGAGAATCATGGTTCAAATTCAGCTCCATCAGGAAAGTCTATGAGACTTTTATCTTCTGGAGACATGCTTCAAACAGTAGAACACTAGACTTGAACAAAAGAGATTAAGGACAGTATGAGTTCAATACTCAGAACTGGCAAACACACACACACACACACACACACACACACACACACACACACACACACACACACACACACACACGGGAATTGATAGTCAACATGGTGCTGGCAGAGCTGAAATGGTGGCCTTCACTGACAGGATGAATGCTAACTACAGGGATAAATTCTGTGTTTAGTTCAAATATCGGATTAGCCTACAGTTAATGTAACAGATAACAGTTAATGTTGCAAAAACACACATACGGAGGTTATTAGATTTGGAATTCAACACTATTACATTTCTTTCCAAGCTATGAGCTATGCCACCATCAACAGAACTCTGCAGTTGCTAAACTACTCTTGAGCAAAGACAGATGCCTCCTTTTGAGGAATAATTATATCTTACTGGAAGCTGAAGTGGGAATACGAAGAGTGAACTTCATCTCCAAACAGATGATGGATCAGCTATGGCAATATAGCAGATGCAGGAACATTAAAGAAGACATATGTGTCCATATTTTAGGAAGCATTTTAAGTGTTTTAGAATAGGTAGTGTACCTGTTGAACATGCATTTTGAGCCATCCTGGATACTTATGCCTGGGGGTAATTTGTTTTATTAATGGGGAGCATGAGTTAATTTTAGTTCAATTCATCAAATCTATTTTATGTGTGTAATATCGGAACAACAATAGTAGTGAACTCATAAAATTCAATGGAGAACCAAATTACGAAAGTCCTACTTACCATAAAGCTAACATTCTGAGATACTGACTATGTGTTGTGTCCCAAGTAACCTGCCAAAACATCCTATAGTGATGGTAAATACTTGCTGCCATTCTCATTTTATAGATGTGGAAAGAAAGTTTGAATGTGCCTAAAATCCTAGGAGTACTACAGACTAGAAGTACATCTATAAACTTTCAAATTCATGCTTTCAATGATCATCCCCTGGAACTATTTCTCTTGGTGGAACTTTCTTATCTTGCCTAAAACTTGCCATGCCTAGGATCATTAATGTGTTGATTACCTATAAACATAGAGCCTCTACTTAAGGGGAGTCTATAATTTCTTTCCACACAAATTGATTCAACACCATAACCCATCAGTTTTATTAGGTGCCACTGGGTTACCATACTGACCTTGCTGGCCACCTATCATGGTCAAATTAGTTTCTTCTATGCCCCTACCCTTAGGTCCCAGTTGCTAGATTCTTACCATTATTAATAAAGATGACAAAGATCAACTAAGGGGAGAGAATATGTGAATCAAAAGTGAAATAGTCACCTTGAAATTTTTCATATCCTCCAAATTTTTTAAAAATAACTGAATATGTTATCATAAGAAACTGGGGGGGGGGATTAAGAGTAAAAGTTCATGTTAAGTTTGAAGGAGTGGAGGGAAATCCCACAAGGAACGAGTGGAAACAGCCAAGCGATAATAATATATTTTACGTAAGAGCCTATCAGAAAGGGGGAGACTAAGGGAAAAGGCAATAGAAGGTTACAAAAACCTCCTAAGCTTTTTACTTTGTGAATCATTTACAGATGCCCCCAGTTAATTAGAGAAGAATTGTCATTTTGAACACAGCAAATATCTCATTCCTATGAACCTTGAGCCTAAAGCAGGTACCAGCAACATGTAGTAATCAGAGTACTCTGGAAAAGGGTTTAGAGATAGACAACATGCTTTAGTAATTTTGCCTCAACACCAGTCATGGTTGCACATAATGAGCTGAATGTGCTAGAGGAGACACTCCATATAGTATATAATGATCTCTAGCTGTCCTATCTGGAACATGGTAAATTTGAAGATTAGTCAGCTCTTCACTGTACATTCCCACACCCACACTAGAGCTTCTGAAGCTGAGAGATGCCCAAGGTTGGACGCTGAAGCTAAAAGATAAAGGCAATAATAAAAGGAAGGTCTCAGGAAACCAGGGCCATGCCCTGTGTGAGCAGTAAGGGAGTTTACCACCATGTGTTTTTCAACCAGAAGCATAATAAAATGTCTGGATAAGCTCTATGAAAATATTGAAACCAGTCACTGGTAAGACACAAAGGTATAGATAGAGCAAATGAGTCTATTGTAAGCCCACTACGATGGTATGAGCCACCTGACCAAGTACATCCTTATTATAGTTGTTTTAATTCTAGCTCTCTGTAACTGTCACAAAACTCTCTCTAAAACAATGTTTCTTCTACTTTTGAAAGTATCTGTCATAAAATGGTAAGCCTCATCCTGTCTTGTGAGGTGGATCATCATTATCTGTTAATAAAAGTTAAATATTCATACATATAAATTATTTCCTTATTACCAGAATCCAAATTAGCCCAATAATGTTTCTAGCATTGGCAGACACTGAAGAGCCTTACCCTAATTCTCTTCACCCACCTCACTGAGAATGTAAAGCTTCTTCATACATATCTGTAATTCTAATTGAGAGTGTTTATAGCTACCTTGGCAGACAAGGCTCTGTGCATGGCAAAGCAGAAGTTCAGGAGAATCAATGTTCCTTAACTTACCATGAATGGGAACTGAAAGATAAACATGCTAGCTTCTTTGTGTGTATGTGTGTGTGTGTGTGTGTGTGTGTGTGTGTGTGTGTGTCAGTCCTGGGGCTTGAACTCGGGGACTGGGTACTGTCTTTGAGGTTTTTGCTCAAGGCTAGTACTCTGTCACTTGAACCATTGCTCTACTTTTGCATTTTGGTGGTTATCTCCTGGACTCTGTTTCCTGGGGTGGCTTTGAAGCATGATCGTCAGATCTCAGCCTTCTGAGTAGCTAGTATTACAGGCATGAGCCACCAGCACTCAGCACAAGCATATTAGCTTCTTATTACCTTGGTTAAAATAATGCTGAGAACATGGTTTCACACTAGCTCCTAGAGTTCTCCAAGTAGGCATATACACCAGTTGCCCACCGTGGTAATTTGCTAGACAACAATTTTTATTGACTTCCTTCCCTTTCCTGTTTTACAATTACAATTTCTATGATAAAGACATTATAAATTATACAGGTCTCTAGACAGTCACATTGTGAAACTAAAGAATCATATGAGTATATGATCATATAAAATAATATTTTACAAGATGAACTCAAAGAAATGGAAGCAAATTTTTTGCTGTTGCTAGATTTTTTTTCTCTATCTTTTGTCTTATTTGTTAGATTTTTATCTTTGGGAGGGTTTGGGGAAAGCACAGAAAAGGTGAGACAGAGGGTGGTACTCAAATAAAGCAGTGGTACTCATTTGATACTATTTCAAAAATGAAATATGCACCTTGTGGGTGGGGAAAAATAGAGAGGGAAGGGTGACATGGTTCAAAAAGAAATGTACTTATTACCTGATTTATGTAACTGGAACCTCTCTATGCATCACATCTACAGTAATAATAAAATACATTTTAAAAAGTTGTAAGCCGTCTGTGATACTCTTACTTCCAATAAATGGCATTTAAAAAAGAAAAAAAAGTTGTAAGTCAGGCGCAGTGGGTCATGCCTATAATCCTAGCTACTCAGGAGGCTGAGATCTAAGGATCATAGTTCAAAGCCAGCCCGGGCAAAAAAGGACCTGGGACTCATCCCCAATTAATCTCTAGAAAACAGAAGTAGGGCTTGGCTCAAGAGTAGGGTGGTAGCCTTGAGCTGAAGAACTCAGGGACAGCAGTAGGCCGAGTTCAAGCCCCATGACCCACAAAAAAAATCGTAAAACTCTAGAAATGATACAATTATTTTCTATTATAATTATTACTGCATGTTAATTTTATGTATTAGTAGATTTTACTGTATTTCTTTTTTTTTCAGTTGGTTGTGGAGCTTAAACTCTGGGCCTGGGCACTGTCCTTGAGCTCTTCAGCTCAAGGGTAGTACTCTACCTCTTGAGCCACAGCACCACTTCCCATTTTCTGGTGGTTAATTGGAGATGAATCTCACAGACAATTCATGCCCAGACTGTCTTTGAACCTCAATCCTCAGATCTCAACCTCCTGAATAGCAAAAATTGCATGCGTGAGCCACCAGCATCCAGCTCACAGTGATATTTCTATACATGAATGTTCATATAAACTCTCTCATTTAATCTGCCTAGCAGTTCATCTATTCTTAACACATCTTTATTTGACATGACTCAAAAATTTCTCTGTATAATAGCGTATAGTATACAATAATATCTTGTTTCTTAAAACATAATTCTCAAATTAAAAAAAAAACATAATCCTCAGTATTTTAACATCATATCTGCCTGAGGTGATCTTACCAGGTGGGATGAGCAAGAGACTGAAAAAAGATTTTAAAGGAAGTTCAAGCCCCATGACTGATGGAAAAAAAAGGAAAAGCTGCAGAGTAAGATGTCTATATGAAGCATTGAGAAGCTCCAACATATTCCAGGAAATCTAAAAGACCACACAAATACATTGGTCCATGTACCTGTCTAGAAGGATCTCCAAAGATCCTAAACTTTCATGTGTGCATAACTTTGAGACTGCACAAATAGAAGTGAAGGCTAATGCAGAGGTGCAAAACTGTCTGGTGAAGCATTCAGAACATGTGCAGAGCTCCTCAGCAAAGCATGGAGGACTTATTGACTTGAGTCAGTTTAAGAAAAATTCTCCATTCCATCAAGTAGTTAACCACTATGCTTACTAAGGACTTCGGTAATCACACAGAACAACAACAACAACAACAACAACAACAACAAAAACCATAGATTTTACATAAATAACCCAGGGAAGTAAAAAAAATTTCAGGCAAATCATGAATATAAACTCACAATCTCATATAAAAATACTAGTAAAATTAAGAAAATTGAGGGAAGGGGTTGGGTTGGAAGGGATGGGGAAGAATGATGAAACTGGTAGCATTAATCAAAATACATTGTACTCATATACTACTTTGTTAAATGGCAAGTCCTTCGTACAGCTAAAGATAAAAATAAAATTAAATAAATTCAAGTATACTCAATCTAGCCATGACCAAGTAGAATATATTAGATGATCACATCATAGTTTAACATACAAAAGTCAACCAATGTAATATACCATATTAGCAAAATGCAGCAAAAAAACGTTACATGATTATCTCAGTGGATCAAAAAATGACAAAATCTGGGCTTGGGAGTTTGGCCTAGTGGTGGAATGATTGCATAGCATGCCTGAAGACCTGGGTTCAATTACTCAGTACCACATACACAGAAAAAAGCCAGAAGTGGTGCTGTGGCTCAAGTGGTAGAGCTCTGGCCTTGAGAAAACCCAAGCACAGGGTTCATACCTTGAGCCCAAGCCCAGGACTGGCAAAAAAATGACAAATCTAGTATGTTATGATAAAAAAATAACTGAATAGACATTTACTCAAGCAGACAAAGGAAAACAGATTTCATCATACTTAATAGTAAAAGAAATAAATTCTTTTCTCTTAAAATCTGTAACAAAAAATGTACATTCTCATAACTTCTACTCAATACTGTAATTAATGGAGGTTATGGCCAAAGTTATTAGACAATAAAAAATACGATGCACACAGATAACCAGGTACCAGTGGTTCATGCTTATAAACCTAACTACTTAGGAAGATGAGATATGAAGATCCAGGTTTGAAGCTAGCCCGGGCAGGGCAGTCCAAGAGATCCTAATCTCCCATAAAGTACTCAGGAAAGGCCAGAAGTAGTGTTATGGCTCAAGTAGTAGAGTACTAGCCTTGATCAGGAAGCTTAGGGACAGAACCCAGTCTCTGAGTTCAAGCCCCAGGATCAGAAGAAAAAAATGCATGCAGATAAGAAAGGAAGAATTAAAACAGACATGGATGACAAGATCATATATACAGAAAATCATAAGTAATAGCACCAAAATTATTAGAGTCAGTAAATGGATTACACAGTATCATTTGCATTTACACAATATCAATTTGTATTTACACAATTGTATTTACACAATAA
The DNA here is from genome assembly GCF_031878675.1 of Megascapheus bottae. Lineage (NCBI taxonomy): Eukaryota > Metazoa > Chordata > Mammalia > Rodentia > Geomyidae > Megascapheus > Megascapheus bottae. Next base: position 27,699,984 of record NC_143547.1, read on the forward strand.
CAATAGCAATTATGGAATTATAGAAGCAATTTTAATTAGAATAACAAAGACAATAAAAAGGAAAAAATTTAACAAAAAGCTGGGCACAGTGGTTCACACCTGTAATCCTAGCTACTCAGGAGGCTGAGATATGCTTTGCAATTCAAAGCCAGCCCAAGCACTAAAGTCTGTTGGACTCCAACTAACCACTAGAAAACTGAAAGTGGTGCTGTGGCTCAAGGGTAGGGGGTAGGCTTGAGCTGAACAGCTCAGGGATGCAGCTTGGAGAGGGGGAAACTGAGGAGAAAGAACAGTCCTGCATGAACATGTGTCACTTGGCATGCTGACGGACAGTGATGGAAACAGATGCATATTTATAAAATTGCTTCAGATATGATTCCCAGAGAGAGTATGAAACAAAGCTAATATACCTGTTCCAGAGGAGGAAGGTGAACGGGAAAGATTGCCTAGGGGCCATCAGCATGGATATGCCATCTATGCAGGAGCACGGGACTCCAAAAGGCCCAATGCTTAGTTTAATGACTTACTGTTATTGGCATCTTGAAATTCTTAATAATTTTGTCTTTGAACTTCTTTTGTAGAATTGGATGAACTTCTTTTGTAGAATAGGTGTGGGAACATTAAAGAAGACATGGGCAACTTTGTGTATTTGTTGGCCTTTGTCATCCAATTCCCAAAGAACATTCATGATACTTTAGGGACATAGAAATCCAATGGATACATGATGCATCAAGAAGTCAGTGATACTAAAAATGAGTGGAAGTAATGGGGTTCTATCTATGACAAAAAACCCAAGAAGCCACATTTACCAATTGAGCCAGAATTTGGATAAGATAGCAGTAGTGTTCCAAGAAACCAAAAGAACCAGAAGACCTTATTATCATTTCCTTTCCCTTTTAGTCCCCAACATCTTCTTCCTCTGAAAATGAATACAGAAGAAAAGGAGAAAGAAGAGCTTATTATAGTAAGCCAAAGGCAGACTATTCACAAAATGTTCATATCAAGGGCTGGGGGGTTTGGCCTAGTGGTAAAGTGATTGCCTAGCATTCACAAAGACCCAGGTTCAATTCCTTGGTACCACACACTTATAGAAAAGCCAGAAGTGGTGCTGTGGCTCAAATGGTAGAGTGCTAGCCCTGAGAAAGCCCAAGGACCGTGCTGAGGCCCTGAGTTCAAGCCCCAGGACTGGCAAAAAAATGTTCATATCAAGAAGTGAAAGAAAAACATTTGGCTTGGTTTTGTGCAGTGGTTCCCATTGTTCTAGTAAGAATGGAATACATGCATAATGAATTCATTGCATAATTCTGTGGATTCTCCATAGAGGGGATATGCTCTTATATTTTAAATTTAAAGGTAGAATTGAGAGTCTTGGGTATGGGATTTCATGCTCGTAATCCTGCCTATTCAGGAGGCTGAGATGGAGGTTTGAAGATAGCCTGAACTGGGAATTCTGTAAAACCATCTCCAGTTAATTACCAAAAAAAACCCAGAAATATAAATATGATTTGAGTGGAAGAGCACAATTCTTGAGAAAGAAAAAACAAACCAAGAGCAAGAGTCCCTGATTTCAAACCCCAGTATCAGCACCTATGTCCACAACCGCACAAATTTAGTATTCATCTTTAGATTAATAGTCAAATTCATATTAATATTCAAAATTCTAAATTTTCCTTTAGTCAAAATTATACCAAATACAAAATTTAAAAACATAAAATTCAGAGAAAGAGATAAAAGAAAATGCTATATATTCTACTGACTTTGATGATACTGTTTCTGCTTTTTGAACAAGGGGCTCCTTATTTTTATTTTTTAATCAGCGTAAGTAACTTGTACAACAGAAGTCATTGTGATGCTTCTATACATGCGTAAATTGCACTTTGTTCAAATGTACCCCTCCTATTACTCTTTCCAACCCTCCCCCCTTTTCCCTTCCCTTTAAATACTTTAATTGGTTTTTATTCTGCTATTTTCATGGGTACATAAATGTATTTCAAGCATATTCTCTCCTTATCATCCTCTTTATTCTTCCTTCTACTACTCCCCAACCAGTCCTCTTTTTGCAATCATGTGATTCTCCTTTAAGACTAGATTCTGCCTGTGAACAAAACCATGTGCCATTTGTTTTTCTAAACTTGGCTTATTTCGCTCTTTATACTGGGTCCTGCAATTTATGTAATCAGAGATTACATTGATAGCTGAATTTGTGATTTTCAAAAAGTCTGCAGCTTCACAAGCCCCCACTTTATGGTGGGTGCTGGAGTCCCTGAAGCGGGGAGGCATTGTGGGAGTAAGCATGATTTAGCACTGCTAGCAGGAGAGGAAGGACAACTTATTAACACAGAGAGAAGAGGATGAGTAAGGAAAGAAAGTGGCCAGTGTATTCTCTAAGAGCGTGACTTCAGTAAGAAAGCTACAGAAACAATGCAATGCTGAGATATTATCATCTGCCATTTTCCAAGTGGGCAAATCAAGAAGAGATGAGAGTGGGGGAGGGGCCAGCATTCCGGCTTCACTATGGCAGCAAAAAAAGGTTTCAAAAGCCCAGGCCAGGCCATTCTCCCTCAGAGTTAAATGTACACACTGTGAAAGCAGTTTGGAATTGGTTGGAAATGTCATTTGTTGTGAAATATGAGGCAATCTCAAGCTTTGTCCCCATGCTTAACCCTTGGTATTTGGTGTGGGGTGGAGGGGAAGAAGGGGAAAAATGAATTTCTGCCTCTCATACACACCATGTAAAGAATGTTTGTAAGCTCTCTATTTCTATCATTGCATGAAAGAGGTTTAGATAAATTTATGTCTATATTTTAATCTCTACTTAGGAACTTAGATACTTAAATATATTAAATATGTATATACATACATACACATATATAATCTTGAAGATGTAAATACTAAGTGAAATTTAATTGTTTGCTGAATGTCATACAAATTGCTAAAAAAAAACCTCAAAACCTTTTACTTTTTAACATAATGAGTAAGATAATGTATCTTGTTTCTTTCCTTGATAACGACAGCATATGGTTTTCTCATTTAGTGTTGATTTGTCTAGCTTTTATGGCAGGAAAAGATGATGATTCATTTTACAGCAAGAGATGCTTCAGAAATTTGATAAAGATAACTGATTACTCACCTAATTTCCATCTGCAACCGTAATTCTCCTGTGTCATGTAATATAAAGTAGTCATAGATTCTAGAGACTTGGAAATCATTTGGGAGCCATTATTATGCTAGCAATATACATGAAAATGTAGAAAAGTATGTCATTCAACAAAACAGCAAGGATACATAAGAATTCCTGATTATATATATATATGCATGCATTTAGACATATTATATATACATATATGTAGTTATCAAATTTCTTGATCTAACTTTTTGAGAATTATTCACCAAACAATAATAAAGTATAAAAACATACATACTTCACTAATATACCTTCTTTAGGACAGACCATATTACAAATCATAAAACTGGAGCCAAAAAATTAGAAATAAAGTATATATTTGAAATCATATAAAGTATGCATTTGAGTCACAATGAAAATGTTATAAAGTTAATGGAATTAAAATATTAAAAAGAAAACATTGAAATACACACATATTTGGTAACTAAATGTGACTTTTCTAAATTGCCCATGAGTCAAAAAAGAACTCACAAGGAAATTTTAAAATGCTTTTGAGCTGAGTGTATATCTGTCAAAATGTATGAGGTACAGGGTTAATAAGAAGATTTATGGTAAATGGTTATAGTATCAGTCATGGTAAACATATGTATGTAATCCTAGCATTAGGGAAGTTGAGACAGCCAGACTCTTTCTCCAAAAGAAGTTACATCAGAAAAGAAATGTCTCAAATCATTATAAGCTTTTAACATGAATTCTTCAAAACAAGAGCAAAGGAGACAACAAGGCAGACAGAAGGAAGAAAACGGGAAATATTTCAGTAGGAATCAATAAAGTACAAAATGAAAATTGCTGAACCTGGTGGCACATTCTTATAATAATGGCACTCAGGAGGAAAAAGCAGGAAGATAGCAAGTTTGAGGTGAGTCTAGGAAACATAAGGGGACTCTGTCTCAGAAAACCAATAGCTCGTGGCCAGGAGTTTGGCCTAGTGGTAGTGCTTGTCTAGCATGCACGAAGACCCAGGGTTCAATTCCACAGTAACACATACATAGAAAAAGCCAGAAGTGGTGCTGTGGCTCAAGTGGTAGAGCTGTAACCTTGAGAATGCCCAAGGACAATGGTTAGTCCCTGAGTTCAAGCCCCAGGACTGGCAAAGAAAGAAAGAGAGATAGAGATAGAGATACAGAGGAGAGAGAGAGAGAGAGAGAGAGAGAGAGAGAGAGAGAGAGAGAGAGAGAGAGAGAGAGAGAGAGAGAGAGAGAGAGGAGAGAGACAGAGACAGAGACAGAGAGACAGAGAGAGACAGAGAGACAGAGACAGAGAGACAGAGACAGAGACAGAGAGGGAGGGAGGGAGGGAGGAAGGGAAACCAATAGCTGGACATCTTGCTCAGTAGTAGTAGAGTGCATATTCAATGTCTTGGATTCCATCCACGACACCACAAGTAAACATCTCTAAAGAGGAAAAAAACAGTCAGATGTTACTATTCTTGTTTTGCTTTATTTGATTTTGGGACAGAGTTTTACTGTGTAGCCCAGGTTGGCCTGGACCTAACAATCTTCCTGCCTCTGCTACCTGAATGTTATTATTACAGATATGATCCATTAAACCTAGACAAAGTTAATTTTCTGAACAGATCAAACTGCCAAAACGTATAATGATGGGCCAAAAGGAGAAAAGACACAAATCCCCAAAGGAACTTCTTCCATCTAACAAAGATAATCAACCAGGTGCTTGTGACTTATGCCTGTAATCTATTCAGGACACTGACATATGAGGATCACAATTCAAAGCCAGCCTGGGCAGGATAGTCTGTGAGACTCTTACCTCCAATTAACCAGAAAAAATCCAGAGTATTAGAGGGCCAACCTTGAGTGAAGAAAAGCTCAGGGGCAACCCCCAAGCCTGAAGTTCAAGCCCCAGACCAGCCGAAATTAAAAAGCCTAAATATTTTTAGCTAATGATACTAATGTAAACCAAATTCTCTATTTGAGTATAGAACATCTTTCAACTACTTTGGAATACTGGCTTCTGGTTGTTGCCCATAAAACAAAGCCCATAGTGATATCATTTATACATGGCTAAAATTATAATATAGTGTTTAGTAATTCCCACTATAAGCTAAGTACTGTCCTTAAAGTACTTGAAGTACATTTGCTCCTTTAATGCTCATACTAAATTTGTGAGTTAGATTAAGCACCTTGATCAGAGTCACACATGGCTAAATTGGGGTTCAAATTCATGTCTGTCTGAGTGTGAGCATCTGTTCTGCATCTCCACATTCTCAAGATCTTACTTATACAAGAAACTAGAAAAAAATCATTCATTTAAAGACTTGATAGATGCTTGACAATTTAGCCTAAGGCTGACTTATCTTGGTCTGTTTTCTGTTGTTTTAACAGAGTACTTGAGATTGGGTAGTTTAGAAAGGAAAGAAGGTGCTAGAGGTTCTAGAGGCTGGAAGCCCAAGATTGGGTGACCACATATAGTGAGGGCCTCATTCTAAAGGAATGTAATAAGCCAGAAAAACAGAAGGACATGAGAGGACATGATCATTCAACCACTCACTCCTGTTTGAACTAACCCACCAGGAGAATTAACCAGTTATGTGAGAAAGGCAATAATGTTTCTTAATCACCTAATCACCTCTTAAAGTCCCCATCACATTTCAACACCATTATACTGAAAACCAAAATTTCAAAAAGAGTGTTAAAGGATCCCAATCATATTCAAGTCATAACAGCAATTATGAACACAGACTTTAAAACAAGGAAGATGTCTTTATCTAGTGCTGTATAAAAATCACTCTAGACTTGGCTTAATAAACAACTGTGAATATTTGTTATTATCCCCTGTTTCTGGAAATCAAGAATTGAGGAGCAGTTTGTCTGATTCTACCTCAGCATTTTGCATGAGATTATACTCAAAGTATCTTCCAGGGACTGTCAAATAAAGGCTTGATAAATCTGAAGTATCATTTTCAAGGTGACTCATTCATATGCCTGATAATTTCGTGCTGATTTCTGTGTCTAAGCAACAATGGTAGCAGCTGGGTTGTCTTTTTGGATCTAACATCAGAGATCACACACCATCATTCTGCAATGGTATACTCACCATAGGAGGAAAACAGTACTAGAATGCCAAAAACCAAAGATCATCAAGGATCATTTTAGAGGCTGGCTAATACAAAAATGTTTCTGCTTACTCTGAGAGGGTTCAAGAGCTGGAATTTCCAACCATTCAATTCCATATTTATAAGAGACATACATACATCATGGTCCCCAAATTAGAAAGACTTGGTCTAAAGTTGTGGACAATAGCCTGTCCCTTTGGGCAGTAGTCTTGCTCTGCTCACTGCACATGGCAATTTAAGATGACTCAAGTGGTGAACAGGAAGCTATAAAGTATCTGCACATACACACTCCATGTCCTGTGTGTCTGAAATTCTATCATGATAAGCCTTCACTTGATGATTTCCTATCCTTAGACTTTTTGCACATCTCTTCATTCTCTACTCCTTATATAAATGACTTTTCCTGTGAGCTGTCATCTTGAATCCTCTTTTAAATCTAAAAGTTAGAATGCTCTAAGTCTAGAATACTAATACAAAGTAGTCGGTTAGGAACTCATTCAGAATATAGTCATCTTACTTATCCATATATTCTTCATTCTTGGGTTCAACCAAGAACAGACTGAAACTATCTTTGGGAACATCTGCATGTTTTATGTGATGGTGGCTCATGATAGGTACCCAGAAAGCAGAGATTAGGAAGATCATGGTTCAAGACCATCCAGAGCAAAATAATTCACAGTCAAGAGAAAACTTGCTACTGGGAAATATAAATAGGTGGATCTCAGTCCAAGCTTGTCCCGGACAAAAAAGCAAAAAGCTATGTCAAAAAAAAAAACAGAAAAGGTTGGAGGCATGGCTTAAATGGTAGAATAACTGTCTGCAAATGTTAAGCCTATGTGCAAACCTCAGTATCACAAAAAAGAAAAATTCATTTGTATTAAATATACAAACAACATTCTGGCCTTTTTTTCTCTAAAGATATAGCTTATCTGTTTAGGTATATATTGTGTAAGATATTATAAATAGTCCAAAGATGACTTAACACACAAAAGAGGATGTGCATGGTTTCTATTACTATGCATTATCTATGAAGACCTCTGCACATTTGTGAATTTTTATATCTGCAGAGACACCTAGAACCCATCTTCCATGGATTCCAAGGGATAACTGCATTAGTATTGTAAGTTCCTTCTAAAATGTTTCCCCTAACCCTTTCTTCAAATGGATTCACATAGAAATTTGTTATTTGCAGGCAGACAGAGAACATTTCTATCTCTTTGAATCATATCAAGTTGATTTAAACCATGCCTATACATTCATTCATTTGATCATCCAACCAGCATTTATTGAATTTCTACTATTAAAGTCATTTCTCTAGGCACGATATTAAACTCATCTCCATAATAGCAGAGGGAAAATGAAGCACAAGACTTCTTTCTTGCGGTCACAAGGGAAGGCAAGGAGCTTACAAGAGGCACTTCCAATACAGCACCCTATAAACATGTGCATATTACAACTGGAAGGGGAAATTTTCCAGAGCCTAAGCTACACCTAGGAAAAGCTTGTCAGCCAAAAGAAATTCCTAAATTAGTTCCTTTAAGTGTAGCATTTTAAGAGTACATTTAAAATACCACCCCCATGAACACTTCAAAAGGTACATTTCTGCAACTTATGAATATGAAAACCTAATTCCCATCTAAAAGTTGATATTCTGCCAACAGCTAACAAATGTTGCCTCCTGAATAATTAGCTATGACAAGAGCTCGAAGCTATCAGGACAGAGTACCATAGCTTTGGAAACCAATCAATTGAACATGTATTATATTCTTCAACACCATGATAGTTTCTCCATTAACAAAAGGGAAATGGGTCATTTATTTAATCAATACTCAATATGATTCTGAAGTGTGGCATTGAGAGTTGGCTGTGGGAACCCAGAAGCAGATGAAACCAGCCCAGCTTCAGTAAACTTTACAAACAAACAGAAAAGCATGAATAGAATAAATATTTCAAAAATCATTCAAAAGGGCAATTCGTGTTAAAAAGAAACAGAAAGTCTAGTAATAACACAAATCCACATGAGTAAACATGACAAGATCTATACCTCTATTTAAACATATATTAAAGCAGTATAACAAAATTATCTCAGAAAGAAAGTTCTAAACTTGAGTTCAAACTCCAACTCCATTATTTAGATCCTGAGAAAACTTGAGTAATACAAATTATTTCTCTAAGCCCCATTTTCCTCTTCTGGAAAGAAAATCTACTTTGTGGTGTCCTTGATATAATTAAGTGAGATGAAACTTGGCATAAATATTGTCTGTCATAAAATAAGTACCTAAACCTCTTTTTTTGCTTGTACTTAGAACTTAGAACTCAGAACCTCACATTCTTACTTAACTTTTCAGTCAAGGTTGGCACTTTATCATATGAGCCACAGCTCCACTACCAGGGTTTGTGGTAGTTAATTGGAGATAAAACTTCACAGACTTTCTGCCTGCAGTGGCTTTGAACCTCTAATCCTCCTATCTCAGCTTCCTGAATAGTTAGGATTACAAGCATGAGCTACCAACTCTCAGTCTTAGTATCTATATTTATATGGTGCATTTGAAGTAATATTAAAATTGGTTTTCATTCCTCCGGGCAGTATTAGCATTATGAAAGGTTTGGGTTTACCTTTTCTTTATGTGCTTTTTTTCCAGTCATTTATTTATATCATTGACATCTTTTGCTGAAGTATGATATAGGATCCAAATACTTCCTTTTTGTTTTTAATTATTGTAAAAGTGATGTACAGAGGGGTTACAGTTATGTAAGTCAGATAATGAATAAATTTCTTTTTGACATCACCCTTGCCTCCCATTCTCCCAGTTTTTCTCTCCCATCCTCGCTCCCTCCACAAGTTTTCAATATAGTGTCTACTGAGTATCACTGCTGCATTTATTTACCCTTTACCCCACCATTTCTTTCTTTCTTTTTGTCGGTCCTGAAGCTTGAACTCCAGTCCTGGGCACTGGTCCTTGGACACTTTCTGTTCAAGGCTAGTGATCTGCCACTTGAGCCACAGTGCATCCATACACTGCATCCATATGGGAAGAGAGTATTGCCAAATTCACTGAAAGCTGCTGAAAATTAAAAGGTAAGGAATGGAGAAAGAAAAAGAAATCTAGAGTCAATCTGACCCTAGATTAAAGCACTATATATACATATGTACAATATACCACAGTGAAGTCTTTTTGAACCATTAATACACATTTTTAAAACAGACAGAAGGAAAGACATGCATAGAAGAGAAAGACAGAAGAGAAGGCAATGTGACTGTGGAGGTAGAAATTGGAACGATGTGGCCCTAAACTAGATTGTCTTCTAAAGCTGTTTGAGAAATCATAGTTCTGCCAATATCTTGAATTCAAATTTCTGGCCCCTACAACCATAAGGAATAAATTTTCATTGCTTATCAGTGGGAATTTCTGAAAGTCTATCATTTGGCCCTCATATAGGAAATCATAGGCACATGAAATTCAAGTTCTTAAAGATCCCGTGGGTCAAGCCGGGCATGGTAGCTCATGCCTACAATCCTAGGGGACCATGGGGACCATGTCATGAGAAAGGGTATGAATGTATATGAAGTTATGCACCTTCTATCTGGTGAATATAATATAACCCTTCTATTAATCACAATAAAAATATTTTAAAAAATAAAAAAAGATCTCCTGGGTCAAGCTGGGCATGGTGGCTCATGCCTATAATCCTAGCTACTCAGGAGGCTGAGTTCTGAACATTGTGGTTCAAAGCCAGCCTGGGCACTAAAGACCATGAGACTCTTATCTCCAATTAATCCCTAGAAAACCAGAAGTAGTGCTGTGGGTCAAGGAGTGGGACAATGGCCTTGAGCTGAAGAGCTCAGGAACAGAGTTCAAACCTGACAACCAACAACAACAACAATAAACTACCAAAAAGCCAAGAGTAGAGCTTTAACTCAAGCACTAGAACACTAGCCTTGAGCAAAAAAAAAGTTCAGGGATAGCACCCATGTCCTGAGTTAAAGCCCCAGAACCGCCAAAACAAACAAACCAAAAACATTTTGCTGCATAACAAATTACCCCCAAAATAATTATTTGAGATGACCTCTACTAGGGCCCCTTTAAATATTACACAGAAAAATGAAGCCAGGTGGGGCAGATGGAAGCAGGGTGAGAATTAGACAGGTTGGGGGGGGGGCGTTGAATGGAGAGTTTCAAGGTCTTAATAGCATCTATGTCCACCAGGGGAATCTCTGCTAGATGTGGCCTTGGTTTCAGGCTCTCTTCCCAAACTGAGAGGTGGAAGGGGAGGGGAGATTACAGTAGGATTAGTTACAAGAACAGTTTTAATGTATGGCTATCAGGGAAAAGGGTGAATGCTTTCAGACAAGAATCTCACTAACAGGGGAGTTCGGCGGAGATGGCGGTGGTTCAGTGTGAGTCTTTCTGAGCTCTTCTCAAAATAAAAGTTCTACCATCATAGGGGAAAGCTCATACCCAAAGATCAATTCTAAATAAGCTTTAGCACTACAGAGATCTCAGTCAGAGGGAAGAAAGGCAGGAAGCCAGCACAAGAAAACAGCATGGGGCAGTGCCAGCCACTCAGAGCCGCCACAGAGACAAAGCCTCCCTCCAGAACCTGAGCAGACAGTGCTCTCCAGACAGAGCCACACAGAGCCTGCGCGAGCCCAGAGCCAACACCCGGCCATGGCGCAGACCTGCCAGCTTCATGGAACCAGAAAACCCAGCAATTTGAGAGTTACTCCATGGAGATATTTCCACGTCTGCTCGAGGAATGACATTGGGAAGGAATGCCCTCCCCGACCAGCCCAGAGTAGCGCCATCTTGACTGCTGGCAAAGACCTGGCCAAACCAACTGGAGCCTGAGAAGTGGTGCCAGCAGCACCATTATTCAAAAGGACAAAGGTTTTCCCAGAGGCAGCTTGGCCAGATGTCTATGCCTGGCGTTAGCGGAAGTTCCTCCCTCTGGATGGGGCTGCACTCCTAGTAAACAAAGCCACTGGCAGGTCCACCGACTTTTATTTTTTTTTCTACCCAATCAAGCAAACTGATCAGAAAAACCACTAACCCAAATTGCAGGAGAAAAAGACATTTTAAAGTGGTTGGATCCCAAATTTAGTGGAGACACAAGTTTCCTACCTTCCCCCCTCAAAAAAAATTAACAGTACCCCCCCTTTTTTACTACCTTTTTTCATTTGCATTTTATGTGTTATTTTTTTGCGATTTTGCCTCCACCCTTCTTTTAAAATGTTATTATTCTTTCCATTTTTTTGCGCTTTCCCTCTGTCATTGTGGTTATTTCTAAAAACATAGTGACAGCACTGGGTACAGATTGGTTACAAATTATATTTTTATTGATATAGTCACCTGCTTTTTAATCTGTTGGTTCTTAACCCTAGTATTTCTTGTTTAAGAACTCACAATTGTGTGGAATCTCCCCCCACCGTTTTTCTTGTTTTTCTCTTTTTCTTTTTTTGTTTTCTTTTTTTTATTTTCTTTTAAATTTTCTTTAAATTTTTATCATTGATCTCTCCTATATATACCTTCCTCTTTCGTTTATATATTCTTCTTATTACTCTTCTCATTTTCATAAGTTTTATCTTATGTTTTCTAACTTTTGTACTCAGTTTTTTACCTTCCTATCATCTTAGATCAGCTATCCTTACGCTATCCCTTTCCTTCATTGCTATAGTAATCTTACACTCCTACATTACTCTTTTCTTACCTTCCCTCTTGTCTTTCATACTATTTTTCTAACTCTGGTCCTCTGTTCATCCTTCAGTGTTTATAATGCATGGATCTACAGTTCATAGTTGTTGAACAATACTGTATATCTAGGTTTCAATTATACTGTAGGTCTAGAGGGACTTAAATACAATAGAGATTGGATTGTAGGGGGTTTTTTTGGTCATAAAACAGTGACTGGTGGTGGTATTAGATTTGCCTGTAAGTGAACAAAAAGAGAGACAGTAATAATACCAATCTAACATTGTGAACTCCTATTTTCTGGCCAGCTAAAGAGCTCTAGATTGGTTACATCTTAAAAATTGTAAACTTGCGCAGTATTAATCTTGCTCCATTTTCAAATGGGCAGAACAAGAAACTCAAAAATGGCAAATCACAGAATATCATCTCCCACCCAATATAAACAGGCAATGGAGCAGTCAATGGCAAAAAAAGAGGAGAGTCCTCTAAATGCTATACAAATGCACTTGATAAACATGATTGATGAAAATTTTGAAAACATACAGAAAGAGATACGTGAGGAAGCCATATCTAAACGAGATGAAACCATAAAGAAGGTGATACATGAACGTGAGGAAGCCATAAAGGAGGCCATAATGAAGGATTTACATGAACGGGAGGAAGCTAGACAAAGAAAAATGCATGAATTCATAGAATCCACAAACAAAAATCTGACTGAACTCCAAAAAATGTCCCTGGAGAATAAAGCTGCTGAGCTAAAGGACTTCATAGAGACCATTCAAAATGAAATAAAAGAGTTAAAGAAGACCATACATGATCTAAAACAAGAGATGCATCAAAAATGAGCAATTGGAAGGAAGGGAGATGAAGAAAAAAGTCAAAAGTATTAATAGCAGGTTAGATAATGGAGAAGAAAGAATTTACAGGGTTGAAGATAATCTAGTTGTTATAGAGAAAAAACAGAAAATGAGTCAAACCAAATCTAGGAAATATGAGAGAACTCTGCAGGAAGTCCAAGATACAATGAGGAAGCCTAATTTAAGGCTAATTGGTATTGAGGAGCACCTCGAGAAAGAGGTCAATGGTATTGGAAATATACTTAACTTTGAGGGGGGAAGGTAGGAAACTTGTGTCTCCACTAAATTTGGGATCCAACCACTCTCCAATTAAATGGCATAGACCGTCCAGTTGGATCAAAAGGCAAGATCCATCTTTCTGCTATCTTCAAGAGACGCATCTTGCCCAGAAAAACAAACATTTTTTTTGAAAGTGAAGGGTTGGAAAAAAGTTTATCAAGCTAAAATCCCCCATAAACAGACTGGAGTTGTCATCCTCATATCAGATAAAATAGACTTCAAGTGAAACTAGAAGAAATGGATGAATTTCTAGCCAATATTAACATACACACACTGAACCAAGAAGACCTAATCCAACTAAACAGACCTATTTCAAGTACTGAAATAGAACTGGCAATAAGAGACCTCTCATCCAAGAAAAGCCTAGGGCCAGATGGATTCACAGCTGAATTCTATAAGGTCTTTAAATCAGAGCTCACACCAATACTCCTCAAGCTCTTCAACAAAATTGAAAATGAAGGGTCTTTGCCAAACTCATTCTATGAAGCCACTATAACCCTCATCTCAAAACCAGACAGAGATTCATCAAAGAAAGAAAACTACAGACCCATTTCTTCAATGAATATTGATGCAAAACTTCTCAACAAAATACTGCCCAACCGCCTTCAGCAACTAATCAAAAAAATTATACACTATGATCAAACAGGATTCATCACAGGGAGGCAAAGCTGGTTCAACATATGCAAGTCAATTAATATAATTCAACACATCAACAGGAACAAGGACAAAAATCACATAATTGTTACAATAGATGCAGAAAAGGCATTTGGCAAGATCCAACATCCCTTTTTGCTAAAAGTTCTGGAGAAACTCGGAATCCATGGAACATTCCTCAGTATAATAAAGGCTGTGTATGAAAAGCCCACAGCTAACATTATACTTAATGGCAAAAAGCTAAAGCCATTTTCTGTAAAATCAGGAACGAGGCAAGGATGCCCACTCTCTCCACTCCTCTTTAACATAGTATTAAAATTCCTAGCAAGAGCAAAAAGGCAAGAAGCCAGCATAAAGAGGATCCAAATAGGGAAAGAGGAAGTGAAACTTTCCCTCTTTGCAGATGATATGATTGTGTATTTCAAGAATCCTATAGACTCTACTCCCAAGCTGCTTGAGCTGATTCAAAACTTTGACAAGGTAGTAAGTTATAAAATTAACCCTCGAAAATCAACTGCTGGTGGTCAGAAGATGGCACCGAGACAATAGGGACCAAGCCTAGCTCTCTCCCACAAAAAGAGAGAATCAGGGAATCCCATGAGCCAACTACCTTAAGATTCACAACAAATTCAAGAACCGACGGAGAAGTACAGAAACCAGAAAATAAATCCAGATAAAGTTTATATCCAATGTTCTCAAAGAACCCAAAACTGGAGGACCCTCCCCACACCCTTCGCCACTGGCTCCAAGCGAGAAAGCTGCGGCGGAAGGCACCAGGCCAGGAAGCCCCGAACTCCATCAACTCCAGCACGAGGCAAATACAGACACAGGAACCCATACAGACCCAGTGTGTACAGCACAGATGGTGGCAGAGACCAAAGGGGAGGCAAACGATACTCCAAAACCTCGGAGCAGCTCACAGCCAAACCCCAACGAGTAAGTAGTCCAGCAGGTTCCCCCAAACCCATCGGGAATGCAGAGCTGGTGGCCAGCTAGAGAACTTAACCCAGACCCCTCCACCCCACCCAAGAAAGACTGGCAAGTGCAGTGGGGGGCCAAGGAATTCAGAATCCTGCCCCTTCCCCCAACAGCCCCCTCCCCCAGGACATTGACTGGAGACTGACTGGCAGGCAGGCAATAAGACCCAGCACCCCAAAAAGGACAGAGCTGTCCCTACTCCCACCCACCCAACAACCACTGAAACTGGAGACTGAAAGGCGTTGAAACCCTAGCTTCCAACTGTGGGTGGGGGGTGCACGGGAGTCTGGGAGCCAGCATCTGACTAACCCAAACCTCCTGCTGGGAATCTCCAGCAAGACAACACCAAGGGGCCCCCCAAGGAATCACAGACAGACTCTTTGCAAAAGTGGCTGAAACACAGCAGGATAGTAAAGGACAGACCAGCAGGGGCCAAGCTCCACCCCTGAGAGCCAGAAAGGCATGGCTCCTCCTATGTCCTCCACTGGGCCCCGCCCCTGGGAACAGGGCAGGAAAACTAGCCATCTTCCGGGCTAGCAGAGACTGAAGTGCACATCACCATCCTACGGCCCACTGTGGGGCCATTGGTTGGGCTGAGAGCTAGTTGTGCAGCAGCACACAGCCTCTTGGAACAGGCAGAACACCTGCAAAAGTCTGCAAAGTCTAACCTAGTCAGCAGTGGAATCAATTTGGCTGAGAAACACAAGTATACACAGATTCCCAGAATTACCAGTCCAAAACCAAGTAAAGACCGCCAACTACCGACCAGAGAGCAAACCTACAACAACAGTCCTTGATGCCTCGAAAAGCACAATGAGGTATTACGACATATATAAATAATCTAAGTCCCATATAAAGCTCAAAATGAAACAAGAACGGGGGACAAGAGAGATGTCACCATCCCAAGAAATGACACCTGAAGAGACACAAAATATGACTCTGTTCAAGGAAATGATTGTGGACATGACCAAAGAAATTAAAGCAGAATTCCAAAAATAATTCCAGAAACATAAGCAGGAAATTACCAAAGAGCTCCTCGAATTCAAAAGAGAAATGGAAGCAAAGATTAATACCCTCTCAGCAGACATAATCAGCTCAGTGTCCACAATTCAAGCAAAAATGGATGCATTAAGCAACAGATTCATTGAGAGGGTGAATAGGACATCAGGAACAGAAGATAGTACGCAAGAGCTAGAACAGAGAATCATCAGTCTGGAGAAATCAGAATTCACCAAAGAGAACTCCAGGACCTGGCAGACGCAGCGAAGAAATCTAATCTTTGTTTAATAGGGATCAATGAGGGCACTGAATTCCAGGACAAAGGAATGCAACTCTTATTCGCCAAAATCATAGCAGAGAACTTTCCCAACCTCAAAAGGGAAAATACTCACATTATTGAAGGTTTCAGGACTTCAAACTGCAAGATCCTAGAAGGAACTCGTCTAGACACATCATAGTAAATACACTAGATGCAAATACCAAGGAATTGATCTTAAATGCTACTAAAACAAAGAAAGAGCTATACTACACTGGGAAAAAAATAGAATAACAGCAGACCTCTCCACGCAAACGCTAAACGCAAGAAAAGCTTGGAAAAACATCATTCATGTCCTTAAGACCAACAACTGCCAACCCAGACTGATATGTCCAGCAAAACTAGCATTTAAATTTGAGGGAGAAACAAGAATATGGCACTCCAAAGAGAAGCTATTTGATTACGTGAACACTAAACCAGCATAACAAAAAAATTAATTAATCGAGAACAAATTGCAGAACATCAAGAACAGCCATCAAGAAGCAATTACCTATAATTCACTAAACACAAAAGGGGAAAAAGAGAGAGCAAGAAACTTAGAAGTAAAAAAAATAATGACAATAGATACCGACCACATCTCCATAATTTCCCCAAATGTGAACAAGCTGAACAATCCAATCAAAAGACACAGAGCAGTGGACTGGATTAAGAAACATGACCCATCCATATGTTGCCTCCAAGAGACCCACCTCACTGCCAAAGACAGAAACAAATTCCCAGTGAAAGGATGCAAACGAATTTTCCACTCCAATGCACCATGCAAAAAAGCAGGAGTAGCAATGTTAATTCCTGACAAAACTAACTTCTCAGTAAAATCAGTACATAAAGATATAGACGGCCACTACATATTAGTATAGGGTACAATAAAAACCCACAATATTACAGTCATAAACATTTACTCCCCCAACACGGGAGCACCCAAATACGTCAAACTCTCTTAGAATTACAGAACAAGATAGACTCAAACACAATCATAGTGGGAGACCTCAATACGCCACTCTCAACAAATGACAGGTCAACTCAACAAAAGTTAAACAAACACACCATTGACTTAAACAACACCATAGCCCAGCTGGGCTTAACAGGTATACACAGAGTCTTCCACCCAACGGCGAAACTTTTTACATTTTTCTCAGCAGCACATGGAGCGCACTCCAAAATAGATCATATAATAGTTCATACATAAAACTTAAGCAGACACAAGAGGACAGATATAATCCCTTGCATTCTATCTGACTACAGTGGAGTCAGACTAATTCTGAACAATGCAGTAAAAGTCAAAAAACATTCAAACACTTGGAAGCTGAACAACACACTTCTGAATAACTCCTGGGTTACAGATCAGATCAGAAAAGAAATTCAAAACTTCCTTGAATGTAATGGCAATCAAGAGACATCACAAAGGAAGTTATGGGACACAGCAAAGGCAGTTCTAAGGGGCAAATTTATCGCACTAGGAGCGCATATTAAAAAGACAGAAGAAGAGCATGTAAATAACCTTAAAAAAAACTGAAACACCTAGAGAAGCAAGAAAAAGTTAATTCTAAAACAGCTAGAAGGACAGAAATAACAAAAATAAAATCAGAAATTTCAGAGATTGAAATAAGATCTACTATACACAAAACTGATAAATCAAAAAGTTGGTTCTTTGAAAGAGTCAACAAAATAGACAGACCCTTGGCAACATTAATCAAAAAAAGGAAAGGGGAGACTCAAATAAACAAGATTAGAGACCCCACGGGAACAATCACAACTGATTCCCAAGAAATCCAGTCCATAATGAATAGGTACTACCAGGGCCAATATTAAAAGAAACACGAAAATCTAGTAGAAATGGATGATTTCTTAAATAAATATAGGCTACCCACACTGAACAACGAAGAGGTAAACAAACTGAACAGACCAATTTCTTACAACGAAATTGTGGAAGCAATCAGGGAAATGCCAACCAAAAAAAGCCCAGGTCCAGATGGATTCACTGCGGAATTCTACAAGACGTTTAAAGATGAAATAACACCTATACTCTTGAAACTCTTCTGAGAAATAGAAACAGAAGGAGCAATACCAAACTCATTTTATGAAGCTAATATTACTCTCATCCCCAAACCAGGGAAAGACCCAACAAAAAAAGAAAACTACAGACCTATCTCTCTAATGAACACAGATGCAAAACTCCTCAATAAAATATTAGCCAACAGAATCCAGAAACAAAAAAATCATACACTATGATCAAGTGGGCTTCATCCCACAAATGCAAGGCTGGTTTAACATTCGCAAATCAATCAATGTAATACATCATATAAATAGAGTTAAGGATAAGAATCATATGATAATTTCTCTGGACACGGAGAAGGCATTTGACAAAATACAACATCCATTCATGTTGAAAGCACTAGAAAAAATAGGAATACGGGGTGCATTCCTCAAAATAGTGAAAGCCATATATGAAAAACCTACAGCCAGTATTATACTAAATGGTGAAAGAATAGAACCATTCACCTTAAAATCAGGAACTAGACAGGGGTGCCCACTCTCTCCACTTCTCTTCAATATAGTGCTGGAACCCTTAGCCAGAGCAATAAGGCAAGAAAAGGACATCAAAGGGATCCACATAGGGAAAGAAGAAATTAAACTATCCTTATTCGCAGACGACATGATCCTCTACTTGAGTGACCAACAAACTCCACTCCCAAACTTCTAGAATTAATAAACCACTTTAGCAAAGTGGCAGGATACACAACCAACCTTCAGAAGTCAGTAGCCTTCTTGTACACCAACAATACACAAACAGAAGGCCAAATCAAGAAAATGATCCCATTTGCAATAGCCCCAAAGAGAATAAAATATTTAGGAATATACTTAACCAAAGATGTAAAGGAATTATTCAATGAAAACTATAAAAGCCTAACAAAAGAAATTAAAGAGGACACTAGGAAATGGAAAGACATCCCATGCTCATGGCTACGGAGAATCAACATAGTGAAAATGGCTATACTGCCAAAAATGATATACAAATTCAATGCAATCCCCATCAAAATCCCAAAGACATTCTTTATGGAAATTGAAGATATAATCCAAAGATTCATATGGAACAAGAAAAGACCTAGAATAGCCAAAACAATTCTAGGCAAAAAGAACAATGCTGGTGGTATTACAATACCAGACTTCAAACTCTACTACAGAGCCATAATAACAAAAACTGCTTGGTACTGGCACAAAAACAGACCAGAAGATCAGTGGAACAGAATAGAAGACCCAGAAATAGAACCACATACCTATAGGCAACTTGTATTTGACAAAGGAGCCAAAGATGTACAATGGAACAAACACAGTCTATTCAATTATTGGTGCTGGCAAAACTGGGCAGCCACATGCAGAAAACTAAAAATTGACCCTAGCCTTTCGCCATGCACAAGCATTAACTCAAAGTGGATCAAAGACCTCAACGTCAGACTGGAAACCGTGAAACTGCTACATGATAAAGTAGGAGAGACACTGGAACTCATAGGCACAGGCAACAGATTCCTGAACAGAATCCCAGGGTCACAACAGATTGGAGAGAGACTCGATAAATGGGACTACCTAAAAATAAAAAGTTTCTATACAGATAAAAACATAGTTGCAAAAGTAGAGAGACAGCCAACCAAATGGGAAAAGATATTCACCAACAATATATCTGACAAATGCTTAATATCTAGTATCTACAGGGAACTCAAGAAACTAATCCCCTGAAAACCCAATAAACCATTCACTAAATGGACGAGAGAACTAAAGAGAGACCTATCAGAAGAAGAGATTAAAATGGCAGAAAAGCATATGAGAAAATGTTCATCATCTATGGTCATAAAGGAAATGCAAATAAAAACAACCCTAAGATACCACCTTACCCCAACAAGAATGGCCAAGATCTTGAACTCAGACAATGACAGTTGCTGGAGGGGTTGTGGAGAAAAAGGAACCCTACTACACTGCTGGTGGGAATGTAGACTAGTTCAGCCACTCTGGAAAGCAGTGTGGAGGTTCCTTAAAGTACTGAAATAGACCTTCCCTATGATCCCGCCATACCACTTCTGGGCATCTATCCTGAGCAGCATGACCCAGGATATTATAAAGACACCTGCTCAGCTATGTTCATCTCTGCACTATTCACAATAGCCAGGCGATGGAAACAATCCAGATGCCCTACTGCAGATGAATGGATACAGAAAATGTGGTATATATACACAATGGAATTCTACATAGCCAACAGACAAGATAAAATAATGGCATTCGCAGGGAAGTGGATGAATCTAGAGCGAATCATGTTGAGTGAGACAAGTCAAGACCTAAGGAACAAAAGGGACATGGTATCCTTAATATGCGGCTATTAAATCCAAACAGTACAAGAGCGAGGACTCAATAACTGCATACCCAAAGCTATGGACATGGTAATGGAAATACAAACATAACTATATAGACATAAAAACCTATGCCTCTATAGACATGTTTTATTTCATAAATTAATATGTTTCTATGACATACAAACCCTTACCCTAATTTTGATTAAGTTCTAAATACTAAGTCCCAGAGATTGTAATTAGAGATTCCATCCTTGAACACTTGTTTGTTAAACTTGTCATTTAAAATATGATATAAACATAAGCCAAAAAAAAGACAGAAGAAGAGCATGTAAACAACCTAAAAAGAAAATGAAACACCTAGAGGAGCAAGAAAAAGTTAATTCTAAAACAGTTAGGACAGAAATAGCAAAAATAAAATCAGAAATTTCAGAGATTGAAATAAGATCTACCATACACAAAATTAATAAATCAAAAACTTGGTTCTTTGAAAGAGGCAACAACATAGACAGACCCCTGGCAACATTAATCAAAAAAGGAAAGGGGAGACTCAAATAAACAAGATTAGGGATCCCACGGGAACAATCACAACTGATATCCAAGAAATTCAATCCATGATGAGTAAGTACTACCAGGGCCTATATTCAAAGAAACAAGAAAATCTAGTAGAAATGGATGATTTCTTAAATAAATATAGGCTACACACACTGAACAACGAAGAGGTAAACAAATTGAAAAAACCAATCTCTTACAATGAAAGTGTGGAAGCAATCAGGGAAATGCCAACCAAAAAGAGCCCAGGTCCATTTGGTTTCACTGCAGAATTCTACAAGATGTTTAAAGATGAAGTAACACATATACTCTTGAAACTCTTCCGAGAAATAGAAGCAGAGGAGCAATACCAAACTCATTTTATGAAGCCAGTATTACTTTCATGCCCAAACCAGGGAAAGACCCAACAAAAAAGGAAAACTACAGACCTATTTTTCTAATGAACACAGATGCAAAATTTCTCAATAAAATACTAGCCAACAGAATTCAGAAACAAATTTAAAAAATCATACACTATGATCAAGTAGGATTCATCCCACAGAAGCAAGGCTGATTTAACATTCAAAAATCAATCAATGTAATACATCACATCGATATAGCTAAGGATAAGAATCATATGATAATTTCTCTGGATGCGGAGAAGGCATTTGACAAAATACAACATCCATTCATGTGGAAAGCACTAGAAAAAATAGGAATAAGAGGTACATTCCTTTAAATAAAGCCATATATGAAAAACCTACAGCCAGTATTATACTAAATGGTGAAAGAGTGGAACCATTTACCTTAAAATCAGGAACTAGAAGGGATGCCCACTCTCTCCACTTCTCTTCAATATAGTGCTGGAACCCTTAGCCAGAGCAATAAGGCAAGAAAAGGACATCAAAGGGATCTACATAGGGAAAGAAGAAATTAAAATATCCCTATTTGCAGACGACATGATCCTCTACTTGCGTGACCCAACAAACTCCATTCCCAAACCCCTAGAATTAATAAACCACTTTAGCAAAGTGGTAGGATACAAAATTAACCTTCAGAAGTCAGTAGTCTTCTTGTACACCAACAATACACAAACAGAAGGCCAAATCAAGAAAATGATCCCATTCACAATAGACCCCAAAAGAATAAAATAGTTAGGGAAGTGGATGAATCTACAGCGAATCATGTTGAGTGAGACAAGTCAAGACCAAAGGAACAAAAGGCACATTGTATACTTAATATGTGGGTATTATATCCAAACAGTACAAGAGAGAGGACTCAATATTTGCATACCCAATGCTATGGACATGGTATTGGAAATATAAATGTAACTACATAGACATAAAAACTTATGACTCTATAGACATAATATTTTATTTCATAAATTAATATGTATCTATGGTATACAAACCCTTAGCCTAGTTTTGATTATGTTCTAAAAAGTAAGAGCCAGTGAATGTATATAGAGATACCCTTCCTGAACACTCGTTTGTGAAACATGTCATTTGAAATATGATGTAAAAATCAATGCTAATAAATTCAAAAAAACCAACTGCCTTCCTCTATGCCAACAATGAGAGGAACGAGGCAACGATCAGGAAAGAAACTCCTTTTGCAATAGCTTCAAAGAAAATAAGGCCCTAGGAATTAAATCAACTAAGAATGTAAAGGACCTTTTTGATGAAAACTTTAAAGCCCTGAAAAAGGAAATTAAAGCAAATCTGAGGAAAAGGAAAAACCTCCCATGCTCCTGGATTGGAAGAATTAACATCGTGAAAATGCTAATCTTGCCAAGGGATATCTACAAATTAAACGCAATACTCATCAATATCTCAGTGTCATTCTTTAAAGAAATAGAAGAGGCAATCCAAAATTTCATATGGAATAATAAAAGATCCCATGTAGCAAAATCAATTCTTAGCAAAAAGAACAGCACAAGAGGAATTTCAATCAAATTTTAGACTCTATTACAGAGCTATAGTGACCGTAACAGATTGGTACTCGCACAAGAACAGGCCAGGAGAGCAAAGGAATAAAACTGAAGATCCAGATATTAACCCAAAGGCTAAAGGCCACCTAATCTTTGATAAAGGTACCAGAAAAGTAGAATGGAAGAAAGACAGCCTCTTCAACAAGTGGTGCTGGCAGAACTGGTTAAGCACCTGCAGAAAACTGAAGTTGGATCCTTCTTTGTCACCCTGCACCAGGATTAAATCCAAAAGGATCAAAGACCTCGAGGTAAAAGCAGATACACTGAAAACTTTACAAGAAGGAATAGGAGATACACTAGGTCTCCTTGGCACAGGTGGAAACTTTCTTAATAAGGACCAAGAAACACAACAAATCAGAGAATGTCTGGATAAGTCGGACTGCATTAAACTGCAGAGCTTCTGTATTGCCAAAGACATAGCTAGCAAATTAACCAGAAAGCCTGCAGAGTGGGAGAAGATCTTCACTAACCATAGCCTCATAGCTAAAATATGTCAACAGCTCAAAAAATTGAATCACTCCAAAACTAATCTCCAAAGAAACAACCATCCCATTAAAAGATGGGCTAAAGACTTAAAGAGAGTCTTCTCTGAAGAAGAAACAAAAATGGCCTATAGACACATGAAGAAATGCTCCACAACTCTGGGCATAAAAGAAATGCAAATCAAAACAACTCTAAAGTTCCATCTCACTCCAGTTAGAATGGCCAGGATCAAGAAATCTAATAACAATAGATGCTGGAGGGGATGTGGCCAGGAGAGATCACTACTACACTGTTGGTGGGAGTGCAAACTCATTCAACCACTATGGAAAGCAGTGTGGCAGTTTCTCAAAAGACTAAACATAGAGCTCCCTATGACCCAGCAATTCCACTCCTTGTCATGTACCTAAATATCCAGAGACAAAGGCATACTAAATACACTAGCACAACGATGTTCATTGATGCACTATTTACCATGGCAAAGGTATGGAACCAACCAGATGCCCCTCAGTTGATGAGTGGATCAACAAGTTATGGTATTTATATATAATGAAATTCTCTCTCACAAAGAATGACATCACCCCATTTGTAACGAAATGGAAAGACTTAGAAAAAAATTATATTAAGTGATCTAAGCCAGACTCAAAGGAACATAGGCTCAATGGTTTCCCTCATATTTACAATAGAACAAAACCTAGATACATAAGGCCTGTAGTATGACACTAAATGATAGGACCTCCGGGATGTAGAAACAAAAGCCATATATTGATTGATTGTTGTCCTTAATGTACTATGTTATCTCTCATCTCTCTTGCTGTCCCTTGGTTATCCCATATTGTTACAGTATTTTACCTTGTTGTCTGATATATTTTATATATGCTTATTTGTTTATTTGAAATAGGATAGTGAAGGGGGAAAAAGAGAAGAGGGTCAGGGGTGGGGGGAGGGAAATGGGGACCAAGACATGAGAAAGGGTATCAGTATTTTGAAGTAATTCACCTTCTATCTGGTGAATATAATGTAACCCTTCTATTAATTACAGTAAAAATATATGGAAAGAAATAATCTTACTAAGGGTTCTGCCCAAGATCATTTCAAACTATGATGGTCATGTCTCAACCTTCCTGACTAGCTAGAATTACAGGCATAAGCCATCAGTGCCTAGCCTGTACCATAGTTTTTTAAGTACAAAAATTTGTGCATTGTAGATAATTTAATGTTTAGAGAAATTTATAGCATAACATTAAGTGTAAATATTACAGAACTATTTAAAATTAATAACCTAAGCCCACACTTTAGGAAAATAGAGCAGGAAGAGTAAATTAAACTTAAGCTAGGCAAGAGAAAGGACAATGAAAATGGAGAAAAATCATTAGAGCCAAAAGTCTGTGAAAAGGTCAATAAAATCAGTAAACCCTTTGCTAATGTTAAAAAAAATTAAAAGACACAAATTATCAATACCAAGAGTAAAACTAGTGGATCACAATCAATCACACTAACACTAATGGATGAATCAGGGAATATAATGAACATATTTTTACTATGATCATAAGTTCAATAACTTAGAGAAATGAACCATTTTCTTGAAATATACAAATTACCAAATATCATTCAAGTACAGAAAACTGAGTAGCTCAATATCCATTGAAGAAAATTGTAATTGATGGCTTAAAAGTCTTCACCCTGAAAACAACTCATCTTGTAATCTCACTGATAATTCTATCAACATTCAAGAAAGAAAATACAGCAACAATGCTGCACAGTCTCTCAGAGGAAATAGAAAAGAAGGAATATTTCTCAACTTATTTTTTGAGCTTAACATTATCCTAACAATAAAAATCAAAGAATGGTATCACAAACATATATCAAGAATGGTGAAATTTATCCCAGGAATATATACTACTTCAAATTTCAAAAACTAATGTTATTTTTAAAACATTAAAAGACTAAAATTCATATTATTATATTTTAGATGTAGTAAAAGGTTTTAACAAAAGTTAACATCTATTCATAAGATAAACTCTCAACAAACTAGGAGTAGATGGAAGCATGCTTAACAAAAATGAGCCTTTTCTAATAAAAGTAAACAAAACAGTAAACCTGAGAATTTACAGTGAGAGACTGAATGCTTTCTCTAGAGACTGAATGCTTTTTCTAGAGATTGAATGCTTTCTCTCTAAAATCAGGAACAAGACATAATGAAAAGTGTACTAGAACTACTAGTTAGTGCAGTAAGGCAAAGAAACAAAATAAAGGGTACACAGGAAGGAAGAGATAAAGTCATCTTTGTTCCCAGATGATAGGATTATATATGTAGAAAATCGTCACAGTATCTACAAAAAGTAATTCATGAAAATGTCACAGTAACTAATTATGATTATTCTTGAAATAAATTAAAAATCAGAAACTCTGATCATGCAATGAGGAAATAAAAAAAGAACTAATAGAAATTTTAGAACTGAAAATAAAGTGGGCAAAATTAGAAAGTAATCAGAAGGAGTAAGAATTTAGTCAGAAGGAGTAAGGAATAAGAAGTTGATCAGCAAAATGGAAAATTATGAAAAGTAAAACGAGAGAGAGAGAGAGAGAGAGAGAGAGAGAGAGAGAGAGAGAGAGAGAGAGAGAGAGAGAGAGAGAGAGAGAGAGAAGCAAGTAGGAAATAAATTGGAACATAAACCAAGATCTAACTTTCTCAACATCCTCCAAGAAAGGGAAGAGAAAGGAAAGGCAAAAAAAAATTAAAGAAATAATAGTGCACCTTTGTAGCTAAGGTTTGATTACCAGAACCACCATATAAAAAGGAAAGAAAGATAATCCTGTGATCCTGCTAGGATTTCTATCCTAGCTAATTTAGGAGGGTGAGACCTGAGTATCATTGTGTGGATCCAGCCCTGCACTAGGAATAGAACCAGGGCCTCTCAAATGCTGTACCACTGAGCTATATCACCAGTTTTAAAATCAAATTTCTGGAAACTAAAGACAGAAGGCAACTGCTGAATCATGTGCTCTAAACTGTAATTCAAGGAGATCAGAATTTTCAAGATCCTTTTGGAAAATGAAAGAAAATAAACAAAAATGAAGATGCAGGATATGGACCTAATAGTTTGTTCTTATTTGGTTCAACAAAAGATTGACATTTTTGTTCAACATTAAAACGCCATTTAAAACAAAGATAATGATTCGTTTATATTCTATCTTACTCAAAGAATTTGAAACAAACCAAAAAATAAATACATTCAAATTAATTCTTTTGTTCAGCCACTGGGGCTTGAACTCGGGGCTTCCAAACTCTCTTTTCTGTGTATGTGGTACTGGGGAATTGAACCCAGGGCTTAGTGCATGATTGGCAAGCACTACCACTAGGTCACACTCCTGGCCCAGGGCTTTCACACTCTTCTCTGACTTTTTCATTCAGGAATGGCCTAGCTCATCCCTACTCTGTTTTGTTTCTGTCATTGTTAATTGGAAATAAGAATCTTATGGACTGTTCCGCCCGGAATTGCTTTGAACCTCAATCCCCAGATCTCAGCCTCCTGAGTAATTAGAATGACACGTATGCATGAGCCACTAGCACCAAGCATATTCAGATGTTTTACTCAGCTATTTAGGTTTCATCAAGTCTAGAAAGATCTCAAACATTACTTGGCTGGTGTGGTAGAATAATGTCGCTACCAAACACATTCACTTTCTGAACGCCAGAACCTGTGGTAATGTTACGTTACACAAGAAAGTGGATTAGCACCATGAATCAGCTACCTTAAAATAGAAAAAAAAATATTCTGTATTATCTGGGTAAGCCACAAATAAGCAGAAAACCTTCAAAGTAAAAAAAGGAGGCAGAAGATGAGGCCAAAATGATTCTCAAGAATCTGCTGTGATGAAAAAAAAATAAAAAGAATCTGCTGTGATATTCATACAAATGGGTATTTATATTGTTCAAAATAATTGATAAATCCATAAAGTGAAAATTTTCAAGCCTGAATCAGATCAAGTGTCTGTAACATTTTATTGGAAGGAGAGAGGTCAGGACAACGTGTTAAATAACAAATCAATTGCAATGAGAGAATGTAGATTTAAAAAGATCTAAATTCATATTAACCAATAATTGTGCATAAACCTTTTTTGGGCTCTATTTCAAATAATTCTAGTATAATTGTACATCTGAGCCCCTAAAGGACATCTGATGACTTTAAGGAGTTTTCATTACCCTTCTAAAATATGGTAGCCCTTTCATAGCTATATAGTTTCCCATTGCTTGGATAAGACTGTGGGATTCAAAAATGTCACAAGAGCTAGGCAAGCATCTCCCACAGAGCTTCACATGTGTGTGTGTGTGTGTGTGTGTGTGTGTGTCATTTTGTTTGTGTATATCATTTTCTGTGTCTTTATATAAAGTCATTATTTATATATGTATATGCTATATTAAAGTCATTGCCTTGGAAGCATATGCTGAAACATGGATGGATAAAATAACCACATCTAAAATCTGCTTCCAAAAACATCAAAGAAACAATCTGAGGACGTAACCAACAGACAACTTGTCATAAATTGCCCAGTGTTGATGCTGGTAATGGATAGGAGAGTTTTCATTATACTGATTGTCCCCAGGATAGGATGGTTTGACAAGGTTTTTGGAGTATGTAATGGTGCAAAAATTGGTATGGAATTCAGTAGAATCCACAATTCAAATTTATATTTGAATCTTCTTCTAGACTGTCCATATGATGCAAACAGATCCTCCTTGGAAATTCCAGCTGCAGTAGCCAGGTGCAGTTCCCATTCAGTCTCTGACCCCCAAGTGAAGTGACAGATCACAGTGCTCTGAGATGCTAAGCTAGGTTATATGTGTTAAATACCTTCTCAACATATACATCTTATCATGATTTATCCAGATGTAGCCTCAATTTAATCCATACTTTTGTCTCCCTTTCTTCAATGTTTCAAATTCTCCATAATAACGGGTTTAATTCTTACTTTTTTTGTGGGTCATGGGGCTTGAACTCAGCCTGTTCGCTGTCCCTGAACTTTTCAGCTCAAGGCAACCGCCCTACCATTGAGCCAAGCCCCACTTCCCGTTTCTTAGAGGTTAACTGGAGGTAAGAGTCTCGGGTCTTTTTGTGCCACGGCTGGCTTTGAACCTTAATCCTCAGATCTCAGCCTCCTGAGTAGCTAGGAGTATAGGCATGAGCCACCACACACGACTCACTCTTATTTTTCTTTTCTTTTCTTTTTTAGTTTTCTTTTCATTTTGTGTGGATTCTGGGGATTGAACTCTGAGCCTAGGTGCTGCCCCTTAGATTTTCTGCTCAAGCTGGTAGTCTACAACTTGTGTGATAGCTCCACTTCCTGCTTTTTTCTGTAGAAAGTGTCTCAAGGACATTCCTGCCTGGGCAGGTTTGGAAAGGGCATCCTCAGATCTCAGCTTCTCAAGTAGCTAGGATTAGAGGTATGAGCCACCAGTATCTGGATCAATATTTTAAAAAAATAAGATTATAAAATGCTACAAGGGACCAGGAGTTTGGCCTAGTGGTAAGATTGCTTGCCTAGCATGAACCCGGGTCTTTACCCGGGTTCGATTCCTTGGTACCACGTACATTGAAAAAAGCCAGAGGTGGTGCTGTGGTTCAAGTGGAAAGAGCTCTAGCCTTGAGAAAAACCGAAGGACAGTGCTCAGGTCCCAATCTCAAGCCAAGGACTGGGGCAAAAAATAAAAATAAAAATGCTAGAAGGGCTAGAGATGTAGCTTTGCAGTATCTCACCAGCCTAGCAAGCTTGAGATTCTGAATTCAAAACCCACAAGCAAAAAATAAAGGAAAGGGAAAAAATGAAAAGAGACAATATAGTCAGCCAAGTGATAGTAACTCATGCTTGTAATCCTAGCTAGCCAGGGTGACTGAGGTCCAGGAAATTGAGCTTTGATGCCAGCCTGGACAGAAAAGTCCTCAAGCCTACATCTTTAAACTAATCTTCTAAAAGCTAGACTGGAGGAAATTTTCAAGTGGTAGAACATGATCCAAATGAGCAAGCCACGCAAGTGCAAGGCCCGGAGTTCAAGCCCTGGTATAGGGGAAGGGAGAAGAGATTCAGCAAGAAGAGGGAAATGGGTGAGAGGGGAGAGGAGGGGAGAGGAAGGGAGAAGAGAGTAGGAGAGAAGAGAGGAGAGGAATTATGTATGAGATTCCAAAGTCATCTTTTTAAATTCCTTGTCATTGTTTATTCATTGCCAGTACTAGAACCTGGAACTCAGAGTTTATTGTTTTCCCTTGGTTTTTGCACTCAAGGCTGATGCTCTACCACTTTTGCTATACCTCCACTTCAGGTTTTGTGCTGGCTAATTAGAGATAAGAATCTCATGGATGTTCTGTCTGGCCTACAATCCTCAGATCTCAGCCTCCTGAGTAGCTAGGATTGCAAGTGTGTGCTACCAGTGCTTGGCTGAAGCAATATTTCAATGAAAACCCTGTCCTTGAAAGTAGATACTAACTCTTAAGTCTGGAGATACACAGAAGTGAGGTGTGTGTGTGTGTGTGTGTGTGTGTGTGTGTGTGTACCCTCTCACGCATATGTGCATATATAGGTGGTGTTACTGGGGTTTGAACTGAAAGCTTCACACTTGCTAGGCAGGTTCTCTACCACTTGAACCATTCTACTAGCCTATTGCTTTGCTTTTTTTAAATGAGAGCAAAACATTCCACTCTTAGGGAAATCCATACTCAGCAAAAAAGCTGTCAGGCAAAATAAACCTCTTCCCTTTCTAACTTGCTTAGTCTCTTTTACTGTATTGTATTCAAGACAGAAAACATTCTAAGGCTGGATGAAGGGCATTTTCTGATATCTGCTAACAAAGATGTTTCTCTCTTCCATGCCCCCTTTCCTTCCTGTTTTCTAAAAAAGGAAGTAGAATAGAAAAGAAAGTTAGTGGCCCCAAGTTGCAAAGAGCTAAGATTTCCTCCTCTATTCCCCTAGGCTTCCTCTATGGACACATTTTTCAGTTGTGAGTTTAATATCCGTAGGTGGTTGTTGGAGACCATTGCTTTCAGCCTCCTGAGGAAGTAAGATTATAAGATGGCACCTGGCAGCTCGCTAATGAGTCAGTACTTGCTGACCAGAAAGTTTCTTTGCAATTGTTGACTTATTTCTTCTGTGCTTGCGGATAGAGTGGATCGCTAGATTTCTTCCAGGTTTGTTTGCTACTTTGCAGATGACCTTTACTGTGATTGGCTGCTTAAGGATAGAAATAGTGTGGGGTTTGCAGGGAAGAGGGAGAAGGGAGAAAAGACGGAGAACGGAAAGGAGAGAGGCAGAGAAGAAAGGAGAGAGAAATAAACGACCTCTGCTTGCAGCGACTTGAGTCTGTGGTCATTCCCAGTACGCCTCCGAAGTGACTTGTCGCTGCGGCGGGCAGCGACAGGTGGTGAAGGCTTTCTTTATGACAGGGTCCCGGCACCGTGCATAGCATCACATATCAAGATACCTGAAGGAATTGGCTTTCCAAGTAGATCCACTAATTTATCTAATCTAATCTTAATTCCCACAACAACCTTGTGAAACAGTGTTGCAAAAAAGGAAATAGTCTCATTACTTGAGAGTTTACCTCGGCTACCTCATCTAAACCTGCTATATCTATTGACAATGTACAACTCAACACATGTTATTACTACTTAGGATAGGAATGGAAAGAGAGCATTGGGTTGACTAGCCTAAGAAATTTATTTCCAGGTGTTATTACTACTTGGGATAGGAATGGAAAGAGAGTGTTTTGTTGACTACCCTAATAAATTTATTTCCAGGTATGTTCTGTCTTAGGCCAATCAAAGCAGACCAGAATCACTCATTATGGCCCTGGATGCTTTTGTGGTTTGCACAGGAAGAGTCAAAAGTAAATAAAATCCAGTCTTCTGAGACACTATGGGAAGAAACCTTTGGACAAAAAAAAGTATAGCCAAACTACCCAAGAATTGAATGCTTCTTCTGCTTTCTCTGAGGATTTGTCTTTTTTTTGCCAGTCCTGGCCTTAAGCTCAGGGCCTGAGCACTGTCCTTGGCTTTTTCTCAAGGCTAGAGCTCTACCACTTGAGTCTCAGCACCACTTCTGGCTTTTTCTAAGTATGTGGTACCAAGGAATCGAACTCGGGTCTTCGTGCATCCTAAGCAAGCACTCTACCACTAGGCCAAACTCCCTGCCCAGGATTTGTCTTTTTAAAGATGCTGATTAACAAAAGATTTTAAAGAATCCCTTTGTTCAATGACCTTTAACTAAATCAATCCCAGTTAAATTCTGTGTGACCCCTGCTACAATAAACATATAAATAAATCACGATTTTACCAGGGAGATAAGGAGGAAAAAGTAAAGATCAACTATTCAATCTGTGATCTTCACTTTCCCAGTTATGTGTTGGCTTGGATCAACATAAAATCTATTCCTTAACAGATAACGTTTGTTTTCCAACCAGCTAGTCTCTGCATATTCTATCAGAATGGTTGAGTTTTTGTTTCATTTGGTTGGATTATTGCTTTGGTTTAAATCATGAAATAGCAATGCTCAGCCTGAGAGACAGATGTAAAGAAATGCAAACTCTTTGTGTGTGTGTGTGTGTGTGTGTGTGTGTGTGTGTGTGTGTGTGTGTGCGCGCGCATAGGCACGCACATGCTGGTGGTGGTGGTAGACCCTGTCCTTTAGCTTTTGCCCCTCAAAATTGGCACTCTAACACTTGAGTCACAGCTCTACTTTTGACTTTTTAGTGATTCCTACCCATGTTGGCTTCAGATTTACCCAATCTCTAATTCTCAGCCTCCCGAGTAGCTTAGATTACAGGTGTGAGCCACCAGACCTCCCACCTTTCTAATGAGAGAAAGTGACTGCCATAAAGAACCTGAGAAGGGAGAAATAATCAAAGCTTAGCATTTGCCCAAACAGCAGGTTGAAATTGCTCCTTTGCATGTGCATATGGACAATGTTTTGTAACTCTCATGAATGCAAGTTGGTTTTGCATTTTTTTAAACCACAACAACCTGCTTTCACTTTGTAGGGTTTCATGAATCATTAGTGAAGCTGATGTTCCTCAGAGCCTGGTGTTTTCCTCCCCACTCCAACTAGCATCTGCTCCTCAGACTGACATTAGATTGGAGGCAACTATACACCAACTGCAGCTTCTACACCTGGGAACAGTGTTAGGGACCTGCTTTCCCCCCTTCCTTCGGCACTACTGCCTTCGTTACAAGAAAGCATGTTGTTCTTAGTCACTGTGAGAGCTCTCACAAAAGAAATTCTCAGATGTTAGTGGCTCACACCTGTAATCCTAGCTACTCAGGAGGTTGAGATCTGGAATATCTACCAGAATGAGCAGAAAACTCCAGAGACTGTCACCAAAATAATCAGGGAAAAGCCAGCTGGAGGCATGTCTTGAGTGGTAGAGCACCAATGAAGCAAGTAAGGTGAACAAGTGTGAGGTCCTAAATTCAACATAATAACTTCTTTATGATTCAACCTGATAACTTGAAGCAATCAGATATGCACAATGGTTAGACAAGTGTAAGCCTGCCCTTACATAATGGGGTAGATACTTAAATAAGAAGCATTAGAAAAAATTTCAGCATTGTGAGGCAAGTCTCCAAATCATCAGTACATCAATTCAGAGCAATTTAATTATAAAAACAAAGAAAGTTCACAGCCAGATACAGCAGCCTATAATATCAGCTACTCAATAAGCAAGATTTCAGTTCAAGGCTAGCCTGAACTAAGAGCCGATCACAAGCAACAAGCCAAGCTTGGCTGTGTGCGTCTGTAATGCCAGATATTTATTTTATGCAAGATGCTAAGGCATAGATATGCAACCCTATTTGAAAATTAATTAAAGCAAAAGGGACTAGGGCATGGCTCAAATGATACATAGCTCCTGCATAGCAAGTATTCACTCCCTGAATTCAACCTCAGTACACACACACACACACACACACACACACACACACACACACACACACACTGGCAGCAGTTCTGACTCTGCCTTTTTTAATTTAATTTTTATTGTTATTATAACGGTGATATACTTTGGGACTAGATCTCTGGCAGGAGGTAAGCGTGAACAACCGCACACAGTACACATGTCGGGAGGACCAGCATGAGCAAGTCTCGTTTATTATTGCGCAGATCAGGAATTATACAGTTCTAGCACCCCAAACTCGTGAATCTCCCCCAGCCAATTACCTAGCAGGGAGTTGATGTAACGCACTTGAAGCCGGTACGATTGGTTTTGGAGGGAGTGCAGGGAGCATGCACAGCTCATGGGCGGCAAGCTAGGCAGACGTGCCTGTGGGTCACATCTCTATGAGCAGGAAGTGTGCTTCTACTACTTCTCTAGCTGACTCAACCAGATCTGACCAGATCTACCCACAAGGTACAGAGGTGTTACAGTTACATAATTCTGGTAATAAGGACATTTCTTTTTATTGTATTTTATTGTCACGATAATACATTGAGGGATTATAGTTACATTTGTCAGGTAATGGGTACATTACTTCTCAAACCTTGATACCCTTTCTCATAAGTACATTTCTTTTGGGACAATGTCACCCCTTTTCTCACACTCTCACAGTTTTCCCTCTCACCCCATGTCAAGTTGTATACTTTTTTTTTCAAAATAATGTCCAGTGAATACCATTGCTGCATTTGTTCACATTTTGTCCCTCATTTTTGTGCCTCCCCTTACACTCCCAATAACAGATAAAAGAATAAATAAGACAAAAAGAAAAAACAGAAATAGAAACAAGGAAAAATAACCTCTTGTTTCCACTTCCTGGAGTTCATTGCAATTAATATTATTTTATATGATCTGGTGTACATAAGCATTATAACTTTGTGTTCCTCTTCTACAAGTATCCTCCTTTGATCTCACTATATGTGAATGCCTAGAGTTCTGCATAATTTATCATATCCTCATGTATTTTAGGTCTAGCTTCCGCATATGAGAGAAAACATGCACCATTTGTCTCTCTGAGCTTGACTTACCTTACTTAACATGACTTGTTCTAGGTCCATCCACTTCCCTACAAATGACATATTATTCTTTCTAATGGATAAGTAAAATTCCATTATGTATAGCTACCACATTTTTTAAAATTCATTCATCTGTTGTAGGGCATCTGGGCTGTTTCCATAGCTTGGCTATTGTGAATAATGCAGCCATGAACATGGATGTGCAAGTGCCTTTATGGTATCCTGTGTGATGCTCTGGGTACATGCCTAGAA
The DNA here is from genome assembly GCF_031878675.1 of Megascapheus bottae. NCBI lineage: Eukaryota > Metazoa > Chordata > Mammalia > Rodentia > Geomyidae > Megascapheus > Megascapheus bottae. Next base: position 27,734,596 of record NC_143547.1, read on the forward strand.
GTGGTATAGCTACTAGTTTGTAGGGAAGCTCTATGTTTCAATTTTGTGTTTGTGTGCTAGTCCTGGGGCTTGAACTCAAAGCCTGAGCAGTGTCGTTGGGCATTTTTTCTCAAGGCTAGTGCTCCACAGCACCACTTCCAGCTTTTCTATCTATGTGGCACTGAGTAATCTTTCCTGGGTTTTTGTGCATGCTAGGCAAGCACCACTAGGCCAAACTCTCTGCCTTATGTTTAACTTTTTGAGGAACATCCAGGCTGCTTTCCAGAGTAGTTGTGCTTGTTTACATTCCCACCAACAATACCATTTGGTAAGGTTCCTTTTCCCCACATTCCTGCCAACATTTGTTGTTGTCTGAATTCATGAAGTTGGCCAAACTAACTGGAGTGACATGGAATCTCAGGGTTGTTTTGATATGCATTTCCTTTATGACCAGGGATGATGAGCATTTCCTCATGTGTTTCTTTGCCATTTTTATCTCTTCTTCTAAGAAGTCTCTCTTTAGTTATTTTGCCAATTAAGTGATGATTTATTAGTTTCTGGTGGGGTTGATTTTTTGAACTCCTTTTTATTTTGGATATTATACCTTTTTCGGATGTATTGCTAGTGAAGATTTTCTCCCAGTTTATTAGCTGTCTTTCTAGTTTAGTACCTATGTTCTTTGCTGTGCAGAAAATTTTTATTTTGATGTACTTTTTATTTTGATGTAGTCCCATTTGTCAAGTCTCTCTTTTTTTTGTTGTTGGTGTTTTGTTTTGTTTTTTGGTCTGTCCTGGGGCTTGAACTCTGAGCCTGGGTGCTGTCCCTGAGCTCTTCTGTTCAAGAGTAGCGCTCTACCCCTTGAGCCACAGTACCACTTCCAGTTTTCTGTGATTAATTGGAGATAAGAGCCTCATGGGCTTTTGTGCCTGGGCTGCCTTTGAACCAAAATCCTTAGAGCTTATCCTCCTGAGTAGCTAGGATTATAGGCGTGAGCCACCAGTGCCCAGATTCAAGTCTCTCTTCTATCTGCTATTTCCCTGGGTCTCTTTCCAAAAAGTTTCTGCCTAAACCTATGAGTTCTAGTATTTCTCCTACTCTCTTGCAGTATTTTCAAAGTTTCGGGTCTGACATAGAGGTCTTTGATCTGCTTTGAGTTGATATTAGTGCATGGTATCATAAAGGATCTAGTTTTAGTTTTCTGCATATGGCTACCCAGTTTTCCCAATAGCAAATATTGAAGAGTCTATCTTTTTTACACTGTAAATCTTTGGCTCCCTTATCAAGTATGTATTTGGTTTTATTTCTAGGTCAACTAGACTGTTCCACTGATCTTCAGGTCTATTTTTGTTCCAGTACAAAGCCATTTTTGTTATTATAGCTCTGTAGTAGCATTTGAGGTCTGGTATTGATACCATCCAAATTGCTTCTTTTGCCTAGAATTGTTTCAGCTATTAGCCATCTTTTGTTGTTTGATATGAATTTTTAGATTGCCTTTTCTATTTTGGTAAATAATTTCATTGGGATTTTGATGGGGATTGCATTAATTTATAGATCATTTTCACAGTATAGACATTTTTACAATATAATTCTACCTAGCCATTACCATGGAATGTCTTTCCATTTCCAAATGTTGTCTTCGATGACTTAGTCTTTTTTTTTTTTGCCAGTCCTGGGATTGAGATCAGGATCTAAGCACTATCCTTGGGTTTTTTCTCAAGGCTAGAGTCCTATCACATGAGCCACAGCATCACTTCCAGCTTTTTCTATGTGTTTGGTATAGAAGAATTGAACCCTGGACTTTGCGCATACTAGACAAGCACCGTACCACTAGGCCAAACTCTTGGCCCAGTCTTCAGCTTTTAACAGTTGCAAATTACTTTATCCAAAAAGTAATTTTGCTTCCAAGCATAAGAACCTCCAAGTAGGCTGGGATGTAGCTCAGTGGTAAAGTGCTTGCCTGCTGCAACACTCAGGATTCAATGCCCAGTAACAAAACAAAAAAATAAAACAAACAAAAACCCTCCTAGGTTTCATACATGTAAGGTGAGCGGTGGCAACTAACTGTGGGAAAATAGTTGAACTGTCACCTTCCGAGAGATCTCTGACCTCTAGGAAGAAAGGACACAAAAAGTCTGGTGCTTATATGCCTTCTAAACCAGGAAATTGTTACATAAAATGAGAAAAGCGCTCACTTTCCAGAAGGCTCTTTCACATGATCATACGACAGAAGGGAAACGTGAGGTTACCATGGCAAAGCTAATATATAATCCTGCACAAGGTGAGGAGAAAAAGTCAGCATGTCAGAGCTTTCACACAGGATGCACAATAACTAGACCTGCATGCAAATTCACCTCTGGACCCCTCCATGTGTCAAGTCTAGACCTGTGTGGCTGGCATCAAATTCTTCTATCACTTTTCATTTCAAAAAGCTAGAAATTATAAAGGTAGTCGCGGCTTTCAGTTTTAACTTTAAATGTTCAGAAACGTTTAAATATTTAAATGTTCAGAAAAGCACTGCTGCTCTCTACAATCAGACAGTATAAATAGAAAAAGATTTCAGAAGATGTGGTATGAAATGAGGATGTGGGTGCCCCAAGGCCGGGGCAGACCAGGAGTGAGTGGGTCAACGCAGGCACAGAACAAAATGGGGGTGTAGAATAAGGTAGGTAGGGGTGGAGAGCAATTGGAAGAGTGGGGTTGGGCATGGGAGGAGCATGGATGGTGTAGGTGGGGCTAGGCAGGATGGGGGCTACACAAGATGGACTAGGATGAAGCAGGATGAGGCGTTGCTGGGCGGGGTCATGACTGTCAACTGTTTTAAGCCCCACTGAATTATGGGTACTTTGTGGAGGCTGGGCTTGATGAAACCCCACCCTACGCTCAGCCAATTGGCTGAGTTTCCCACTACGCAGGATGTGACGTCTCTGGGGGCAGAATACGTGTCCGCACAACGCCGAATTGTCTGGTTAGCTCGACGCTGCACCAGCCTCAGTAACGAAGGATACAATGTTTACCAGAAGTATGAAAAGGAAATATGCCGAGCAAAGTGGACAGAGCTGTAGTATGGCCCTGTCCACTTATCTGCAGCGGCAGGCAGTTCTGGATATTTCCTTGGTCAAGCTTCAGCTGTGCCAGACGATGAGTGAGACCGATCTCTGCCGCTTCGTCCTCATCTCCAACACGATCCAGTACATCCAAAAGGATTTGGGTGAGAATAGCAGGCAGCCTGCGGTGATGCCCCAGAATGTGCAGCCAAAATGGCTGAACTAACTGGCATCCACAAACGGTGATCCTGCTTCCGAACTGGGAAATGGCCTCCTTACAAGACCCAGCTAACTAACTTTTCTACTGTCTGCCCTACAAATGTGCTGAGGAGCCCTCGGAACATTCCTTCGAGAGACCTTCCCATCACCGGATCAGGTATTTAAAAACCCTGAGGCACAAAACGCCCTGGCACCATGAAGGAACTGTTTTTCTTAAATGTACACATTTCCCACTATTACCAGTACATGGTGATGTGGGAGCAATAAGCAGCACTAAGGCAGTCCTCTACCTTGTGAGAACTTTGCAGCAGCTGCCTAGACTTTGGGTCTAGGCTGCAAGTACAAGATCACTGACCTGGACCTGGCAATATCCACTCTGTGGAGACACTTTGAGGAGGCACCTGATGGGCCATGAGACCCCCAGAGACCTTATCAGATGTACTGTTACCCACAGACTCCTCTATATACTTACTCCTGTGAAAGGACTTCTCATCCACTGCTAGGTCCAGTATTGTTCTGCCATCTATTGACTTTGAAAATGCTCTGGGACATATTGTCATCTGAAAGGGTTGCTGCTATTATGAAGGATGGGTACCCCAATCTGAATCCAGCCTTGTTTAAATTTAGATAATCTTGCGAAGTTGTGTTGTCTTTGTTTGGTGCGACATTTTCTTTTAAGCGGTTTGTGTTGTTTTAAAAAATAAATGCCTACATTTATAATTCAAGAGAGATTAATGTGATCATTCATAGATGCATACAGTTTACTTTAAATAAATTCATCCCTCCATCTCTGCCCATTCTCTTCTCTCCTCTCTGCGCCCTTTTCTTTTCTTTTTTTTGCAAGTCCTGGGGCTTGAACTCAGGGCCTGAACACTGTCCTTGGGCTTTCCCAAGGCTAGAGCTCTACCACTTGAGCCTCAGCACCACTTCCAGCTTTTTCTATGTATTTGGTACAGAGGAATTGAACCCTTGTCTTCATGCATGCTAGGCAAGCACTCTACCACTACACCACACTCCCAACCCCCTCTGCTCCCTTAAGTAGTGTTTCACTTTGTTCTCTTCATAGATACAGACAGAAACAATTTGTAACCTATTCACATCTAGCAGCACCCTTTTCCCATTCTATTTCTCCTTTCCCCACTATCCCCATTTTAACAATCACATCTCATTATTATTTTTATTATTATCATTTTAGGTCTAGATTCCACAAATGAATGACAACAAGCTATACATGGCTTTTTAAGTTTTTTAAGCCATTTTCCTGAAAATAGCACTTCTCTCTTTCATTCCCTCCCTCCCTGCCTTCTACCCTTCCCTCCCTCCCTCCCTCCCTCCCTCCCTCCCTCCCTCCCTCCTCTCTCTCTCTCTCTCTCTCTCTCTCTCTCTCTCTCTCTCTCTCTCTCTCTCTCTCTCTCTCTCTCTCTCTCCCTCTGATCCTGGGACTTGAACTCAGAGCCTGGAAACTGAGCTTTGTGGCTCAGGGATAGCACTCTACTACACAGTTCCACTTCTGGTTTTTTTCTGGAAATAGCTTCACAGACTTTCCTGCCTAGACTGGCTTTGAACCATGTTTCTCAGATTTCAACCTCCTAAGTAGATAAGAATTACAGGCACAAGCCATTGGTGCACAGCACATTTCATTTTTTATAACTAAGTACTAGTCTACAATATTTAATATATACCATATTTAAACTTCTTATACTTTGTCTCTTTAGATGGTTTTGGCTGTTTTCTTCATAATGTTTTCTGCTAGGAACATCCTCTTCTTCTATATAGAATCTTTTAAAGCCTACCTATTTGCAAATGTTTTATTTCGTATTTTAAATTCATAGAGTCAAGAGGTGTTTTTGTTCTTTTCATACCTTGAGCTTCACTATACTCCAAGGCAACCATGTATTTTCATTTCTTAACTTGAATTTAATGCCTTCTGCCTTATTGAAGAGTGTAATTAAAATGAGACCCATGCACAGCTTCTACCTTTTCATCACTCTACAAGCCTTTCTTCCTAGACGTCAGTGAAAACAATAGAAGGGGAGATCACAAACACTTACACACAGACATGCTTTTGAATATAAAGCTCAAATGTTTGTGTAGAAACTGGCACAATCTGGTCTTCAGAGACTGACTTGAGAGATTGGTCATTTCTTCTGTAGATCATGTTTATTAAATAGAAGTGAGACCTTCCCAATTACCAGCATCCCTGGAGAAGGAACTGCAGGGCACACCCATGCTGATTAGGTACACTGAAGTTTCTGGACACCAGGCATACGCATGTTAGGCAAGGATATGTGCCCATGTGACATCAGGATGGAAAATGTCTATTTATTAAATTGGTGCAGGAACATTTAAAGATTAAAATTTAAGTCTAGAGTGAAAGAAAGCAGACTATGTATAATGTGTCCTTCCATCCATGAGTCATTGACTTGCAGCCCCTGAAAGCAAGATAAGATGACCTATGCTATGTACATTGTGCTTTCTGCACCTCCGGGTCTAAAATCATTTTTAATCTTTTGGCAGTACTGTATCCTGCACTTCAGCCAGTCTGCCAGCTCCTTTTAATGTTAGTTATTTTCAAGATGGTATCTTGCTTTGTGGCCATACTGGCCTAGACTGTGATTCTTTTATTTCTGTTTCCCTATGTCACTGGCATGGCAGTCCATCCAACACCATAACCAGACATTGATTGAGATGGAGTCTCACACACTTTTATTCCCGGGCTGGCCTCAAACTACAATATTACAATATCCATCTACCAAGTAGCTAGCATTATAGGCTTGAACCATTGCAACCAGCAAGTTTATTATTTTATTTTGTGCATATGTCTGTTCTATGAGATGGACAATACAAGCCTCACTTTATTTAAAAATTAACCAAGAAGAGCATGGAACGCTTTCAGGCCTGTGTGCACATGCCCCCGTAAAGAACCATTTCAGCAGTGAGTCCTTAGAAGGTTTTTCCTGCAATTCTGGGAGGTAGCAGAAAGAAAGACCTTCAAGTGCCCAGCCTCATCACCATCTCAAAGCTTCTGGATAATGTGAGTGATCTACCATCCAACACACTGTGAGAAATGATGTTGTTTCAAAGCCTTCAGAATCACAGAATCCTTGTATTCCCAGCAAACTTTTACCTCTCCTACGTCTCTAGGCTTTTCTTCTATTGGAGACTCGGTGGTTTCCTTGTGTTTTCTGTGGATAACTCTGTTCTACAGACTGTTATTCTCTTCACAATTTAGCAAACATTTACTCAGTAATTATGTTCCCTGAACCTCAGTTTCACTATCTCTAAAATGGAGATGGTAATCCATGCTTCTAGGATTGTTGCAAGGACTAAGCAAATGAATAAAAAATGTTTAGAACAAGTTTTGGGCCATAGTTAACACTTAATTTTAGATATAATTATATTTAGTTATTACTATTAGAAATAAAACTCTCTCTCTCTCAATATCTACAGGATCTTGGTTCTAGGGCCCCCTGAATATACCAAAATCTAAAGATTAAGATTTTCAGATTATACTTTAAATCATCTCTTATGTGGACTACTTATACCTAATTTAATGTAAATGTTACACAAAAATAGTTATCTATATTGTTTAGGAAATAAAGACAAGAACAAAAAGTCTGTATATATTCAGAACAAATATAGTTTTTTTTTAAATTGCCATCATCAGGGCTGGGAGTTTAGCCTAGTAGTAGAGTGCTTGCCTAGCATGCACAAAGACCCGGGTTCAATTCCTTGGTACCCCATACATAGAAAAAGTCAGAAATGGTGCTGTGGCTCAAGTGGCAGAGTGCTAGCCTTGAGGGAAAAAAAGCCCAAGGACAGTGCTTAGGCCTTGAGTTCAAGGCCCAGGACTGGCAAAAAAATTGCCATTATCAGTTGGAATCTGTAGCAATGCCCTTCTATTTTTGTTACAGAAGATCAGTCTGGGTGGGTGGAGCAGTCCCCAATGACCAGCCATTCCCACCTTCAGTTCTATAAAATGTTAGTTCTGCTCTAGGGGAGGTGACACATGAAGCTCAGTGGCTCCTCCCATTCCACTCCCAGTCCACAGCTTCAGATCATGAATACAAAAGTTAACTTGGAAGAAAAAGCAGGTTACAGAAAAGTTCCTATGGCTTTAACTCTACCTATGTAATAAAGGAATTCATGAAGACTATGAGAACTGAGGCCGTGCCTGAGAGGGATAACTTTATTTGGAACAGAATGGAGAATTCTATGACTGAGGGGTATTGAAAACAGTAGAGGTAATACTGGTTTGATTTTAAAAGACTCAAATAATATTATCAGCTCCATAATATGAACATAGGTAAATAGGATGCTAGACCAGCCAGAAGTTGGGAAGTTCTGGGAAAAGAGACTGACAAAGATGCCCCTATTCGCATCAAAGTCATCCCTTGTGCTCCAAAAGACTGTGGGTAATCCTAGCTACTCAAAAGACTGAGGTCCAAAGCCAAGTACTGGTAGCTCAACACCTGTAGTTTGAGCTACTCAGGAAGCTGAGATCCGAGGATCACCGTTTGTAGCCAGCCGGTAGGAAAGTCTGTAAGACTCTTATTTCCAAATAACCTGCAAAAATGTCCGAAGTGGAGCTGTGGCTCAAGTGGTAGAAGACTAATCTTGAGTAAAAAAAAAAACTCAGGGATATGGGGCCAGGAGTTTGACCTAGTGGTAGAGTGCTTGCCTAGCATGCACGAAGACCTGGGTTCAAGTTCTTGGTACCACATACATAGAAAAAAAAGGCAGAAATGGTGCTGTGGCTCAAGTGGTAGACCACTAGCCTTGAAGAAACACCAAGGACAGTGCTCAGGCCCTGAGTTCAAGCCCCAGGACTGGCAAAAAAAAACCCTTAGGGATAGTACCCAGGTCCTGAGTTCAAGCCCCAAGACCAGCACACACACACACATACACACACACACACACACACACACACACACACACACACACACACTGAGGCTGAGGTCCAAAAGATGGCCCTTCAAAGCAAACCCAGTCAGAAAAGTTTGCTAGACCAGCAAAAGGCACAACTAGAGATGTGACTCAAGAGAGAAAGTACCAGCTGAGTCAGTGTGAGACCCGAAGTTCAAACCCTAAGCCCCAATACTGGCAAAAAAACCCCTCAGATCAAAAGAGATTATGCAATCTCCTTTGAGAACACAAACTAAAAAAGAACCAAGAAAATGAAAATGAATAGAACTTCAGAGACATGTGAGATACCATTAACGACATAAGAATCATGAGAGTACTGGAAAGAAAGGAGAGAGTGGGAGAAGACAAAATACTTGAAATAATGTTTGAAAGCTTTTTTTCAAAATGATGAAAAACATCCAATTTTCAGTGATGACAATCATCCCAAAAACCCAATGAACTCAGAATAGGTTAAGGACAAAGAGATCCATACCTTGATGCATCAATAGACAAAAAGTAAAAGAAAAAAAAAGTAGTCTTGAAGCCAGCAAGAGAAAATGATTCACGAAACACCAGGGAATCACAATAGAATGAATAACTGACTTCTCATCACAGATAATAGAGCATGAAAAACAGCAGAATGACACCTTCAAAGTGCACAGAGAAAAGAAAAGGTGTTGGCAAAGAATCCTGTATGCAACCCAATTATCTGTACAAAATAAAAATGAGACAGAAACATTACTATATAAATGAAGACTGAGAGAAGCCATTGCTAGCAGAGCTACTTTATAAGAAAAAAATAAAGAAGTATTTAAGACAAAAGGAACCAACAAGAGAAGAATGTGATTCCCAAAAAGAAAGAAAAAAGTGCACAAATAAAGATAATTACGGTGTATATGCTTTTAAAATATAATATGTAGTTTCTCTTTTCTTCTCTTGACACACTTGGAAACTAATTACATAAAACAATATTACTTAACAGTTGTTAACAATAATGTTGTGGGAAATTTAATGTGCAAAAACATAAATATACATGACAATTGCAGGACAAAAGAGCAGAGGGTATTGTTTGGTGCTGGTGGCTCACACCTGTAAACTTAGCTACTCAGATTGAGATCTCTGGATCACAGTACAAATTCAGCCCAGAAAGGAAAGCTGTGAGACTCTTATTTTCAACTAACTTTCCAAAAATATTGGAATTTGAGCTGGGGTTCAAGTGGTGGAATAGTACTCAGGTCCTGAATTCAAGCCCCAAAACTGGCACAAAAAATAAAATATGGGGACTGAGTGCTCGCCTATCATGCATGAAAAGCCCCAGGTGCAATTCCTCTGCTAAAATGGCAGAGCGCTAGCCTTAAGCAAAAGTGTCCAAAGACAGTGCTCAAGCTTTGAGTTCAAGCCCCATAAAAATATGACAAGGGATATAAAGCTATCTACATTGTAATAGGAAATAGCATCAGGTGACTAACTCAAAGCCATATCAGAAATGAAAAGTAGGAGAAATGTAAAATAAGTAAGCTAAAATAATACAATGTTTTGTAAATATGTTTTCTCTTAGCCAGGCATGGGTGGCTCATGCCTGTAATCCTAGCTATTCAGGAGACTGAGATCTGAGGATCAAGGTTCAAAGGACCTGAGACTCTTATCTCCAATTAACCTCTAGAAAATGGGGTTTGGCTCAAGGGTAGGGCAATAGCGTTGAGCTGAAGAGCTCAGGGACAGCGCCTAGGCTGAGTTCAAGCCTCATGACTCCCACAGAAAAATATGTTTTCTCTTTATGTCTTTGACATTTGTACTATATAGAATGTGTGAAATGATAATTCATAATGATAAATTATTGGAATTGTTACACGTTTTCATAGTTTAGACTGAGAGATGGTAGTGCTACTATACAGGTGGGGCCTAGTTGGGAGAAGGAGGTTACTTGGGTCACTGAGAATTGAAAGCATCTCCTTGTTATCTCTAACAATAAAAACAATAGAAATCAACCTACAATAGCATTGGTAGAAGCAATTCACAGAAGACCATCCTTACATCTGCTATCAATAGCAAAATGAGGGTTGCCCCAAATCATCATCAGGTTTAAAACTCACAATAGAGATTTACAGAACTGACCCAAGTTATTATGGGGGCCCTATGTTACAAAGAACACATAGAGACTTATCCAGTGAGAAATGTGTAGAGCAGAGGACAAAAAGAGTTCCAAATGCTAACTTTTCTTTCATCTCTCTGTAACCACATTACTTTCCCTTCATTTATGAGTGACAACACAGACACAAAGACACACACACACACACACACAAACACACACACAGTATTATCAACCAAGGAAACACAACTGAACCTCAATGTACAGAGCTGTTCACTTACCATCCAACTAGCTAAATTCAGTTTCCAGTGCTTTAGGAAGTGAAGTTCATACTGCAAATCATATGATCATATACAAACCACAAGTCACAGTCATATACTTATCATGGACAGTCCTACCCTCACCAAAAGAAATAGTCTCAAGCATGCCTTCCCAAGAGTTTAGACACTGCTTTTTTCTGGATATCAAGTGTAATGACCAGACCTCTTTGGAAGTAAGAATTCTTTGCTACAGGATAACATAAAGGAGAGAGGAATTAAAGAATTCTGTTATAATCTGGGTGCCTCATACCTGAATTCCTAGCTATTCAAGAGGTTGAGATCTGATGATCAATGTTCAAATCCAGCCCAGGCAGGAAAGGCCATGAGACTCTTATTTCCAATTAACTGCTAAAACACAGCCAGAAGTGGAGGTAGAGGTGTGGCTCAAGTTGTAGAGGACTAACCTTGAGCACAAAAATTTGGGAGATATCAGTCAGGCCCTAAGTTCAAGTCCTAGTACTGTCACACAACGCACACACATGCACACACACACACACACACACACACACACACACATGCACACACACACAAAGCATTTTGAGGAAAAAAGACTGCTTTTATTCAAATTAACTGAGTATAAATAGGAAATGCATTCTAATAAATTAAAACACATGATGAAGCCAGTCCTTTACCTCCAATTAACCACCAAAAATCCAGACGTGAAGCTGTGTCTCAAGTGGCAGAGCACCAATTTTGAGCAAAATAACTCAGGGACAGCACCCAGGCCCTAAGTTCAGGCCACAGTAGTACTGGCATAAAGTAAAAGTAGATATGTTTTGGAATCCCTAGATTAACCACTAAATTTATTATAAAATTTCAATATAGGTAAATAATCCAATAAAGGAGTTAAGATGGCACATTAGAAAATATCTACTTACAGTAAGGAAACCATTAGAGAAGAGAATCAGGCAGACAGAACAGAGGGTACCACAGAGGCAAACAGTATATATGATCAAGAGTTGCATATATATATAATGTGTGTGTGTTTTAAGGAAGCCTACTGTTTTATACAATCAATGTGTAATAATAATCAAAAATAGTCACTTAGTGCAAAATGGATTAATAAAGAATGAAAGGAAGGTAAACAGAAAACCACCTGAAATATCCTGTTTTCTTGTGAGAGTATGTGTGTGCGCATGTGTGCATGTGTGTGCACGCATAGGTACTATAGCTTGAACTCAGTGTCTATCACTCTTATTTGCCATCAATAAGAAATTTACTTATTTTTAAAAAAATCCAAATGCTGTCCATTGTCCAGAAAAATTTAACAAGTTTATTTATAATTTTTATGAAGTTGAACTGCTGAAACTTGTTCACTGAAACATGTTGACTTGCATTAATGCTTTATGTCCCCACAGTTATATTAAAAATTCACACACAAATGAAAATGGAAAAACTGCCAATACCTAATTTCTGTCCCCTATTTTTCTACTGGCAATCATATACTTAGGCACCTTTTGACCTCATGGGAAGGGGAGGAAAGCCCTAACATTCAGAACTACTGATAACAAGAAAAGGGCGGGAGGGACTTTGAGAATGAAGTGCTTCCCACCTTAGTTGCGCCTTAAACAGGTTCTCTACTAATATAGCGAGTTAGCTGGATATCTTTTGGCATAATTGTTATGCGTTTGGCAGTATAGCACACAGGTTGGTATCTTCAAAAAGGCCAACAAAGTAGGCCTCACTTGCCTTGTGCAAAGCAATAATAGCTGCGCTCTGGAAACACAGATCTGTTTTGAAGTCCTAGCAATTTCTTGCACCAGACACTGGAAAAGGATCTTGTGAATCAGAAGCTCAGTGGACTACTGGTAGTGTCTAATTTCATGAAGCGCCACAGTACCAGGCCTGTAATAATGGGACTTCTTCACCCCTCCAGTGGAGGGTGCGCTCTTGGGAGCGGATTTCGTTGCCAGCAGTTTCCTGGGCACTTTACCAAGCAGGCTGCTTGATATGAGCCATGGTGTAGGGAGGCCTTCCTAACCCCCATTCTCCTTCTGCTGGAGTTCTGTAAAAGAGAGGCGGCGCTGGCGTCAGAAAATGGTGGTGGTAGGGAAGGAGCTGCGAACCAGTGTCTATCACTCCTACTTGGCTTTCTTCCTCAAAGCTAGCATTCTACCACATGAACTGTATCTCCACTTCTCATCATGCTTCATGAGTGGGCTTTCTAACAAGGAAGATCCTCACTGCTTCCTTTTTGAGTGTGCACCTGGTAAGTTTTATGTTTCTAGCTGGTTTGAGTCATCTCTTACCATCATTTTACACCAGCAATGTGCAATAGTCTAGGGGTCTTCCAGGTCTCCTGGATGACCAGTCAAATTATGGACCTTAACCTTTCATAGTGGAAAGAGAAATTAGGACCTCAGTTTGTAGCCTGCAGATCTTAGAGTATAAGGGTCTGTAGAAGCTCCCCCTGAGCTATTAATTGAAGCCCATGGAAAGAAAATAATAGACTAACAATTTTCTGCTATGTAGGCTGGCTGCCATGGTAACCACCAATTTCTTCCAGATCTGGGTGATTTTAAATGCAAAGTGGATTGAAAAATCCATTTGTATTTACAGAATTCAAAGCTTCATGAAGGGTCACAGGTGGCAGGTGGCCTGGATTAGCCATACCACCAACACTCATGTCTCCATCTGTGAAATATTTCTGTCATTGATTTTGTCCTTCTGGATATAGAGATCCCTTGGTGTTCAAAGCCAAAACAAAGCAAAGTCAAGTCTCTTCATATATGGAAGTTCTTTCTTTTTGTGGGGGGCAGTGTTGGTCATGGGACTTGAACTCAGGGCCTGGGTGCTGCTTCTGAGTTTCTTTGTCCAAGTCTAGCAGTCCATCACGTTGAGCCATAGCTCCACTTTCCATTTCTAGGTAGTTAATTGGAGATAAGACTCTTACTGACTTTCATGCCCTGGCTGGCTTTAAATCGTGATCTCAGGTCTCAGCCTCCTGAGTAGATAGGATCACAGGCATGAGCCACTAGTGCCTAGCAGTTCTTTCTTCATAACGCCTTTTGCTCAGATTCTGAGGTTCTGTTCCTATGAAGTTCTATGTCATCAATAGATTAATGGGCCTCATGGGAATTGTATTCACTGGTCAGGTTAGTGGCTTGGTACACCATGGTAAGGGAGAAGGGAGTATTTTTTAAGTGTCACAAAACATGATGAAACAGAAACAGAAGCATGTAGAAACAGAAAAGTAAATGGTGAGACAAAAGACAAAGGGCAAACCAATGCAACAGTGATGTTCACAAGACAATATGTTGGAAACAAACTTTACAACTTGGGGTTGAGGGAATGGGAGGGAAGGAAAAGTGAGAGGAAAAATGAGGAAAGATGTAACAATATTTGACAAGAAATGTACTCAATACGTTATATATGTAACTATAACCCCTCTGTATGTCACCTAGAGTTAAAATTAAATTTTAAAGAAAAAGAAGAAACTGAAAAGCCTTCAAATATTCATGGAGAGACACATTGTTTATTGTTGAAATGCCACACACTTGCTTATGGTTGTAAATCATAGGTGTTAAGTTTTATTTAACTTGGAGAAGACTACAAATATTGGGGATTCAGATTGCCAAGTTCAGACCAGAACTCTTCTGCCAATTCTCATGTGAAGGTAAACAGGCTACTGGCTTTCTTTGCATTGGTTTTCCCATCTGCACCTATCTCTAAGGTTGCAAGTATTAAATAGGAGTAAGCTCAGTAAATGTAAATCTGCAGGTTTATGAGAGGAAAAGAGTAGTCTCCAACACCTCTACAATGTCCCCTACAAACCTTGCTTGGACCTCACTGGTTGAGAGCAGACAGAGACCTAGTCTGCAAAGGAACCAATGAAGAAAGGATGATGGGAATTAGAGAAAACAATGAAACAACTTTGTGAGAATAACCTCTGCCCTTAATCACGTACACAAGTGTGTAGGTGACTGCAAGCACGAGCCAGAGGGCGCCTGGCCCCACCCACCTGGAGCAAGTGGGGCGTGCCTCAGGACACCATTGGCTGCCAGTGGTCCCTATTTGATGACGTGGCTATGACTGCTCCAGCTGTATTTAGCTAGCATGCTTTGTGTAATAAATTTAGACCTGCGCCAAGAGTCATGTTCTCTGGGTCTGTGTTATTACTTGTGGGTTCCGCTGCCATCTTACCCCCAACACGTGGGTGTCGGAGAGGGACACCCTTGTGCCCAGACATGGGGCACGACTAAGCGGGTAACTGGACCTCTTCAAGCAACTATGGGGAACACAAACTCTCAGCGAGAGGAGGTTCATGTTCGTAAAGGGATCTTGGAGAGTAAACAACTTTATCTCCCCATTGTGGCCACCATCCTGAGTTGCCTTCGGGGTTCGACCACCTCGGCTCTGGCGCTGGTCGGCGGGAGTGAGGCCCCCTTGGAATCCTCTCCCATGGTTCCTCCTGGAGACTCTGCCATGGGTTGGCTCCGGGCTGGCTCCCAGGCCTGACTCCAGGGCCTGGGCGGCCTAGGACAGCAATCCACCCCGGCTGATCTAGACTCTGCTGTGGGTCAGCTCCCAGCCAGCTCCTGGACCCAGCTCCAGGGCCTGGGCGGCCTAGAAGCTCCTCCCCGCAGTAAATATGCCCATAGGGTTCATCCAACCACGGCTCCCAAGTCTTTCATCAATTCCTAACAATTTTCTTGTTATTGAGATAAAGGATTGCCTTTTTCCTATAAGCAGTGGTCTTCCTTTACAGCTCCTCCCATCACAGCCATTTTCGGAAAAGACGCCCAGGTTAAAAGCAAAAACCTCCAGAGGTAAAGTAGAAGTCGGTCGACCCCGCTGTTTTCTCGAGAGTGCATTGTGGCCTAAAACAATATGGTCAAGGGACGCCTTGACCTCTTTTAGGGTTCTTGTTGATAACGGGATGCATCTGAGCGGACATGTGGGTTCGAGTCCCACCAGCAAGACATGCCTAAGGTTATTTTACCCAGCCCAATTTTCCTGTTAGGGTTCTTGTGGATTCTGGATACGTCTGAGGGGACATGTGGGTTCAAGTCCCACCGGCAAGATAATGTCTAAGGGTATCTACCCAGCCCAATTTTCTTGTTTTGTTTTCCCTTTTGCTTGAGGATGGCCTCCGCCAGCCGGCTACCAGGAACTACTTTAAGGCCAGACATGCCATCAGAAGTTTGGGGATTACTTAAAAGTCTCTGCTTCCCTGTCTTGTCCATGTTACATGTTTTTCCTTGTCCGGTTTTGTCTGCTTCCCTGTCTTGTCCATGTTATATGTTTTTTCCTTGTCTGAATTTGTCTTTGAAATTGGTACCAGTCCTAAATATGGATCCTTGTATTTGAATCTTTTGAGAATTTCAGACGGTTGATATTAATTTTGCACGCTTTTAGATGTCTGAGTATGAATGTGTGAATGTGTGTGAGCGAACATGTTCGAGATTATACTTGTGTACAAGTATACAAGTTTATACTTGAAACTAACATACAAAAAATGGGTAGTTGGTTAAATCTAGGTCTGAACTACTTCAAAATCTACTATTGTAATGCATAGAGCTGTTTACATTGTAAACATTGTATTCTGTTTCGTAAAAAGGCCTCAGGGAACTTGGAATTTATTTCATTGAGTTTAAATTTGGAGATAAGTATTTAAATGTGAATTTATCAGTTTTAAAAACCTTGCCTATCTGTTTTTTAGAAAGGACAGGGCTTCATCCTGCCAATCCATTGCAGACTGACACTGGAAATCTGATGGTAAAGTGGGTGATGTGATTAGTATTTCTTAAAATGTATTAATTGGGAAAAAGGGTTTTAATAAGAGTAAAAAGGAAAATTAGGGCTAACAAAATGATTGTTTAATTGCTATTTCAATTCTCGCTCTTAATTCTGTAACCGTTTTCAGCCGGCTCACAGAAAAGAAAAGCAGGTCCTTATTCAGATGTAAATTTGGCCCTTCCAGGTAAGATCATGCTTAAAGAATATTTGAGTTGACCACCTTGCTGCTTCTAATTGGAGTAAAGTGGCCTTTTGTAGGACTCTTTGATCTGAAAACTGCAGTTCTGAGCCAGCCCGGGCAAAGCAAAGTCCCTGTGAGACTGTGGTGTCTAGCAGCAGAGTGCTAGTAGGCAGAGTTGCTTTGGAGCTCAAAGTGGCAGAGTACTAGCCTTGACCTGGAGAGCTGAGGGACAGTGCCCAGGCCCTGAGTTTAAGTCCAGCAACCAACAAAGTGAAATGCCAATGGTATGTTTATCCCTGTGTGGAGAGATACTACTGGGACAAAAGAAATAAAGCATCCAGATGCAGTAAGCCACTGCTAATGGTGTCAGATCCTAGAGTCACTTGTGCTTGGCCATACAAAGTTAATCAGAACCAGGAGGTCATAGAATAGTTTGTAAGCATGCTTTACTAATGTACATGTCTATTTACTCCATAACTGGGCATGAGCTTGTTAGTCCTCTGTAGTTTAGATTCCTAATTTTGCTCTAATCCCTAACTGAGCAGATTTTGGGTTGACACTAGCCACAAATTCAGGAAAGAAGCTTGTGAACCTGAGGCTATGTGTCTATCAGTCTGCAAATTAGGCTAAGCTTTTAGGGTCCCTGGTCAAGTATAGAGACAATGCCTGTGAGTCAGCTCAAAGAAGTTACAGAAGACAAATATTCACCCAGATTCCATTCCTGGGACTTTAGCTAGCCTACTCCTGGCCATTGGCCCCCTTAAAAACAAAAATGGGGGTATACAGGTACCTAAGGCATTAGACCTCAAGATAAGCTTGTTGATACTTTATTTACATTAAACTTTATTTAAACTTTTAGATTTCAAATCTAAAGGATTTTCCCCTGCTTTTAAGCATTGGGGCACCATGCTACCTCACCCAACCCTTCTGCCTCTTGTCCAAACAATGGGGCGAGGGTTTGACTCATGTGTGCCGTTGTAATGAGACGCAGACTGGGAACCCTATGGGGTTGGCCCCAGCCCTCACCAGGATGTACAGGTGCAGTCCAGAGTATAGAAGGGTTTCCTTTGTGGACACTTGCCATCTCCCCTACTTAAAATCTCCCTTTGGGTCTGCCAACCCTGCAGGTGTATTGCCTGAAGAGCTAGGGTGGTAGTCAGAGATGGGTAAGATCCCCAGATGGGGACAACCTAAGACAGGCACACTCTCAAGTAAGGCAAGCACCTGCTAAGGGAGAGATGTGGAGCATGTCACAAATGGAAACCCATGCACCTCCTGGTCTTGGAATCACACCTGGCAGAGATGGTGCCTGCCGCCTGATTGGAGGGCATGGCTAAAATAAGGCCACCTCTGGGATACACCCTTAACCTTTCCACCCTCTCAGATAGCACATGATCTCCCTTCTTTGCATAACTATTAACTCTCAAGTTTCAGGAATAGGCAATCCACAAGTTCCTGCCACCACGAAATGGTCTCTCAGCGACACCGCCACCAGCTACAGCCAGTTGACTTGAGTTTTGCCTCCACCTTCCTGACCTTGCCAGTACAGCCCAGGACACTGAACTAAACCACCCTGGAATGCTCTGCCGGACATGGATGCTACGGGCTCTCCTTAAAGCTACCTCATCCTATGCCTACCCCGGCATGGGAGCCAGAAGAAACAGGAACTATGGAGGCCCAGAGTAATGAACTTGTCTCCCAAGCAGGGGACTATGATATGAACAATTAAGTATGCTGTGGAGGACATGGGTGCTGTGATTCCCATTTACCCCAAACCCATTTCTGAAACCCACCTAACCCTAGTCCTCTTTGGCCCACCAAGCCTATTTCCGCAACAGCAGGACCCATATTTTCCTTAGCTAAGTTGGTTATGAGTGTCCATAAATAAAAAAGGGGAGATGTGGGAATAACCTCTGCCCTTAATCACGTACACAAGTGTCGCTATTTGATGATGTGGCTGTGACTGCTCGAGCTATATTTAGCTAGCACACTTTGTGTAATAAATTTAGACCTGCGCCAAGAGTCATGATCTCCGGGTCTGTGTTATTACTTGTGGGTTCCGCCGCCATCTTACCCCCACCACGTGGGCATCTGAGAGGAACACCCACACAACTTTCTACTAGATTGTGAGCATTCAGCAGACTGAAACTACTTTTTGTCTATATCTCCTGAGCCCATCTCAGTACCCGAGCACAGTAGGTGTTGAATATCTTCTGAACTGAATAGGAAATCTATGTGCTGGTGGCTCATGTTTGTAATCCTAGCTTCTGAAAAAGGCTGAGATCTGAGGATCATGGTTCCAAAGCAGCCAGGGAAAGAAAGCCCATGCCACTCTAATCTCCAATCAACTATGAAAAGCCAGAAGTGGAGCTGTGGTTCAACTGGTAAAGCACTAGCCTTGAGCATAAAATCATAGGGATAGTGCCCAGACTTTGAGTTAAGCCCCAGTACCAGCACACAAAAAAGTTTCTAGAAACTTCCCAGAACTCAAGTCAATGCAAAGGAAGACAAAACAATGCTGTTAGCAATCACCAACTAAGGCCAGCAACACTCACAATCACAGGTGTTGTGGGGGTCATAAGTAATCTGTTAATAATAGTGAATAGAAGTTTCTGAATAGTATGTTCTTTCCAAGATTAGAGCTGCTTCAAGGTTATCACTATAGCAATGATGAATTCCAATTATGCTTTTGTTGACTGTGTTTTGCTCAGAAGAGTACATGCATACTGAATACAGTAAAGAATAAGACAAACACTAAAATATAAAAACATGAGGAAAAATTGAGAGCTCCTGATTCAAACTGCAAGAGAACTAGGCCCCTCTTGATTTTTAGTGTGAACCAGAAAACTTTCCTTTGCTCTACATTTCTTTCTCATGACCTAGGTAGAGCCAAGGAAGGCAGGGGGAGAAAGTAATGTTACCTCCACAGGAACCAGCAGAGGAAATTCTTCTGAAAGACTGATTTCAATAATAGAAAAAACAAAATGAGATTATTCATATTTTTTGTGGGGTCATGGGGCTTGAACTTGGCCTGGGCACTGTCCCTGAGCTCTTCAGTTCAAGGCTACTGCCCTATCCTAGAGCCAAGCCCCACTTCCTATTTTCTAGAGGTTAATTGGAGATAAGACTCATAGGTTCTTTTGTGCCCCAGCTGGCTTTGAACCTTGATCTTCAGATCTCAGCCTCCTGAGTAGCTAGGATTACAGGCATGAGCCACAACACCTGGCGAGATTATTCATATTTTCTTGGCACTTTATGGACTTGTTTAGAGTGTATTAACTCCTTGTTGCTAAGTTTTGGATGCTGCTATTGTGCTTGCTATTTTAAATTGTATTTCTCTGCCTGGGTGCTATCCTTCTAGTGGATCATCCCAAATTAAAGTATACTGTGGATACTAATTGTTTTTTCATTGCCAAGCACTAGTCACTCATGCCTGCAATCCTAGCTACTTGGGAAGTTGAGATCTGATGATCAGTGTTTGAAGCCAGCTGAGTAAAGAAAGCCTTTAAGATTCTTATCTCCAATCAACCACCAAAAAGCCATAGGTGGAACTGTGTTGAGTGTCAGCCTTAATCACAAAAGCTTAGGGACAATGACAATGCCCTGAGTTCAAGCCCTAGCACAAAATTACATAAATAAATAAACAAATAAATGCCTGAGCAAAACAGGAAATATTTGAGCTGAAGCAAAATGAGTTTGTTTCATGTACTAGGGTAGCACAGGGCACCGTTAGCAAGGGGCCAGTTACAAAGCTGGGACTTCAGTGATATATTTACAATGAATCTTTGTAACACTGGATTAAAGAGCAGCTTTTATTGCCCTATATCCCTATTTGATTGTGCAGCCAATCAGTTCCAGCACACACCCAGTTATCAGCTTACCACACCAGCTCTCTAAAAGGAAAATATATTTTCTCACCTAAAATAGAACTCTAGAAAGGAAAACTGAAAAACAAGCATTCATAACTGATATTACTTAACAAGTGCAGCTTAGAAAATTAGCTATTGGCTGGTGAGAAAACATATCTTATGAAATGACCGTGAGTGGGAGTGAGTGGGGTGGGCAAGAATAAAAACAACGGAAGTTTTGAGAGTGTGATGAATGCAGCAAACAGAAAAATATGTGTGTGTGTATGTGTGTGTGTCTGTGGGTGTGTGTCTGTGTGTATACGTGTGAATATACATAAATCTGGACAACAACCCTCCACTATTTTTATCCTTTTATTTCCAAAAGGCTAGATAATGTCAGGTAAACGTGTAACTTATGACTCAGCCACAGCAATACTTTTGCTTTGAAAAATCAATGTTGGTTAAGTCAGTTAAGGGTGGGGTGGCAAAAAAATGATAAGTAGCAAATATATTTGTTCAGTGAAACGACTGAATAAGTTAGCTCTGTCTTTGAAGAGTTAAGTTCAGAGGTTTCAAAGAGCACACAGGAAATGCTCCACTGGAATAAATGGTGCCCCAAGCTCATTCCAACCAACTTTCAACCCTCCTCATGGTTTTATCTGATATCGTGATTCTCTGTCTTCAAAATCATGGCACCCACAGACCAAACCAGCCTTATGATAAAATCAAGAACTCTGGGCTTCCATCACCTTTACACTCACTAGAGACCAGGAGATATAGAGATGAAAGATAGAAAGCAGCTGAAGTCAGGTAGGTTACTCTGAATCATTGGAATCTTTCTCATTTTTTTTGTTTGATTTTGGTTTTAGAATTTACTTATATATACATTATATTTGATTTTGTCATCGATCTGACAGGTCAACACTCAAAAAGAAAAACTACCACAAGCTCTAAAGCAGGTCTAGCACACATTACGAACTCATTTCTATCTTCCAAAAATATAGATAACGTACCCCTTTGATAAGAAGATGTGTGTGAACTGAGCCCCAAGCATCTAATTGGGACAAATGAGGAAAGAAATAAACATTTAGAGCTTGCCATTTGCTTCTTTGAGGTTTAGAAAAGGGCACCAAGGGGCTGGTAGTTTGGCCAAGTTGTGAGAGTGCTTGCCTAGCATCCATGAAGACCCGGGTTCGATTCCTCGGTACCACACACATAGAAAACAGCTGAAAGGGGCCGGGAGGTTGGCCTAGTGGTTAAAGTGTTTGCCTAGCATGCATGAAGACCCAGGTTCGATTCCTTGGTACCACATACATAGAAAAAGCCGGAAGTGGTGCTGAGGCTCAAGTGGTAGAGCTCTAGCCTTGAGAAAAAAGCCCATGGACAGTGCTCAGGCCCTGAGTTCAAGCCCCACTGCCAAAAAATGGGGGACACCAATAAGAAGCAGCTATAAATTAAATCCAGGGAACCAGATTGTGAGTGCCACAATTCCCTAACACAAAGTATCATTGACAGAGTAGAAGGATGAAATTGGATGAAAAGTCTTCATCTAAAGAAAGCAATGCTCTTTCTTCTTTGCTACCATATTATTTTTCTCTGAGAACTGGAACCTATGAGAAGAAACTCAAGTTTACACTTTGAAGATAATACCAAAACAGAATCAAAAGTCATTGTATGGGAAAAGAGAAGAGTCCAGCTTTAGATCAGATTTGAGACTCACATACCACAAGTTAACATGGAAAGTTTCATGTCAGAGGAGATGTTCTTTGTTCAAATTTGCAAACACCTAAATTATATAAATATTGAGGAGGAAATCAGTGCATATATCATACATAATTCACAGGAGGCAGTTTGTAATCATAACTGCATATTTTCGTAAACTTTTTTTTCTTTTGCCAGTCCTGGGGCTTGAACTCAGGGCCTGAGCACTGTCCTTGGGCTTTCACAAGGCCAAAGCTCTACCACTTAAGCCACAGCACCACTTCCAGCTTTTTCTGTGTATATGGTATCAAGGAATTGAATCTGGGTCTTCATGAATGCTAGGCAAGCACTCTTACCACTAGGCCAAACTCCTGTCGTGGGTCTTGAACTCTGGGGCTTGGGTGTTATCCCTGAGATCAGCTTAAGGCTCCCACCCTACCCTTTGAGCCACATTGCCACTTCTGGTTTTCTGTTGATTAATCGGAGATAAGAGTCTAATGGACTTTTTAGTGCCCAGGCTGGCTTTGAACCTCGATTCTCAGATCTCAGCCTCCCGAGTTATCTAAGATTACCGGTGTGAGCCACTGCACCCAGCCACAAATATTTTCTTAAGGTAAACTATAGAAATTGATAATAGTTGCAGAATAATTGGTTATTCCTATAAACATATATGTCCCAGATAAGGCAGATACAGTGTACACATTTGTAGTCTCAGCTCCTGTAAAAGAAGAGAATTAATAGAGCCCAGAGCATGGGATCAGTCTGAACAATGTACCAAGATTTTGAGACCTGTCTCAAAAAAAGAGAGAGAGAGGGGAGAGAAGAAAGAATGAGACACAGAGAGAGAAATAAAGGAAGAAAAAGTAAAAGGAAGGAAGGAGGTGGGAAAAAATAAATAAATACATAATAAATAGAGGGAGGGAGGAAAAGAAGAGTGGGAAAGAGGGAGGAAAGGAGGGAAGAAAAAGAAAAGACTATGCTGCTCACTCCCCAGTTGAGTTAGCCCAGGCCAGTTTAAAAAAAAAGAATGAAGGAAAAAGATTGGGAGTAGAGCTTAGTGGTAGAGCATATGCTTATCATACACAAGGCCCTAGGTTTCATCCTCAGCACTAAACAAAGAAAAATTAAATATTTCAGGTAGAAGGTTTTCCTATTTTAGTACAATGTATTTATTTTTTTTATTATTTAAAAATGATTTATTCCTTAAAAAGTCCAACTTTTTCTTGGAGTATTGAAGAATTTTGTACATCAGAAATCTCTAAAGTTTTTAATCATACATCAGCAGTACAGAAGTTGAAGAGTTTATTATAATACATGGATATATTTTGTATTGACTCATAGTTTGCACTGCTCTGTCAGTAATAGACCCCCCACTAACTATATATTAAATATTAACAAAGGACATTTTTTCTTTCCTGTTCTTTCACATATAAATAAACACTGTAGTCCAATGTATTTAACAAGTGAAAAACATCTCTATTTTCAACCAATGTGTCCAAGTTTACAGAATTCCAAATACACACTTTCCTAAGACCACTGTTCATAAAGAGAAAAAAAAGACTGGGATAAACAATACTGTGGCATCCCAAATGTTACACAGAACCAGTATGAATTTCTTTGTTTTGATTCATAGAATTATGTTATACACATAAAATTCAAACAATGCCTATAGCTTTCCTATAAACTGTTCTCCTTCCTTGTTTGGTTTTTGTTGTTTTTCCAGTCCCTGGTGGGTGATCTCAGGTTCCGCAACCGGGTTGCTGTCCCTGAGTCTCTTTGTGCTCAAGGCTAGCACCTTACCACTTGATCCATAGTGCCACTTCTGGCCTTTTCTGAATAGTTTATTGACCAGAAAAGTCTCATGGACTTTCCTGCCTGGCCCGTCTTTAAACCATTTTCAGATTTCTGTCTCCTGAATAGCTAGGATTACAGATATAAGTCACCAAAGCACAACTACCTTGCTTGATTTCACTGGGAGACAATCCTTTTTCCTCCCTATGACAACTCAGGAGCCCACATTCTTTATTATTAGCCCTAAAAACTTGAATTGAGCATAACTCTAGCCAGGAGGCTATTATCACTCTGTCTAAGAAATCACGTGTGGGGAAAAGGAGAGGTGAATTTTCAGAATAATGAGAATGCCTGAATCTAGGGAATTTTCCTGGGCTGCTGACAGTGAGGCAGCACTGTGAAGGTGCTCATGGTTGTTTGCTCATGGTTTGTTATGCACATCTTGGATGAATGGAACATACAAGTCTTACTTGCTATCACTCAGACTAAGCAACACACATAGCTGGGTAGCAGTGGTTCATGACTGTAATTCTGGCTACTCAAAAAGCTGAGATATGAGGATTGCAGTTTGAAGCCAGCCTGGACAGATAATGTCAAGAGATTTTCATTTCCAATTAACCAGCAAAAAGCCCAAGATAGAAGTATGGCTCCAGTGATAGAGTGCCAGCCTTGGGCATAGAAGCCAAGGGAGGTGAGAGGTCCTGAGTTCAAGCC
This sequence comes from Megascapheus bottae, assembly GCF_031878675.1. NCBI lineage: Eukaryota > Metazoa > Chordata > Mammalia > Rodentia > Geomyidae > Megascapheus > Megascapheus bottae. The sequence goes on from NC_143547.1 coordinate 27,759,126, forward strand.
CCCGTACTAATACACAGAAAAAATAATAAGCAATATGCTAGACGGGGGCCTCTATAGAAAGTTCAAATCACTGTTCTTCCAGCACAATGTTAAACAACATATCTAACAGAAGTGAAGGCTGGAACAAATCCAATAATTCTTCTCTTGAACACTCAAAAGTACTGAAACACTACTAACAGTGGTGATTTATCTGGACCAATGTATGATAAGGAAATATATCCTCTCAATTTATTCTAGGTTTATAACTGAGACCCTTATAACAAAAGAAAAATAGGACTTGGGATGTTACTTAGTAGCAGAGATTTTGCCTAGTGTGTTTTAGGCCCTGGATTCTATCCCTGACCTCCAGTAAAGCATGCATATTAATTTTATTTAGGTGTTATGTTACACAAGAATCTTCATAAAGGAAATGAAGGCTCATAAAAATAGGTGAATGCTGCATGCCAGTGACTCACACTTGTAATGCTAGTTACTTAGGAGGCTGGTATCTGAGGATTGCAATTCAAAGCTAGCTAGGGCAGGAAAGTCCGTTATATTCTTACCTCTAAGTATCAAAAAATCCAGAAGTAGAGCTGTGGCTCAAGTGGTAGAGCACTAGCTTTGAAAAACAACAACAAAAAAACTTCCAGAACAGTAACCAGGCCGAGTTCAAGCCACAGGACCAGCACACAAAACAAAGGCAAAGCAATGTGTTTTTTTTTGTTTGTTTGTTTGTTTTTTGTCAGTCCTGGGCTTGAGCTCAGGGTGTGAGCATTGTCCTTGGACTTTCTCAAGGCTAGAGCTCTACCACTTGAGCCTCAGCACCACTTCCGGCTTTTTTCTATGTATGTGGTACCGAGGAATCGAACCCGGGTCTTCATGCATGCTAGGAAAGAACTTTAACCACTAGGCAAAACCCCCGGCCCAAAGCAATGTGTTTTATACTAAGCTTGATAAAGAGAAGTCAGGGTCAAAAACAGTAAGGCAAAGAGTGTAATCAAGTAGTACTGAAGTTGGGGGAAGGATTTCTTAATAAGACCTGTTTCTTCTTTATGGTCTTCTGTTTCTAGAGATAAAGATGCTCCTTTATTTTCTATTGGTCAAAGAAAGGCATTTCTCATGTGAGAGTATTAGGGCCTGCTGCAGGGGAAACAGATGGGGGAAAGTGAGAGAGACTTCCTGCTTCTGCCATTTTCTTAAATGTGCAAAGTTCATAGATGGCAACCTTTTAGTTACATAAATAAGTTATCAGTCTGCCTCATAGTTTATACTGAACAGATGGTGGCTGTTCATTTGCACAAACATGATACAGTCATTCTGCTTCAGCATTTGTATTAAATATGAAGTAAACTGATATTGTATAAAATGAAGTCATTAAGAACAAGGAACAGCCTGAATGCTACAATACTGAACAACTTTAAACCATAATTACATGCATACACACAGAAAAACATATGTAGGTAAAGAAATGTGACTCGGGGAGACAGAATTTGAGGCCTTGGAGGAAAAACATGATTCCTTTTCTGTCCATTATAAGTCACAACCAATTCCTCTACAACAAAAGACAGGTTGACAGGAAATAAAGAGTGACAAATTTAAACAAAGAACCCCCTTATATACATTAAACAGTCAATATGTGTGTGGGGAAGATATAAAAGTAAATAGCCGGGCATCAGTGGCTCACACCTGTAATCCTAGCTACTCAGGAGCCTGAGATCTGAGGATCACAGTTCAAAGCCAGCCTGGGTATAAAAAATCCGTGAGACTCTTATCCCTATTTAACTACCAGAAAATAGGAAGTGGTGCTGTGGCTCAAGTGGTAGAGAGGTAGCCTTGAGCTGAATAACTAAAGGATAGCACCCAAGCCCAGAGTTCAAGCCCTGACTGACAAAAAAAAGTAAAGTCAGCTTAGAAGTCTGAAAAAAATGTGTATGACATAGGACCCCTCAGATTGAAAACCAAAAGCCCAAAGAAACCAGGGTCAATAAATGAAGAAAAGTCATGTAGAAATGTGACTGTATAAAACATTATGATCTAATTGTACTAGATACCTTCCGGGTATAAACAGGATTCCTGTGGAATGAGAATCTCTCAACATAGACCAGACAGACAGATAACAAAAGACAGGGAGACAGGAAAAGTTCAGAGGGACACTTTGATTGTAAGGCTGTTTATGAAGTCTTCCTATTTTCATTACTTTAGAGTACTTTGCATCCTAAGGCACTATACTTTGGGATATTGTTTTCTGGTCTGCCAATAGGACCTATATACAATCTTAGACTGGATAAAGAAAAAGGGGGTTGGGAGTTGTAGAGAGGGTGTAAATTATAATAAAGTGACTAGGAAGTATATGGTGAATAAAAGTTATTTAGTAAGTATTAGGTATGCCCGGAGGATCTAAGTGCTAATCTACATGTGGATTTCACTTCTCTCTCCTGGCTAAGTCTCCACTTAGTACCTGTATTACCTAGGTAATTGGCAACCTGGAGGCAGTTACTGCCCCTTCTCTAAGGTCACATCCTGGACTGCATGGGTCACTTTTCTTTAGGACTATGAGAAATTCCCAGGCTCTGAGGTCATGTCTGAATCCAGTGTGGACACATCTTCTCTCCAACCCCTTCCTTAGTTAAACCAGTATTGGCTAGCTGCTAGCCCATCTGCCACTTGTCTTTCCTGCCTGAAGACCATGTGGTAGTCTCTTTTTGCTAACCTAATTAAAACATAACAGTAAGATTGTTACACAGTGAGTTAGACAGTCTCAGACACTAAGAGTTGTCTTCACAGTCGTTTTCTTCTGGTGCAGAAGACAGGCAGGCATTTTCTCAAATGGAAATTAATATTATCTCTCCCAAGAGAAAGATATGCCCTGCTTTCAGACAGAAAGTGAGAGGGCAAAGAGCTAATTACCTTTCATTCAAAACCAACTGTATCCCAAAGGGGCATATTTTGGTGGGCATAATTGGTTCCACTTCACTATGGCACTCTCCATAACGCTGATGAATATGTGTTGACTTATTGACAAATGAAAAAGTATGTACCATAGCTAGTGGCACAGAGAGAGGCTCTCAGCTCAGTTGCAGCTATACCATGCCCATTTAACAGAGCTTGACAGCAAGTCTCAGTGATTACAAATAAAATGGAAAGGGCAAAAGGGCACAGCCAGCTTTTCTTTAATGAGTGCCAAGATCCCATCAATCTCCATGCCAGCCCAGGGAAAGCCACAAAAAGGGCCTCAAGCACTGGCGGGGGGGGGGCAAGGGAGAGTGTGTGTACTGAGGCAAAGTGGGTAATGAGTCAGAAAGGAATGTCTGCTAATACACACCCACATACCTGACTGCCAATGTGAAGAGGGCCTAAGTAAATTCCTTTACACATACCAGGGCTCACACACACTCAGGAGGGCAGTGTTTCCGTATAATAATCTGCCCCATACTTTCCAGAACAGTAGATCAATTATTTGCTCTTCAAAGGGACTCTGTAAAAGTACACCATCACTGTGGTATCTTTTTCTCTTATGCTTCATCAGCCTTACCAGGATTGGCTTGATTCATGAGATAGCAGGGTAAAATTCCTGCAATGGATGGACAGTCACTGTATCAGATAGAAAGGTGGGAATGGGGAGAAGGGCAGGGATTAAGACCCAGTCTAGTGAGATTCACCATTTTTTTCTTCTGATTTGCCTCTAAACAAATGAGCGCAGAACAAGATTTCTTGAATTTGAAAACAAAATGCTTTAAAACTTTTTAGAGAATTTTTAATGTAACTATATAAAAATAAGAAATCAAGTTTGAGAATGAGATTCTCCAAGAAGATTTTGTTTTGAGTCTCAGCTTCTTCACTTACGTGTAGGGTGTCTGTAAAGTACATATGCCCATCTCTTACTTTAGATAGGTCTAGAAAGCTCAGCAGACCCTTCTGATAAAACAGGGGGGGAAAGAGTCGGCTGCAGTGGCTCACGACTGTAATCCTAGCTATTGAGGAGGCTGTGATCTGAGGATCAAGGTTCAAAGCCAGTCCAGGCACAAAAGGACCTGAGACTCTTATCTCCAATTAATGTCTAGAAAATGGGAATTGGGTCTTGGCTCTAGGGTAGGGTGGTAGCCTTGAGCTTTAGAGCTCAGGGACAGCACCCAGGCCCAGAAGAGTGATAGCCTTGAGCTGAAGAGCTCAGGGACAGCATACAGACAGAGTGCAAGCCCCATGACCCACAAAAAATACTGTGGAAGTAGGAAAATTAAGACTTCTCTGGTTTTATGTTTTACATGAGGCAATGGGTCACTTGGGAGACTCACTAAAAATGCTACTTTTTGAACAACCCAGTTCAGAAAAAGACATACTTTAATCCCTAAAAAGTCTGAGCCAACATATCCAAGACATTATCAGAAATTTAGGGTTACTAAATTCATCTCAGGTTCTTGCCTAGGAAAAATGAACCCATCCCTTTGGTCTCCTCGCATTTGGTCCTCTGTAGAAGTCTCCACCCAGCACTAGTAATCCAGGTAACCAGCAGTAGGAGGTCCTTCCTGCTTTGAGGTAACTTCCTCATCCACTCTCATCCTCCCTGCCCTCCTCTATATAATCACTCTCCCCACCATAAATTTTCTCTCTTGCACACCTCTATCAGGAGCAGGCCAGCAGTTTGGCTCTTCCAAATAAACTTATTTCTGGACCACTGTGCAGAGGTCTCCTTTCTCCAGTCCATACACTTGTGTCTGGCAAGAGAAGAATTCAGGCAAGAGTGAATATATTAAAGGTGACAAAGAAGTGTTTTGTAAAGAAATATGGCAGAGAAAGATATCATGTGGCAGAGGCATGCCACAGTAATAACAACACTTCAGTCCATCTCAGCCACCTTCCCTGCCTTCCGGGTTACAGAGCTTGGCCTTTGATTTAAATAGGAAGATTTGAAGTCCTTGAATACAGCTTTCTGATTAGTGGATCTCCTTTCTGTTCCTTATAATGTCATTGTACCACTGAAGATTTAGTGCTCTGACCTCATTTCTTCTTCTCACTTAACAAGTATCTTATATCCTCTTTCTTTTGTAATCCCTTGCCCCTCTGCCTATTTTGTTGCCAGGCAGGTTTTTGGTTTATCAGCATATCCTGCCATCTGCAAGCCTGATAGGTCAAATTTCCCTGACAGTCTGCTTTTCTACTAGTATCTATCAAGATGAATGCAGAATGGCCATCAGGATTAAGACAAGTGCTGGCCCAAACAGATGCAAACTAAACAAGTTCTGTTTTCTTCCATTGTTTTCACTTTAGAACAAAATCTCTGTCAATATTAGAGAGATACAACAAGATAAATCCCTCAAGGAAGCTACTTAGGGATCCTTTATATCTTACCAAGAAGAAAACTATCCATGATGGCTGAAACTTATATGACAGGGAAATAACATGTGGTTGACCATTGTGGAAGTTTGGAAGGAAAATTTAACCAGAGATTGTCAAGCCCACCTCATCTCTTCAATTAAAAAATTATATGAGCATGGTTTTGAGTGAGGGAGAGGTAATGAGAGACAAAGGGATAGATGGGACACTGTTCTTCAGGCCCTATTGAAAAAGCAAAATTATCTTGCCCCTCACGAGAAAAATCACACTCCAGTGGGAAACTACTTATTGCCGTGTAACACATGCTTCCAGGGATTATTGGATGGGAATTCTACTGAAACTAATTTTACTACTCTCTAACAGAGTAGAGAGATATGCAAATTGTGTCCTGTCTGGTTCCATGGACTTCCTTCTCCCTGGGTGGAAATGGTTGGGGCAAACAAACATTTTACCTCCATGTTCAATTCTTTTCAACAAAACTATACTTCCTGTTTCTGTGCATTACTTATTTTAAAATCACTTATGACATCTACCTGGTTCTTTCAATTATAAGAGCAAACTAAAATGTCCCCATATTCACTTGTATGTCTCTGGCCATTATTTTACCTTTTCCTGGGAATTATCTAATGCCCTTGTAAGACTTCTTTCTCCTGCAGCCAGCAGTAGTAACAGCAGCAGTAGCAAGCCAGGCTTGCATTCTAGGAAAGTTCAATTGGACAATGCATTCCCTAAGAAACTTCTTATAGGGAGATACCATTTCAAGAAAGCTCATTTTCTGTGAATAAAATGAGTTGCATGAGGTCATTGCTCCTTTTACTTTGTAAACTGGGTGGCCTTTGAAAGCTTCTTAGAACACTTCAAAGAAATCCTCCAGACCCCCCACTCCCACCCCTTTCCTTTTTTCACTAAATTCTTACTGACCCTAAAGTTTTTCACTGAATGGAAAAGATTCCAAGGGGTCTAAAAATACCTGAGACCATTAGAGAAAAAAAAGCCACAGGGTCAAGATGAATCCACCCCCTTGGTAGAGGATTTACATAAATATGTCCTAACCTTTGGCTATGAATAAAAGATAAAAAGTTCCATTGGGGTCAGAACCTTGGTTCAAGGGCATGTGCTGGGCCAAGCCTGGCTTCTCTGCTATGTCAGGAATTCCAGGAATCCCACTGATCATTGTGTGTTGGTCAGGCAGGGGTGGAGGGGGTTGCTGAGGGCTGACTGAAACCCCACCCCACCCACCCGGTGAAACTCTGCTCTCCCTGGGAGTTCAGAGCGTGGGAAAGCAGCAAGTGAAGAGAGGACCTAGAAATAACACCTTCTAAAATGGGAAAGATATCCAAATTCTTGTCTTAGATGGGAGGTTAAATGGGAGGCAGGTTGGAGAAGAGGCATGTCCTCTTGAAAGGGCCACTTTGCTCAGTCCATAGAACAAAGCTTTTTTGGAAACATCTGCTCTTTACCTTCAATCAAATAACCTGGCAATTTCTTGACTGTCCTGCTATGACTGTCTAAGAAAGACATCTTGTAGGGCATTAAAAGATAATTCCCAGGAAAAGGTAAAATCACCAGTCTTACAGATACAAATGGAAGGATACGTGATCATTTTATTTTATTCTTATCATTGAGAGAAGCAGGCTGATGTGACAATTTGTTTTTTTTTTTAAAGAAAAGCAGCCCATACATGGGTGCTAATGATTCACACCTGTAATTTTCAAGGATCAGGAGGTTGAGATCTGAGGATCTCCATTTGTCCCAATCTGGGCAGGAAAAGGCCATAAGACTATTATCTCCAGTTAGTCACCAAAAAGCCAGAAATGGAGCTATGGCTCAAGTAGTATAGCACAAGCCTTTAGGAAAAAAAGCTCAGGGACACCCTAGGCCTTGAGTTCAAGCCTCAAGACCAGTACACAAAAAGTAATAAACATCCCATACTAATTGGAAGTGTCTGGATATTGAGAGGAATTACAGATGGAGGTAAACTCCTTATTGTTTCCCTCAATCACTTGGGGGAAAAGTAAGTCCATTGAGCCTGATAGGATACAATTTTCATAACTGTCAGTTACTATAATTTACAGAGTGGTGAGAATAGTTTCAGTAGAATTCCCATCAGATAATCCCAGGAGGTATGCGTTACAAGGCAATAAAGAGCTTTCCATTGGCGTATTGTTTCCCTTTTCAAGGGCAAGATAATTTTCATAGTGAAGTATTGCTTTTTCAATCATGCCTGAAGAGACGGTCCCGTCCATCCCTTGAACTCTTACTCTTCTCCCACTCAAGCTCATGTATTTTTTATATTGAAGAGGATGAGATGGGTTTGAGAATCTCTGGTCAAATTTTCCCACAATGTTCTACTTTATTTTCCTGTCACATAAAAATGAAGACAATCATAGATACTAGAGGGGTTCATTCAGTCTGTCACTCCATTATTTTTTCATTGACAATCCTTGCCTAAACTGGTTCTTTTCATGGAAGGTGACAGATGATGATATTGTGCAGCCATTTGCAAACATTCCTTGGCAATTTTTATAAAAAGAATTAAGTGAAAATTAACTAATGTTTTTCCTAAAAAGGATTACATGCTTAGAACTGTGCTCTGCTTACACTTTCAAAATAAAGTGTTGCTATAAAGTTTTCTAATTTTTTTGCCAGTCCTGCGGCTTGAACTCAGGACTGTCCTTGGACACATTTTTTGCTAAAGTCTAGCCCTCTGCCACTTGAGCCACAGCATCACTTCCAGTTTTCCCTGTGTATGTGGTACCAAGAAATCGAACCCAGGGTTTTGTGATGCTAGGTGAGCACTCTACCACTAGGCTATGCTCTTGGACCCAATTTTTCTTTTACAATGTTTTGTCTGATACCCTAGTATCTGGAAATGGAACTGTGGCTCAAGTGGTAGAGTATGAGCCTTGAGCAAAAATATTTATGGGCAGTACACAGGCCCTGAGTTCGAGCCATGGCCCATACACATACACAGACACACAAGCACACATGCATACATATACAAAGATTCAGAAACATACACATACACATACAAGCTTCATAAAATCTGTTAAACTCTTGGCTATACTTGGTTAAAGATTAAAATCAACCAAGGCCAGAAGTATATACAGCAAGGCATGGGAGAGTTCGAAGTAAGAAGCCAGTTATTTTCTCCTGGTAGCATCATAAACAGCACTAAATCCTCTCAGCAATGATGCATAACAATATATAGAGAAGATTGCCAATCAGAGAAGTTTACCTGAGTCTTGAATCCAAAATTGCTATTACACTCAGTCCTGGAGATATGATTGGCCAACTGGGTGGCTAGCCCTAGTTTTCAGTCCCTCCAGAGAAGACTTGATACCACCTGACCCGAAGCTTCCACTGTATATCACATTGTTGGGCTAACTGGAAAGACCGGCCATACTCCAGCAGAAAAATCTCAGAATATTTTCTGCTCTGCTCATTGCTGATATAACGTATTAGGGAACTAATGTCCTTTACCAAAAAATGCCAGTAGAGATTCCCAAACATGAGTCTCTAATAATGCAGTGGATGGAAGCATAGCATATGCAAAGTCACACCCAATTGAAAACTAAGCCAAACATTTTCATATTTATTTATTTTGTACTCTATTATTGGGGTCTGAACTCAGAGCCTCAGTGCTGTCCTTCAGCATTTTGCTCAGGGCTAGTGCTCCACTACCTGAGACACAGCTCCACTTTCTGATTTTTTGGTGGCTCATTGTTGATAAGACTTTCCCAGACTTTCCTGTCCAAGCTTTAAACTTCAATCCTAAGATCTCAGTCTCTTGAATAGCTAGAGTTACAGGGGTGTGCCACTGGTGCCTGGCCTATTCTACTTTTCCATCTCCCCATTAAGTGCTTCCCTCAAGGTACATCTCAGTAGTGAAACTGCCTGCTAGAAAAAAATAAGTTTAAACAGGACCTATATCATCATTAGGAAATGCTACAAATTTTTCATGATAATAAAAAAATTGCTATCATACTAAGGACAAAGAAAATCCCAGTATGAACAAGGAAACACAACTCGGAAGCTAGTACTAGTATGTTACATATTATAATCATGTAACAAAGATTGTAAAATAACCACACTTTGGTGATATATTTTAAAGTGTTTTGAAACAAAGAGGCTGAATGAAATATAGAAAAAAATCTGTTTAAATAATTAAAAACAAGTAAATGGAAACATACAAAGAAAAAATCAGTATCAGAATTCAAAATTTTGCTGTAGAGTTTGATAGTAAACTAGAGATGGACACTATAGAATCATTGAATGTAAGTACAAATCAACTTAACTGATTTGAACAAAAGATTTGAACAATAGACAGTAAACAAAAATAAAACTGAACAGAGTCTCAAGGATAACTGGGCAATTTAAAAAAACTTCTCATCAAATGTCAAATAGAAAAAGAGCCAGGCACTGGTGGTTCATGCCTTTTATCCTAGTTACTCAGGAGCCCAGCCAGAAAAAGCTAGGAGACACTGATCTCCAATTAACCTGCAATATTCCAGGTCTGGATATGTGGTTCAACGTTCAACTGATACAACGCCAGCCTTGAGGGAAAAGCTACACAAGGGCACGAGGCACTGAGTTCAGCTTCAGTACTGGCATGCACACACACATACAGAGAGAGCGAGAGCCCAGAGAGTGAGAGAGCAAGTGAGAGAGAGAGAGGGGAGGGAGGGAGGGAGGGAGGGAGAGGGAGAGGGAGAGACTTTAATAGAAATATTCAAAAGAAATAATATACAGGTACTAGTGACTCATGCTTGTAATCCTAGCTACTCAGAAGGCTGAGATCCGAGTGAAGGTATTGTAAATTAATCCAGATGGGGAGAGATACAAAGAAGCTATATTTTTAGGTGTGGAATTAGGAGTCTTTATTAAAAGGTTGGTGTCTGCAAGTGGACTATTTTCACAAAGACCTGCATCCAGATGCAGAAAACATGAGCACTGTCAGAAAACATGAGCACAGTGGAGGAAAGAAAAGAAGAAAGAGAATAAGAGAGGGAGAGAGAAATAAAGAAAAAAGAAAGAAAGAGGAAAGAGAGAGAGAAGAAAGAGGAAGGAGAGAGAGAAGAAATAAAGAGGAAGGAGAGAGAGAGAGAGAGAGAGAGAGAGAGAGAGAGAGAGAGAGAGAGAGAGAGAGAGAGAGAGAGAAATACCAACAACCTAGGTCAAACCTAATGAAGAGCTGAAGTGAAACACCATTGTTGATGGCACAGCACATAAATGGCATAAATGACATCTGAGCTGGTCTAACTCAAAAGTAGAGTCAAGGGGCAGGGTCACAGGAAATTCCAGAGTCTCCCAAGGGTTCAGGATTAACAGGTCTAGTAACCAATCATCCAAGTCCCCACCTCTGCCTCTCAAAATTCAGGCAAGCCCATCACCTGGAAGGTGGGACTTCCCTGGATCTAAACAACACAATATATCTACATATCCTCTGTGGGTCTAAACAACGTGGTGTACCTGCAATTCAAAGGATGGCTTGTCTCATCTCCAGGCATTTGAGCTGTGTGAAGAGTCCCCAACACCTGGTTAGGCTTGGGATGCCTGTGAGAACAAGATGAGTTCTTTCTTAAACTTTCCCTTACTTTAATGGGAATCTGCTTTGTTCTCATAACTCGAAATTGCTCCTAAGGCTTGATCCACTGAATAGCTTTCCCCTAGGAAGCTTCCCCAAATTCCCAAGCCCAGTCCCCAGCCCAGAATTTTAATCTAACTATGAAAACTACTCCCCTCTCATTTCCCTTCCCCCCATAGGTGCCTGGGCTCCTCCAGACAGGAGATTTGCTCTAACATTAGGTTCCAGCTGGGCACAGGTGGCTCATGCCACCTAATCCTAATTACTCAGGAGGCTGAGATCTGAGGATCATGGTTCAAAGCCAGCCCAGACAGGAATGTCCATGAGACTCTTATCTCCAATTCACCACCAGAAACCCAGAAGTGGCACTGTGGCTCAGGTGGTACAATGCTAGCCTTGAGCTCTGTAGCTCAAAGGACAGCGCCCAGACCCAGAATTCAATAGGTTCCTGGAATCAGACCTCCACCTTAAACTCAAGAAACTCTTTCAACCCACCAGTTATCTGTGACCCTGCCCTTCTACCCTTGCCCTTATTACACCTCTTGTCTCCTGACTCTTCAGGTCACCATTGCATTCCTCTTCAAATTTCCATTAAAGTTAAGTCTGTTAAGTATACTTTCTGCTCTTTATTCTAATGACTCAGTTTCTCAAGGACATCAAACAAGCCCTGAGTTAAAGCCTTAAGCCTGGCACAAAAAAAGAAAGAGAGAGAGAGAGAGAAAGAGAGAAGGGAGGAAGGAATAGCTGAAATTTTTTGAAATTTGTCAAGACATAAACTGAAAGATTCAAGAAGCTTAGTAAACCCCAAAGGCAATAAACTCAAAGAAATCCACATTAAAAGATATGCCAGGGACCAGGGGTTTGACCTAGTGGTAGAGTGCTTGCCTAGCATACACAAAGACCTGGGTTCAACTCCTGGGTACCACATACATAGGAAAAAGCTGGATGTGGTGCTGTGGCTCAAGTGGTAGGGCTCTAGCCTTGAGAAAGTCTAAGGAGAATGTTCAGGCCCTGAGTTCAGTCTGCAGGACTGGAAAAAAAAGGTATGCCAATTAAATTTCTTAAAGCTAAAGACAAAATACCTTTAAAGCATCTAGACAAAATGATAGATTACTTTCAAGAGGTACCAAATTGAGTGACAGCAGATTTCTCATTTGAAACAACTGAAGCCAAAAGAAAGCAGCAGAACACTTTTCTGCCATATCCATCAAGACTTATCTGTGAGGAAGGAAGAGGAAATAAAGGTATCCTGCAAGAACACTAAGAGACTTTCTCATTGGAAAACCTGTCCTTAAAGAATGACAAAAGAAAGATTTTCTGAATATAAAGAAAAAGTTGCAGCATTGGTGATTCACAACTATAATCTTAGAAATTCAGAAGGCTGATATTTGAGGATCACTGTTCAAAGCCAGAACCTCACAGGCAAAAAAAAGTCCATGATAATCTTATCTCCAATTAACCAGCAAAAAGCCAGAAGCAGAGCTGTGGCTCAAGTGCTTTGCTAACACCAGCAAGCCCTAAAGAGATAAGACCCTGCTCTGTTCCTAATGAGCTGTGATAAAAAGCAGTTGGGAAAAATGTAACCCAAGAGGAAAGTTAGTAAAGAAAGCCTTGGAAAGGGAAACTGAAGAAAAGAAAGAATTTGGAAAGAATTGTCTTAAAGGTTTGTTTCAAATGTAGATGACAAATCCAAGACGGTTCAAGTAGGTAGCAGATGGTATGAGTATGTGTTAAGTTCTTATAAGATGAAGCTTATTAAAGTTAACTGTGATTTAAATACTGATGTAAAACCAACATGTTATTCTTTATGTCCATGTGATATATAACTGGTTCATCAGTGATACACCAGGTTGTTAAAGCCAGTGCACCCAGAGAAGGCAACCAGGAAAATCCTGGGAGATTTCAGATGTCTCTAACCAGTCTCCGTTAAAATTCATAGGCAATGCAACAGGAAGTATGATAATCCATGCAAGAGATACTGGAAGATGCTACTGCATCCTAGCCTAGATGTAGCCCATCTCTTCTGCCTAGACAATCCTGACTTCCTCCACCATGGTAAAAATGGATCCCTACCTGGCTCCATCAAATAGGACTGAAACCTGGTAATTCAGGATGGAAGGCGCAAATCAGATCCACTAATTCTGAGACTTTTACATCATCCTCTTAACTGCTATTCATTTGTGTTCTCTTTCACTTATCAGTAATGTTAACCCCCACAAGTTAGATGGTGTACGAAAAAAAAAAAGAATGTCACATAGCAAACTGCCAAGTTTGGATTTCTGGCACAGTAATGGTGCTTATAACTCTTTTTTTTTGCCAGTCATGAGCTTGAGCTCAGGGCATGAGCACTGTCCTTGGACTTTCTCAAGGCTAAAGCTCTACACACTTGAGCCTCAGCACCACTTCTGGCTTTTTTTTTCTATGTATGTGGTACCGAGGAATCAAACCCAGGTCTTCATGCATGCTAGGCAAGCACTCTACCACTAGGCCAAACTCCCAGCCCTTATAACTCTTGCACTAAGAGTTTAAAAAAAACCTAATCAGTCAGTTGCTGTTTACATCCACTGAGTTTTGTCACTGCAAAACTCTAACAAGTATTTGCTGGTCAATTCTTAACAAGTTACAGGTAAGCTCTATTCCTATTGGTCTCCTTGTTACTTTAATTGGAAATTTAAAAAAAGGGCTTCTGTGACAAAGACTCCTTTGATTGCAGTTCAAAGCCAGCCATGGCAGAGAAAACTCTCTAAAACTCCATCTCCCAACTATCGGGCAAAGAGCCAGACTGGAAGCATGGCTCAAGAAACTCATCTCTAACCAGCCAAATGCTGGAAGCGGCAGCATGACTTGAAGTGGTAGAGCAATAGCCTCGAGCAGAAGTGCTTAGGGACAGTGCCCAGGCCTTGAGTTCAACCCTGTGAATACCAACTGGGACAAGCCATCCCAGCAATGAGCACCTAAAACCCCAGGAGTTCAATCCTGAGAGTAAGAAACATGGAGAGGAGTAAAGAGATGATGTCACATTCTAAGTGGAGTCACTTTACACCTTCACTTTAAAAATAAAAAAGAGCTAGATCAAGAGAAATAGTTGCTAACCAATCCAGCCCTTGCCTCTGATTGGTTATTTCTAGCCAGTCCACTACATTCTGTCCTTTATAATGGGCTCTCACCTCCTTCACCCTCTCCTTAATCATCTCCTAGCAGCTCTCTGGGAATACAGCCCCTTTGCAGGAAGGACTGCCATGGCCCCCTTTGAGATAGGGGACTTAGTACATCTAGCCTAGCCTCAACTTACCGTATATTCCCCCCTCTTCCAGGGGATTACAGCCCAAATGGACAGGTCCTCATGAGTATCCCACAGAGTTTACCTGAAGGAGACTACACATATCCCCAGGAGCAGCACACCTGCTCTTGCTCCTATTCTGGAGGACAGACCAGCTGAGTGCAGCCACAGTCACCCACCAGCTAGCTAATGAGTAACCTGTTCTCTTTCTCAATAATGTCCTCCCCATCCCTATTAACAGACCTCACAGATTATGACCTGGCAGACCCTTTTCTGGCTTGCTTTTATCTCTTCCTATAAATTAGCCTTGATTTTCACTTCTTGTACCTCTTCTATTTCAGGCCTCAAACTTCCCTACTGAGGCTGCCCTTTATTCCTTCAATACCCATATCTCAATCCCCTCTCTCCATTTCCTTTTTCTTCTTTTGCCAGTCCTGGGGCTTTAACTCAGGACCTGAGCACTGTCCTTGGGCTTTCTCAAGGCTAGAGCTCTACCAGTTGAACCACAGCACCACTTTTGGCTTTTTCTGTGTATGTGATAAGGAAGAATCAAACCCAGAGCTTCATGAATGCTAGGAAAGCACTCTACCACTAGGCCACATTCTTGGCCCCCTCTCTCCATTTTCTAAATCCTCCTTAACAAAAACAACTTCTCCTAAACAGGGCTATTCTGGCTTGTGGCCAGGGTGTGTTTACTTGTCCTCTCACCTTGTAGGTTTCTTAACAAGGTAATAGTCCTCATTCAGGTTACTACCTGGGGACAAGTCAAGGCTATCTTGTTTTCACAGGCAACCAGAGACTTCACTTACCTCAGCCCCAGTGACTCTCTGATGCTTCCATACAAGCAGAAAGCAGCCACAAAAGACCACAAGGCCTGTTGACTCTAGCTCCTTTAAATATATCTCCTCCTTATGTTACAGTGATCAAGTCAGGTACCATGCTATGTCTCCAATTCAAGATGGAGAAGGCAATCTCAGATCTTTGAAAGCCCCTTCTTGGAATCAGTACCTCCCTGGCTTATTCCTTTCTTGGGCCTACTAACTGCAATTTTTGCCTTTTAAATTGTGCCTTGCATATTCAGGTACATGCAGAACATCATTATGGAAAAGAGACATTTCACCATTTGATGCATCAATCAAGCGCTTCTAAGACGGTACCCAGTCAAGTGTCCCCACTGACTTCACCCCCTTACAGCAGGAAGTAGCTCCAGAAGAGATGACCTCCACCCAAATTCCCTCCTCCGATGAATAAGCCAAAGAGTGAGGAATGGTGGCGATGATGCAGGCCTGGTGGCCTCCTCTCTCTCACAGCCCAGCAGACATGTTCCCTAGGCAACATTAGGCCCATTCAGTATAATTAGCTACCAACCCCCTTGGCCTGGGACAGCCTCCTAGGGCTGAGCTATTATCATGCAGACCAGCAAGGCTCCCCTATACCTTACAGGTCCTATAGGTCACCTGAGGTGACCAGGCCATGACCATATGAGGTAGCAGGCCCCTCCCATACTCTACAGGTTACATAGGTCATCCCAAAGTATAGCCAGCGCTTCTCCTCATGTGCTCGACTATGTGGGAAGGGGGTCTACAGATCCCTTTCCCGACATTAAACTTCTTCCTTTGTTCCCTGTATAAAGATGTCTGCATGGTTTTGATAAAGTCTCCATATTATCTAACAAGGAGAGCACCACAGGCCCTGAGATCAAGTACCAATATTGACACAAAAAAGAAAAGAAAAAAAAGAAGGTAGGAAAAACAGAAGGCTCAGAAATTCATGACGAAAAGTAGAGGAATGGGGGAATGTGGGTAAATATAATTGGCTAAGCTCATGAGAATATTTGATGATTGAAGCAAAAACAATAGCCCTGGTTTTGGTGGCTCATGCCTATAATCCTAGCTACTCAGGAGGCTGACATCTGAGGATCATGGTTCAAAGACAGTCTGGGCAGGAAAGTCTGTGTTGTTTTTTTGCCAGTCCTGTTTTGAACTCATGCCTGAGCACTGTCCTTGGACTTTCTCAAGGCTAAAGCTCCACCACTTGAACCATAGCACCACTTCCAGCTTTTTTCTATATGTGTGGTACCAAGGAATCAAACCTAGGTCATTGTGCATGCTAGGCAAGCACGCTACAGCTAGGCCAAACTCCTGGCCTTGGCTGTGAGATTCTTATCTCCAAATTAGCCATCAAAAAGCCAGAAGTAGAGCTGTGGCTCAAGTGTTGCTCAAGTTGCCTTGAGCAAATAAAGTCCAGAGATAGCTGAGTTCAAGCCTCAAGATTGGCACAAAAAAATCATAGTCCTGTATAGAAAGTCATGTCTATAATAGCAACACTTGTAAGTCTGACTCAGGAGGACTGAAAGTTCCAGTAAGTTCTTCTGCACTACATATTAAAATTTTGTCTTAGAAAAAATGTATACAAACATCAATTTATGTGAGATAAACACTCAATGAAATTACATATTGGAAGAGAAGAGGTGAAAAGAAACTTAAGAAAAGTATTGGTTCTACACTCAACTCAATGTAATAAAACAAATTCTGGTAGACTGAGACAAATTATTTCAGTCTATTGTAATCTCTATAGCAACCTCCAAGGTAACTATTAAAAATGATATACTCAAAGGTACTATAAATATATTAAAGATGGAACACTATAAATTGTTCAAGAAATTCACAGGAAGCTAAGAAAGGAAAAATAAGAAGCAAGGAGAAGGTGGGACAAGAAAGTGGATTAGAAGCATCCATTGTTTTGATTCTGAGAATGAGAGTGAGATAACACAGGAGAGACTATATTCTGAAGAAAGCAAGGAAATGCATCAAAAATTACACAAAAGGTAACAGGATGGATGCATTGAGACAACAGAGAAAGACAACAAAGAGTTCTAAGCCCTCATCCCTGAAGACACATACCATAAGGTAACATAGATGGTCCTGGTACTAGATATTCTAGCTGCAAGAAGATCCCATATCTCCCACAAACTTTTATCACGGTGCACAGATTAGATGAGAGAGTGACTATTCCAGTGTGGAGAGACAAACTCAGTGAAGAAAGAAATTTTGCCACTCCCATGATTCTGGAGAGTGGTATCAAGGAGCCTGTATTGCTTGTAACTGAAATATCTTGGGGACTTAAAAAGTATAAATACTAACAGCTCAGGGAACCTCAGAACACAAGACCAAAGGCCACAGTGACTGTATTAGAATGGGTATGAAGGCCATTCTAATCCTAGCTACTCATCTGAGGATCACAGTTGGAAGCTGGCCCCCAACAGAAAAATGTAGGAGTCTCTTATCTCCAATTAACTATGAAAAAAGACAAAGGAAGAGCTGAGACTCAACTGGCAGAATGCTAGCCTTGGGCAAAAAAGCTAAGGGAGAGGGGCCGGGAATTTGGCCTAGTGGTAGAGTGCTTGCCTAGCATGCACAAAGAGCCAGGTATAAGTCCTTGGTACCACATGTATAGAAAAAAGCCAGAAGTGGTGCTGTTGCTCAAGTGGTAGAGCTCCAGCCTTGAGAAAGCCCAAAGACAATGCTCAGGCCCTGAATTCAAGGACTGGCAAAAAAAAAGAAAAGAAAGAACAAGCTCAGGACCAGTGTAGGGAAGACACTCCTCAGCCTCCCATATTAGGGTATGTGTAAAGGCTCCTCAGAGGAGGTGATTCAAGCCATTTAGGGAGGAAATCAATGCAAAGCTTTCCTATGATTATGGTATAGGCCTTTCTCTGAAGCAGAGATCTCCTAGCTCACCTTGAGGAAGGCATCTGTATTCAATGAATGGCCTCTCTTACTCCTAGGGTTTTCAGCACTGGGTGTAGAATTTCCTCCATCCAGCAAGAGACACCAGGATGGCTATAAGAAGTTACTTAGCCCAGGCCCAGGGATAGAGCAGTAGACTTGAGCTGAAGAGCTTGGGGACAGTGCCCAGGCCAAGTTCAATCCCCATGACCCCCACACACAAAAAAAGAGAAGTTACTCTTACTTCACTAGATAGTGCATAAATTATATATGGTACAAAGTTGTACTATAGGATATGTATGGATTTATATAGTATATAGTATATATAGTGTGTATATATGTATATATACATACTATTTGTCTATATATGTAAATAAACTACAAAAGCATAAGCACAAAGCCTGTTTATGACCTTACTTTGACCTTCAGGGCCTTGGACTATTTCTCTCTGACTAGGATTCTACAATCACTTTTGGCTTACTATATCTTTTCATAAGCCCACATTCTTACCTTGGCTCTTGCACATTGTTTCCTTTGCTTGGATCATTCTTCCTCTAGATAAATGCACACCTTACCTTCCTTTCAATCGGGTCTATTGTGAAATTCAGGTTCCTGAGCACAGGCTCAAGACTCTACAAAACAGATGAAGTTGAACAGTCATATGGGATTTTTATTGGCATTTACTTTTATTGGATCCTGACCTTCAAACCCCTTAGGTCTTAGATGTTGGATTCTCCATCTGTCGTATCCATCCTTAAATCTTCCTAAGAGAGTACCTGTTCCCCATGCTCACTTTACCTTCCCAGTTATCCTGCTTCCCCTCTCCCACTACCTCTTACCAACAGAAGCATTATACATCTTTTTATTTATTTATTATCAGTTTCCTCCAATAATAAGGTAAATTATATGAAGCCAACATCTCTGATTCATTCACTGCCAGAATCTTAGCATCTAAAACAGGGCTTGGCATTTCAAAGGGTCCTTGAACTAATGAGTGAGTCCTAGTGGGTATTCTACACCCTTGTACTTATACTAATAGATTGATCTGCAATATGGAGTATCTGACTATACAGAATAATGAATCCAACAAATAGAGACTACTCACATCTTTCAGTTAATGAGGCAGTCACTGAAACAAACCATGCATATGGCTCAAGGATGAAATTGAGTTTCAAAGGTCAATATTGTATAGGCCAATTATTTTGCAACACAAATGAAAGTAGATATTAACATCAAAGAAGGAGCTATGCACTTAGAAAATGCAAATACATTTTTAAACCTGTACTAAATACCTCATATTAAAGAGTGAATTAAAAATTGGGATTACAAACTTATGCGTAAAAAAAACAAAGAAAGCAATACATGTCAAAACTTGGAAGACACACATTTCCATTTATTCCTTTCTTTGTCTCCAAAGAAAAATGCCTAATTGTGAAACGGATAAAATTACTTCCAACCTCTCCTCAATATTTGAGCAAAGACAAAAAGGATCATTAAAAACTAGTAAAATCAGATTAAAGGACTGGGGTATAGCTCAGTAGCAGAAAATTTGTCTATTATGCACAGAAAACTGATTCCATTCCCAGAGCAGGGGAGAAAAACCCTCCACTGATGATTTTTTGTATACACATACACACACACACACACACACACAGTATACAGATATA
Organism: Megascapheus bottae; assembly: GCF_031878675.1. Classification (NCBI taxonomy): domain Eukaryota; kingdom Metazoa; phylum Chordata; class Mammalia; order Rodentia; family Geomyidae; genus Megascapheus; species Megascapheus bottae. Next base: position 27,778,698 of record NC_143547.1, read on the forward strand.
TGTATGTATACACACACATACTATATGATATACTATGTATTACAGTATATACTATATAATATATATATTATATAGTATGTATAGTTTATATAACAATATGGTGCTACAGGACATGCATAGATTTATATACTATATACAGTACATATATATGTGTGTATAAATATTTCTTTATGAGTAAATAAAGCCAATAAAGAATTTTTTTAAGTATTAACTTTAGGTAATAAATATTTTGGTGTGGTTCCTTGTGCTTAAAATCAGGATCCAGCTACTCCTTCTGAGCTTTTTTTTGCTCAAGGCTAGTGCTCTACCACTTGAGTCACAGCTCTACTTTTGGATTTTTTTCTGGTTAATTTGAGGTAAGAGTCTCATAGACCTTCCTGCCTGGGCTGGCTTCTAACTGCAATCCTCAGATCTTAGCCTCCTAAATAGATAGGATATCAGGCATGAATCACCAACACCTGACTTAAACTATTAATTTTGTGTTCAATATTTATCAATTAAAAAATTTCCAGTCTTAGGGCTTGAACTCAGGGCTTGGGCACTCTCTTTGGGCTTTCTCCGGGCTAGTGCTCTACCAAGTGAGCCACAGCACCACTCTGGCTTTTTCTGTGTATATGGTACCGAGGAGTCAAACCCATGGCTTCATGCATGCTATGCAAGCACTCTAACACTAGGCCACTCTCCCCACTCAAGTTTTTAAAATGTGTTGTCTCCCTTATGGGAAGTAAGCTTCTGTCGCGTATGGTTATCTACTCATATAGTCCTAGCACTGAGAGGCTGTGCAGAGGGGCACCAAGATTGGCAGTAGCCTGAGCTACATAGTGTTGTAAAATAAATTGTAACTTGATTCAGGTAAAAATCCAGTCATGAGAAAAATAGAGAAGTCACATTCTGAGAGGTTGAATTTTGGAGTCTTTATTTTGAGTGCTAGAGGTCTGCAGGCCAGCCAATTACACAGATCAGCAGCCCCACCCCCCCATCCCCCACTCCCAACAGAGCTTGCACTAAGCTTTTGAAGACAAAGGCCATATGTTGGGTGAAGACTAAGCCTCAGCCTAGCATTATGCATAAACACAGCACTCGGAGCAAGGCTCCCCTGGGACTAAACAACACAATGTACATACATATACCCCAAAACATTGTCCTCCAGGCTCTCCTCTTTGAGCCAGGCATCTGCAGTTCAAAGGATGGCTTGTCTCACCTCTAGGCCTTGGAGCTGGGTGGACAACTCCCATCTCCAGACTAGAGGTCAGGATGTCTTTCAAAGCAACAGCCTCCAGCCACCTGGCCAGTTGCTGGGACTCAGTTACCTCACTTCAATAGCAAGGCTCAAGTGAAAAAGGACGGAGAGAGAGGATAAAGAGATGGGAATGTGGCTTAGTGGTAGATTGCTTGCCTACCATGCATGAAGCCCTGGGTTCAATTCCTCAGTACAACATAAACAGAAAAAGCTGGAAGTGGCACTATAGTTCAAATGATAAAGTGCTAGCCTTGAGCAAAAGAAGTTCAGGGTCAGTGCCCAGTGCATGAGTTCAAGCCCCAGGACTGACAAGAAAAAAAAAAGAGGAAAAGGGGAAGATATCGTGAGCAGGCAAAGTAATTCACCAATAGGCAGATAATATGATGTAACATAGTTTATTGATTTAATATAGTTTAGCAGAGTTGCCAGTATATTCTAGTTCCTATCTTCTAGACCTAACTTGCCTAATCCTTTTTTTTTACCTTGCAATTTTATTTTTTTTATTGTAATTAGTAAAAGGGTTACATGATATTTGCCAGATAGAAGGTGCATTAATTCACATACATTGATACCCTTTCACATGTCTTGGTACCCATTACCCTCCCCCCCACACCCCCCACCCGTCTTGGTTTTCCCCCCTTCCCTATCAAATTTTAAATAACCAAATACAAATAAATTCAATATATCAGATAACAAAGTGAGATACTGTAACAATATGAGATAACCAAGGGACAGCAAAGGAGATGAGAGACAACATAGTACATTAAGGACAATAATCATTCGTTATATGGCTTTTGTTTCAATATCCTGGAGGTCCTTTCAATTAGCTCCATACTATATGGCCTTATGTATCAAGATTTTGCTCTATTGCAGATCTCTGCTAGTAGAGCCCAAGGTTTCTACTGATTATGACAAATGAGGGAAACCATTGAGCCTAAGTTCCTTTGAGTCTGGCTTACTTCACTTAATAGGATTTTTTCTTTTTACAATTCCATTGTGAACAAATACCACAACTTGTTGATCCACTCATCAACTGAGGGACATCTAGGTTGGTTCCATATCTCTGCTATGGTGAATAGGGCTGCAATGAACATTGTTGAGCTAGTGGGTTTAGTATGTCCTTGTTTCTGGGTGGTTGGGTAAATGCCAAGTAGTGGAATTGCTGGGTCATAGGGGAGTTCTATGTTTAGCCTTTTGAGGCACTGCCACACTGCTTTCCATAGTGGTTGAACGAGTTTGCACTCCCACCAACAGTGTAGTAGTGATCCCTCCTGGCCACCTCCCCTCCAGCATCTGTTGTCATTCGTTTTCCTGATCCTGGCCATTCTAGCTGGAGTGAGGTGGAATCTTAGAGTTGTCTTGATTTGCATTTCTTTTATGACCAGAGATGTTGAGCATTTCTTCATGTGTCTATAGGCCATTTTTGTTTCTTCTTCAGAGAAGACTCTCTTTAAGTCTTTGGCCAATTTTTTAATGGGATGGTTGTTACTTTGGAGGTTAGTTTTGGAGTGATTCCATTTTTTGAGTTGTTGATATATTTTAGATATGAGGCCTTTGTCCATTGTTTGGTTGGTGAAGATCTTCTCCCACTCTGTAGGCGTCCTGATTAGTTTACTAGCTATGTCCTTTGCCATACAAAAGCTCTGCAGTTTAATGCAGTCCCACTTATCCAGCCTTTCTCTGATTTGTTGTGATTCTTGGTCCTTATTAAGAAAGTTTCGACCTGTACCAAGGAGGCCTAGTGTATCTCCTATTCCTTCCTGTAAAGTTTTCAGTGTGTCAGCTTTTACCTCCAGGTCTTTGATCCATTTGGAGTTAATTCTAGTGCAAGGTGACAAAGAAGAATCCAACTTTAGTTTTCTGCAGGTGCTTAACTAGTTCTGCCAGCACAACTTGTTGAAGAGGCTGCCTTTCTTCCATTCTATTTTTTTGGCTCCCTTGTCAAAGATTAGGTGGCCATAGGTCTGTGGTTTAATATCTGGGTCCTCAGTTCTATTCCATTGGTCTTCAGGCCTGTTCCTGTGCCAGTACCAAGCTGTTTTGAGAATTATAGCTCTGTAATAGAGTCTAAAGTTTGGAATTGAAATTCCTCCAGCGCTGTTCTTTCTGCTAAGAAGTGTTTTTGCTATACGGGTCTTTCATTATTCCATATGAAATTTTGAATTGCCTCTTCTATTTCTTTAAAGAATGACATTGGGATGTTGATGGGTATTGCGTTGAATTTGTAGATAGCTCTTGGCAAGATTGTCATTTTCACAATGTTGATTCTTCCAATCCAGGAGCATGGGAGGTTTTTCCATTTCCTTAGTTCTGCTTTAATTTCCTTTTTTAGGGTTTTAAAGTTTTCGTCAAAAAGGTCCTTTACATTCTCAGTTAAGCTAATTCCTAGGTACTTTATTTTCTTTGAGGCTATTGTGAAAGGAGTTTCTTTCCTGATTATTGCCTCGTTCCTCTCACTGTTGGTGTAAAGGAAGGCAGTTGATTTTTGAGGGTTGATTTTATAGCCTGCTACTCTTCCAAAGCTTTGAATCAGCTCAAGGAGCTTGGGAGTAGAGTCTATAGGATTCTTTAAATACAGAATCATGTCATCTGCAAAGAGGGATAGTTTTATTTCCTCTTTCCCTATTTGTGTCCCCTTTATGCTTGCTTCTTGCCTTATTGCACTGGCTAGGAATTCTAGTACTATGTTAAAGAGGAGTGGAGAGAGTGGGCATCCTTGTCTCGTTCCTGATTTTAGAGGGAATGGCTTTAGATTTTCACCATTAAGTGTAATACTAGCAGTAGGTTTCTCATACACAGCCTTTATTACATTGAGGAATGTTCCATGGATTCCTAGTTTCTCCAGAGCTTTTAACATAAAGGGGTGTTGGATCTTGTCAAATGCCTTTTCCGCGTCTATTGAGACAATCATGTGATTTTTGTCCTTGCTCCTGTTGATGTGTTGAATTATATTAATTGATTTGCGTATGTTGAACCAGCTTTGCCTCCCTGTGATGAATCCAGTTTGATCATAGTGTATAATTTTTTTGATGAGTTATTGTAGACGGTTGGCCAGTATTTTGTTGAGAAGTTTTGCATCAATGTTCATCAGAGATATAGGTCTATAGTTCTCTTTCTTTGATGAATCTCTGTCTGGTTTGGGGATGAGGGTTATACTGGCTTCATAGAATGAGTTTGGTAAGGAACCTTCATTTTCAATTTCGTTGAAGAGCTTGAGGAGTATTGGTGTGAGCTCTGCTTTGAAGACCTTATAGAATTCAGCTGTGAATCCATCTGACCCTGGGCTTTTCTTAGGTGGAAGTTCTCTAATTGCCATTTCTATTTCAGAGCTTGAAATACGCCTGTTGAGTTGGCTTAGTTCTTCTTGGTTCAGTGTGGGTATGTTAATATTGGCTAGGAATTCATCCATTTCATCTAGATTCTCAAATTTGTTGGCATAAAGGTTTGAGAAGTATTCCCTCATGATATTCTGGATCTTGGTAATTTCTGTCGTGGTATTACCATTTTCATCTGCGATTTTGTTTATTTCGATATGCTCTCTTCTTTTTTTGGTAAGATTTGCTAAGGGCTTGTCAATTTTGTTAATTCTTTCAAAGAACCAACTTCTTGTTTTGTTGATTCTTTCTATAGTTTTTTTAGATTCCAAATGGTTTAATTCTGCTTTGATTTTAATTATTTGCTTTCTTCTACTGGGATTAGGGTTGGTTTGTTGCTCTTTTTCCAGGAGCTTAAGGTGTGACATTAACTTGTTGGTTTGCAATTTTTCCAACTTGTTGTTGTAGGCACTCAGCGCTATAAATTTTCCTCTGAGTACTGCCTTTGCTGTGTCCCAAAGGAGTTGGTATTTTGTGTGCTCCTTACTGTTAAATTTCATAAACTGTTGGATTTCTGTTCTGATCTCTTTGATGACCCATTGGTGATTCAACAATGTGTTGTTCAGTCTCCATGAGTTACAGGGTTTTCGTTGGTGGAGATGAGTGTTCAGTTCCAATTTGATGCCTTTGTGGTCTGAGAGTGTGCATGGAATAATTTCAGTGTTTCTGAATCTGTCCAGGTTTGTTTTATGGCCTAAGATGTGATCTATTTTGGAAAATGTTCCATGTGCTGCTGAGAAAAACGTATATTGTGTTGTTTAATAGGATTTTTTCTAAGTCTTTCCATTTCCTAAGAAATGGGGCAATGTCATTCTTTCTGACAGCAGCATAGAATTCCATTTTGTACAAATACCTCAACTTGTTGATCCACTCATCAACTGAGGGACATCTAGGTTGGTTCCATATCTTTGCTATGGTGAATAGTGCTGCAATGAACATTGTTGTGCTAGTGGATTTAGTATGCCCTTGTTTCTGGATGGTTGGGTAAATGCCAAGTCGTGGAATTGCTGGGTCATAGGGGAGTTCTATGTTTAGCCTTTTGAGGCACTGCCACACTGCTTTCCATAGTGGCTGAACGAGTTTGCACTCCCACCAACAGTGTAGTAGTGATCCCTCCGGGCCACATCCCTTCCAGCATCCGTTATTATTCGTTTTCCTGATCCTGGCCATTCTAACTGGAGTGAGGTGGAATCTTAGAGTTGTTTTGATTTGCATTTCTTTTATGACCAGAGATGTTGAGCATTTCTTCATGTGTCTCTAGGCCATTTTTGTTTCTTCTTCAGAGAAGACTCTCTTTAAGTCTTTGGCCCATTTTTTAATGGGATGGTTGTTACTTTGGAGATTAGTTTTGGAGTGATTCAATTTTTTGAGTTGTTGATATATTTTAGAGATGAGGCCTTTGTCCGTTGTTTGGTTGGTGAAGATCTTCTCCCACTCTGTAGGCTTCCTAATTAATTTACTAGCTACGTCCTTTGCCATACAAAAGCTCTGCAGTTTAATGCAGTCCCACTTATCCAGCCTTTCTCTGATTTGTTGTGATTCTTGGTCCTTATTAAGAAAGTTTCGACCTGTACCAAGGAGGCCTAGTGTATCTCCTATTCCTTCCTGTAGAGTTTTCAGTGTGTCAGCTTTTACCTCCAGGTCTTTGATCCATTTGGAGTTAATTCTAGTGCAAGGTGACAAAGAAGGATCCAACTTTAGTTTTCTGCAGGTGCTTAACTAGTTCTGCCAGCACAACTTGTTGAAGAGGCTGCCTTTCTTCCATTCTATTTTTTTGGCTCCCTTGTCAAGGATTAGGTGGCCATAGGTCTGTGGTTTAGTATCTGGGTCCTCAGTTCTATTCCATTGGTCTTCAGGCCTGTTCTTATGCCAGTACCAAGCTGTTTTGAGAATTATAGCTCTGTAATAGAGTCTAAAGTTGGAATTGCTGTTCTTTCTGCTAAGAAGTGTTTTTGCTATACGGGTCTTTCATTATTCCATATGAAATTTTGAATTGCCTCTTCTATTTCTTTAAAGAATGCCATTGGGATATTGATGGGTATTTCGTTGAATTTGTAGATAGCCCTTGGCAAGATTGTCATTTTCACAATGTTGATTCTTCCAATCCAGGAGCATGGGGGGTTTTTCCATTTCCTTAGTTCTGCTTTAATTTCCTTTTTTAGGGTTTTGCCTAATCCTAATCTGCCTATCCAGCACACCGGCTGGACTCACCTCTCTGACATCTCTTAGTTTCGAAGTTGAATAGGGCCTGCCTGCCAGATGTTAGACGCAGCTCCCAGTCCTTGCCGCCGTGTGAGCTCCGGGGCCGCACAATGAGTTTTGGTCCTCCTTGGTATTCTCTCCGGCAAGGGGCAATTTCTGCATGGCCAAAGATCCTCGAACTGCAGTCCCAGTTAAGGTCAGCAGAAGTGCTGTCCCTCATCCTGGGTCCTTTGCTTATATTGGTCCTTGGCTTGCTCCTCTCTGGCCCAAACTCCTTCATACCTGATCCGGATTGGTTACACCTTGGTCCTTGCTTGGTCTGGATTGGTTACACCTTTGGTCAGAGGTGTGCGCAGAGATGTGCTGGTTGTTTACTCTAGCTTTAGCTCTATCCATTCTTCCCAGGCTCTATTCTGGGCTCCTATGAAAGTATATCTTGTAAGCCAGGCTCCTGGCTGTTCCTATGGTTACAGTCATACGTGTCCTTGGAGCATAGTTTATCTCCCATGTCGGTAAGCCTTTAGGTAAAAGTTTGTATTGGGAATATATTTCTTAGTTTCATTTCATTACTGTATTTCATTTAATTACTGAACTTTTCTCATAGTATTATATCACTATTTTATATCATTCACTTAGCATTCCACAATATATTCATCACATACCATTATCATATTATATTTATTATATCCATCATGCTAATATTTTCATCCTATTAAATGCTCATAGCAGAAGAAAAGGAGAAAGCTTCATGATAGCATATTTTTTGTCTTACTCCTATCCCCAGGTGCAAGAATAGCACCAGGCACATAATAAGTACTCAATAAATATTTGTTACATAAATGAATAAAGGACAAGCAGAAATATTACTTTTGTGTAAATCATTTATATTGACCAAGTATTGAGAAAATCTTTGAAGGATCTGCTTCAAGGAAAAGGTTAGCTTTATCTGTAACTTACACATCTCTGAAGGTGGGAAATTAAAAGTATTTGAACTTTTTTTTGCTAGTCATGGGGCTTGAACTCAGGTTCTAAGCATTGTCCTTGAACTTTTCTCAAGGTTAGAGCTCTACCATAGCACCACTTCCAGCTTTTTTCTATGCATGTGATACTGAGGAATCAAACCCGGGTCTTCGCACATGCTAGGCAAGCACTCTACCACTAGGCCAAACTCCTGGCCCAAGTACTTGAACTTTTATTAGTGGTGTACAAGTTAATAAAATTTTACTGTCTTTGGATGAAATCTATAGTCATTTACTCCGGAGTTTTTCCAGAATGTATAAGTTCTCAGCTTAGATCATGTGTCCAAGTCTATGCCATAATTTCTTTAAGTGAGTAGGAAAATATTGATTCACAATTCAATTTCTTAAATCCCCATAGCTTTATTTAATCCATTACCTGATTGTCATCTTTCCCATTATCCACAGCTCAACAGTTTTTTGGTTGTTTTTTTTTTTTTTATGGTGATCAAAGCAAGAGGAAACCAGGACATCATGTTCTCTTCTGAGTAATGAAGCCTTCATTTCCTATGTAAAAATGGATGAGAAAGTTTGTCGATTGGCCAATGATGTTTCCATGTTCTGTATATCCCTGACCGTGGCTTGACACCACTTCTAGAATACATCAAGGATGTTTCATGGGATGGTTATTTGGCGGCTTCTTCTTCTTCTTCTTCTTCTTCTTCTTCTTCTTCTTCTTCTTCTTCTTCTTCCTCCTCCTCCTCCTCCTCTGCCTCCTCCTCTTCCTCCTCCTTTCCTCTTTCTCCTCCCCCTTTTCTTTTTCTTTTTGTGATGCTGATCCTGGCTATCACTCTACCACTTCAGCTGTAGCTCCACCTCTGGCTTTTTGGTTCTTAACTGGAAATAAGAGTCTTACAGTTACCTGCTTGGGCTAACTTTGAACAGTGATCTGCAGATCTCAGCCTTCTGAGTAGCTAGGATTACAGGTATGAAAAAGTCACGAGTGGGCTGGGAGTTTGGCCTGCTGGTAGAGTGCCTGCCTAGCATGCATAAAGACCGGGGTTTGATTCCTCAGTACCACATACATAGAAAAAAGCTGGAAATGGTGCTATGGCTCAATTGGTAGAGCTCTAGCCTTGAAAAAGCCCAAGGACAGTGCTCAGGCCCTGAGTTCAAGGCCCATGATTGTGAAAGAACGAACGAACGAACGAAAGAAAGAAAGAAAGAAAGAAAGAAAGAAAGAAAGAAAGAAAGGAAGGAAGAAAGAAAGAAAGAAAGTAAGAAAGAAAGAAAGAAAGAAAGGTAGAAAGAAAGGTAAAGAAAGAAAGGTAGACAGAAAGGCAGAAAGAAAGGTAGATAGGTAGAAAGAAAGAAAGAAAGAAAGAAAGAAAGAAAGAAAGAAAGAAAGAAAGAAAGAAAGAAAGAGAGAGAGAAAGAAAGAGAGAAAGAGAGAAAGAACGAGAGAAAGAAAGAAAGAAAGAAAGAAAGAAAGAAAGAAAGAAAAGCCAGGAGTGGAACTGTTATGGGGTCTGGATTGGTGAATAATGAGACTACTCAAGTCATAATCAGGAATTGAAAAGATGTTTTATTGAGTGAGAAATGGCTGATATATCAGGATGCTACCTGAGATAGGGATCTCAGAATGCCATGCAAGTCTGTCTCTGTGGGCTCCTTTTAACCCTGAAAATCACAGGAATTTCCTTTCCTGCCTAATCAGAGTGTTTTGCTTATTTTTTGGAAACCTGGAAAACAAGTCAGGAAACAGGTCAGAAACCATTTGGTAGCACAGTAGGAGTTGCCTTCTGGGTGTGTGTGTGGGGGGGGTGGCTTCAGGTACTAGTGAGGCAAAACAAGTTTGGCAACTACAATAACTACAGGCCAGGCTGCATGAAATCATAGAACAGTAGAAAGATACAGGCTATTTCTGGAAAAGGATATAGCTTGTTACCTTCTGCAATATACCTAGTCATATACAGTCAGCATCTTACAAGTATGGGTCATACAGAGCAAAACAGATTGAGAACAAGTACCAATTCATACTAAGTTTAACAAGGATGGATACAGAGCTTTTTGGTAGGGGATAGCTGGAAGACTTTTAGCTTTAGTCAATAGAATAATATTGGCATTACAAATAATATTGGCAATACTAAAAATTGAAACAAGTTAAAACAATAACATGTTTATACCATTTCAGAACTGTGGTCAAGTGTTACAGTACCACCATTTAATGAAAAAGCTAAGGGAAATTTCCCTGGCGCTCTCTCTCTTTCTCTGTCTCTCTCTCTGTCTCTGTCTCTGTCTCTCTCTGTCTCTCTGTCTCTCTCTCTCTCTCTCTCTGTCTCTCTCTCTCTCTCATATATATGAAGATAGGCCTATAAACCTAGCATATTTGTTCCAGCTTGTATTCTCAGCACTCAGGAGGCTGAGGCAGGATGATCACAAGTTCCAGAACAGCCTAGCCATCACATCACTACCCTGTGAAAAAAAAGGAAAAAAGTGAAAGAATGAGAGAAAAAGAGAAAGGGAAAGAAAGAAAGAAGGGAGGAAAGAAAGAAAGAAAGAAAGAAAGAAAGAAAGAAAGAAAGAAAGAAAGAAAGAAAGAAAGAAAGGAACAAAAGAACAAAGGAAGAAAAGAGAGAAGGATGGGCTGGGAGTTTGGCCTAGTGGTTAAAGTGCTTGCCTAGCATGCACAAAGACCCGGGTTCGATTCCTTGGTACCACATACATACAAAAAAAAAAAGCCGGAAGTGGTGCTGAGGCTCAAGTGGTAGAGCTCTAGCCTTGAGAAAGTCCAAGGACAGTGCTCAGGCCCTGAGCCAAAGCCCAGGACTGGCAAAAAAAAATGAAAAAGAAAAGAGAGAAGGAGGTAGGGAATGAAAGAGGAAAGGGAGTAGAGGGGAGGAGAAGAGAGAAGAACCTATAAGAAAGTAGAAATATGCCCTCAAGCAGTTATATTGATAATGGTTCATCTCTGTTTATATCAAATGGTCCAAAATGTCAATATTGAAGTCAAATATTTGCAAAAATACATGCAGTAGATTTTAGCATAGTTCTTTTTTATTATAAACATTGACATTTTTGTTTTGAAAAGCCTCTTTTGAGATATTGCTTCACAATGCCTTTTGCAAATAAATACTTATGCACCCAATTAACCACTGGATGTACTGTTTCTGTGAAAGCAATAAATGACTACAGGAACTCTCCATTTCTGCTTCCCAGAAACTCTATTCCATGATGGCTTGCAGCATTATCACAATGTCCTTGACTAAAAGCTTTTGTGCTGATGAAATCTACAACATGTATTAGTGCACGTCAACATGGCTACTGTGTACAGATCCGTGGGACTGGCTTCCTTATGCCTAACTTCGAGCAAAAAACCAATCATACAAGTCTCAATGCCTTTCTCCCTAGAGATCACACATTCTGTGTGAACTTTTTAAAAACCTCGCTGTTCAATTGCTTAATTACATTAGTCAGGTCAGCCCATTGGTGTTGTGTGAATGAGTATCCATGTGTTGCATATGCCATATACACATGAACTGACAGGACTGTTCACAGACAGTAAAAATATAAACATGAAATGAAAACTAGATCATAGAGAACATAAACTGACACATCCAAACCATGACTACCTGTGAGGAATATGTCACATGTCCCCTACTAAATGCAGCCTTGATTAGATTTTGTTTTCTATCATTTCTGTGACTAACTTTTAATGGGTCATTAATTAGACCTTTATACAATAACAAAGACATTAATGGAAAGTTTGATGTTGTGTTGAAGAGATGAGAAATGAATCACTATTCATTAAGAAAGTGCAAATCTATTTTTACATAGTTAAACAAATGAACTGAAGTGTTTTGTTGAGTTAAATTGAGTTTTAGTCAATTCACACAAAGATATCTGGGAAAATATGTATTTAGTAAAGATTTAGTATTCTCAAAGAATATTTACAGAAAGAAAAATGTAAATGAAATCAAATTGGAAGGGAAAATCTATATGTACCATTGCTATAATAGATGAGCTGATATTGCTATGATGTTTGGGTGAGATGGCTCACACCTGTAATCCTAGTTACTTTGGAGGTGGAGATAAGCACATCTCAGCTGGAGGCCAGACTAGGCATAAGTTTGTGAGACTCCATTTCAACCCATGGCTCTATGTGGTAGAATGTGTCAGTCATCCTAGCTATGGGAGAATCAAATTGATTTGAGGCAGTATTATGAGTCTGTCACAATAGCAACACAGAGAAGTATAAGTAGAGAGAACACAACCCAGGCTACTTGGGAGACCCTACCTCAAAAATAACCAGCTCAAATTGGGGCTAGGGATGTGGTTCAATAGCAAAAGCCCCTTAGTTCAATTCTCAGTACCGCCACTAAAATAAGTAACGTATGAGAATTACATAACAACTGAGCACATCTTAATTAATGCAAGCAAGAGTGAACAATTACTTTCTGCTGCTACTTATAACAAGAAAACTCCTAGTGACAAGAACCCTTAAAATAGTACAGAAATAAGAAATGCGCAGAGAGTAAAAGTTTACCAATTTCTTCACACTGCTAACCATTTTCAGATACACTATACTCTGAATCTAAGCTAGACAAAAGACATGAAAACATTTCTCACTCATGTCTAGACACATTTCTCTTCCTGCTTTCATCATAAAGACCAATGCCTTCACAATGGGAGGATTTGCCAATTCTCAGAAAACGTGATGAGGGAGAACATAACTTTTCTTTGGCAGGTGACTGGTATTTATGTGACTTTATGTCAATTACTTTTCCAATTGTGGAATTGGGATTCATTTTTAACTTAAAAAAAATCCAAGCCACGTGCCGGTGGCTCATGCCTGTAATCTTAACTACACCAGAGGCTGAGATCTAAGGATCAAGGATCAAAGCCAGCCCAGGCATACAAGGCCATGAGACTCTTATCTCCAATTAACCACCAGAAAACCAGAAGTGATGCTATGGCTCAAGTAATAGAGTGTTATCCTTGAGTTTAAGAGCTCAGGGATAGCGTCAAGGCCCAGAGTTCAAGCCCCATGACCAACAACTACAACAACAACAAAAAAATATCCAGTCATTTTACTTCTAATTTGTTTGCATGAACCAGAGTGAACAAGATTTCAGAAGGACATGGCTTTCAAGGCCATAGCCCTTTTTCTCCCCTCCCAAATTCAAATCACAAGATCCAGACCCTAGCATATTCCTTCACAAAAACACAAATTCCATAGAAATTGAATCAAAAGGACAGAAGACAGTAGAAGGAAATGTATTTTAAGATAACCTAACAAGCAAGTACAGAATCTCATTCTAGCTATGTAGGAGGCCAGCCTGTGGGGGATAGCCCTTGAGGCTTCATCTTAATGAATGACTGGGCATGGTGGCATCCCAGAGATATAAGGAAGCACAAATGTTCTAGGCAAGATCCTATATTGAAAATCAAAGAGGCTGGTAGAAGGTTTCAAGTAGTAGAGCACCTGCTTATCAAACACAAGGCTTTGAGTCCAAATTCCAGAACCATAAAAAAAAAGAAAAAATCTAGCACACAAAATTTTCTTCTTAGAAATTAAAAATGACTTTGTGCTGAATAAATAAGAAAAGATTTCTTTCTTGTTATCTTTAGGCTGCTTAGTTTAAGGGATGGGGTTTTTGTTCTGTAAAATATATACTTGAGCCACGCACTAGTGGCTCATTCCTATAATCCTAGCTACTCAGGAGGCTGAGACTTGATGAGCAAGGTTTGAAGCCAGCCCAGGTAGCAATGTCCATGAGATTCTTATTTCTCATTAACCAACCAAAAGCCAGAAGTGGAGTAGCAGCTCAAGTGGTAAGAGACAAGAGTTAACACAATATCCTTATAGAGAAGAAAACTGAGAATCCAAAAGATTACCTCTTTTAACAGACCATCAGTTTTCACACCAGTGTTCTATATTATCACATAGATGAGGAGCAGAAAAGAAGCTGATGTGGAAAGACCCTCCAGATTGACTGGGGACAGCAGGGTACCTGACAGAGACCAAGAAGACAATCCTGCATCCAGTCCTGCATTCCTAGCAGCACTGCTCATGAAACAGAAGCTGAATACACTGACAGACACAGAATCTTCACTGATAGTGATTGCAGGCTAGATCCCATATCAACTACCTGACTTTGTTGTTTAGCTCTCATTAACAACCCTCTGAAAGAAGTATGTTTATTTGTATCTTATGTAGAAGCTAGATTTAGCTTATAAAATTGTAAGTAAATGCAAATGAATACAAATGCATTGGAGTTGGGGATTTAGCTCAGTGGAAGAGCACTTGCCTGGCAAATTCAAGGCCCTGAGTTCAGTCCTGAGCTATGGAAACAACAACAACAAAAAAACAAATCATTAACTGAAATATGGTACATTCAAGAAAGAATGCAATTAGTGTAATTCCTTAGAATGGCAAAGTCAAAGATAAAAAAAATAAATACTAGAGGAATGGATACTTGAAAATGATGGTGTGAGATCAGGAAGAGAGGGATAGTAAATGAAAGAAGAGAGGGAGAATTCACTTAAGAATTAAATGTATATCCTATAAAATGAAGAAGAGGGAGGGCAGGAATGGATAAGGGGATGGATAAGAGTATGGAAAGGAATGACATTGACCAAGATATATTGTATTCATAAACTGCTTTCTTAAATGGAAACTTCTTTATACAACTACTTGAAGATAATAAAAGAAGAAAAAAGATGAGAGGATAGAGATACTGAGAGACTAGGTAACTGGTGGAGTTAGTTGCATAAGGATTAAGACAAGTAGGGAACAGCAATGAAGAGGCTGTGTTTTTCTGACTGTTCTCCTTAAGCAACATTGCCTCCCTGTGTTCAGAGCTGACTGTTCCCTCACAGGTCTTCCCAGCCATTTCTTACACAGATATCCAAAAAGACAATGCCATGATTAAGTCCAAAAGCCTGGGAAAATGTGGTTATAAAAATCACAGCAAATCTCACCATTCTAGAGAAGGCAGAAAGTCAGTGAGAAAAATAAAATCCATAATTAATTGAGTGCTCCTTTGTATTTGCTGATATAACTATGTTAGTCAGCTTTCTGTTACTATGATAAAAACTACCTAAAAATAATCTACCTAAAATGCTTGTGGCTTTGGAGGCCCCAGTCTATGATCAATTGATCCCATTGCCTTGGGCCTATGAGAAGGCAGCAATTCATAGCTGGAGGGAGTGGTTAAGCAAAATCACTTAAATTAAGAGCCAGAGCACAAAGAGAACGAGGGAAAAAAAGAAAACAGAATACCATAAATCCCTTCAAGGACATAGTAATGAAGCAAGGAGGCTGAGCTTAAGGAATTTCTTGAAGCCATCCTAGTACCTCTTGCTGGTTGGGGGGAATTCTCCACCTAGTGCTGAAAAGGCTAGAGGTAAGAAAGGCTATTAATTGAATGCACATGAAGACTCTGCTTCAGAGAAATGCAGATGACTGAGCCTCAGGAAGACTTAGGCATATGGAGAATGAAGGTCTGGCATCTTGTCCTCATGGTGGGGGAAGGTAAACTCCCCCCCCCCAGGTAATGTGTGTAACTGAATCCCCACTGGGCACTTGACTGGTGGGTTACTAGATCTGTCAGTCCAGTGCCTGGGATGGGAAGCTTCCTGTGACCCTGCTCTCTACCTTGGCCCTATTTAGGGCTGGACCAGCTTAGGTGCCGTTAAGCCATGCCATGTCTGCATGTTTGTTTCCTGTGGCCTATTTCCTGGATGTTCAATTCAGCTTTCCATGGAGCTGAATTAGCTTGTTGGTATTGTTTTTATTGTTTCTTTTCCTCTCTGGCCTGTTTCCTAACTGTATTGAGTGTATTTTCTGGCTGATGGTCATTGAAACAGGAGTCTGCCATGCAGTCTCTGGCCTTCTAATAAAGACTCCAAGATTTGGACCATCAAAACATGGCTTCTCTGTATTCTCACCTTACAACACTAACAGTGACCTAAAGATCTCCCAGTAGAGTCTACCATTCTAAAGTTCCACCACTAGTCCATAGCTCCTCCCTCAGAACTATCCCTTTAACAAACGTATGAGTCTTTGGGAGATGTTCAAGATCCAAACTACTGTAATATCCCATTTCTTAAAAATGCTGCTTAGTTGATATTGTTATTTAAAATTAAAAATAGAAAAAAACAAAAGGTTTTATAACTGTTAAAGATATTGTGATAGTGCTTTTTTTTAGAATTCTCAAAAGCAGGGCCAAAAGTAGCTAATTTGAATCATTTTGAAAATAATTTGCATTGTAGACATATTCAACTGAAATTCACATCTGGGAACTATGAAGTTTTTAATTGCCTTAATTATCTTTTCTTTTTTTGCCAGTCCTGGGACTTGAACTCGGGGCCTGAGCACTGTCCTTGAACTTTTCTCAAGGCTAGAGCTCTACCACTTGAGCCTCAACACCACTTACAGATTTTTTCTATGTATATGGTACCAAGGAATCGAACCCAGGTCTTTGTGCATGCCAGGCAATCACTCTACCACTAGGCCAAAGTCCTGGCCCAGTTTTTAATTGTCTTTTAATAGAAGGAAGGATGGAAAGATAATCTCTTATAATTCACCCTCAACGTCCCACTCCCATAGTTTTGGTCTCTTCAACAGTGGTAAATTTTCTTTTGGGCTTAAAACTTCTAAAACAGCTCTTTGTTCTGTCAACAGCTAAATATTTTTATTCTATCTCTGTCATTTCTTTTTCTCTTTCCCTTTCTGTTCCAACTACTCATATCCTAATTCTGATCCCTCTTAACTTTGGCCTCTGAAGTGGTTTCTTTCCCTGCCCTGGGTTCTTCCTACTGTATCATATTAAGTTGTAGTTTATCTTCTAAAGCACATCAGTCTGTTAACATAAAGCACCCATCATCTTCAAAACCTCCGATTGCTAAGCCAGACACAAACAAAACAATATGAAACAAAATGAAAAGCAAAACATACTTCTCCCCTGGGCATAGAAAGCACTCCCTGATCTGACCTCTATTTACTTTCTCAAACCACATGGTTTCCTAACATCCCAGCCCTTTGCATCCTCTCCAGCAGCCACAGAAAACAATGTGATGTCTCCCTAAATGGCTTATTTTTCACCAGAGTGTTTTTCTCTTTCAAATACTTTTCATGATGTGACATGTAAGTTTCATAAATACAAAAAATTTTAGCATTCTAACTATCCTTTCAGCACCTAGGGATGCTATAAACATTTGTTAAACAAATGAGTGAGTTTTCTCTGTCATTTCCTTTTCTCTCAGTGTTACTTGTCTATGGACTATTCATTTTCTACTGTGAAACATTTAAATCATTCCCTTTGAATAATACTTCCGTGATGATCCTCACAGTCAATGTGTTTTGCCTGTATCTGTTCTTTCTTTCTTTGTCTGACTCTCTGCTCCAACATTTCCATCACCTGTCTTAGATCACAAGGGGGTCCTGCCTCCAGTTCTTCCGATAGAAGTTCTTGGAGGTGAGAGGATGTGTTCCAAGTGTGGAACCTATCACTCACTAGAAGTTCAAAAAATGTGTTAAACAAGTCCAATATGTTTTTTTGCCAGTCCTGGGCTTGAGCTCAGGGCCTGAGCACTGTCATTGGGCTTTCTCAAGGCTAGAGCTCTACCACTTGATCCTCAGCACCACTTACAGTTTTTTTCTATGTATATGGTACCAAAGAATTGAACCTGGGTCTTCATGCATGCTAGGTAAGCACTCTTCCACTAGGCCAAACTCCCAGTGCTAATATGTTCTTATATACCACTTTTATGTGCATGAGAGTTTAAGTTCAGAGAAAGGTGTTTTTCTATAAACGTGTATATCAACAGATAGATGATAAAGAAGATACACACACACATACATGCATGCATGCATGCATGCATACATACATACATACATATGTACATGACAGATAGATAAATAAATGATATATATTTTCCACATTACAAGGAACCATTTTACTTTGTACTAAAAGGGCTAAATAGAAAATATTTCAGTCTGAATGAACCATAAGTTTTCTGGAAACCATGAAAACCTATAAATAAATGAGTATGACTATGCTTCAATTAAACTTTATTTATGAAGCCTGGCATGGTGGCTCATGCCTATAATCCTAGCTACTGAGGAGGGTGATATCTGAGGGTAGCAGTTCAAAGCCACTCTGGGCACTAAAAAATGTCAGACTCTTATCTCGAATTAATCACTAAAAATGGGAAGTGGGGCTGTGGTTCCAGGGGTAGGTAGTAGCCTTGAGCTAAAGAGACAATGCCCAGGCCCAGAGTTCACCCCTATGACCAGCAAAAACTAAAACAAAACAAAAACTTTATTTACAAAAGCAGGCCAGTAAATCACATTCGGCCCATGGGCCATAATTTGCCATTTCTGCATCAAATCTTAACATGAAATTAACAATGGTAACAGTGTCCTTCAGCTTATGTTATTATTAAACCTGACAAAATGTTGTTTCTAATTAGGATTAGAGCAACTTATTTCTGAGCTTCAGTAAAGGATTTCTCAATATTCTACTTCATGTTCCTGCTGGAGAGATGCAAAAATAAATATGTGAGGAAGTCACTTGTGAGAGTCGAGTCTGTAAATATTTAGTATTTTGAATTCTCATTTTCTTTGTATTTCCTAATTCATATCTTGTTGGATTTTAAACTTTGTTTGCTAAATTTTATCATTCATTGAAAGATTATGGCTGGTCATCTGTGGTTCACACTTGCATTCCTAACTAATCAGGAGGCTGAGATTTTAGAATCAATGTTAGAAGCCAGCCCAGACAAGAAAGTTGGAAACTTACCTCCAATGAAGCAGCAAAAACAAAATAAAACTCTGAAGTAGAGCTATGGTTAAAGTGATAAAGCACTAGCCTTGAGCAGAAAAGCTTATGGACAGTGCCCAGGCCCTGAGTTCAAGACTTAGGATTAGCAATTAGCAAGCACATGCATGCACACATACAGAAATAGATTCTGCTTCTAGAATGATGTTCCATATATGTATCATATATATGTGTACATATGTAAGGTACACACACACATATTCCGTTTCCACTTTTAAAGAATTCCTTTCTATTTGAGAAAAAACACTTAAAAATCTGAATACCAAGTTAAATATTCATCATAGTCTCAACTACATAACACATGTTCATAAATTAGTAAATGATTATGTTTCAGTTCTGTGAAGAAAAAGAGATGCTTTTAACAGAAATCTCTGAGTCATGCAGAGCATACCCTCTGGGTTATTGTAATAATCATTGTCTTTGAACTATTCTGAATCTCTTTATGAATTTCAGGAAACTAATAAATAAGCCAAATATGGACTATGATGATTTTTTTGATGCTCACTCCCTCTGGATAAACCACATGTGATTCCTATCTATGAGTCAGAATGGCCCTGGTACCTTGCTCAGATTGTCCATTTTTATCAAATTTTCTATTCTTTCAGGTTTTTAAATTTCATATCTAGAACTCTCCAAACTAACTCATACCTGCAATTGGATCACAAGTGGAAGCCAGCCAAGGTACAAAAATCCAAGAGAGGGCTGGGAGTTTGGCCTAGTGGTAGAGTGCTTGCCTAGCATGCATGAAGACCCGGTTTTGATTCCTTGGTACCACATACATAGAAAAAGCCAGAGGTAGTGTTATGGCTCAAATGGTAGAGCTATATCCTTGAGAAAGCCCAAGGACAGTGTTCAGGCCCCAGGAGTGGAAAAAAAGAAAAAGAAAGTAAAAAAGATTTGCCTCCAATAAACTAATCAGAAAAGGCATAAGTGTCACTCACTAGCCTTGAGCAAAAAATGAGACTCAAGGATATGCCCAGACCCTGAGTTCAATCTCCAGTACACAAAACAGACACTGCCGGAAGACATACACATCATTAAATGAGCAATGATGTAAACAGTGTTGCAAGAGCATAAGCAACTCAGCCCAAGAGCTTCAAGAAAGCCAATGGGTAGGTAGCCAGTGGCTCATGCCTGTAGTCCAAGGTACTCTGGAGGGTGAGATCTGACCATCGAGGCTGGAAGCCATTCCTGGCAGGAAAGTCTTTGAGATCCTTATCACCCATACATCATGGAAAAGCCGATGTAGAACTGTGTCTCACATGGCAGAGCACTAACCTTGAGCAAAAAAAAACTCAGGGACAGGGGCCAGGAGTTTGGCCTAGTGGTAGAGTGCTTGCCTAGCATGCACGAAGACTCAGGTTCAATTCCTCGGTACCACATACATAGAAAAAAAAGCCAGAAGTGGTGCTTAGGCTCAAGTAGTAGAGCTCTAGCCTTGAGAAAGTCCAAGGATAGTGCTCAGACCCTGAGCTCAAGCCCAGGACTGGCCAAAAAAAAATTCAGGGACAGTACCTAGGCCGTGACATCAAGCTCTAGGACTGACACTAATAAAAAGCCAATGAGCTGAACTGATATATAATTCTGCTCTTCAGAGTGGATATTTGCATAGTATTTGGAATTAACTTCTTTACATTTGTTCCACTAAAACTTCTAGGATATCTCAATCTCATTTGAGATGAAGAAAATCTATTATTATCTGAATCCTGCACTCAGGTCCCCTCCCCCCACCAAGGACTAGTCACCTTGAAGTTCAATTTCTGGTTCTTCAGATTAACTCAATCATTTATTTATATATCAGCATTTATCTTTTTTTTTGCCAGTCGTGCGTGGTGCTTGAACTCTGGGATGTCTCTGAGCTCTTCAGCACAGGGTTAGTGCTCTATCACTTGAGTCATAGCACCACTGCCAGTTTTCTGGTGGTTAATTGGAGATAAGAGTCTCATAGACTTTAGTGCCCGGACTGGCTTTGAACCACAACATTCAGATCTCAGCCTCCTGAGTAGCTAGGTTAATAGTTGTGAGATACTGGTTGGTGCAAGGCAGCATTTATCTTTTTTTTTCTCTTTAAATATTCCTCTTTTGAAACATTTTATCTCTAGGCCCCTAAAACAACTTACCCTTGCTACCAGTGCTCAGCACATGATCATTTACAAGGACAATACTATAGGGGAAATTTTTCCCTCTTTTCTTCATTTTTTGGGTGGGTTTGTTATTGTTTTGAACAGTCCTGAGGCTTGAACTCCGAACCTGAGTATTATACATGAACTTTTGTGTTCAAGGCTGGTACTAAACTACTGGAGTCACTTCTGACTTTTTATGGTTAATTTTAGTTAACAGTTAATTGCCTTACTCAACTGGCTTCAATCTACTTCTCCGGCTGCCAAGAAAAAAAGGCGGGAGAAGCCCCAGCAGTATTGAAGCTGCTCCTTTGAATTTGCAATTCAATATGAATTATCACCTCAGGGCTGCTGGTAAAAAGAGGGCTAAAACCTCTGTAGTTAGATTTACAGTCTAATAGTCTCATGGACTTTCTTGCCTGAGCTGGCTTCAAACTACAATCCTTGGCCAAATGCTAATGGCTCACACCTGGTAATCCTAGCTATTCAGGAGACTGAGAGTTGAGGATCACGGTTTGAAGCCAGCCTAGGCATGAAAGTCCATGAGAGTTTTATCTCCAGTTAAGCACCAAAACAGCCAGAAATGGAGCTCTGGCTCCAGTGGTAAAGTGCTAGCTTTGAGCAATGAAGCTCAAGTACAACACCCAGGCCCTGAGTTCAAGCCCCAGGACTGCACCAAAAAAAAGAACAACAATAACAACAACAACAACAATAACAACCTGCAATCCTCAGATGCTAGCCTCCTGAACAGCTAGGGTTACAGTTATGAGTCACCAGTGAGCGGCTCCCTTCATAGTTCTTAAAACAAATGACAAACAAGGGAAAAATCAAACTAGTTTATTAATGTCAGTCCTGTGTATCCATGAGAGAAAACCCAAAGAAATAGAGTAAATCTCTAGAGTCAATCTTAAAGGCTACGCTTAAATACATCTGGTTTTCTGAAACAAGGAAAGAAAGGTATAGAGAAATTATGTGCTACAATGAGAATGTCTCGGTGGCCATAACCTTGTAATCCTAGCACTCAGGGGCCTAAGGCAAGAGGATTATGAGTTCCAGGACATTTTGAGATAATGAAACTGTCTCATAAAACCAAAAGAAATCAGAAGAAAAAAAGTCTAATGATTTAATTACCTTCTCTTCCTGGTACAGAAAGATACAACTCCCAAATGGAGATTTCATTTATAGATGTAAATTTCTTGCACAAAAGGTTAAAACCATCCAGTGTCACTCCTGTGTTTCCCTTGTCTCATAATAATCAATATGTGAAAGAGGCATATATTGAAGTGGCATATTCTGGTTTTCTGTAATCACATTATCTGGTAATATATCTTAACCCTTAGCAATTACAAGAGCCTTGGAAAGGTCATTGGTTGAACCATACTCACTCCAGTCAGGTTGTATGATCACAGAGTTGTTAAACGACTGGTGATATTCCTCTTGAACAGAAAAGGAGACTAACTGAATTGAGTTTTATCTGAGCCTTTTGCTCTCAGAATAAAGCAACAATTACACAATGTCACATCTCCTCACAATCCAGGAAAGAAGTACCAATGACCATCTTAACTCACGCCCCCTTACAACTCTCACAAGACATCCTACCACCTATGCCCATGAGTCTCTTGTTTACTTGCCTCTAAAAACCCTCAAGTTTCATCTTTTCTCATGAAGAATTAATAAACATTGTCCTGATTACAATAACTTGAATGAAATCATCTCTTTAATTATTCATTGTATTTTGTCTTTGTTAGTATTTTACTTGTTTTGCAGTGAGAATTTATTAATCTTATAGTTTCAAAAGGATTTAAGTAACATAAAATATTTTTTTCCAGTCCTGTGCTTGAGCTCAGAGCCTGAGCACTGTTCTTGGACTTTCTCAAGGCTAGAGCTCTACCATCTGAGCCTCAGCACCACTTCTGGCTTTTTCCATGTATGTGATATCGAGGAATCGAACCCAGGTCTTCATGCATGCTAGGCAAGCACTCTACCATGAGGCCAAACTCCTGGCCCACATAAAATACTTTTATCTCTACCTCATAGAAAGCATTAAGTTTTCCTTGATCAAATGAGTTAATGAGTTTTTTTTTCTTTTCTTTTTGCCAGTCTAGGAAAGCACACTACCACTAGTCCAAACTCCTGGCCCCTCAAATGAGTTTTCAATGGAAGGAAAGGGATAAGTGATTTTGATATTTGTCCTCTGAAGCTTCATGACCTAGAAGCTTGCTTCCTCATAGAGCAGAAATGAGACATAGTGAGACTTTAAAGTGAAACCACAGCCCTAGGCAAGAGGCCCAACTTTCAGAGTCTGAGGGTTAACAATTGAATGCCTGAATTTTAGCTAGGCTTGCGGGAAATAAGGACTTTGAATAATCTATTTTTTAAGAGGCAGAGGAAAAACAAATAGTTGAGGCAACATCTTCTCTATATTAATTCGGTAACTGCAGTCCAAAACCATCTTAAAATGCACACACACACACACACACACACACACACACACGTACAAGAAAAATATATCTGAAATGAGGCACACTGAGAATATCGACCTTAGTAAGAATAAGATGATATCTGGAGATCGGCGGAAGATGGTGGTGATTCAGTGTGAGTCTTTCTGAGCTCTCGCCAAGATACCAGTTCTAGCCAGTTTATACCCAAAGATCGATCCTAAGTAAGCTTTAGCACCACAGAGATCTCAGTCAGAGAGGAGAAAGGCAGGAAACCAGCACAAGAAGACAGCGTAGACAGGCGCTAGCCGCTGGGAGCCACCTCAGAGACAAAACCTCCCTCCGGAACCTGAGCAGACAGCGCTTCTCGGCAGCGCAGACCTGCCGGCTCCAGACAGAGCCAGACAGAGCCTGTGTGAGCCCAGAGCCGTCACCCGGCCGTGGCGCAGGCCTGCCAGCTTCACGGAACTAGAAAACCCAGCAATTTGAGAGTACCTCCGTGGAGACATTTCCACTTGTCCTCGTGGAATGGCATTGGGAAGGAATCTCCTCCCCCACCAGCTGAGAGCAGCGCCATCTTGACGGCTGGCAAAGAACCTGCGAAACCAACTGGAGCCTGAGAAATGGGGCTGGCAGCGCCATCATTCAAAAGGGCAAAGATTTTCCCAGAGGCAGCTTAGCCGGACGTTGGCCTCCAGCACTAGCGGAAGTTCCTCCCCCCGGGCGGGGCCACACTCCTGGTAAACAAAGCTGCTAGCAGCTCCACAGGCTTTTTTTTGTGCCCAATCAAGCAAACAGATCAGAAAATCTGCAAAGCCAAATTGCAGGAGAAAAAGACTTTTTGAAGTGTTTGGATCCCAAATTTAGCGGATTCACAAATTTCATACCCTGTCCCTTCCCCACAAAAATAAACAAACTGAAGACTACCCCCCTTTTTTTCTACCTTTTTTCATTTGCGTTTTTATGTGTTCTTATTTTTTTTGGCATTTTACCTCCACCCCCCCTTTTTTTAATGTTATGATTCTTTCCATTTTTTTTTCCACTTTCCTTCTGTCACTGTGGTCGTTCCTAGAAACATAGTGACAGCACTGGGTACAGGCTAGATACAAATGATATTTTTATTGATACAGTCACCTGCTTTTTAATCTGTTGGTTCTCAACCCTAGTATTTCTTGTCTAAGATCTCACAATTGTGTGGAATCTCCCCTCACCTTTTTTTCTTGTTTTTCTTTTCTTTTTTATTTATTTTTACTTTTTTAAATTTTTATCATTGATCTCTCCAATATATACTTTCCTCTTTTCTTTATATATTCTTCTTATTAATTTTCTTATTTTCATAAGTTTTTTTTTTTGCCAGTCCTGGGCTTGGACTCATGGCCTGAGCACTATCCTTGGGTTCTTTTTCTCAAGGTTAGAGCTCTACCACTTGAGCCTCAGCACCATTTCTGGCTTTTTTTTTACGTATGTGGTAATGAAGAATAGAACCTGTGTCTTTGTGCATGCTAGGCAAGCACTCAGCCCCTAGGCCCTATTTTCATAAGTTATATCTTATTTTTTCTAAATTTTGTACTCAACTATTTTAACTTTCTAGCACCTTAGGCTATCCCTTTTCTCCAATACTATATTAATCTTATACTCCCACATCACTCTTTTCTTAACTCCCTGTTGGGATCTTTTCACCTCTTTTGGGCTCACAGCCATTATTGGGCATTGGTCAGGATCGCCTCATGTGCTGCTTCACTGGGTTCTTCTGCCCGCACACTCTTAGCCCGAGCATGGACTTTCCAGCTTGGCCCCATCCAGCGACTTAACCTGAGACCTGCCTTGGCCCTTGGTAACAATGTCGTGGTTATTTTCTATTGGCCCTCTCGTCTTCCTCTTTCCTACTTCCACTTTTCCCCAAAGTATTTAACTATGTGCCTGACACAATAAACTTGACATCTGCTGCGCTTTCATGGCTCACACAGGTCTCGGCTCAGTATGTGTTTTTTTCAGGTCATTGGGTAGTAGACTGAGCTGTCGACTCTTAACCTCTTGCTTGGCTCCTTAGGACTACAGGCTTGCCTTGGGTGGCCCTCTCGTACCTGTGTTGCCGGAGAGTAACAACTCCCCTCTTCTCTTTCATACTATTTTTCTATCTCTGGTCTTCCTTTCATCTTTCAACTTTTATAATGCATGGATCTACTGTTGATGGTTGTTGAGCAATACTGTATATCTAGGTGTTCAATTATACAGTAGGTCCAGGAGTACTTAAATACAACAGAGATTGGACTGGGGTGGGGGGTTGGTCATAAAACGGTGATGGGCGGTGGTATTAGATTTGTCTGTAAGTGCACAAAAAGAGAGAGAGAGAGAGTCTAAAATTGTGAACATCTATTGCCTGGCCAGCTAAAGAGCTCTAGGTTGGTTATATCTTAAAAGTTGTAATCTTGTGCAGTATTAATCTTGGTCCATTTTCAAATGGGCAAAACAAGAAAGTCAAGAAAAATGGCAAATCAAGGAATAGATTCTCCCACCCAATATAAACATGTAATGGGGCAGTCAATGGCAAAATAAGAGGAGAGTCTTTTAAATGTTATAAAAATGCAATTGATAAACATAATTAATGAAAAATCTGAAAGCATATAGAAAGAGATACATGAGGAAGTCATATCTAAACGAGATGAAACCATAAAGAAGGTGATATGTAAACGTGAGGAAGCCATAAAGGAGGCTATAATAAATGAACATGAGGAAGCTAGACAAAGAAAAATGGACAAATTCATAGACTCCACAAACAATAAGCTGACCAAACTCCAACAAATCTCCAATAAGAGCAAGCTGCTTACCTAACCACTCAAATGGAAATCAAGGAGTTAAAGAAGTCCATACACAATCTAAAACAAGAGATGCAAGGAATTAAAATGAGCAATAAGAAGCAAGGGAGATGAAGAATAAAGTAGAAAGTATTGATAGCAGGTTAGACAATGTAGAAGAGAGAATTTCCGGGGTTGAAAATAATCTAGTTGTTATAAAGAAAGAATAGAAAATGAGTCAAACCAAATCTAGGAAATAGGAGAGAACACTTCAGGAGGTCCAAGATACAATTAGGAAGCCTAATTTAAGGCTAGTTGGTATTGAGGAGGGCCTGGGTAAAGAGGTCAATGGTATTGGAAATATACTTCAGGGAATCATCTCAGAGAACTTCCCAAATATCCAGAAGGGCAGGCCCATCCAGATACAAGAAGCTTTTAGAAACCCAAACAGACCTGACCAGAAAAGGACATTCCACCGCCACATTATAATCCGTACAGGGTCAATAGAAACCAAAGAAAAGATCCTAAAAGCAGCCAGGGAGAAGAGAACATTCACCTACAAAGGAAAAGTAATCGGAATAACCACAGATTTCTCAGCAGAGACCATGCAAGCAAGAAGAGATTGGAAAGATATATGTCAGGCCCTTAAGACAAAAAACTACCAACCAAGAATACTGTACCCAGCTAAGCGCTCATTCATAACTGAGCGAATAATAAAAACCTTCCATTCCAAGGAAAAGTTGCAACATTATGTAGCAACCAAATCAGCATTACAGAAAATTCTCAAAGATGTTCTACACATTGAAAAACAACACAAACATAGAACTGAGAAAGTAATGGCACCTAAAAATCATACCAGCTAAGTACCGCAAGAACTGTGAAGCCACAGCCCTAGTGAAAGCTTTAAAAATGGCAGGAACTAGTAAATATTCTTCAATCCTAACCCTCAATATCAATGGACTTAACTCCAATTACATGGAACAGACTGTCTAGTTGGATCAAAAAGCAATATCCATCGTTCTGCTGTCTTCAAGAGACACATCTTGCCCAAAGAAACAAACATGTTTTGAAAGTGAGGGGTTGGAATAAAGTTTATCAATTTAAAGGCCCCCATGAACAGGCTGGAGTTGCCACCCTCAGATCAGATAAAATAGACTTCAAACTAAAATTAGTGAGAAAAGACAAAGGAGGTTATTACATACTAATAAAGGGATCTCTCCTCCATGAGGACATATCCATCCTAAATATCTACACACCTAATCCTGAAGCACCGAACTTCATCAAACAAATTTTGCTTGCACTAAAACCACACATAGATCCAATCACAGTGATTGCTGGTGACTTTAACACACCACTCTCACTTATGGACAGATCTACCAGGCAAAAACTCAACAGAGAAACCTCAGAATTGAACAACTTTATAGACCAACTAGATCTAACAGACATCTGCAGATTATTCCACCCGGCAACATCAAATATATTTTTTATCAGCAGCACATGGAACATTTTCCAAAATAGACCACATTTTAGGGCATAAAACAAACCTGGGCAGATTCAGAAACACTGAAATTATTCTCTCAGACCACATTCTCTCAGATCACAAGGGAATCAAATTGGACCTGAACACCAATCTCCACCAACAAAATACCTGTAACTCATAGAGATTGAACAAAGCATTGTTGAATAACCAATGGGTCATCAAGGAGATCAGAAGAGACATTCAACAGTTTATGAAATTTAACAAAAAGGAGCACACAAAATACCAGCTCCTTTGGGACACAGCAAAGGCAGTACTCAGAGGAAAATTGATAGCTCTGAGTGCTTACATTAACAAATTGGAAAAATCACAATCCAACAATTTAATGTCGCACCTTAAGCTCTTGGAAAAGGAGCAACAAACCAACCCTAATCCCACTAGAAGGAAGCAAATTATTAAAATCAAAGCAGAATTAAATGAATTGGAGTCCAAAAATACTATAGAAAGAATCAACAAAACAAAGAGTTGGTTCTTTGAAAAAATAAACAAAATTGATAGACCATTAGCAAATCTTACCAAAAAAAGGAGGGAGCACACCCAAATTAAAAGAAAAAATCACAGATGAGAATGGTAATATCATGACAGAAATTACCAAGATCCAGTGAATCATAAGGGAATACTTTTCAAACCTTTATGCCAACAAATTTGAGAATCTACAGGAGATGGATGAATTTCTAGCTAATATTAACATATCCACACTGAACCAAGAAGACCTAATCCAAATAAACAGACCTATTTCAAGCACTGAAATAGAACTGGCAACAAGAGAACTCCCATCCAAGAAAAGCCCAGGGCCAGACGGATTCACAGCTGAATTCTATAAGGTCTTCAAAGCAGAGCTCACACCAATACTTCTCAAGCTCTTCAACAATATTGAAAACAACGGTTCTTTGCCAAACTCATTCAATTAAGCCACTATAACCCTTATCCCAAAACCAGACAGACATTCATCAAAGAGAACTATAGACCAATTTCTTTGATGAATATTGATGCAAAACTTCTCAACAAACTCAGAAACTCATCAAAATATTATATACTATGATCAAACAGGATTCATCACAGGGATGCAAAACTGGTTCAGCATATGCAAGTCAATTAATATAATTCAACACATCAACAGGAGCAAGACAAGAATCACAAGATGGTCTCAATAGATGCAGAAAAGGCATTTGACAAGATCTAACACCCGTTTATGCTAAAAGCTCTGGAGAAACAAGGGATCCATGGAAGTTTACTCATTATAATAAAGGCTATGCATGACAAACCCACAGCTAGCGTTATACTTAATGGCGAAAAGCTAAAGCCATTTTCTCTAAAATCAGGAATGAGACAAGGATGCCCACTCTCTCCATTCCTCTTTAACATAGTATTAGAATTCCTAGTGAGAGCAATAAGTCAAGAAGCAAGCATAAAGTGGATCCAAATAGGGAAAGAGGAAGTGAAGATCCCGTATAGCAAAAGCAATTCTTAGCAGAAAGAACAGCACAAGAGGAATTTCAATACCAAACGTTAGACTCTATTATGGAGCTATAGTGTCCAAAACAGCTTGGTACTGGCACAAGAACAAGCCTGAAGACAAACGGAATAGAATTGAGGATCCAGATATTAACCAACAGACCTATGGCCACCTAATCTTTGATAAGGGAGCCAAAAAAATAGAATGGAAGAAAGACAGCCTCTTCAACACGTGGTGCTGTCAGAACTGGTTAAGCACCTGCAGAAATCTAAAGTTGGATCCTTCTTTGTCACCCTGCACCAGGATTAACTCCAAATGGATCAAAGACCTCGAGGTAAAAGCAGATACACTGAAAACTTTACAAGAAGGAATAGGAGATACACTAGGATTCCTTGGCACAGGTTGAAACTTTCTTAATAAGGACCAAGAATCACAACAAATCAGAGAAAGTCTAGATAAGTGGAACTGCATTAAACTGTAGAGCTTCTGTACGGCAAAGGACATAGCTAGCAAATTAACTAGAAAGCCTACCGAGTGGGAAAAGATCTTCACTAACCATACAACAGACAAAGGCCTCATAGCTAAAATATATCAACAGCTAAAAAAAATTGACTCACTCCAAAACTAATCTCCAAAAAAACAACCATCCCATTAAAGGATGGGCAAAAGACATAAAGAGAGTCTTCTCTGAAGAAGAAATAAGAATGGCCTATAGACACATGAAGAAACGCTCTACATCTCTGCCCATAAAAGAAATGCAAATCAAAACAACTCTAAGATTCCACCTCACTCCAGTTAGAATGGCCAGAATCAAGAAATCTAATAAGAATAGATGCTGGCAGAGATGTGGCCAGGAGGGATCACTACCACATTGTTGGTGGGAGTGAAATGTTGGTGTTGGTAGGAGTGAAATGTTGTTCAACCACTATGGAGAGCAGTATGGCTGTTCCTCAAAAGACTAAACATAGAGCTCTCCTATGACCCAGCAATACCACTACTTGGCATTTACCCAACCATCCAGAAACAAGGGCATACTAAATCCACTAGCACAACAATGTTCATTGCAGCACTATTCACCATAGCAAAGATATGAAACCAACCCAGATGTCCCTCAGTTGATGAGTGGATCAACAAGATGTGGTATTTATAAACAATGGAATTCTATGCTGTTGCCAGAAAGAACGACATCACCCATTTGTAAGGAAATGGAAAGATTTAGAAAAAATCATATTAAGTGAAGTAAGCCAGAATCAAAGGAACATACACTCAAAGGTTTTCCTCATTTGTCCTAATTAGTAGAAACCTGGGGCCCTCCTAGAAGAGATTTACAATAGAGTAAAACCTATATACATAAGGCCTTATAGTATGCTGCTAAATGAAAGGACTTTCAAGATATAGAAACAAAAGCCATGTACTGAGTGATTGTTGTCCTTAATGTACTGTGTTATCTCTCATCTCTTTTGCTATCCCTTGGTTATCTCATATTGTTACAGTATTTTGCCTTATTATCTGATTGTATATGTGCTTATTTGGTTTTTTGAAATAGGATAGGGAAAGGGGGAAAACAAGATGAGGGGCGGGCTGGGGGGAGGGAAATGGGGACCAAGACATGAGAAAGAGTATCAATGTTTGTGAAGTAATGCACCTTCTATCTGGTGAACATAATGTAACCCTTCTATCTATTACAATAACAATAAAAATATATGGGAAAAAGATGATATCAAAGGTGAAAAACTTTTAGGGAATTGGTAACATTGTCCAATCAGATATGCTTTTTATCTGACTTATATAACTATAACCCATCTGTACATCATCTTTATTGTAACAATAAAAAATTAAGAAAAAAGAAAAACTGAAGGGACCACTGCTGGAATAATAGCTCAGCAGTAGAAAACCTGCCTAATAAGTGTGTGACCCTACCAAAGAAAATAAAACACAAAGAAAGAAACAGCGTTTTTGTACCCAGGAATTGCCCCATTCTGGTTCAGGAATCATTTCTTTAAAGACTGATCTTGATGGCTAAATCAAGAGTCAATGCTAGGTGAAGCATCTGGGACAATAAAATGTGCTTCCTATTGGGAATTCCTTCTGACAGACTTACCAGTGGGCAACAAGGCCTCTTTGTGTATCTCAGACATTCCCAATAACAAAGTGTTTGGGTTCTTCTCGGACAACTTGGAGGGTGGTTAAATGGCGATGGAGGCCACGAATAATCCCGGGAACACAGACTCCGGAGACTAGACTCTCGGTGCAGCTCTAACTTTATTTTAGAAAACATGCTCACTAAAATACAGATGAGCGGTGGCCATCATGTCATACCAGCAGTTGTTGGGTCTTTTCCGAATGTGGCTGTCAGTCAATGGTGTCCTGAGACACGCCCCACCAAGGTGGGAGGGGCCAGGCGCCCTCTGGCTCCGGACTGCTTGCGTCACTGAGTGTGCTCAGGAGCATATGTGCTTTCCAGCATGGAGTCATGGAAGCACAGATGGCAAGCATCCTGGGCTCCTACGCTAGGAGTCCCCACAACAAAGGATTTACAGTATCTTGAGATAACCTGATAATGTCCAAATGGCTCCGAAAACAACCTTTAAAGGATAATAGAAAGAAAGGGCAAGGCCTGAGGTGGACAGGTCAATAAGCCCTTACAAAGGTCAGACTTTAAGGGACATAAAATCTATAGTCCTTTCTCTGCTTCGCCAAATGATGGCAAAAGGCAGCCAATACCCTACATGGAAAGGATAGAAACCTCAAAATAGATATGATGTTGGAAGTTTCATGGGAATCTTCCTTTTCTAGTCTCTTGATCACTATGAGGCGAATGGCTAAGACCTGAAAGATGTATTTTCTCATGCCTGGTTTGTTACTGAGAAGCAGGGCTAGGATGCTCATCCTAGTACACACACACACACAAAAAAAAAAGAGACACAGAGATTGAATAGTGGTGAAGGGCACAGAAAGGAGAGTTATTTGACATGTAACACTAGAAGCAGGCCAACTTTAGGCTACTAACATGAGTGATAAACCTCAGTGGAGGAAAAATTAGAGTATGTATAATTTTTTAAATTTATTTTTATTGTAAAGGTGACATACAGAGAGTTTACAGTTATATAAGTCAGGTAATAAGTACATTTCTTTTTGAAATTTTTGAATTTCTTTTTGTCACCTCTTACCTCGTTTTCTCTCAAATTTCCCCTCCTGCCCCACTCCCCGACAAATTATAGAGTTCATTTTCAACATAGTGTATGGTGAGTATCACTGCTGCATTAGTGACAAGGCAGTGGCGGGGGGAGGAAAGTAAAACAGCAAAAACAACCTAGTTGTTTCCATTTCTTGGAGTTCATTTTAGTAGTCATCATTTTATATTATCATATGCACACAGCTATTGAACCTTGGTGATATACTCCTAAGAATATCCTTTGGTCGCACTTGTGTGAATGTTTAGAATTCTGCTTAATTTATCATTTTCAAGTGTAATCTTTGTCTTTCATAATTCATTGTGTTTACTTATAGATTTATAGGCACATTCTAATTACTACAAATGAGGGAAACCATGCAGCCTATATTTTTGGAGGTCTGGCTTACCTTGTTTAACATGTATAATGTTTTCAATGTTGTAATATGCTTAATATATTTAATGTTTTTCAAGTCTTTCCATTCCAGTCTCCCCTCCACTGATTCTATATGTCAATCACATTAATTCCTATTAATTGATTAGTATTCAAAGTGTGAAGGGTCCTAAGCTACTTGAATTTTTTTGCCAGTCCTGGGGCTTGAACTCAGGGCCTGAGCGCTGTCCTTGGGCTTTCTCAAGGCTATATCCCTACCACTTGAGCCATAGCACCATTTCCAGCTTTTTTCTATGTACATGGTACTGAGGAATCGAACCCGTGTCTTTGTGCCTGCTAGGCAAGCACTCTACCACTAGGCCAAACTCCTGGTCCCAATTTGAATTTCAATAAAGGGTAACCAAGGAAAGTCTTCTCCAGCCCTGCCTCTTTTCCTACCCTTCCTTCCACTTGAGATACATTTCCAAATCCTGATTGATCCCATACACAACAAGGCATAAACACAGTCACTGCTGACACAGTAGATTGAAGCCTACTCTTTCCTTAGAAATCTACAGAGAGAGTCTCAGTGCTATCAGGTTGTGCTTCTAAAGAATTCAAATATAAGACATGGGGTTTTCTACTCAGCTCTTATCTAACCAAGGCAAGGACAGATTTCCTAAATACAAAACTATGGTGTTAGTTTATCTGTCCTGGAAATGCATGATAACCACAGTCACGGGATTTAGGAGACAAGGCATATTACAACCCTTACCTTCATCTGCAGCTTCTCTGTAGGTTAAGTATATTTCTTCAGACTGGTATCAGAACTAATGCAACAGTGTTCTGCATGCATTGGAACATTCACACACACACATATGCACACATATGAACATGTACATACATCCCATTCTTTTACACCTCCTGTTGTCCTCAATCTTATTATTTAAAATTAAATATTGAGGGGCTGGGAGTTTGGCCTAGTGGTAGAGTGCTTGTCTAGCATGCACGAAGACCCAGGTTAGATTCCTCGGTATCACATACACAGAAAAAAGCTGAAGTGGTGCTGAGGCTCAAGTGGTAGAGCTCTAGCCTTGAGAAAGACCAAGGACAGTGCTCAGGCCCTGAGCTCAAGCCCAGGACTAGCAAAAAAATTAAATATTGACTCTTCCCATACACATATGCTCAAATATATTTAGATGAAATTTCTATTTATTACCAATACTAAAGTAACCCTTGCAGAGGTCTGCTAAGGGAAGCCTTCTCAACCCCTCTCCCCTGATAGATGAAATCTTCTATGTTAAAATCATTTCCATTTCAAAAGGCTTTTAACTTTGGCTTGCTGGTCTCCTCTGACAAAAGCCTTTTAAGCCTTTAAGGGAGCATTTTATTTCTTCAAAGATCAAAGTCACATAACCCCATGAATAAGTGAATTCAAGATTAAGGCATTCAAGTTCAGTCAAAAATTCTAACCTCTGACCCAAATTGGGCTATCCATTTAACCAATATTTTTTTAAACTTAAATTGAATGTAAAAACAACCCATGCCTACCTGCAGTTCTCTCTGCCTACTGCTTCCCCTTTAGGCCTTTCACTTACTAGATTTTGCATCTGCAATTGTGAGTTACTTTGTTTGTACTCTTGAAATATAAGCTTGTTAACAATTATAAGACTTTAAATTCTCCTGGGCCTAGATCTAGAATGTTTAACATCCTGTGGACTTTCTGTTGATGATGTTTAATATTCACATAAGAAGTTAAGTCTCAATAACATCAATGTATCCATTCAAAGAGTTGCAATGAGCCAGGCACTAGTGGCTCACATCTGTAATCCTACCTACTTCAGAAGCTGACACCTGAGGATTGTGATTTGAAGCCAGCTGACGCAGGAAAAATCTGTGGCACTCTTACCTCTGTTAACCATTGGAAAACCAGAACTATATCTGGGCTCAGTGGTAGAGCTCTTGCCTTTAGTAAAAAAAAAAAAAGCTCAGTGCTCAGGGCCTGAACACACACATGCATGTGTGCACACGCGCACACACACATAAACACACAATGTTATTTCAGTCAAAGTTCTCCTTGCCCCTGATATTTCCTCCTCATAATTTCCTATCCATGGCCCTCCCTGATCCTGGCTATAAATTCCCACCATTCATTGTTATATTCAGATTTGCATCCTGTCCTCTAGTGGTCTCTCCCTTTGTTGCAGTTACCTAGAATACAATCTATTATCACTTATGTCTAACTTTGTCACAGTAATAGGAAGAGGCCTACCAGTAGTTTGTCCAAGACTAAACACAATGGCTTTTGATTTCTTTCATTCCCATTTGTGGTCTTGATACCTAACCTATGGATGGTCGAGGAAGTAAAGATCCTAGATTTTACAGGTTGTGAACAAAGCACCAAATGAACACACACACACACGCACACGCACATACACATGCACGCACACACAGACACACACAGTTGCAAAACAAAGCATAGAGTTTAATTTTGTGAGTGAATACACTGGTAAAAAAAAACAGCAGGATTGAGCTATATGGCTCAAGAGCAAACATATGGCTAAGAAGTTCTTTTTCTCGAATTTGGGGAGTGTTGGAGGAGTTCATGGTAATGATAGAGGACTGATAATAGGGAAATAAGGAAGCATGACTTGGCAGACTTGGCAAAGATCTAAGCATGTAAAAGTTGCCATCCTGTAGTTCGAAGTACATATATATATATATATATATATATATATATATATATATATATTAGATGAAACACATATGCATAAAGCCTTAAGTAGGAGTTTGTTGCACAATGACGACTAATGATGCATACATTTCCACTGTGTAGGTGCCTCAGTTTGAACAGAATTAACCCAGAGTTTTTCTTCCCCTTAGGAGAAGCCCAACTGGCAAATTAACTACTAATATACACATGAAAAGTGTCTATGGAAGAAACTGGGTAGGAGACAGAACTCTTAGGTGTTTCCCAGGGTGTGACTAGGGAAACTTGGTTTCAGCATTCTTTCCTTGTAGCTAACCTGTCTCTCTCTGCTTCTTGTCCAAACAGCAACTAAAATTGTCCTATAATTATACAAACTGTATTGGCCCAATTCTATTCCTGTAATGAAAACTTAGAGCTAAGAAATTTATGAAGAAAGGTCATTATATTTAGCTCATAGTTACTAAAAGTTCAAGGTGACAGCACTGATTTGGCCATTAGTGAGGAATGTCCTTTGGCTATAATCATCTCATGACAGATGATATTACCTTCTATGAGAATAACAGGATCCTTATAATCCTTTCCTAGGGCCTTCAGGATTCAGTCATCTCATATCATGACCCACCTCTTAAAAGTTCTGCTATATCCAATTCCTCTACTTGGCATTTACCCAATCATCCAGAAAGAAGGACAGACTAAATTCATTAGCACACCAATGTTCATTGCAGTACTATTTACCAAAGTAAAAATATGGAACAAATCCAGATGTCCCTCAGTTGATGAGTGGCTCAATAAGATGTGGTATTTATACACAATAGAATTCTATGCTGCTGTTAGAAAGAACGACATCGCCCCATTTGTAAGGAAATGGAGACTTAGAAAAAATCATATTAGCACCTTCTATCTGGCAAATATCATGTAACCCTTTTACTAATTACAATAAAAAAGAGATATATATTACTCTTGCTGACAAAAAAAAGAAAAAATCATATTAGGTGAAGTAAGCCAGACTCAAAGGAACATAGGCCCAAGAGTCTCCCTCATTTGTCAAAATCAGTAGAAACCTTAGGCTCTCCTAGCAGAGATTTATAATAAAACAACATCTAGAGACAGAAGGCCAAATAGTATGACACTAAATGTAAGGACCTCCAGGATAAGGAAACAAAAGCCATGTAATGAGTGATTGTTGTCCTTAATGTACTATGTTCTCTCTCATCTCTTTTGCTGTCCCTTGGTTATCTCATATTGTTACAATATTTCACCTTGTTATCTGATATATTTTATATGTGCTTAATTGGTTATTTGAAATTGGATAGGGAAGGGGGAAATCAAGATGAGTGGATGAAGGGGGGAGGGAAATGGGGACCATGTCATGAGAAAGGGTATCAATGTTTGCGAAGCAATGCACCTTCTATCTGGTGTATATAATGTAACCCTTCTATTAATTACAATAAAAATCTAAATAAAAAAAGTTCTGCTATATCTCACATTGCCACAATGGGGAACAAAAATTTCAGATACAAGAATCCTTTAAGTGGTATGTACAACATTCCCCAAACAAAGTACAAACCATAGGAAGGGAAAAAAATGCTTCTAGGTTCGTTGGCTGGCCTACAAATCAAATTGAATAAAGTATCTTAACATGAGGTAAACTATTTTTAATGTGTAGGTATGCACAAAAATATGAGACTTGAGTCATTGGCCAGATAAACCTCATACAATGTTTTGAACCATAGAAAGGAATAGGGATTTGGGCTTCCTGGGGTGTTAGGGTTTACACAGAAGTCATATGCGAGAAGTCTGTTCTCCAGTGTGATGCTGCTGCAAGGTGTAGGAACATTTAAGAAATAAGGCTTACATTTCCTCTAAAATCAGTAATAGGACAAGGATGCCCACTATCTCCATTCCTCTTTAATAAAGTATTAAAATTCCTGGCCAGAGCAATAAGGCAAGAAGCAAGCATAAAGGGGACCCAAATAGGGAAAGGAATGAAAATTTCCCTCTTTGTAGATGACATAATTCTGTATTTAAAGAACCTATATACTTCACTCCCAAGTTGCTTGAGCCGATTAGAAACTTTGGCAAAGTAGCAGGATATAAAATTAGCCCTCAAAAATCAACTGCCTTCCTGTATGCCAATAATGAGGAGATCAAGGCAGAAATCAGGAAAGCAACTCCTTTTGCAAGAGCCTCAATGAAAACAAAGTACTTAGGAATTAACTTAAATGAGAATGTAAAGGATCCTTATGATGAAAACCTAAAAAAGGATGATAAAACCTGAAAAAGGAAATTATGATAAAAAAAACCTGAAAAGGGAAATTAAAGCATAACTCAAGAAGTGGAAAAAACTCCCATGCTCCTGGATTGGAAGAATTAACATCATGAAAATGGCAATCCTGCCAAGGGCTATCTACAAATTCAATGCAATACCCATCAATATCTCAATGTCATTCTTTAAGGAAATAGAGGAAACAATCCAAAAACTCATGTATAATAATAAAAGACCCTGTATAGCAAAGACAGTCCTTAGCAGAAAGAACAGTGCTGGAGAAATATCAATACCAAACTTTAGACTCAATTACAGAGCAATAGTGACCAAATCAGCTTGGTACTGGCACAAGAACAGGCCTGAGAACCAATGGAATGAAACAGAAGACCTAGAAATCAACCCACAGACCTATGGCCACCTAATGTTTGATAAGGGAGCCACAAAAATAGGATGGAAGAAAACCAGCCTCTTCAACAAGGGATGCTGGCATAATTGGTTAAGCACCCGCAGATAACTAAAATTGGATCCTACTATGTCACCTTGCACCAGGCTTAATTCCAAATGGATCAAAGACCTTGCTTGAGGTAAAAGCAGATACCCTGAAAACTTTACAAGAAGGAACAGGAGAGACACTAGGTCTCCTTGGCACAGGTGGAAATTTTCTTAATAAAAACCCAGAAACACAACAAATTAAAGAAGTTTGGACAAATGGGACTGTATTAAACTGCAGAGCTTCTGTATGGCAAAGGACATAGCTAGCAAGTTAAATAGAAAGCCCACAGAGTGGGAGAAGATCTTCACTATCCAAACAACAGAAAAGTGCCTCATATATAAAATATATCTACAGCTAAAAGAAATTAATCTCTCCAAAACAAATCTTTAAAGAAACAACCATCCCATTAAAAGGTGGGCTAAAGACTTAGAGAGAGACTTCTTTGAAGAGGAATTAAGAATGGCCTATAGACACATGAAGAAATGCTCAACATCTCTGGCCATACAAGAAATGTAAATCAAAACAATTTTGAGATTCCACCTCACTCCAGTTAGAATGGCCAGGATCAAGAAATCTAATAACAACAGATGCTGGCGGGGGTGTGGCCAGGAGGGATCACTACTACACTGTTGGTGGGAGTGCAAACTCGTTCAACCACTATGGAAAGCAGTATGGCAGTTCCTCAAAAGACTAAACATAGAGCTCCCTATGACCCAGCAATTCCACTCCTTGGCATTTACCCAAATGTCCAGAGACAAGGACATACTAAATCCACTAGCACAATGATGTTTATTGCAGCACTATTTACCATAGCAAAGATATGGAACCAACCCAGATGCCCCTCAGTAGATTACTGGATGAAGAAAATGTGGTGCTTATATACACAATGGAATTCTATGCTGCCATCAGAAAGAATGACATTGGCCCACTTGTAAGGAAACGGAAAGACTTGGAAAAAATCATATTAAGTGAAGTAAGCCAGACCCAAAGAAAGATAGGTTCAATGGTTTCTCTCATTTCTAATTATTAGTACACATCTAGGACTCTCCTAGGTACATAAGGTCTTATAGAATGAGACTAAAAGAAAGGAATTCTAGGAGATGGAAACAAGAGCTTTATCTGTGTGATTATTGTTCTTAATATTCTATGTTATTTCTCTTCTCTTTTGTTGCCCTTATGGGTAATCTCATACTGTTACTGTATCTGATTTTGTTACCTGGTATATTGTATATACATTTATCTGTTTATTTGACATAGGAAAGGGAAGGGGAAAAACAAGATGTTTGGGGGGGGGACAAAAACTTGAGAAGGGATATCAATGTGTGAGAAGTAATGTATCTGCTACCTGATGAATATAACTCTAACCCCTCTATACATTACCCCAACAATAAAAAAAAGAAAAAGAGAGCAGGCTTAGGGGAAGATAGTTATATCATGAGAGCATCACCCTTAGAAGGACTGTGTGTCTGGATTCCTTCCTGAGAGAATGGGCTACTATAAAGCAAGTTCTGCTCTCTCAGTTCACTCTTTGGCTTTCTGCCTCATCATGTGGTGCAGGCAGTTCCATAGTGGTCATGAAACCCTCTTATGCTCCTATTGTTGGGATGCTACCTGCCATTTGGATACTACCTTACATGAGGTTCTCATCAGAGCCAAGTAAATAGTGCATTGCTCTTGTTCTCTAGAATGGTGAGCTATGCATCACCCAGCATCATGCATTTTGTTATAACAACACAAAATGGAATAAGACATGGGAGTTGTTGGAAACAAATTATGGGAAGGGGAGGAAGAAGAAGTGTATGGTTAATAAAGATTACCTTATTATACAGATAAAAGTCTCCCAGGTGATAAAAAAAATTGTCTCTGAGTATCTCTTTTCCTGACACAAGATGCCTTCATTAATGAAGATTTCTTTTATAAATGTAAATTTCTTTCACAAAAGAGAAACTTATAGTTTATTTTATGCAGCTGAGAAGAGCACTAAACAGCTTTTCCTACATTAGCTGGTTTTTAATTTTTTTTAGCTCAAAGTAATCAATATGCCAAAGTGGCATATTTAGGAGTGACATGCTCCGAACACCTTCAAAGTCAAGTTTCAAACTTTCTTAAAATTTTGCTTGAAATATTTCAGAAGCCCTCTTTGAATTTATTAAGTGAGAGATTTCCTTTCTTCTCAGTCTATATGAGAAGTCACTCCAAATGGAGATTGCAAATGTCTAAATTAAGATCCATATTATACACTCAGCAAGATAGTCTCACCTTCCAACCCTCTTCCAAATTCATGGCCATCATCATCTTTACTGTTATTCAGCGCTCTACTCTTACAGTTCTCTTCTCATCCTCATTCTAATTTTCCTCAGTGGGAAGTTATGGATTTACAGTGCTATAGGAGATGGGGCTAATAACTACTTTTGATTCATCCATGTGTGTGCTGTTTGTAAAAGTAGCAATAATATGTAAAGAAAAGATATTACCAGCCTGGTGCTGGTAACCTATGACTGGAATACTAGTTACTTTGGAGGCTGAGATCTGAGGATCTCGGTTTGAAATCAGCCCAGATAAGGAAGTCCATGAGACTATTTCCAACTAACAACCAAAAAGGCAGAAGTGCAGCTATGGTTCAAGTGCTAGAGTACAAGCCTTGAGTGAAAAGGCCAAGCAAGAGCACAAGGCCCTGTGTTCGAGCCCTAATGCCAGTATAAAATAAAGAAAAGAAGAAAAAAATAAGAGGTATTATAATTATATTATTCAAGAACATCAGATGGGCTCCATGGCTCACACCTACAATCCTAGCTACTCAGGAGGCTGAAATCTGAAGATGGCAGTTCAAAACCAATCCTGGGCACTAAAGACCGTGAGACTCTTATCTCCAAATAACAACTAGAAATCTGGAAGTGGCACTGTGGCTCAAGGGATAGGGCAGTAGCCTTGAGCTGAAGAGCTCAGGGTCAGCACCCAGGCCCAGAGTTCAAGCCCCAGGACCGACAAAATAAAAATAAAAAATAAAAGAACATCTGTGTATGAGATTGAGCACATCCTTTCATTTCCTTTCAAGATTACCCACAGGCCATTCCTCCATCATCTGCATCCCATCTTCCCAGATGCACTGATTAGACACACAGTCAAGTAATGCTGGTTAGTACTCTAAAATATCACCTTAACTAAAGCTTAGAGACACTAAGTTACACAAAATCCAAGTCACAAGTCATTTTCGGTGGGGCCGGGGAGGCAGGAATCTGAAGGAGCTTGACTTCCACAAATGAACTCCAAGTGCATGCATAAATCACCTATTCATCAAAGCAGCTTCACTACATGAATTTATATCAGTCAATATCTAAAAAGATGATGTTAGAAATTCTCTTTTGAAAGATCAGCACAAATTTAGAAAGCACCAGAAAGATTGTAACTCACTTTGCCACAAGGAGTCTGTGGTACAAGCTGCTGTTTCTGTAGAACGAATGTAAGTCTGGATCACATCCAAGGCTCCACATCTCCACAGCTCATATTGAACTGCAAAAAGAGAATTCTGTTTTGAACAGCAATGTCTTGCATATGGAGAGACCACGATGGAAGTGTCAGGTGGTTTATTTCTCTGGAGTGATGATTTGTATTTGTGCCTGCCAGGTCCACAGCATGGCGTGGTTATTTTTCAACAGTACACCACAGAAGAATCATCATAGAAATCCATAAACAAGATTGGAATCTGCAGATCAGATGTGAAGTTATAATTATATGTAATAACATCCTGTAATAATACCACTCCTGCCCCCTAAGGGATGGGGTAGAAATCAATAGTGTTTCACTAAGAATTTGAACATCATGGAAAATCAGTAGAATTTCTATTTTCAGAGATAAGATAAAGATACTCCATAATTCCTATATAAACAAAAATATACTATTACTTCACAATTAAATCCCCAGACACATAAAAAGAATTAAACCAAACCAAGCATCAATCACGCCTACCTATAATTCTAGCTACTTATAATGCTGAGACATGTGGTAACATGTTTCAAAGCCAACCTGAGCAGAATAGCCTGTAAGACTTTATCTCTAAATAACCAGCAAAATATCAGACTACCGGTATGGCTTAAGTGATAGAGCACTAGCCATGAGCCAAGAAAGCCAAGCAAAAGCACAAAGCCCTAAGTTCAAGCCCCAGCAGAGACAATAAAAAAGAAGAGGAGGAGGGAAAGAGGAGCAAGATGAGGAAGAGGAGGAGGAAGAAGATGAATTATACCTTGGATCAGCATTTTTTGGAACTTCAGTTCCTAAGACATTCTACAGTATTGTTTCAATTTATCCTAAATTCATAACTAAAATAAAGCAAGATTTTTGACTACTAGTAGTTTCTTATACTAAAACTTGACTAACAAAATAAGACATTTACAAACATGTCTATGAAGATAAGATTTCTAAGTCTATCACCATATAATATACAAGAGTGACTTCTTGCATATTTTTATTGCTTTGTAGTATAGAACATATCAATAACAGAGTAATAAATTGAATCTCAACATCTCTTTGTATACAATCATTTGCAAATAAAAATACAACATATAATATGGAAAGATTGTAAGGCAGAACTCATTTGATCAAAGTATTGCCTCAACATTTATCATGTGGATGGCCAAAGGGGGTGAAACTAGTCAAACTTGACAAAACAAAGTCCAACCTTTTAATATTATAGTCTTCTTTTTTCCACTTATTCATTTGGGCCCACTTATTCATCTGGGCCTCATCTACATTATAAAGTTGGAAGTAATGTATTTGGAATGAAATCAAGTGCTCATTAAGGAAGCTTACCTGTTTTGAAAGACCAGTAAAACAGGCCCTTTCCCAAGGTAATCTGAGATTCAAGAGGAAGTTAATGTAATGGATCCAGATCCCGATGTTGACGTGCCCATAGCCTTGTACCATGGGTCATTGTTTCTCTTCTATATTCTTCCCACAATAAACCAGGACATATAGCCACTTGAGTTTTAAGATAATCAATGTATAAACCCAGTAAATGGATAGTAAACCCGAGAAGCTTTATAAGATCAAAATAAATAAAATAACACCAATCTTCATTCAACAAAGGCAAAGGAAAACAATAAGGTTTCTTTCTCTTTTGTTCCTCTAATTTGCTCTCATGTGACAGAAATGAGAGAAAACTCCACTTCTTTATATTAAATCTCTACATAAATATGTTATTCAAATCAACACTATTTGTCTTTCCTTCTGCTTAAGGGGTAATGAATGTAGCAACTTGAAACCTTATCTCAGACACTGGTCTTTAAGGGACCCAGGATATTTATGAATCATGCAGCTATCATTTTTCCTGGTCATAGCCAGGTAACTTTGAAAAAATACCAGGGGAACACAGTTGCCCCATCCTGAGATCCAGAGCAGACTCTAAGTACTTGCCCAGCTGAGATCCTGGGAGTTTCCTTTTCAAACCTGTCTCAACAACAGGGGGTCTTGGTTTGGCCCCCTATGCATCCCAAAATTTGCACTTCTGTAGTGAATTCTAAACCCAGGACACCTACTCACTACTTTTCCAGATGTTTTCATTTGATCCCGGATCTTCCAAATCTAGAGGTTTCCATGTTATTCTGTTAGCTTAGAATTCCTCATATTTTAGCTCAGGATTTTAGGAGTAACTTTTTGTGTTTGTGCCAGTACTGGGGCTTGAATTCAACCATGGTGTTATCCTTTATCTTTTTGACTCAAAGCAAGAGCTCTACCACTTGAGCTACATCTCCACTTGCTTTTTTGTCAATTGTAGATAAGAGTCTCAGGGACTTTCCTGGCTGGGCTGGCTGCAAACCATGATTCTTAGATTTCAGCCTTCTGAGTAGCTAAGATTACAGGCATGGGCAATGAGTGCCCTGCTTTGGCAGGAGTAATTTTAAGACAGGGAGAAGGTTCATTTCAGATGCCAGTGAACTCAGGGTCATAGCAAGTGGCTTCTATGTGCTGAGAACACATTCTAGAATTTCTGGCAGTACTTCTGTAGGGATCTTGAAGTTCTACAGATCCCTCATGCAGCCCAGGTAGGGAAAGACTCTGCAAACTTGAATTCTTTTGTTGCCTGAGTTAAGAATATGCTTGGAAATGTGCATCCTTCAGCTCCCAAGCAAAATGATGTAGGCTCTAAATAGCTCCCATGACAGTTTGTCTCAGAAAAAGAATGCATTTCACAGAAATATTCAGGGATTCCATTTTAAAGAGTTCTTATAAGCCAACAAAACCTGCACAACAAGAGATTATAATAAGAGTGGGGAAGTATGGGGAAATCTTTCAAAGACAACTTCTGAGAAGCTCAAATAAAGATTTTTAAATAACCACCAGTGCAGCCAGAGGTTTTTTTTTTGTCAGTCCTAAGCCTTGAACTCAGGGCCTGAGCACTGACCTTAGGCTTTCTCAAGGATAGGGCTCCACCACTTACGTCACAGCACCACTTCCGGCTTTTTTTTTCCTATGTATGTGGTACCGAGGAATCGAACCTGGGTCTTAGTGCATGCTAGGCAAGCATTCCACCACTAGGCTAAACTCCCAGCCTGCAGCCAGAGATTTTTTATCAAGAAGAGAAGGTCCTGATATGAGGGAACTTAAATTCACTTTAGGAATATGATGTGTAAATCAATGTGGGTTTACCTAAACTCACAGGCATCCATTGGTATAGCATTCATTGAGATTAAATACCACAACAAATACATAATAGCCACTCTGGCAGCCAATGGTGTCAAATGGGTCTTCTGAATATACCACCCTCATACTAAGGAAAGCTATGTCAAAGATAAAGAACATTGGTCAGGCTATTTCTAATAATTTACTTTGGCAGTACTGGGGTTTGAACTTAGGGCCTAAGCATTTCTAGGCAGGCATCCTACCATCTGAGCTACATACATCTTATTCAGCCAGGCTTCTTCTACATACCCAGATATTCACTAA
Organism: Megascapheus bottae; assembly: GCF_031878675.1. Taxonomy (NCBI): domain Eukaryota; kingdom Metazoa; phylum Chordata; class Mammalia; order Rodentia; family Geomyidae; genus Megascapheus; species Megascapheus bottae. Next base: position 27,823,616 of record NC_143547.1, read on the forward strand.
CACATGGCTGAAGAAGTTGTATTGAAAATCAGAGACATGAAGCCAGGTCAGAAGGACAATTCTTATCTTGTGTGTGTGCACCAATACTGGGGCTTGAACTCAGGGTTTGGAGACTGTTCCTTAGGCTCTTCACTCAACACTGGCACTCTACTACTTGAGCTACCTACCCCCCTTGCCAACTTTTTGGTAGTTAATTAGAGATAAGAATATCATGGACTTGGGGGCCGGGGTTTGGCATAATGGGTAGAGTGCTTGCCTAGCATGCACGAAGACCTGGGTTTGATTCCTCAGTACCAGATTCATAGAAAAAAAGCTGGAAGTGGCCGGGAGTTTGGCCTAGTGGTTAAAGTGCTTGCCTAGCATGCATGAAGACCCGGGTTCTATTCCTCGATACCACATACATAGAAAGAAGCTGGAAGTGGTGCTGAGGCTCAAGTGGTAGAGCTCTAGCCTTGAGAAAGTCCAAGGACAGTGCTCAGGCCCTGAGCTCAAGCCCAGGACTGGCAAAAAAAAAAAAAAAGAAAAAAGCTGGAAGTGGTTCTATGGCTCAGGTGGTAAAGCACTAGCCTTGAGAAAGCCCAAGGACAGTGTTCAGGCCCTGAGTTCAAGCCCTAGGATTGGCAAAAGAAAATATCATGAAGTTTTTTCTGGGGCTAGCATCTAACCATGATCCTCAGATCTCAGCCTCCTGAATATCTAGGATTACAAGCATGAGACACCAGTACTTGGCACCAATGTTCTTTGTGCACAGATTAATATTCAAAAACTATGGGTCAGCAGGATGAATGGTCATAGACTGAATTCTGTTCTCAGAAGTTACTAAACAATCTTCCCCTATGAGGCAAGATTTGAGTACAATACCTTGCCATTCTTACAGTGCCAAGGAAGAAGTGCTGGTGGACAATTACTTTTTTTTTTTGGTCGGTCATGGGGCTTGAACTCTGGGCCTTGGCACTGTCCCTGAGCTCTTCAGCTCAAGGCTATCACTCTACCACTTAAGCTACAGCGCCACTTGGTTGTGGATATTTCATGGGGACAGATAAAGAAGATAGGAATTGAAGTAGTGAAATGAATTAATGGTAAATATTACTTATTCCAGAAATGACTGTCCTTTATGCTGAGTTTTTTAACTCCCAAGTTAGGTATATGAGAATCCATTCAAAAAAGAGAAAACAATATATCCCCCACTAGATCATAAATTCCAAGAAATGCCAGGCATTCTAGTTATTATGACCCATATGCCACAAATTCATTAAAACACAGACTTATTTAAATTACAGGAAGTACAGCTTTGTGGAATGAGCCCCAGACTGAGTCCTGGCTTGATTGTTCTCTTTCAAGTGATGCTAGGCAATTTGCTTAATCTTTCTTTGTGTTCTAACTATCTACAAGGAGAGAGAGTGAGGAGAGAGGGAGAAGGAGGAAAGAGACAGAGAGACAAAGAAGAGCAATGGACGAGAGAAGGAGGGAAGGTGAAGAAAAGGGGGGAAAGAGAGAGAAGAGGGTAGGGGAGGAGAGCAGGAAAGAGAAATAGAGGAGAGGACAGGGAAGGGAAAGGGAGTGGTGGAGAGGAGAGGAGAGGAAAAGAGAGAAGGGGAGAGGAGAGGAGAGAAGAGGAGAGGAGGTATAGATGAAACAGAAAGGAATACTCTATGTCTCCTTCAGGATTGCAGAGGGAATTGATGAACAGACTCCTTAGCACCCCGAGAAGCTTCTGGAAACCACCATATTGGCTACTGATGATGCAGAGCAGCTCTTAGAGCTGCATGCCTGGAGCTTGGCTATGTCCCTGCTAGAATTGATAGTGCCTGTAATGTCCATATTGCAAAATTTCTCCTTCAGCATGTCACACTCACAAATGACGGTTCTGATGTTCCTTGTGTAGGAGGTTGGAGCTGGCTGCTTAGTTTTAAAATAATCTCCTAAGAGAAATTTTAATAACACCAAATCATTTTAATTGGAGAAAGGAAGGGAAGAGAAACAACTCATCAGGGATAAATGGATGGATTCAGTCATCATTGTGCTGTGCTTCCAAATGGGCCAGAAATGCTGCTAGATTCTGAGGATTCGGCCAAAGTGAGGAAGTTAGGGTTCTACAAGAGAAGGAGATGAACAAGCTTGACATTCTAGCACTTTGCCGGGAGTAAGACCAGGGGCTAGATGAACTCCTTGCAGCCTCACTCCAGTGCAGCTGCACTGGACCTTGTGAAATATGTCTGGCCTTGAAATGGATTGTAAACACTCACAGGAATCACATATGGGTGTGGAAGAAGTAAATGATGATCAGGTAGACAGTACAGCATCTGCAAACAGAGGAATGAGCTAGTTTTCCTCCAAAAACAAATGTTAAATGAGATCATATATGAAAAGCACTCAAGGAGTCAGGGGCCAGTTTTTCCCACTTGTAATCCTAGCTGCTCAAGAGGCTGAGATCTGAGGACTCAAGTTTGAAACCAACCTAGGCAGAAAAAGTACATGAGATTCTGATCTCTAATTAGCAAAATGCCAAAAGTGGAATTGTGGCTCAATTGGTAAAGACCCAAGATCAAGACATGTGAAAGGGTATCAATGTACCTGAATTAATGCACCTTCTATCTGGCAAATAACATGTAACCCTTTTATTAATTACAATAAAAATATATATTAAAAAAAGACCCAAGCTCTAAATTGGGCCTTTTTATTAGTCTGATACAGGTTCATGCTTGTAATCAGAAGGCTGAGACCTGAGGATCGAAGTTCAAAACCAACTCAGTCAGAGAAGACCATGCGATTCTTATCTCCAATTAATCACTAAGTGGAGCTGTGGCTCAAGAGGTAGAACCCAAGCCTTGAGCAAATATAACAGCAACACTTACAAGACAGTATGTTGAAATTAACTTCACAACTTGGGTGGGGGAGGTAAGGGGAGAGGGAAAGTAGGAGAAAATGAAGGAGAAGGTAACAATGTTTGACAAGAAATGTACTCACTACCTTACTTATGTAACTGTAACCCTTCTGTACATCACCTTGAAAATAATTTAAAGGAAAAAGAAAAAAATCTGGTAACAAGACGAGGGGAATTGAATAAGCAGAACCCCTTAAAAATTACACTGCAAGAAAGCCTCTCTTGGGGTTCGGAGTTTGGCCTAGGGGTAGAGTGCATGCACGAAGACCTGGTTCGATTCCTCAGTACCACATACACAGAAAAAAGCTGTAAATGGTGCTGTGGCTCAAGTGGTAGAGCTCTAGCCTTGGGAAAGCCCAAGGACAGTGCTCAGGCCCTGAGCTCAAGGCCAGGACTGGCAAAAAAAGAAAGCCTTTCTTGCCAGAATGTGATGTGCATTGCAAACAAATACATGCCAATTCTGGAGAGGGTAAAATTTGTATAGAAAAAAATTAAAACTACATGCATTTATACAAAAGACAAAGGCCATGTGGGACCAAAAAAAAAGAAAGAAAAAGAAAAAAGAAAGAAACCCTGAGTTCAAGCCCCAGTACACACACACACACACACACACACACACACACACACACACACACGCACACACACCTTCGTTCTTCCCAACGTCTAGCACATGAGATTTCTGGTGTTGAGTTTTAAAGATATTCACTTCTCCCAGTTTAGAAGCCTGGGAAAGCATTTTGAGTATTGTATGTAAGATCCCTCTCTCCACTTAGAGCTGGGGTGGCGGGGGAGGGAGAAGAGAAAAACCTAGCAAAGTCAGGTATCTGCTGCCCCCATGTGGCCATCTTCATCCTTTGCTTTGAGTAGTCACATGAAAATACACGTGCTAGCATGAGACTGAAAACTTGGGTAGCCGGGAGGAGGAAGAGTGGGAATAGGGTGGAGGGGATGAATTTATTCAAAGTTCCTTATGTGCATATATGGAAATATCATAATGAAACTCTCAAGTTCCTTATGTGCATATATGGAAATATCATAATGAAACTGTCATTTACAAATGTATTAGCTCCAAACGAAAAGAACAAAAGGAATTTTGCTGTATGTACGCATGTATGTATATATGTATACTGGGACTTGAACTCAGGGCCTACGCACTGTCCCTTAGCTTTTTGCTTAAGGCTGCTGCTCTACCCTGTGAGCCACATCTCCACTTGTAATTTTTTGCTGGTTAATTGGAGATAATAGTCTTACAGATTTTTCTCATCTCAGCCTCCATGTAGCTAGGATTACACGTATGAGCCTCTGGCCCCATACTCAGTAAAAAGGTTTTAAGGTATCCATTCTTGTACATTCCTGAGTGTCCCATTCAACTCTTAGAATGAGACTTATTGAACTACAAGACAGCCTCCGACTGGCTGCCTCCCATAATTTGTCTCCAATGCTCTGGTGACAAAAGACCAGTTCAGTTATCAGATGTCCCCAATGGACTCTAAAGGCTTGTTTTATTCTTCACCAAGCCTATTCTACTGCATGTATCACCAAAGCCTCTAATGCATAACTGCTCAGATCACTGACATATTTCTCTGTAGGTGTTTAAGAGGGGGATTCCATTATTATTTAAATTTACATTTCTATGATTAATTATTGACATTGAGCATGTTTCCAGGCATGTATTTGCCTGCCATACATCTTCTGTGGTTATGAGACTTGTAATCTTTGGCTATTTTGTTTGTTACTAATTTGTGAGATAGATAGACAGACAGACAGACAGACAGATAGATAGGGAGAGACACAGTGTGTGTGTTTGTATCCTTGATTAGTAATGTTGTCTAAGTATTTACTCTAAGGTTGAGACTTACTTTGTTCTTAACAGTATTTTGAAAAACATGTTTTTATATTTAGTGAGCCTAGTTATCAAAATTTGCTTTTATAATCATGCTTTTTTGTGTCCTAGTTAACACATCTCTAACCAAAGTAACAAACATTTTTTTCATATGCTTTCTTCCAGATTTATCCCTTTAGTTTTCATATCAGTATATAACTGACAGAGTTGATTTTTGTAACTAAGGGTCAACATTTTTTATTTTTTGCAAATGCATTTCCAGTTGTTCCAGTAATATTTTGAAAGGCTATTTTTCTTATCTTTTAAAGGTATGCATTTAAAACTTACTTGAATAGACAACTATATCGAAATAGATACATCAGTGTATGCCAGTACCATGCTATCCTGTTTGTTTGTTTTTTTGCTTGTTTGTTTGTTTTTCCAGTCCTCGGGTCTTGGGCACTGTCATTGAGCTTTCTAAGGCTACTGCTCTACCACTTGAGCCACAGCACCACTTCTGGATTTTTCTGTGTATATGGCACCAAGGAATCAAATCCAGGGCTTCGTGCATGCTAGCTAAGCACTCTACCACTAGCCCGTGCTCCCAGCACCCATGCTATCTTAATTAGTGTAGCCTTACATTAACTGGTCAAATCAGGTTGTATAGTCCTCTAACTTTCATTTCCCTTTATATAATATTTTGGCTTTTTTAGATCCCTTGTATTTGCTAGTAGTTCTTGTAGAATTCACCTTTCAACTTTTAAAAATCTGCAAAAAATTTTGCTTGAGATTGCATTGAATCTAAATCATCAATGTGCTAATGATACTGTCTTTTAATGGTATATTTTTCAATTTAAACAGGTGTTTTAAATTCTCTCAGTAGTTTTTTGTAGTCTTGAATTGACAGGCAGGTCTTATAATATTTTGTTTAATTTACTACTATGTTTTATGTTATTATAACGTGCATATATGTATATGTATACATGCATGATAGATTTATTATATATTTACGTTCCTCCTTGGTCCTTGCTAGTTAATTCATGGAAATATGTGATTTTCCTAAATTGATTTTGTATCCAGGACCTTCTTAAGCCTACTCATTAAAGCTCACAGCTCTTGTATAAGTGGATTGGCATTTTCTACGCAAATAGTCATATAGTATGAATAAGGACAGTTTCTTTTTCATCTGGTCCATTTTTTTCTTGCCTTATTTTACTGGCTTAGATCTTCAGGTTGTTGATACAAAGTAGATGGACATCTTATATTAATCATGATCATATGATAAAAGCATTTCTTCTCACCTTTAGGTATACTTTTATTGGTAAGTTGGTTTTTTAATAACCTAATAAAGGTTGTTTCTTTCTAATACTGGCTGCCTGAGAGCTTTATATCATGCATGATTGTAGCAGGTGATTTTCATAGATAAGTGGATTTTATTGTGCCCATTGTGCTTTAGACTATTGCACCTTATATAAGTAATATTATTGGATTTAGGCATACTATATTGTTCTTGTTTTTGTTCTTTCTTTTTAAATTTAATTTACTTTTGAGAAATATTAGGTAAATAATTTTCACATACCCTTTACTCATTTCCTCCAGTGGTGACATCCTGGCAAAGCTACAGTTATATTACAGCAAGAATATTGTTATTGTCTAGATACAGAACACATCCATCACTACAAAAAAATAGTGCCATTTTTAGTCATACCTGTTCTTCCCAACCCTAAGCTCCTCCTTAAATTCTTGAAAGTACTACTAATATGTTCTCCATATCTATAATTTTGTTATTTCAAGAATATTACCCAAATAGGGTCATCAGTATGAAACTGTATAGGATTGGATCTTTTCACTCAACATAATTCTCTGGTGATTCATCCCATTGTATGCACAAATACTTTCTTTTGTTTAGTCCCTGGTTTGACAAATCACTTTTTAAGACTTGTTGGTTCAGCTGGGCACCAATGGTTTACACTTGTAATCTTAACTACTCAGGAGGCTGAGATTTGAGGATTTTGGTTCAAAGCCAGCCCAGGCATGAAAGTTTGGGAGGCACTTATCTCCATTAACCAACAGAAAACCGGAAGTGGTGCATGGCTCAAGTGGTATGGTGGTAGGCTTGAGCTGAAAAGCTCAGGGACAGCAGCCAGGCCCAGAGTTCAAGACCCATGATTGACAAAGAAAGAAAGAAAGAAAGAGAAAGAGAGAAAGAGAAAGAGAGAAAGAGAGAAAGAGAGAAAGAGAAAGAAAGGAAGGAAGGAAGGAAGGAAGGAAGGAAGGAAGGAAGGAAGGAAAGAAAGAAAGAAAGAAAGAAAGAAAGAAAGAAAGAAAGAAAGAAAGAAAGAAAGGAAAGAAAGGAGAGAGAGAGAGAAAGAGAGGGAGGGAGGGATGAAGGAAGGAAGGAAGGAAGGAAGGAAGGAAGGAAGGAAGAAAAAGCTTGTGGTTTAATATCTTTATTTTTTTCATTTTAAACAAGAGGTTTACTTAAACAACAAAACGCTTGACCTGAAGGGAAAACTATCTAGGATTCTTTTTTTTTAAAGAGTAATTTACCCCTACTTAAAGACAGATTGCCCTACATGAAACAGCTATGTACAAAAAAGTTATAAAATTGTGCTTGGTTTTATAATGATAAATGAAAACATTAAAATTCTCTAATCAAACAAGCTATGCAAAATTTTTTGTTGTTTGTTTTCTTTTTTGGTTAAAACAGGGAGAGCAAAATAACTTACTGAAATATAAAGATAAAAGCTGAATGAGCATGCCACTAATGGAGAAGGGAGGTATTTTCACAGAACCAGTACTTTTCCCCATCCCATCTCCATTTGATGTCAATCAAAATATACCATTGGCCATTTAGTTTTAAAAAAAAAGAAAAGCAATATGCTTGTGCACGTACACAGTTACTTTATGTACAACAAATGAATGGGGAAGGGGAAAATGAAAGAATAGAGAACACTATACTGTAGTAGTCAGGATATAGTGGAACCAAACTGCAGTTTTCTAATTAAGAATGTATTCTTGGTCTATAAGAACAAAGTTCTGGAGCAAAGTAGCAGATTCCCTTTTGTAGGAGACACCTCGTGTCTGCTGCTGGAACACATCAATCGTATCTTCATCCTCCATTTCCAACTGTGCAGGTGTGTCTGTTTCATTGACTGTCTGCCCATCAAATTGGAATCTAATTTACCGCATTGACAAACCCTGTCGTTCACAATAGGCTTTCACTAGTTTACTAAGTGGTATGTGCCTATTAATCTTAAATTGCACCACAGAACCATCCTGCCCCGCCACCTTCATCTTAATATGATCCTTGTTCTCAGTCTTAACTCCCTCCTTGGGCTTTTTGTCGGCCATCGCAAGCGCCCGAGTTTTCCCAGATGTCACTTCACCAATATCTATTCTTAATATCTATTCCGCTTTTTTTTTTGCCAGTCCTTGTCTTGAGCTCAGGGCCTGAGCACTGTCCTTGGGCTTTCTCAAGGCTAGAGCTCTACCACTTGAGCCTCAGCACCACTTCTGGCTTTTTCCTATTGTATGTGGTTCAGAGGAATCGAACCCAGGTCTTCGTGCATGCTAGGCAAGCATTCTAACACTAGGCCAAACTCCTAGCCATCTTCTGCTTTATCTTCTTTCTACTGTGCACATTCTTCCAAAAGCTTCTTATTTGTGTCCCAAAATTACATAGTATCAGTTTTTAAGCTGAATTTTTTGTTTGTTTTTAGTCAATCCTGAGGCTTGAACTTGGAGCCTGAGCTGCTTTTGCTCAAGGTTTGTGCTCTACCACTTTGAGCCACAGTGCCCCTTCTGGCTTTTCCAGGAAGTTTCACAGCCTTTCCTGCCTGGGCTGATTTTGGACCATGATCCTCAGATCTCAGCCTTCTGAGTAGCTAGGATTAGAGTTGTGAGCCACTGGTGCCTGGCTTAAGTTAAAATGTTTTAAAGTCTCTTTTTAAGATTTATTCAGAAGTATTTTTTAAATTTCTATATATTTGAGGGTACTATTTTTCTCCCATTTTCCTCTATTGATTTATGGCATAATACCATTATTGCATATAATATAATTTCTTCTAAATTTGTTACATTTGTTTTTTTATTTAAAAAATTTATTAATACTGATTTGTACATCATATTTCAAATGACAGGTTTAACAAACAAGTATTCAAGAAGGAAATCTGTATATACAATTACTGGCTCTTAGATTTTAGAACATAATTAAAATTATGCTGAGGGTTTGTATGTCATAGATACATATTAATCTTGGTGAATGTTTCACATACACTTGGAAAAAAACGTATGTTCTATTGCTGTTAGATACAGTTAGGTGGAGTTGGCTGTTAGTGCTGTTTAGTTATTGAGAGCAAGAACGTTGAAACCCCAACAGGAATTGTGGATTTATCTGCTTCTCTTTCACTTGTATACATTTTTGCTTCATGTTATCTTGAAGTATTGTATTAAGTACATAATCTTTTAGGGTTATTATTCCTTTTTGGAGAATTAACCATTATATTATTTTATAATACCCTTCATTGTTTCATAAATCTTTTTTGTTCTGAAGTTATTGTCTGAAATTAATGTAGTTGTCCCAACTTTCTTGTAGCTAGGTTTTCAGGGCATTACATTGATGCCTTTACATTTAAAAAATTAGTAGACTCTAATTTTTAGTACAATTGTGGATTTATAGTAAAACAGACTAACCAGTGTCAATAATTTCTTCTCTTCCCCTAACCCCATCTTTCTCTAATAATAACATCTTGTATTAGTACAGTACAGTTACTACAATTCATGTGTGAATGTTGATGTATTATTAACTAAAGCCCATATTTTACATCATAATTCACTCTGTGCTATTCAGTTCTATGGATTTTGGCAATGGCATAAAAAGCCAACATTAATGTATCATACAGAATAATTTTATGGCCTTAAGAATTCCTTGAACTTTCCTTCTTTCCTTTCTTCCCCTCCCTCCCGGGAAGCACAAATCTTTTTTACTATTTCTATAATTTTATGTTTCTGAGAACATAATGCCATATGTAGCTTTTAATACTGTTCTTTCAAATAACAATACACATTTTCTTTTCCTACATGTCTGTGCATAACTCAACAGCTCATAAAATTTTTATTGTTATATAGATTTACCCATTTGCTTATCTATTGAAGGGCATCTTAGTTGCTTCCAATTTGGAGTCATTATGAATGAAGCTGCTATAGAAATTGCATGCAGACTTTTCTGTGATTTATTTCCTTTTGAAGTATCTACTTTTTAGTGTGAACTCTCTTCCAAAGAGTTATTTTCCATGGAAATTCTGTACACCATAATGGAAGCAACACTAAGGAATAATTTAAATAGAGTCTCACAAATTTCAGCAATGCAAGACCAAGTTTAGGGACATATTATAATTTGAGGGATTTGTATTATGCTGTGAATGTCCACTCAAATTCATTTCCAAATGTGGTGTAGGATAGGGTTCTGAGTGCTTCTAAACAACTACTGGTTCTTCTTACTTGTTATATTAAATAGTGAGTAACATCATCCTAATTCTTACTTTACAAACTGAAATGGATGATGTTTGCGATTTTAAGCTCAAAACTCAGAGCTTAGTTCTATCTGCACAGTTGGGCCCTGTGGCCTGTAATTCACTGTACCATAATTATTAGACCTTGTCTGCGGACTTCAAAGCCACAGAGATTCAGTTTTTACTTATCCTCTCATTTTAACTTTCCTCTTCATTTCTGTCATAATCTATCTTGGTTTAGAGCATGGCAACCATATTATACTGCTTATAAATTTAGTCCAGTATCTCTCTGCATTTGTACCAGAGATGGGAGTGGTGGATATGGAGAGCATGTATGTGCACCAGATCAAGTCATAGTGACAGGGGCTCACCACAGTGCATGTGCAGATCAAGGTTATCTACATTAGAGTTGAAGGATTTACAGGTGTGATGATTTTTTCCTAGAACTCTGGCAGGTTGATGAGTAAACAGATAACCACAAGAAAAGCCAGGACATGGGCCGGGAGTTTGGCCTAGTGGTTAAAGTGCTTGCCTAGCATGCATGAAGACCCGGGTTCGATTTCTCGGTACCACATACATAGAAAAAAAACCGGAAGTAGTGCTGAGGCTCAAGTGGTAGAGCTCTAGCCTTGAGAAAGTCCAAGGACAGTGCTCAGGCCCTGAGCTCAAGCCCAGGACTGGCAAAAAAAAAAAAAAGAAAAGCCAGGACAAACCTCTGTGGCAAGTTGTGCTCATAGACAAGAAAACACAGGAGGAAGAAGGTAGTCAAGAACTCGGAATACACAGAAAAATCATTTACAGGGACAGAGACATTGCTCCTGTAAGATAAAAACTCCATAAGTATTATTCATGGTGTTCACTAAGAAATTAAACTTTCATAGTTGAAACAGCAGCCATGGAAAAAAAGAGAAAAAGTGAGTGTGAGACAATGGAATTTATGCCTTTGTGTGAGCATGTATGTATATTTGTGCAGCACACTTTACTGGCACTCTACTACTTGAGCCATAACTCCAATTCTGCATCTTGCTGGTTAATTGAAGATAAGAGTGTCTTGGATTTGTTTGCCTGGGCTGACTTCATGATCCTCAGTCTTGGCCTCATAAGTAGCTAGCATTACAGGCATCAGCCACCAGCATCCCATTTTACTATTTATTTTTAGAATTAGAGTCACAGTTCCCACCAAGAGCTGAAATCTGCCTACTTATAGACTTACTATTGTTGCAGGGATACAGCTGAAGATTATCTCATCCAGCTTCCTTTCCATGGAGACAGAGTCAAGTGGATTTTTCTGCCAGGACTGATCTGGTACTGTGATCATTCCAGTGTCAACCTCCCGTGTAGCCTGTCGTGACAAGTGTACACTGCAATATTCAGCTGTCAATTCTGGCCTCAAATAATGGTCATCTTATTCTCAGCCTTCCAAGTTTCTAGATTACAGTTGTGAGTAACAGTCATTTAGCATAGAAAAGGAACTTTCAGTGAAAGGTAACTTTCAAAATATAGTAATTATCAGACTTGATAATAAAAGTTCTAGATGTCATATCATTTTTCTGTGCGTCAGTTTTCTCATCTCTAAAATAAGTATAACAAACAGCTTGCTTTACAGGGACATTGGAAGGATTCAACTCTGAAATGAGTACAAAGCATACAGTTCTAAGTATTTTGTTTTCTTTTACTTATCTGCTTTACTTAAGCAGCCAAAGGTAGCTTAATCCTTAAGAATTAGCTGAGAGTAGAAAGAAAATGTACTTTTAGATGAAGTACATAGTTTTTATAATTAGCTAGTTTTGAAAAAGTAACAAGGAAGGAGAAGGTTAATGGAGTATAATACATAGGATGAATATGATCAACATACATATTAAATATCTATGGAAATAGAAAAATGAAATCCCTTTGTTCAATTAATATATACTAACAAAAATAAAATAATAAAAAAATTTAACTGATGTGTAAAACCATGAAAGGATATGGATTAATAGGCTATTACATGGTGCTTTGATACATTTGTATATTATGTAATGATTGTTTTGATCAAGTTAATGGCACCATCTCCTCAATTGTAGTTACCATCTACTTTTTGCCAGTCCTGGGCCTTGAACTCAGGACCTGGGCACTGTCCTTGGGCATTTTTTTTGCTCAAGGCTAGTGTTCTGCCATTTGACCCACAGTACCACTTCAAGCTTTTTCTCTGTATGTGATACCGAGGAATCAAATCCAGAGCTTCATACATGCTAAGCAAGCACTCTACCACTAGTTTCCATTTTTTAAACTACAATGAAACTAACATGACTGCTCAGAAATGGAAAGCATAACAAATTTATGCCAACAAATTTGACAACCTAGATGTAACTGACACATTCTTTAAAAGACATAAATTACCAAGACTCATCTGAAGAAACACATCTTCTGAATATCTATTAAACAAATTGAAGCCGTAGTTTAAAATCTTCTGACAAAGAAACTTCCAAACCCAGAGGAATTTACTAAGGAATTTTATCAAAAGTTTAAAGAATAAATAATACTAATTCCACAAAAATTCTTCCAAGTAAATGAGTGAAGAGGGAATATTCCCCAAATCTATCTGTGTTTTTATTAACTTGATTGTGGTAATGGAATCATAGTACATACTTGTCAAAACTTACCAAACTATTCACTTTGACAATATGCAATCTCTTGTATGCCAATTAAACCATAACAATGAATTTAAACAGCCAAATCAATACTTAGAGATAGTCATAACATTCTTCTTAAAAAAATAAAAATCATAAATTAATGATTTAAGCTTCTTAATGAAACTAAAGATCCAACTAACTTCAAACAAGCCAAAGAATAGAAATAACAAAGATAAAAGCAAGAATAAATGAAGTAAAGAAAGCCAGTCGGAGAGAGACAAATGGTGCATGTTCTCTCTCATATGTGGAAGCTAAATCTAAAATACAACTAGGCAAGATAAAAAATGAAAGCCTTAGCACGTTTATACACAAACAAACTGACTAAAGGACGGTATACTTAGGGGAGGAATCCAAAGACATAACAAACATCAGAAAGTGCAAACATGTATTAGTGAGTAGGCAAAGGAGGAGCATGGGAATGGAGGGAGGAAGGATGATCAATGTATAATTACTTCATAATAATAAAAAGTAAAAATAATAAATGAAATGAAATGAATGAATGAAACTAGTGTTTCTATTTCTTTTTATTTTTCCTGGGGCTTGAACTCAAGCCCTGAGCACTGTCCTTGGGCTTTCTCAAAGCTAGAGCTCCACCACTTGAGCCACAGCACCACTTCCAGCTTTTTCTATGTATGTGGTACCAAGGAATCAAACCCAGGTCTTTGCGCATGCTAGGCAAGCACTCTACCATTAGACCAAACTCCTGGCCCTTGATGTTTCTATTTCTGCCCACAGTACAGTAAAGGATAGTTCTATAGCTTCTCTTACTAATTTTTACAACTAAAAATTCTAGATAAAAATCCATAAACCTGATTTGGACACAAGTGAGGCAAGAAAATACTTGAGGCTCTTATCTCCAATTAACCACTAGAAACCAGAAGTGGTGCTGTGGTTCAAAGTGGTAGAGTGCTAACCTTGAGCAAAAGAGCTCTGGTACAGTGGCCAGGCCCGAGTTCAAGCCATATAACCAATCACAACAAGAGAAGTTCATAAAGCTGATAAAAATCTATAAACCTGTGCTAAAATGAACTAGGAAAACTAGTGAGTCTAAAACTGGAGAGGCAATCCATCTATCAGTAGAATTGCATTTCATCTCAAGACTTTGACCCAAGAGCAGTCCCTAGTGAGTACTGAGTTCATGCAGGTTCTATGTGTGCAGGAAAAAAGCCCAAGTGCATATCAAGGTGAAAAGCTAAAACAAGATTCAAACTGAAACTCAAGCTGACATTAATATCTGAGTTACAAAGACAAGAAACAGACATGAATAGGACAATAAAGGGTTTGAAAAGTGCACAAAAGCTTATCTACCCTTCAAGACTTCAAGTTTCTCATAGAGTCCATGGCATGTACTCTCAATAAGGAAGAAACTGCTGTTTTCTCTCATCTGTACTGGTAGAAAACTCAAATGGCAAAGGAAGGGGTTGTGAGAGGCGTTCTAAAAGCTTCCAGAAAGGAAAAGAAAGAATGAGGATGAGTATAACAAGTAAGGCAGGGGGCTGAAGTGTAGACATAAATGCCCTCTGATTGAAGGCTAAGAAAAGCACATTAAAACTATAAAGAGGTGGTAGGATGGGCCCTCATTTGGACATGACAAGAGCTCATTCACACACACACACACACACACACACACACACACACACACACACCAGTAGTACTGTCATTGAGAAGCCCTGAGACACACTACACACCAGTGAGGGGAAATATTCATTAAGAGAAGCACAAAAACAGCCAGGCATTGATGGCTCATGCCTGTAATTCTAGCTATGCAAGAAGCTTGAGACATGAGGATCCCAGTCCTAGGCAGAAAAGTCAGTGAGACTCTTATTACCAATTAACCAGCAGAAAGCCTTTTTGAAAAGATGTGGCTCAAGCATTAAATTGCCAGACTAGATTGAAAAATGACAAGTGATAGCTGGAGGACCTGAGTTTAAGCTCCAGTTCTGGCACCAGAGTCTTTCCCTTTGAGAGAGAGAAAGGCAGAGAGATAGAGACAGAGACCAACAGAGACAGAGACAGAGAAGAAGGACCAGAATGGTTTTACATTTTTTGAGAAAAGACAGAGAGATAAAGTAAAATAGAGATCTATATATGCATGTCGAAATAGATATGTATATATGATCTTTGGAAGGATATATGAAAAACAAAGGTATCTTAAGGGAGAGGAGGAAATATAATTTACCCTTTGTTGAAGAAATATAATTTTACTATATGCATGCATTAATTTTAGAATATTTGACTGAATAATTAAAATCTAGACCGAAACTTTTAGAATTCTGGCATCTAGAGATTAGTCTATAATTTTCTTTTTTGCTATATCTTTCTCAAATTTAAAGTTAAGTGGATTCATAAAATAAATTGGGAGCCTTTTCATCTTTAATAGCCTATAAAATGAAACACTAAAATTATGTGGTCTTTAGATTTAGTAAAGTGAGTAATTATGAAAGCTCTGAGAAGGCAAACTTAAAGCTTGGGTACTTTTTACCCAAAAATATGATGTCCAGTTTTAACCTCCATAAGTATTTGTATTACTGACCTAATGGATACAGGAAAATTTGTTTATGAGGCACAAAGTGCCTCACTTTGTGTCTTCCACCCAACTGCCTGACCAAAGAAAGGCTTGGAGTCCTCTGGGCAACCTGCCCTTCCATGAACTCCTGTGGGCAGTTCTATTCAGGATGCAGCTGGTTAATGGGAACATTACCTGGCTTGGTCACTCCCATCCCCTTCCTTTCACTTGGTCCTTTCTTCTCTTTCTCTTCTTTTCTCTTCTATTTTCACCTTGCCTTGAGTCTTATCATTTCTCGTGGCTTTTTTTTTCTACCTCTGGTGTTCAACTCAGAACCTGGCACTCTCGGTGAGATTTCTAAATACTAAGTCCCAGTGATTGTAAATAGAGAGTCCCTCCTTGAACACTTGTATGTTAAACTTGTCATTTAAAATATGATGTAAAAATCAACATTAATAAATTCTTTTAAAAAACAAAACAAAACACTACATTTGGTGATAACTAAAAATAAAACAATGTGAAATCTGTATTAACAAAACTGGTCCCAGACTCGTTAGCTAAAGTTCCCATGAAACAAAATACAACAGAAACACTTACTTTTTAATTTCTTCTTCTACTACATTAACTCCATCTTTTTGAGGATTGAGAAATTTATTAGTGGCACTGCCAAAGTCACAAAGTACATAATTTCCACCATCATTTAACAAAATATTTTCTACCTTAAGAGAAGAAAATAAAAAATCAGTACTTTCAAAGTGAAAAAAAACAAGTATGATGTAAAAATCAACCTTAATAAATTCTTTAAAAAATGATAACACAGCTGTCAATAAAGCTAAGAAGATGACACATCATCTATACAAAAGAAAAGCAGTAATATTCCAAATGTAAAAAAAAAATATTCCAGCTGGGCACCAGTGGCTCATGGCTGTAGTCCTAGCTATTCAGGAGATTGAGCTCTGAGGATCACAGATTGAAGCCAGTCTAGGAAGGAAAGTCTATGAGGCTCTTATTTCCAATTAACCAGAAAAAAAGCTGAAAGTGGAGCTTTGGCTCAAGTGGTAGAGCACTAGCTCAAGGCAATGCTCAGATCCTCATTCCAATCCCTGCCTCTCCCCAAATCAATGAATTTAAAGCAGTTTAGGAAATGTACAAAAAATACCCACCCATCAAGACCAAATTCTTAGAAATTTCCTCTTTTGGTTGCCTGCTCTATCTCCTAAGATTTAGCTGCTTACTGGGTCTATCTTTTATACATTAACTGTACTCTGAAGTTAGCCAGGAATACAAACCTTCACTTCCCAAGCACCCCCTAATTCTAAGAGACTAGGCCACCCCCTGAAAGAGTGCTTGACCACAAAAAAAGACAGAGCCAAGCCACCTTAATGAGAATTGAAACTTTAGTCCTTTGAGTCATCTGTAGAGTCATTGCATTGCAAATCTCAACAGCCTATATGAAGTAGATAAGGTAGCCACAACCCACCCACTGTTCTCAGTTGAGTCAGTGAACAGATAAGGCACTCACCTATCTGAGATTCACATTAGCCTTACCTTAAAAGATTTTCTGGGCTGGGAGTTTGGCCTCCAGGTAGAGTGGAGTGCTTGCCTTGCATGCACGAAGACCTGGGTTCGATTCCTTGGTGTCACATACATAGAAAAGCCGGGAGTGGTGCTGTGACTCAAGTGGTAGAGCCCTAGCCTTGAGGAAAGACCAAGGACAGTGGTGAGGCCCTGTGTTCAAGGCCCAGGACTGTCCAAATAAAAAAGATTTTCCCTTATGCCAAGGGGTAAGCTCATGCTTAAAAGGCAAGTGCCACTCGTGTTCTAGCTTTCCCATTTATTAAAGCTCTGGTGCTTCTCGTGTATTTTTCTGCCAAATATAATGACAAATAATTGTACTTTAGGCCCCTCATTCCATTTAGGATATTAATTAAGACTAATCACACAAGGTTCAGTGACCCACATGTCAGTGGCTCATACCTACAATCCTCGTTACTCAGGAGGCTGAGATCCGAAGGTCAAGGTTCAAAGCCATACGGGGCAGAAAAAAATGAAGGGCCAGGAGTGTGGCCTAGTGGTAGAGTGCTTGCCTAGCATTCTTGATGACCCAGGTTCGATTCCTCGGTACCGCATACATAGAAAAAGGCAGAGGTGTTACTGTGGTTCAAGTGGTAGAGAGCTAGCCTTGAGAATGCTCAAAGACAGAGCTCAGGCCCTGAATTCAAATCCAAGGACTGGCAAAAAGAAATCCAGGAAACTAATCCAGGCACCAGTGGCTAACACCTGTAATCTTAGCTACTCAAGAAGCTGAGATCTGAGGATCAAGGTTCAAAGGCAGCCCAGGCACAAAAGGACCTGAGACACTTATCTCCAATTAACCTCTAGAAAATGGGAAGTGGGTCTTGGCTCTAGGGTAGGGTGGTAGCCTTGAGCTGAAGAGCTCAGGAACAATGCCCAGGCTGAGTTCAAACCCCATGACCCCCACAAAAAAAAATAAATAAAAAGAAATCCAAGAAACTCTTATTTCTAACCAGCAAAAGCCAGAAGTGGAGCTATGGCTCAAGTGGCAGAGCATCAGCCTTGAGCTGAAAAAGAAGAGTGAGAGTGCAGGGCTTTGAGTTCATGCTCTGGTACCAGCGCATACACAAAATAAAGTTCCAATAATAAAGACGGTAGTGGAAAACTGACACAACATCAGGACCAGATATGTAATGTTACCAAAGAGAGGTAACGTAAAAGAATTATTTTTATAAAGATTGTAATGTACAACATTGTCAAAATAGGAAAGCAAGGGCTAAGCAGTGGCTCCTCCCTGTAATCCTAGTTATTCAGGAGGTGGAAATATGGAGGATTGTAGTTCCAGGACAGCCAAGGTACAGAGTGAGTCTAACTCAACAAAGAAGATGGCTATAATGGAGTGCACCCGTTATCCCAGCTATAGCAGGAAGTATAAATAGGAGGATCACAGTTTAGACCCATTCTGGACAAAAGTGAGAGCCTATCTCAAAAATAGTGAGACAACTAGTAGCTAGTAGCTGTGATCCTAGTTACATAGAAAGTTGAACTATGAGGATCAAGGTTTAAAGCCAGCCAGGCAGGAAAGTCCACGAGATTCTTTTCTTCAATCAGTTACCAGAAAGTCAGAAATGGAGTTGGGGCTTGAGCAATAAAAGCTCAGGGACAGTGCCTATACCCTGAGTTTAAGCCCTAGAACTGGCACATTAAAAAACCCAGTGAGATTGCTAAATCATAGTATAACTCCATGTTTAGTCCATCTCCCGCATGGAAAAAGGAAAACACAAGCGAATGAGTGACTGATTAAAAAAAGAAAAGAAAAGAAAGGGGAGCCAGGAGTTTGGCCTAGTGGTAAAGTGCATGCATGAAGACCCGGGTTCAATTCCTCACTACCACATACATAGGGAAAGAAAAAGCTGGAAGTGGTGCTGTGGTAGAGCTCTAGGTGAGAAAAGTCCAAGGACAGTGCTCAGGCGCTAAATTCAAGTCCCATGACTGGAAAGAAAAGAAGAAAAAAAGAGAGACTATTAATTTTCAGTAAGATTTGGGGGGCATTGTTTTTTTTTTCTTTGTTTAACTACCTACTGCCCCCTATTCCAGCTTGTTGATGCTGCTTTCACTTAGCAAAATGTTTTCAATGTTCATTCATGGTGTAGCATATAGCAACATTTCATTATTCGTCATTTATTTAATCTATTTACTTATTCTTCCGTGCTTAATGATGCAAACCAAGGCTCTTGGATATACTAGGCAAGCACTCTCCCTCTTAACTATGCCTTGTACCTTGAAAGATATTTTTCCTAGGCATAAGATTCTGAGTTATCTTTTTCTTTTCATACTATGAGTGTGTCATCCCATTAGCTTCTGGCCTCCATTGTCACTGATGGGAATTCATTGTACTTCTCTCAACTGAATGTGGTACTTGATAGGTTATTTTCTCTTGTGGATTTCGGTATTTCCTCTTTGAATTTCAATGGTCTCACCATAATATTTTTAGGCATAGATTTCTGTGACTATCCTACAATGAATGTATTAAATTTTATTATGTAGATTAATGCTTCTCATCAAAATTGGGTATTTCCAGCTATTATTTCTGAAACTGTTTTGTTCTCTGCCAATTTCTCTCTCCTTTTGCTCCTGGTTAACTTCCAGTGTCCTAAGATTTTTACAGTCCTGCTGGGTTTATCTTTGTTTT
This sequence comes from Megascapheus bottae, assembly GCF_031878675.1. Lineage (NCBI taxonomy): Eukaryota > Metazoa > Chordata > Mammalia > Rodentia > Geomyidae > Megascapheus > Megascapheus bottae. The sequence goes on from NC_143547.1 coordinate 27,843,220, forward strand.
TTTTTTTTTGAAGAGAGGATCTGTTGATAGTTTCACTAAGCCTAAGTCCCACTTCTATTAGCTGATTTTTATGTATGTTTCAGTACTGGGGCTTGAACTCAGGGCCTTGAACTTGCTCAGTTTTCTTGCTCATGGTTGTTGCTCTACCACTTGAGCCAATTCTTAAGCCTTGAAATTCTTCTGGTTAATTGAAAATGGAGTCTCATAGACTTTTCTATCTAGATTTTATAGGTCTCTGTCTCCTAAATTACCAGTATTATAGGAGTGAGCCACTGGCATCTGGCTTTTAGTAGATGATATTAATATTTAATAATTCTGTGCTAAGTGCTAACTGAAAAGAGTTGAAAGCAGAGGATGAGTAGTCTTGGGAATTAGCTAATTGCTAGAACATTTTGAAGGGTATTTGATCTGACTTACCCACTTGAGAAAGCATACCTCTAACAGTGATGTGTAAGATGTACATGATCTGATCTTCATAAAGAGCTACATTGTACATCTTCACTTATTCCAGCAGAGGACGACATTTTATAGACTATAGATAAATATTCCTACACTAAGTAAGCTAAGGAACTAAAAGAAATGTCTCTATTTTGTTTTTCCTTTATCTGTATCTTCAGTTTATTTACAAAATGACACTGATCAAGAAGTGACCCTTATGAAAGGACACTAAAAATAATTATATAAGGCATAACTAGGTGGATCATGGTGGCCCATACCTGTAGTCTTGGCTACCTAGGAGCTAATAATCAGGATGCTCAGGATTGGAGGCTCACCTAAGTCCAACCTGGATAAAATTATCAAGATTCCATCTCAGTGATCAAACTGGGAATAGTGATACACACCTGTGAGTGCAGGTACCAGGGGGTTGTAACAGGATTATCAAACTTCAGGCGGGCTCATGAAAAAAATAAACAAAAATGAAACTGAAGATCTAATCTGAAAAATAAGTTTCTGCAAAAAAAGGCATAACTAATACATAAAATAGAAAATTCCAACTTCTAGCCAGGTGTCAGTGGGCATACTAGTCATCCTGTTTGTTCAGGAGGCTGAGATCTGAGGATCACTGTTCAAAGCCTGCCTGGGCAGAAATATCCATGACAATCTCACTTCCAATTAAGCCACACACACACACACACACACACACACACACACACACACACACACACACACACTTGCAAAGCTGTAGCTCAAGTGTTAGAGAGCCAGCCTTGAATGATACTACTAAGGGATAGGGTCCATGTCCTGAGTTCAATCTCTAGCACTTACACACACAAAATAAAGGAAATAAAGAAAAAGAACATTTAAACTTGTGAATTTCTAGTCTGCACAGATTTTTTAAGTCATTTAATCTGATGTCAAGCCACATCATTCAATCTACTTACCAAAACAGTACCAACAGTTCAAAACACTAATATAGGCAAATTCTTTTTTTGTGTGCCAGTCCTGGTCTTAAGCTCAGGGCCTGAGCACTGTCCTTGGATTTTTCTCAAAGCTAGAGCTGTACCACTTGAGCCTCAGCACCACTTCCGGCATTTTTGTATGTATGGGGTACTGAGGAATCGAACCCGGTTCTTCATTTATGCTAGGCAAGCACTCTACCACTAGGCCAACTCCCAGCCCAGGCAAATTCTTTTGTTGTTGTACTGTTGTTGTTGGTTGTGGGGCTTAAACTCAGAAACAGGAGGCACATGAAGGTCAGACTGGAAATCCTTAGACGGAATGCTGAGAAGAAAGGTTAGTACTATAAAAATCCTTCTGAAATGTATAATCCTTTTGAGATGAGTTCAGTCCTGTAGGCCCGAGAGTTAACTGATAAAGGCCTAGAGGCAGTAGAAGATGGAAGCTGACAGATCAATTAAGAGATGACAGGTGACAACAAGCCAGAGAGGTAGCATTGTAAATTGCTAAGTGGTGAATAATGAAAGCAGATCTAAGAAACAGCCTCAAGGTTATTAATGGGCTGAGGCAACTGATGGGATGTGGTCTTGAAAAAAGGGAAAGGTACAGAGCGGTGACTGAGCCTTCTAATTCTGGCATCTTGGAGACAGTGACAGTTTTATTAAAAACAGAAAATCTATGATTTTCCACCCAATAGCAGAGTGTTAGAGGATTATAAATTATTTTGCTTGGAATAAATATAAAATTTTAAGATTCCTGGAGGGCATCAAGGTGGAGTGCTGAGGCAGAATTGAAAATGAGACCAACTAGAATTTGAGGAGAGAAATTTGGAAATAAAATTTAACACTGCACATTTAGGACAGCTAAATTGATCTGGGGTCCTTGCAACTGGCAAGAAAATTCAGGCAAGATCTGAACATGGTAAAGGTGATGGCATTTTTTTTTGCCAGTCCTGGGGCTTGAGCTCAGGGCCTGGACATTACCTCTGAGCTTTTTTTGCTCAAGCTTCTTTTGTACTCTACCACGTGAGCCACAGTGCCACTTCTGGATTTTTCTGTTTATGTGGTACTGAGGAATCAAACCCAGGGCTTCATGCATGCAAGGAAAGCACTTTACCACTGAGCTGCCTTCTTGGCCCTAGAAATGCTTAATAGAAATATGGCAGAGTAAGAGACTACATGGCGGGGCCGGGAGTTTGGCCTAGTGGTTAAAGTGCTTGCCTAGCATGCATGAAGACCCGGGTTCGATTCCTCGGTACCACATATAGAAAAAAGCCGAAAGTGGTGCTGAGGCTCAAGTGGTAGAGCTCTAGCCTTGAGAAAGTCCAAGGACAGTGCTCAGGCCCTGAGCTCAAGCCCAGGACTGGCAAAAAAAAAGAGACTACATGGCATACACATGGCACAGGAATATAGTACTTCAGCCCATCTCAACCATTTCTGAAGGATTTACCTGCCCACCCTATTACTGCAGGTATAAATGGATGTTCTTGACACAGACAGGGCAATCTGACCTGAGCCTAGATGTAAACATTCCATTGTGGGCCTCACCTGTAAGGCTCTGAGACTGGGCTGTGGAGGCCAGGAAAGCATTAAAGAGATTGGAAAACAGAACTGAACCTGTGAAGGCCAAACCATCTAGGAAATACCCTATTCTCTGATTATGTGTGCCTTCAGTGACCCCCCTCCCCTTATACTAAACTCAAGTAACTTCCATGGCCTTACTCAAATGCATGTGCTACCCAAAGGGTTAGACAGAAGTCTTAATTGTGATTCCTGTTACCATGTGATAGTTTCATAGACAAGCAAGACAGCTGAGAGCATATACTTGGTACCAAGAGACCTCTAGGAATGTGTGAATTTTATCTATTTTATTTGTTCATAGTAACCTCAAATGATCCCTTTCACCATAATTTTAGCAATTTGAGTCTTTATTACTGAGCAGTCTGATATAAGTCTCCCATTTTGTTAACCTCCTCAAAGAACCAAGTTCTAGTTTCACTGATTTTTCTGTTTCTGTTTTCTATTTCATCAGTTGCTGTTAGATTTTGTTATTGTTGCTGTTTTGTTAACAGGTATAGAGGTAAAAGCCAATAGACTTTTTAATGTTCAAACAAGAGCTATTTGAACATTAAAAAGGCCTGAGACCTTGGATAAGAAAATACACTATTGGGCCGGGAGTTTGGCCTAGTGGTTAAAGTGCTTGCCTAGCATGCATGAAGACCCGGGTTCGATTCCTTGGTACCACATACATAGAAAAAAGCCAGAAATGGTGCTGAGGCTCAAGTGGTAAAGCTCTAGCCTTGAGAAAGTCCAAGGACAGTGCTCAGGCCCTGAGCTCAAGCCCAGGACTGGCAAAAAAAAAAAAAGAAAATACACTATTTTCCTATTCACAGTTTAATGGAGGGTTTAATTAAACACTCCATTCATAGTGAATTTGAGTGAAAAATATTTACTTTTATTATCCTAGTTTTGTTTGAAACTTTCTAAGAAGTAGGTGGGAAATGGGAGTCTTCTCCAGTTGGCATTATATGGTCCGTAAGGCATTTTCTCATTAATAAAAGAATAAGTAGGGCCAGGAGTTTGGCCTAGTGGTTGAGTGCTTGCCTAGCATGCAGAAAGACGCAGGTTCAATTCCTCAGTACCACATACATAGAAAAAAGCCAGAAGTGGTGCTGAGGCTCAAGTGGTAGAGCTCTAGTCTTGAGACAGCCCAAGGACAGTGCTCAGGCCCTGAGCTCAAGCCCAGGACTGGAAAAAAAAAGAATAAGTGGCAGTAGGCAATGGAAAATGAAAGCTATATATATGTCTAAAGCATAACAGATAAAATGCAAATGCAATTGATTCTTTGTTAAAAATCACACATGATGACGAATATGCCTCTAATATTCAAAATACATTCAGATTCATTTGCTACTCTGCAAATTTTTATACCAACACATTGTGAGTCATTATTACACAGACCTATGAGTGACAAACATAGACAAAACCCATTACTAAGATACCTGTGGATACTAATAAGCACAAAAAATGCATTGTGCTAAGCCTTAGCAATTTTCAGAATAGTTCTATATTAGCCAAATTGGTATTAAACATGTAATTTAAAATGTATGATTATTATTTTAAAAAAAGAAAACACACTATTCTCTGCCCATGTCTGCAGTCATACCCCTGATCCTTACACAAAACTCAAACAACCTCTGTCTCCTTACTCAAACCCATAAAAGCCCCACTCTTGCCCTACCTCCATAGACAAATCTCCATTCCCATGGGAAGGTTTGTTGTCCCTAGTTGCTGTACCTCAATAAACAGTCATAGCCTGTTGAGAATGGAGTCTGTTTTGTTTTTGTCCTTTTCCTTTCTCCTCCATTTTCCTATCAATCTTGGATCATTTGGGGGGGGCGGTGGAATTGACGTCCTTGAAGATGGTTTTCTGGACTTTGGATTGTCCTTCTGTTCCGTATAAGATTGTAATGCCAAATATTTAGTACCCATCTTTATTTTCTCATTCATCCATCCTTACTAACAACTGTCTTCCTCATTCTTTTGTAGTTCCCTTCCTTTTAGTTCATTTCAAGGCAAGTTTTCGCTCATCAGCTTGTCCTATCATCCACATCCTGTATACAGTACAATTCCCTGATTTCTGCCTTTACTCATATCAATGGGCATGGAACACCTCAGGTGGTTTAGTACAAGAACATTGCCAACATAGATCCTTGGGATTCCCAGTGTTTTGTTAGGTAGAAAGTATGTAGGAATCCAGTCAGGTTAACAGAAGAAAGATAGCATACATAGACATGCCAAAATCAAACTACCTTGTAAAACTCAGTAATGTTAATAAAAAACATGGGGAACTGGGTGCCAGTGGCTCATACCTGTAATCTGGCTGTTCTGGAGGCAGAGATCAGAAGAGCAACAGCCCAGGCAAGAAAATCTGAGACTCTTATCTCCAGAAAAAAGCCAGATTAATTTACTAGCTATGTCCTTTGCCATACAGAAGCTCTGGAGTTTAATGCAGTCCCACTTATCCAGCCTTTCTCTGATTTGTTGTGTTTCTTGGTCCTTATTAAGAAAGTTTCGAACTGTGCCAAGGAGGCCTAGTGTATCTCCTACTCCTTCTTGTAGTTTTCAGAGTGTCAGCTTTTACCTCCAGGTCTTTGATCCATTTGGAGTTAATTCTAGTGCAGGGTGACAAAGAAGGATCCAACTTTAGTTTTCTGCAGGTGCTTAACCAGTTCTGCCAGCATAACTTGTTGAAGAGGCTGTCTTTCTTCCATTCTATCTTTTTGGCTCCTTTAGAATGGGAGAAGATCTTCACTAACCATACAACAGACAAAGGCCTCATATCTAAAATATATCAACAGCTCAAAATATTGAATCACTCTAAAACTAATCTCCAAAGAAACAACCATCCCATCAAAAGATGGGCCAAAGACTTAAATAGAGTCTTCTCTGAAGAAGAAACAAAAATGGTCTATAGACACATGAAGAAATGCTCAACATCTCTGGTCATAAAAGAAATGCAAATCAAAACAACTCTAAGATTCCACCTCACTCCAGTTAGAATGGCCAGGATCAAGAAAACTAATAACAACAGATGCTGGAGGGGGTGTGGCCAGGAGGGATCACTACTACACTGTTGGTGGGAGTGCAAACTCGTTCAACCACTATGGAAAGCAGTATGGCAGTTCCTCAAAAGACTAAACATAGAGCTCCCCTATGACCCAGCAATTCCACTACTTGGCATTTACCCAACCATCCAGAAACAAGGGCATACTAAATCCACTAGCACAACAATGTTCATTGCAGCACTATTTACCCTAGCAAAGATATGGAACCAACCCAGATGTCCCTCAGTTGATGAGTGGATCAACAAGATGTGGTATTTACACACAATGGAATTCTATGCTGCTGTCAGAAAGAATGACATCTCCCCATTTGTAAGGAAATGGAAAGACTTAGAAAAAGTCATATTAAGTGAAGTAAGCCAGACTCAAAGGAACTTAGGCTCAATGGATTCCCTGATTTGCCATAATCATTAGAAACCTTGGACTCTTCTAGCAGAGATTTGCAATCGAGCAAAACCTAGATACATAAGGCCATACAGCATGATGCTAAATGAAAGGACCTCCAGGATAAGGAAACAAAAGCCATATAATGAGTTATTGTTGTCCTTAATGTACTGTTATCTCTCATCTCTTTTGATGTCCCTTGGTTATCCCATATTGTTACAGTATTTCACTTTGTTATCTGATATATTGGATATATGCATATTTGGTTGTTTGAAATTGGATAGGAAAGGGGGGAAAACAAGATGAGGGTGGGGGTGGGGGGGAGGGAAATGGGGACCAAGACATGAGACAGGGTATCAATGTATGTGAAGTAATGCACCTTCCATCTGGGGAATGTAATGTAAGCCTTCTATTAATTACCAAAAAAAGAAAGAAAAGCTAGAAGAGGAGCTGTTAATGCAAGTGATAAAGTACTAGCCTTGAACAAAAAAAGCTAAGTAATAGTAGCCAGGCCCCAAGTTCAGTCTCTAGGATTGGCATTAAAAAATGTAGGGGGGCCAGGAGTTTGGTCTAGTGGTAGAGTGCTTGCCTAGTATACACGAAGATCCAGGTTTGATTCCTCGGTATCATATACATAGAAAAAAGACGGAGGTGGTATTGTGGCTCAAGTGGTAGAGCTCTGGCCCTAAGAAAGCCGAAGGACAGTGCTAAGGCACTGAATGCAAGGCCCAGGACTGGCAAAAAAGTGGGGGAAATATTCATTGCCACAATTCACAATAATCAAGACATGGGAAGAGGCTGATGCCTCACAACAGATGAGTGGGTCCAGAAAAATATGATATAGATTGGAATTTTACACCACCATTAGAAAGAACAAAATCAAAGTCATTTGCAATGAAATGGATGGAACTAGAACACATCAAGTTAAGTAAGCCTTTAAGCCAATCTCAGAGAGAAATGGCATGTGTACTCTCTGATATGTGAAAGTTAGATCTAAAATGCACTGGGATAAGACAATGTATACAGGATTCTAGATACACACAATGAGATCAAAAGTGGATACTCCTAGGAAAGAAACACAAAGGCACAATGCTTAAATTCCTCTTTACATTTATATAAAGTAATGTACATACTGAAACAAACTCCAAGATATGGAAACAAAAGTCATTTTTATTTTAGTTTTTAGGTTTTGGTAACTCTATTTTCTTTATCTTACGGATGTGTAAATTCATGTGTGTATTCATGTGTATATCTTTGGATTGGGGGAGGGCATGGAACTTGAGGAAAAAAGGGTGGAAAAGTACAGCAGAGGAGCTCACTGGTCATTGATGAAAGTGAACTATACAGCTCGTGGGTGGAGAGGGGAGGAAAGGAATGGGAAAGAATGAGGGAACAGAAGACACTGTATACTGTATGAAAGGAAATATACTCATTCCCTGACTCATGTAATTGCAGTCCCCCTGTGCATAACCTCTATAATAGCATTAAAGTAAATTAATTTTTAAAAATAACATGGTATTTAAAAGGCTAAAAAATGTGGTGAAATACTTAAAAAAAAACAAAGATGAAAGATGGCAACAAATGCAACCTCTGTTTGTGGTGTTATGCTAATAATCTTTCTAAAATAATCTTCGTCCCACTTTGCTCAGGGCTTGGGAACATGTTTAATCTTTACCATATGAAACCACTAACATCTGTGAATATGAAGAAGTGAAAGTATTCTGAATGATGCGTATGTTTTCATGGTGTCATGAATATTTTTTCCTTTCTGCTAAGAGGCTGAAATTTCCACAGTTAATGTTCCCTTCCCTCCTTTCCTCTCATTTCTCTCCTTCCCTTCTTTTCCGCTCCCCGTCTTTTTCCTTTACCATTCCTTCATTCCTTTAAACGGCTGTTGATCTCAAGGGCCCTTCCTAATAAATCTTCTTCGTGTTAATGTCTATCTCAGAGTCATCTTCCCAAAGAATGCAACCTATTTGAGTTAAGTCCTGGACATAGATTGCAGGCTACCCTTAATCAACTTTTCATCTATTTGAGTTCAACAGCTCATCGCAGGTTTGGTTATTGAATAGGAATCAAGGCAGGACTATCCACATACTTTCTTCTGATTTTACTTTGTGTGTATATGTGGTAGTGGGGATCCAAGGCCTTGACCATCCTATTCTCAAGAAGTGTACCATTAAACTACATTCCCAACCTACGTAGGCTTTAAATTTTATTAATTAAATTTATCTACAGTAAATCTCAGTCTTTTGGGTAAAGTGTTCTGAGTTTTGACAAGTACAACAAGTCATGTATAATACCAAAATCAAGATGCAAAAAGAGGGCAGGGGCTCGAGGTTCTGGGCGCAAACCCTAGTACTGCAAAATTAAGATGCTAAAGGTGCTTAATGTTCTAATCACCCCCTCCCCACAAAAAAGCACCCACATTCATACTATGTCTTCATAGCTAATTCTCCTATTTAATAGCTGGAGAGCACAAGTCTGTTCTTTATTTCTTTTTTGTGTGTTTCTGGTGGCTTGAACTGTCCCTTCGCTTTATTGCCCAAGTCTGGCACTCTCCCGCTTAAGCCACAGATTCACTTGCATCATTTTGCTGGTTAATTGGAGATAAGCGTCTTATGGACTTTACTGATCAGGCTAGCTTGAACCAGGATCTTTAGCTCTCAGCCTCCTGAGTAGTTAGTATTGTAGGTGTAAGCTACCAGTGCCAAGCTTGTTCTTCACTTAATCAATAAATGCTTGTATATTCCAGAATGTTCTATACATGAAATTGTTTACTCTTTGTACTTGGTTTCTTTCATACATAGTAACACCTTTGAGTTGCATCAAGGTCAGGTGTATGAATAGTGAACAAAATGTTTCTGGGGGGTGGTATTCTGTTGTATGCATCACTGCTGTTTGTTTCTTCCTTTACAAGTTAAACAATATTAACTTGCTTCCTACTTTTTAAAGACATGACTAATGCTGCTATGAACATTTACAAGTCAGCTTCTATGTGAATATAGATGTTCATTTCTTCTCTTTTCCTTTCCTTTCCTTTCCTTTCTTTTCTTTCCTTTTCTTTTACCAGTCCTGAGGCTTGAACTCAGGGCCTGGGCACTCTCTTTGAGTTTTTCAAGGCTAGCACTCTACCACTTGAGCAATAACACTACTTCCAGCTTTTTCTGTGTATGTGGTACCAAGGAAGTGAGCCCAGGGCTTTGTGGATGCTAGGCAAGCACTCTATCACTAGGCTACACTCCTGGCCCTAGGTTCATTTCTTTAAGTTTAAGTTTATTTTTGCCTTTATAAGAAACTTCCTAGCTGGGCACCAGTGGCTCATGCCTGTAATCCTAGCTACTCAGGAAGCTTAGATCTGAGGATCACGGTTTAAAGCCAGACTGGGCACTAAAGTCTGTGAGACTCTTTTTTTTTTGCCAGTCCTGGGCTTGAGCTCAGGGCCTGAGCATTGTCCTTGGACTTTTTCAAGGCTGGAGCTCTACCACTTGAGCCTCAGCACCACTTCCAGCTTTGTTCTATATATGTGGTACCAAGGAATCAAACCCGGGGTCTTCGTGCATGCTAGGCAAGCACTTTAACGACTAGGCCAAACTCCCGCCCCCTGTGAGGCTCTTATCTCCAATTAAACACCAGAAAACTGGAAATGTTTCTGTGGCTTAAGTGGTAGAGGGCTAGTCTTGAGCTGAAGAGCTCAGGGTCAGCTCCCAGGCCCAGAGTTCTAGCCCTATGACTGACAGAAAAAAAAAAGAAAGAAGAAAGAAATTCCCTAATATTTTTTCCAAGTGACTAAGCTGTAATATGATGCCATGGGATATATTTGAATGCTCCAATCACTCTAAAACTTTGTCTGTAGCTGTATTGGCCATTTTGTTCAAGCCATTGTAGGAAATGTGTTATGATTTGGAAATAAAATACTCCTCCAAAAAGTTCATGTGCTGAAAGTTTGATTTCCAGCTGGCAGATGTATTCACTGATAGGCAATCAGATCATGAGAGCTCTGACTTAATCAGTGGGTAATCCACTGATGGATTCATAATTTAATGATATTACTGTAAGGTAATAAAAACCTTTAAAGGTGGAGCCTAGAAGTAGATCAATAGAGGTGAGTCCTTGGGAGCAGTACCTTGTCTGTAGCAACTTCCTGTCTGTTTCTCTGCTACCTGGTTGCCAAGAGGCGAGCAGCTTCCTTTTGCACCTGTTTCTGCTGTCATGATGCTTTTGTCTCACTAAAGAGTCATGGGAATGGAACCATGAACTGAAACCTCTGAAACCATGGACTAAAACAGCCAGCCTGAGCACATAAATCTGTGAAACTCCAGTTAGCCAGAAAAAAGCTAGAAGTAATGATATGGTTCAAGTGATGGAGTGATAGCCCTGAGGAAAAAGATAGGCAAGAGAAATGTCATTTCTAAGGAAATGACAAGAGGAAAGAAGCATTGAAATAGAAAAAAAGTCTTAAGAAGCCTTTTGATAACCTCTGAGCAAATGAATTTAAGAACCTAGAAAGAATGGGTAATTTCCTAGGAAAATACATTTTGCTACATGAATCCTATTACAAGAAAATAAAGCTTAAAAAATCACTTTCTTTAAAATTGTTAAAACAAATATTCCAGAAAAACATCTGCCCCGGGTAGTTTCACAGAGGAATTTTGTCAAACATTCACTGTCAAGAATATCCAAACATAACATATATTACTCCACAGGGTAGAAAATGAAGAAAACCCTTTACTTTCTTTCCTTTTATTCTTTTCTTCCTTGTTGGTCCTCGGATTTGAACTCAGGGCCTTGCTCTCATTAGGCAGGTGCTCTACCACTGAGCCAAACTTCTAGCCATCTTTTTTTTCAGTTGGTGGTGGGACTTGAACTCTGGGCCTGGGCATTGTCCCTGAGCTCTTCAGCTCAAGGTTACCGCCCTATACCTTGGGCCACAGTGCCACTTCTGGTTTTCTGGTGATTAATTGGAGATAAGAGTCTCACAGGCTTTTTAGTGCCCAGGCTGGATTTGAACCAAGATCCTCAGATCTTAGCCTTCTGAGTAACTAGGATTACAGGTATTAACCACCGCGTCCATCTCTAACCATCTTTTTACGAAGAAAATATAGTATCGATGCTTAAGCCTGACAGAGGACATATAAAACAATTCTAAAGTGGTACTATTATTGCAAAAACACTGAATAAAAATACACAAACACAGTCCAGTGTGATGCTAAGTAAATATTATTCCATTTCTCATTGGAGATTACCAATAAGATGAAAGGTTGCATCAATATTATGAAATTCATTCATGTTCCATAATATATCTTAGGAGAAAAATTATTCTATTGTCTCTATCAACGCTGAAGAAAAACCCTTTGAGAAAATTAAACACTCACTGCTAATTTTAAAAGCACCAAAGAAATTTAATTTGATGGATACTACCTTTGCACAATATCACAAATTTATGTGGTGTGTGTATGCACGCGCATGCGTGCACACACGCACATATACCTTGACTCCAGAATCTTACTCAAAGGAAATATAATCCTAGCTACTCAAGAAGGTAAGATCTGAGGATCCTTGTTTGAAGCCAGCCTGGGAAGAAAAGTTTGTGAGCCTCTTATCTCCAGTTAACTACCAAAAAAGCAAGAAGTGGAGCTGTAGCTTTAGTGGTAGAATGCTATTGTTGAGGAAAAAATCTAAGGGACAGGGCCCAGGCTTTAAGTTCAAACTCCAGAATTGGCACATGAAAGGAAAATGAAAGAAAGAACTGAGATCAGAAACAAGGTATGGATACTCATTATCTCCACCACTATTTTACATTAAGCTAGGAGTACTTAGAAAAAGCAAGCTATTATTACTTGCATATAGTAAACAGGTGAATTCTGAAGAGTCAACAATAAAAATTAATGACAGAATTAGACCTGTTAATAAAATATAAAATCAACATAAATAAATCAATTTCTTTATGTACGTAATAACCAGTTAACTAAAGTACACTTAGGAAAAAACTCATCTTCAACAGCAACAATGAAGATAAGATACCTGAGAGTAATTCTGGGTGTGAATAAGGGTCAAACAAATGGCATCACGCATGCTAAGCATATGATCTACCACTGAGCTAAACCTTTAGTCTCCAAAGAACAAATTTAAGAAGAAATATGCAAATGATGGCAAAGCAATCTTGAATCCAGGCACCAGTGGCTTCTTCTGATAATTCTAACTTAATCCTAACTACTTAGGAGGCTGAGATCTGAGGATCGTGGTTCAAAGCCAGCTCAAGCAGAAAGACAGTAAAACTCTTACCTCCAATTAACAACCAAAAAGCTGGAAGTGGAGCTATGACTTAAATTGTAGAGCTCCAGCCTTGAGTGAAAAAGTTAAGGGACAGCACCTTGGTCCTAAATTCAAGCCCCAGTACTTCTTTGTCTCTGTCTCTGTCTCTCTCTCTCTCTGTCTCTGTCTCTCTTCTCTCTCAGTCTGTCTGTCTCTCTTTCTCTTTCTCTTTCTCTCTCAGTCTCTCTCTCTCTCAATCTTTACAAATGCAAAAACATGCTTTTCCTTGAATAATCCAAGTTAGATGGGGAGTGGTCACTCATGGCCAGGGAAAGAGAGTAGTGTGTGTGTGTGTGTGTGTGTGTGTGTGTAAGAGAGAGAGAGAGAGAGACAGAGACAGAGATGGAGAGAGGGAGCGAGGGAAAGGGAAGGATAGGGTCCCAATATCCCCTTTAAAGGCAAATCTCCATTGACTAGGATATCTCCCTCTAGACTCTCTCCCTCTTAAACTTTCCCCTATCAGCCAATAATATCAAGCTAGTGACCAAGATCTTAACACAATTATGTTCAGGGACATTCTAGGCCCTAGCTATATAGCACAAGTGAATAGTAAAGTACATATGAAAACTAAACATGCAAGAATGTCTACAAGAAATGGTCATGTTATTTCTACTCCATCCTTTCCACCTTCTCTAATTGCTCCTGCACCTTTAGGTTTTGGCTTAGCAGCCCTTCTGGGAAACAATAGCAGAACTTTTGTTACTCTTACAAAACTGAATGTGGTAGTATATGTCTATATTCCCAGAACTTGAGGGATTGCAGTAGAAGCTGTTTGAGTTCAATGATACCCTAGGCTGTACAATGAGACCTTGTCTTTAAACAACAAAAAACAACAACCAAAATAGCCTTGCACAGTGCCAGTAGCTCACTCCTGTACGTCTAGCTACTTGAGTCAAACATTGCAGTTCCTGCTAAAAAGATCACAAGAATCCATCTGAACCAATGGGTCACATAGCACTTGCTTGTCATCCCAGTTACAGAAGGAAGCATAAAATAGGAGGATTGTGGTCCAGGCTGCCCAGGGTAAAACACGAAACCCTATTTCAAGACTAACCAGAGGATAAAAAGGCTGAGATTATGATTCAAGGAGTAGAAGTCCTGCCCAGCAAACTGGAAGCCTTAGGGCTTCAAACTCTACTCAAACACACTCCCTCCCCACACTCACGCCCCCCCACAAAGAAAAACAACAACACATAAGAACTGAGTCTTCTTTCACATCAACTTTGGTCATTTACAATTTACGTACACTGAGCAATGAGTTTGCTTAAAGCTAGAAAGATGAGACAGGGACATGCCCATGCAAATGACTGGCACTTGACCAATTCATTTTTGTGGTAGTGGGGATGGAATCTAGGGCCTATAGCATGCTTGTTGATCATTCTACTACCAAGCTACAGCCTTGGCTCTCCTAAAATATTTTTAAATAAATAGATATGAAGATATAAAAACAGCTTTAAGAAGGTCCAGTCTTTTATTTTTCAAGCTGGAACTTTCACTTCCAGGGTTTTGAAAGCAGTAAAGGCATGATTTTAACATTCCTTTTTAAAATTCTGGAAACTTCATGTATAAACAAAAAAGTACCACAATAGACTCATCAAAACGAATGATTGGCAGCAGTGGCTCATGTCTGAAATCCTAGCTACTCAGGAGGCTGAGAATTTTCTCACAAATTAATCACCAAAAAGCAAAACATTGAGCTGTGGCTCAAGTGGTAGAGTGCTAGCTTTGAGCAAAAAAAAAAAACCCTCAGAGTCACCATCTACACAATGAGTTCAAGCCCCATAGCCAAAACAACCCCCACAAGGACTAATTTATTTCCAGCACAAATCTTGGTTGCAATTTTTCTTCAGCCTAGAGATTCTCTACATTCCCAACCCTGTCCCTCAATTCCCATCCTTTTCTTGTTACCAACCACTTTAAATTCTTCATATCTTCTGTCTCAGCAAGTATCTGCTTCCATCCCAATCCACTCAACTCCAGCAAGATAATATTTGAAAGTCATTTCTGCTAATATTTAATCTCGTGGGGGGCATCTCTGGTTTGCCTTCAAAGAGTAAAGGTTAACAAATGGGTACTGATGAGTTACTATGTGCTTGACATTAGGATAAGTTCTGGTGATCAAGACCCCTAATAACATAATTCACAAGCTACTTTAGGTTTTTTTTTTGTCAGTCATGGAGCTTGAACTCTGGACCCGAGTGCTGTCCCTGAGCGATTCAGGTCAAGGCTAACACTTAACTACTTGAGGTATAGCGCCACTTCCAGTTTTCTGGTAGTTAATTGGAGAAAAGAGTCTCACAAACTTTCATGCTCAGGCTGGCTTTGAACCTGCATTCTCAGATCTCAGCCTCCTGAGTAGCTAGGATTAGAGGTGTGAGCCAAAGGCACTTAGCCAATTCACAAGCTTTAATGATTTGGATCTTCATCCAATGGCCAATTGGAAGCCAGTTCTGAGCAAAGGAGTAATACAATAAAATACATCACTGACTCAAAAATTAGAGAGGAAATTACAATTGAAAGAAGCAACTTAAAAGACATTTTTGATGAGTCCTGTGACTTAAAGTTCCCCAAGTTTGTATCTGTGCCCTTTCATCTGAGCTGTTATCTGATGCATTTCATTTGCAATCACCTTGGGTTCCAGGAAAGAGAAGATTCACTCTGATAAGCCCCATTGTGAAAGGCCAACTGCTCCACCCACAGTGCCTTCTTATCTTCTTAAAGGGAAGGAAAGGAAAAAAACTCAGGAGATTATCCATCAGGCAACTTGTTCCTATTTTGTTCCAGCAATAAACCGATGACTTGTCTGGATTCCTCTATAGCCAAAGACAGCTGATGGTGGGCTATGCCATAATTTTGACTTAGAACTGTTTTTTAAGCTTTCTATACCTTTGTCTTCCCCTGCCTCCGAATCTCTCTATTTAACCTGAAAACAATTTCTGAAGATGACTGAAGATGTACTAAAGTGTTGTCTTCCTATGGTGGCCAGCGAATAAATTTTCCTCTGTCCTTCCCATGTTTGTTTATTTAGCATTATGGGGGGGCAAGTGGACACCCCTTAATTTGGGACTCATAGACTTGGCATGGGGTCTACAAATGCAGCTTCAGAACCAGAGGCTGGTCAGGCAGTTTCCTTTTCTTTTCTCTTTTCGCTATACTGAGATTTGATCCAAGGGCTTCATACTAGCTTAGGGTGAACCTAGTTGTCTCCAGTTCTCACTGCCCATATCTGCCAGACACCTTTACTGTCCTTGTCCTGTTTGTCTGCGTATCCTGACTGCTCTCAAAAACCCTCCAACCCAGTTACTTTTCTTTATTGCTACTATTACCCTAGCTGTAATGACTGTTCCCTGGGACAAAACACAGACTGCCTAGCCAGGAATGGGAGCTTGTCAAGTAGTAGAGCATCTGGTTTGATAGTAGCCCAGGAAGATAAATCAGACAGACTTTTATCCCCAATTAAATAGCCAAAAACCCAAAGTGGAGGTGCTGCTCAAGTGGTAGAGCACCGGTGTTAAAAGGATAAAAGCCCAGTGAGACCACAAGGCTGAGGTTAAGCCTTTATATCAGCACGAAAAGATAAAATAATGACTTGACATCTCAGAATTGAATACGAAAAAGGGAGAGGACTGTGGTCAAGGAGCTTCACCAACACGGAGGATATGAGCACATGGCTGGAAGGACATCCAAAGTTCTGTAACATCCACACGGTGGCTAATAAAGAGGGGTGCAGAATTCAGATTCTGACAATTAGTTATTTGCCTAGGACAGAGATGACCAAGATGGGGACATAATACAGAAGGGACAATCTGTGTGGAGTCTACGTCGAATTCTCGGGTCGCATTTTGTACACATGAGGCCCTCCCTTGCCCCCCAAGCATTCATAGAGACTTGATTTCTTCTAGGAGTGGTTAGGGGAGAGGTGGGGTCTGGCTGACACGCCCTCGGCGCGCCACAGCTCCGCCCAGAGCGGCAGAGCAGTAGATGAACCACGGAGAGTACAAAGGCAGAGGCGGCAAAGGAAGCCGCGGGGTTGTAGGAGGGGCACGCAGCTGCCCAGCCCACCAATAGGCGCCTCAGCAGAGGCTGAGCCAGGAGGACGTGGGGGGGGGGCGGTCATTAGCCTTATCGCCTCCCAAGTTTCCCTCGGTGGCGTCGCTCCTCCCGGCGCAGAGGGCTCCGGAGAGGCCGAAGGAGAGCTCTCGGGACGGGGGTGGAAGATGAAGGGCCGGCGCCGCCGCCGCCGTGAGTATTGCAAATTCGCGCTGCTCTTGGTGCTGTACACGCTCATGCTGCTGCTTGTCCCCTCCGTGCTGGACGGCGGCCGAGACCAGGATAAGGGCACCGGCCACTGCTCTGGCCTGCAGCACAGCTTGGGAGTGTGGAGCTTGGAGGCAGCGGCAGCTGGCGAACGTGAGCAAGGTTCGGAGGTGCGATCCGTCCCCGAAGTGGGCTCAGATCAGTCGCTCAGGTCCCCAAGCAACCTCAGCGTCCTCCGGGAGGCTGTGGTCCGTGAGAAACAACACATCTATGTGCACGCCACCTGGCGCACCGGCTCGTCGTTCCTGGGCGAGCTCTTTAACCAGCATCCGGACGTTTTCTACTTGTATGAACCCATGTGGCATCTGTGGCAAGCGCTATATCCGGGCGATGCAGAGAGTTTGCAGGGCGCACTGCGCGACATGCTGCGCTCACTCTTCCGCTGTGACTTCTCCGTGCTGCGGCTCTACGCCCCGCCCGGGGACCCTGCCGCACGAGCCTCGGATGCAGCTAATCTCACCACGGCTGCCCTGTTCCGTTGGCGAACCAACAAGGTTATCTGCTCGCCACCACTGTGTCCTGATGCACCCCGTGCCCGCAACGACGTGGGTCTCGTGGAGGACACCGCCTGTGAACGCAGTTGCCCACCCGTGGCACTGCGCGCTCTGGAGGCCGAGTGCCGCAAGTACCCGGTGGTGGTCATCAAAGACGTACGCCTGCTGGACCTGGGCGTGTTGGTGCCCCTGCTACGCGATCCGGGCCTCAACCTGAAGGTGGTGCAGCTTTTCCGAGATCCCAGGGCTGTGCACAACTCACGCCTCAAGTCCAGGCAGGGGCTGTTGCGAGAAAGCATCCAGGTGCTGCGAACCCGTCAAAGGGGTGATCGCTTCCACCGGGTGCTGTTGGCTCATGGGGTGGGCGCTCGTCCTGGGAGTCAGTCTCGATCGCTGCCCTCGGCGCGCTCTGATTTCTTCTTGACTGGAGCGCTTGAGGTGATTTGCGAGGCCTGGCTGCGAGACCTACTGTTTGCTCGGGGTGCTCCCGCCTGGCTGCAGCGACGCTACCTAAGATTGCGTTATGAGGACTTGGTGCGACAGCCCCGCGCTCAGTTGCGTCGCCTGTTGCGCTTCTCTGGGCTACGAGCACTCTCCGCTTTGGACGCCTTTGCACTCAACATGACTCGGGGTACAGCCTACAATGCAGATCGGCCCTTTCACTTATCTGCACGGGATGCCCGCGAGGCGGTACACGCCTGGCGCGAGCGCCTGAGCCAAGAGCAGGTGCGCCAGGTGGAGGCTGCCTGTGCGCCAGCCATGCGTCTGCTAGCCTACCCTCAAAGTGGAGAGGAGGGCGATTTGGAACCATCCAGGGAAGGGGAGACGCCACTGGAGACTGAGGATTATGGTGCCTTGTAACCCCGCACCCACTCCCCCAGAGGGGCGGATCCGGGTAAGATGGCTGTGCCCTGAAACCTGAGAGGAAGCAAGGAGATGATTGTGCCATCCAGAATTCCATACTGTAGAAATCTGGTCCCAGGGAGTGGGGGAAGTCCTGCCTGTAAAATTGGGTAAATTGCCTGATTTCACCAGTTTAGCCACTGTGCCTTGGCAGGTCCACTTTAAGGGTAGTGTATACTTAAATGGAGCTAAGGCAGGGCACAGGCCTCTGCAATCCCAGCCCCCTTTATAAAGTAGGAAGAAGCAAAACCCCTGGGGACAGCAGATATTGTCCAAGGTAGTAAAGGAACTTAACTTTTGAGAACTGTCATGAAGAGTATGGGTATAAGGCACACTTTGGGCTGGATGGCTATAAAACAGATTTCAGGACCGGGATTTTGGTCTAGTTGTAGAGTGCTTGCCTAACATGCACGAAAACCCTGGTTGGATTTCTGGGTACCACATACATAAAAAAAAGCTGGAAGTGGTGCTTGGGCTCAAGTGGTAGAGCTCTAGCCTTAAGAAAGTCCAAGGACAGTGCTCAGGCCCTGAGTCCAAGCCCAGGACTGGCAATAAACAAACAAACAAATAAATAAATGAAAGAAAAACCGGATTCCAATTTGTCAATTTTGCTATGGTACTTGCTGGCACAGAGAAAGCCAAAACCCTGGTGGAAAGATAGCGATTCCTTGAGCCTACCTGTTCTTACTGTTTCTGCTACATGCAGCATTTCTCTTTTGCTTGAACTCCAGGGCTTCCTCCCAAGTAGCAAGCAAGCAGGAGGGTTTTGAACAGTGTATTTACTTTTGTGTACCTCAGGCCCTGTTATAATGGAATGGAACAGATGTTGCTTTGCCCTGGCTCTGGTTTTCCCCTCTCCTACCCTTCCCCCTTCCTCTTCTCTCTGTGTTTGCAGGATATTTGACCACATCCCGTTAGCATCAGGTGGCAAAAGCTGCCTGGTCAGCTTCCTCTAGTGTGATAAGACCTCAGGGCTGCCTTCTCCCCATCCCCCCTATTCCATCCCATCCCCTTTTATGTGTGTATACCAGTCCTGGGGCTTGAGCTCAGGGCCTGGATATCATCCCTGTGCTTTTTGTGTTCAAGGCTGGTGCTCTACCAATTGAGCCATAGCTCTCTCCACTTCCAGTTCTTTTGGTAGTTAGTTGGAGATAAGATTCTTGTAGTCTGTGCCCCAGCTGGCTTTGAACCACAATCCTCAGGTTCAAGCTGAGAAGCTAGGATTATAGGCATGAGCCATGTATGACAGCTATCCACTTCATCCCTTTCAGAAAGTCATCTCTTCTTTTTTTTGTAATTCTTCTGTAAAGTGATTTTAGAAGATGGAAAAATGGTTTCCAAATATGTTCAGTACCAGGTCAAAGGGTACATGTAACACTGGACTGCAGGGAAAAGATAGATGGTTTGCATGCTGCCCACCTTAGAAGTCTAGTTAGGTGCATGTAAAAGCATTTCCCCCAACATTGTATGAGTTGGAAGAATGCCACCTTCTGCATCAGGCAGACCAGAGGAAGAGCCAGAGGAAGAGCCGCAGGGCAGTGTGGGTGGAAGTGGCCAAAGTTTCCTCCATTATTTTATAGTGTAATTCATCAGTCCCCTGGGATGGGCTCCCAGGGTCAAAGGCTGAAGATGTTAATGAGGATAGATTTTGTAGTTAATGGAGCAAGGGTTTCAGAGTGATTTTAGAAGCTGGCTAGTTTTTCTCTAAGTAATCAAGTTAATTTCTGTAATTGCTAGGAAGTCTGTGTTTTTTCCTGATTGCCAGAGAGAAGGAAGGGATGTACAGAGCAAGTGGTCATGTATTAACAAAAACATCCTTTCCAGTTGCTAAGCCTGTGTTTAGGGATGAAGTGTGGGGTCGGAGAACTGATGCTGTGGGTTGGCAAAAAAATGTTTTTAAGAAGACAGGAGAATCAGAGAAAGCAAAGATTTATTAGAAAATCGAAACAAAACAAACACAGCCAGCAGCTAGGCAAAGGAACACACTATTGCTTTTGTGCCAATATGGAGTTGGTGGCAGGCCTTTCTATGTCTTGCTGGGATTTTTCTGGTGGACAGTCTCCCTTCCCATCCACCCCATTGACCAGCTATCTTTTATTGGGGGGGAATATGATTTGAATTTTACAGGTAAAGAATATCCTGAGAGCGCAGGAGTGTTTTTTCTTGGTGGTAGTGGTTGAATTCAGGGCCTCTATGCAGATTGTTTGCTCATGGTTGGCTTTCTACCAATTGAGTCGTGCCTCCAGCCTGGCATTTTGCTGGTTAATTGGAAATGGTGTTTCAAGTGCTAGTCTACCTCAGTTGGCTTTGAACCAAGATCCTCAGATCTGATCCTTCTGAGTTGCTGAGATTACATGCATTAGCAATTAGTGCCTAGCAAGAGCTCAATTTGTACATCTGCATTCCATCTGGCCCATTTCCTGAACTTGATTCACCTCAGGTTTCCACCTGGCCCTTGAAATCTCTTCTGTCTCCTTAAATGGAACCTCCTCCACAGCGTCTGTGTAATGATTCCTAAACCTCCCTTCACAGGTCTCAGAGAACCACTTGGGCTACTGCTGTAGATTTGATCGTTTTAAAACATGATGATCTGGAAAATTTTGCTAGTTCCTCCCCACTTTTATTAGCACTTACGGAACGCTAGCTGGAAGCTGATTGCTGGTGGCTCATGCCTACTGTAATTCTAACTACTCAAGATCTGAGGTCTGATGATCATGGTTCAAAACCAGCTCCGGTAAGAATGTCTATGAAACTCTTATCTCCAGTTAACTGGCACAAAGCCAGAAGTGAAGCTATGACACAAGTGTGGAGGGCTAGCCTTGAGCAAAATGGCTAAGGGATAATGTCCAGGCCCTGAGTATAAGCCACGGGACAGACATAGACAGAGAGAGAAAAAATGAGAGTCAGTCTGGAGTATAGGGTAGCAGACATAAGATTTTCCCCTCCAGTAAGAGCAAGTCTGTAGAGTGACAGTGACAAGGGAGAAAGGCACTGATGCTGCTGTGTGGAAGGCTGATAGGGCTGACTTTTCAGTGCTGCAGTGACATCTGGGTGCAAGCTTTAGGCTCTTTAGACTTTGGTGACAGCCCTTCCTCTTGAATTGCAAACTTTCAACATATGAGTTCATTATAATTTTTGGGGGGGTGGTGAGTCATTAGGCATGAACTCTGGGCCTCGGCACTGTCCTTTAGGCCTTCAGCTCAAGGCTAGTGTTCTACCACTTGATCCACAGCACCACTTCCAGTTTTCTGGTGATTAACTGGAGATAAGAATCTCATGGACTTTCATGCCCAGGCTGGTTTTGAACCACAATCCTCCGATCTCAGCCTCCTAAGTAGGTAGGATTACAGGCGTGAATCACCGGCGCCTGTATTATTACAATTCTTATATTCCTGCTACTGATCCATGAATGGATTTTCTAAAAGTTTGAAACATTCAGCTGAGAGAATAGGAGGGAAGAAAAGGAAGAGAGACAGGAGGGAAAGAAGGAAAGGAGGGAGGGACAGACAGATGGATAGGGTAAATGCAAAGGTTTTTACAGAAGAGCTGTTCACCATGCATTGTGGTAAGCACTCCATATACTTATGTATGTATGTATGTATGTATGTATGTATGTATGTATGTATGTATGTGTGTGTATGTGTGTATGTATTCATGTAATGCACCGAAAGTCACCCTTGGCTGGATGAAGGTGGGACAGTGGTATTAGACTTCAATGTTCATAATCTAGCATCTTCTGGCTTTCTCATAGCATTCCCAGGCACTCGCTCTGGCAACCTAGCTGGGTGCTTACAGGCTAGTTTGGGATACAAAATACCATTAGCCTGAATAAAGAAAATACCGCTTAGCTTTCAACAAGAAGCCAAGGACACTGTAACCATACTCTTTAGGGGCCACCTGAGCTCACATGCTTTTGGTGCAACTTCAAGATGGACTGTATGTAACAGACAGAATTTGGTATAGAGGAAATAGGTGAGCTTTCCTCGGGGATAAGAGGGAATATTAACATCCTGTATCATCACCATAGTCTCAGATTCTTTCTACCTTTAACATCTTGATTTCATACACTAGCTTATATTCTTAGTGTCACAAGACAGCAGCCACAGCTCCCAGCATCACATCCTTTCTCAACTAAACAAAGGTTGTTAAAATGCAGGAAGGAAGAGCCAGATACTAATAGCTCATGCCTGTGATCCTAGGATGCTGAGGTCTGAAGAGCAAGGTTCAACACCAGCCCAGACAGACAAATTCTGTTATCTCCAATTAACTATCAAAAGCTGGAGTTGGTAGTGTACTTCAAGAGGTAGAGCACCAGCCTTAAGCAAAACAGCCAAGCAAGAGCATGACGCTCAGAGTCCAAGCCCCAGCACTGACACAAACTAAAGATGGAAAGGAAAAACAAGGTGCTTTGTAGGTATAATGTTCTTTCTGTTAATGTGCTTATAAATGTTTTTCTAAGAACCTCCCCACCCTAGCTGACTTATTCTTATGTGTCACTGGCTAGAACTGAGACACATGGCTTGCCCTAGGGCAATAATATGGCATAAGGGGATGGGAACCTCCTGAATATCTCAGAACAGCAATCCAAGCCCTTGCTAGAAATTACAGTACTTACCCCTCTTATTCTTATCCTTAGAACCCTCTTTATGTTCTAAGGTCCTCAGTGAATATATAAAACACAGAGAATAGCAAACCTGTGTGTGTGTGTGTGTGTGTGTGTGTGTGTATTGTTTTTTCTCCATACATACACATTTATGATGTTGTTAAAGGTTTTTTTTAAATTTTTTGCCAGTCCTGGGCTTGAGCTCAGGGCCTGAACATTGTCCTTGGGCTTTCTCAAGGCTAGAGCTCTACCACTTGAGCCTCAGCACCACTTCCGGCTTTTTTCTATGTATGTGGTACCGAGGAATTGAACCCGGGTCTTTGTGCATGCTAGGCAAGCACTCTACCACTAGGACAAACTCCCAGCCTGTTGCTTTAGGTTAGGCACAGCAAGAGATCAACAACAATACTTACAAAATAGAACAATTATAATAATATATTATAATAAAAGTTTCAATGCAGTTTTTCTCAACTGCCATGGAGTGAATAGTAGTGTATATGGTATAGATATGCTAGATAAAGGTAGGACAGGGCTGGGCTATCGCTCAGTGGCAAAATGCTTCCCTAGCATGCACAATGTCCTGGGTTTGAGCCCTGTATAAAAAAAATTTAAAAATAAAGGTAGGACAGAGTGGAACTGCATGGCATTTTATCAGGTTACTTAGAACCCCAATGAAAAATGATTTCTGCATTTTTCTGTAATATATGATTTTATTTTGAGGTCTTCTACTCTGTTTCATTCATCTTTGAGCTATTTTTGTGTCGATACCAAATAGGTTTGGTTATTGAGTCTCTATAGTAAAGTTTAAAGTCTAGGATTGTATCTGGCAAATATAACTGTAAACCTTCTATTAATTACAATAAAAAATAATTTAAAAAAAGTCTAGGATTGTGATAGCTCCAGCATTGTTTTTTTTTTGTCTAAAACTGCTTTGGATATTTGAGGTCTTTTGTTGTTCATTATGGATTTTTGGATTATTTCCTTCAGTGAAGGAAGCCATTGGGATTTTGATGGAGATTGTTTTAAATTTGTAGATCAACTTTTTCAGTATGGACATTTACTATATTAATTCTATCTATCCAAAAAACATGGAGGTCTTTCTAGTTCCTGCTGTTATCTTTGTTTTCTTTCTTTAGCACTTTATAGTTTCTATTGTAGAGGTCTTTTGCTTCTTTGGTTAGGTTTATTCCTAAGTATTTTTCGAGGCTATTGCATATGGGATTGTTTCCTTATTTCCCTATCTGCTTATACATTGTTGGTATACAGAAAGGCTATAGATTTTTGTGGGTTGACTTGTTACAATTTTCTATTAATATCCTTGGGTGGTACTTGACAATGGTTAACTGAAAACTCAGAAAGAGAGAGGATAAGGCTACTTCCGACTGAGGAGTTTTTTTTTTAAGTTCCAATGCCTGAGCTGTACCCCAGAAGATAATTTTGGCTTGGTGTTGGATCAAATCCAGAGCCTCATATGCTTGGCAGGTGCTCTACACCAACCTACATACATCCCCAGAATATTTCCAGGAAATTCTGATTTATTTAGTCTGGTGTGAGGTACCAAGTTCCAAGCACTGGTAGTTTTGAAACTTGCTCAGGTGATTCTATTGGATTATTCAATGATTTATCCCCTGGGCCTGGGCACTAACGGGGAATAAGGTCAAAATGGGGAATCGAGTCTGTTGGTGAGAATTGAATGGTCTACACCAGTGATTTATGGGAAAACACTGGAAGCTATGAAGAGCCAGGCAGATAGAGGGTGTTGTTACAGAAAGACAAATTATTCAGTCCATTTATCCCACTCTCACATGCCATTAATTCTTTCATCTGTTGCACTTTTTGTAAGAGTCTGTCATTTTACATATGCTATTCACTCATGGCCTAAACAGACTGATGTCTATCTTGTCTATTTCAACCTGTGATTCCTATTGGTAGCTTTTGGTGCTGTAGATGGGCTCCTACAGTCACATAAGACATCTTTATTCTAGACAAGCTATTTGCATCCTTTGGAAGAATCTAGCAAAGTGGCTGAGGTCTTGTAACTTAAGCCCTAGCAATCAGGAAACTTTCTTACTAAGGAATTCATTGAAACAGAAACAGAAACAGAAATGACCAGACAGTCCCTACCAACCCATTCTGAAAAAGTCATTCCTCCTTCTGTTTTCCTCTTCCTTTCTTTTCTCTCCCCTCCTGGTTCCTGCTCTCCTTCAGGTCTCCTGGTTTCTCATCCTCAGATTTTCCAATGGAACTGAAGGGGCTTGCTTTACTGAAAGCAATATTGGGCTCAAGTGCAGCACAGAGTAAGGAACAGTAGGGACAAATACACAACCTTGGCCCAAGTTCAAGAACCCCGGAATGTGGAGAAATGTCTAAACAGGAAGCCATATCAACTGGAAAAAGGTCGTAGGGCTCAGTGATATGGTATCTTCCTGAGAATTAGAATCCTTCAGCTTGGTTCACTTCCTACCCCACCCCTCTGGCCCTATGCATCAAGCCAGCAGCTGAGCTGACATTTCTGCCACTGGCCTTGTTCATACCAAAGGCCATCCTGAAGGAAGCTGAGAAGTTACAGCATTGACTTACACAGTGGCTATTTTGTTGTTGTTGTTGTTGTGGAACTGAAGCTCTCTGAAGGAAAGGTTACCTTCAGGTAGGGGTGATTATGGACACTGAAAGTATGTGGGGTATTCTTTGGGCTTGGTCAGTAAGAAACTTCAGATCTGAGTTTGGGGAGGTAGCTCAGTGATAGAAGCACTTGCCTCAAATACTCTAAGCTCTGGGTTTCATCCCCTACACTGCAAAAGTAAGGGAAAGAAAGGATATAGAAGGTGAGGAGAAGGGGAGTTGGTGAGGGGCAGGGAGAAAATGGAAAAGAAAAAAAAAAGAAACAGATTAGACCTATTTGTTAGGAAATGGAAAGACTTAGAAAAAGTCATATTAAGTGAAGTAAGCCAGACTCAAAGGAACTTAGGCTCAATGGTTTCCCTCATTTGTCATAATCAGTAGAAACCTTGGGCTCTCCTAGCAGAGATTTGCAATAGAGCAAAACCTTGATACAAAAGGCCATATAGTATGAAGCTAATTGAAAGGACCTCCATGATATTGAAACAAAAGCCATATAATGAATGATTGTTGTCCTTAATGTACTATGTTATCTCTCATCTCTTTTGCTGTCCCTTGGTTATATCATATTATTATAGTACCTCACTTTGTAATCTGATATATTGGATATATTTGTATTTGGTTATTTGAAATTGGATAGGGAAGGGGGGAAAACCAAGATGGGGGGGTGGCGGGGAGGGTAATGGGGACCAAGACATGTGAAAGGGTATCAATGTATGTGAATTAATGCACAATATTTGTAACCCTTTTATCAATTACAATAAAAATAGTAAAAAAGGAAAAAAAAAAGAAAAGAAAGAAATGGGAAAGAAAGGGGCCAGTAGCATGGCCTAGTGATAGAGTGCTTGCTTAGCGTGCATGAAGACTCGGGTTTGATCCTCAGTACCACATACACAAAAAAGGCTGGAAGTGGTACTGTGACTCAAGTGGTAGAGCTCTAGCCTTGAGAAAGCCCAAGGATAGTGCCCAGGCCCTGAGTTCAAGCCCCTGTACTGGCAAAAAAAAAAGTAAAAAATAAAATGAAATGAGAAAGGAAGAGAAAGAGAAAGACAGAGAGAAGGAAGGAAGGAAGGAAGGAAGGAAGGAAGCAAGCAAGCAAGCAAGCAAGCTCAAGTCTGACCTGAAATCCAAGGGGCTAGAGGAAACACTTCCAAAGACTACTGTTTGCTTAATATCTTTGGGTCAGAGGCATGATCATTGTCTCAGGAAGAATTGAGTCAGAGGAAGCAGGCCATCTGACCATGTGGACTTCTTCCCTGACATATAGCCCAGGGACCTCTGAACCCAGGGGAGCCCATGCTGGGTAGGGGATGGCAGAGGAATTGTAGAAGTGGTATAGAACACTGAATCCTCAAGTAAAGCTGATAGGATGAGAGATTCCCAACATCTCCCAGGATGGTGCTGAAAGGCTAACTGAAGAAGTCATGGCACACAGATTAGGCAGACTTTAGGGAAGAATGCTTCAGAATTCTGAGGGTACTTTTCCCCTAAGACCATACTTTATCACAAAAGGTTCTTTATTTCTTCAGAGAGATTATGGTAAGCCATTCGGAGAGAATGGCAAGTCAAAAATACTTAAAATCAACATATTTTAAAAAATAGGACTTCCTTATGACCAGCCAAGGGCTGGTGTATGTGAAATGTACAGATTTTAGGAGCAATATAATTAGATGATGAATGAAGTTGGCTACTGCGGGTTCATGCCTGTAATTCTAGATATTCAGGAGACTGATATTTGAGGATTGTGATTCAAAGGCACCTAGAGAAGACAAATCTCTGTGACTCTTATGTCCAATTAGATATAGAAAAGCAGAAGTAGGGGGCCTAGTGGTAGAGTGCTTGCCTAGCAGGCACGAAGATCTGGGTTTGATACCTTCGTATCACATACATAGAAAATAAAAGCCAGAAGAGGTTCTGTGGTTCAAGTGGTAGAGTTCTAGCCTTGAGAAAGCTCAAAGACAGTGCTCAGGCCCTGAGTTCAAGCCCCAGGACTGGCAAAAAAAGCCAGAAGTAGGAATGTGACTGAAATGGTAGAGTACTAGCTGTGAGTGGAAAAAGAGGAGTGAGATTGTAAGGCTCTGAGTTCAAGCTAGTACTGACACCAAAAAAAGCAAAAGGAAGATCTTACTGTAATAAAGAATGTTATCACCACAGATGTAATCAGGGAAAACTGTACATATTTTTCTGGTTCTAAACCAAAACGGTATGCTTTCTTGTCTGTCCCTCCCTCTACCACTATTGTTTGGACTTGCAAGAAGGAAACACTAATTGTCTTGTTATTTTTGCTTTAGGTTATTTTTCAGATAGTGTCTCACTTTTTGCCCCGGGCTGGCCTAGATAGCAATACTGAGCCTCATCCTCCTATCTACAGCCTCCTGTTGCTGGAATGACAGGCATGTGAAAGGAGTTTTGTTTGTTGAGAAGCAGGACTGTGAATCTTACTAAATTGTTGCCTCTTCTAGCAGGATCTTCCCATGAACTCTCCCTCCTAACTAGAAGGGATGAAAGATGTGAGTCATCATACGCCAAAGAGGATTTTACTTAAAATATGATTAAGAAGAAGGAAATGTTAACAGCCCTAAATTGATCATAACTTGGTGTATGTATATGCGTATTGAATTGCTACACCATAACTCTAAATATGTCCAATTAACATAAAACAAATAAGAAAATAAGAATACCAAAAAATTTTACAATAGGGATATGGTTGGCTGAGAATCACAAAATCAGCATTCATTGCATTTGTGTATGCAGTAAAAGATTGAATTCAGAGCCTGTTACATTGAAAGAAAGTGTTCTGTCACTTGAACCACACCCTCAGCCTGGGCTGGCAGTACTTGATGTTAGGTGTGCGACTCCCTAACAATATAAGGAGATATGGCCCACATGAACCTGCTCTTGACCATAGGGCCATTTTATATTTACTGGATTGTTTAAAAGGACACCCTGGCGTGGTGACTCACACCTATAATCCTAGCTACTCAGGAGGCTGAGATCCGAGGATTGTGGTTCAAAGCCAGCCCGGGGAACCAAAAATTCCAGAGACTCTTATCTCCAATTAACCCACCAGAAAACCGGAAGTGGCGCTGTGGCTCAAGGGGTAAGGTGGTAGCCTTGGGCTGAAGAGCTCAGGGGCAGCACCCAGGCCTAGAATTCAAGTCCTACAACTGACAACAACAACAACACAAAAAGGAAGGACTAGGAAATTCTAAAGCAAACAGCTTCCCTCTACAGGGAGAGATACCTAAAGTGTTGTGCCACAGTGACTGGACCACAGTCACTATACTGGGTCTATACTGAGTTCTAATTCCAATCTGGTCATTTTCCTCCCTCTAATCCTAGAGTTTGAACTCAGAGCCTGAAGCTTACTCAGAGTGCTCAACTCGATTGCTCACAGCTGACATTTTACAACTTGAGCCATTCCTCTAGCTCATTTTTTGGAGATAGGTTCTCATAGACTTCTCTGCTCCGGCTAACTTTGAACTATATGCCTCCAAAATGCAGTGTCCTAAATAACTGGGATTACAGGCATGACCCACCAGCACCCAGCATCTTTTTTTCCCCCTATGTATGTGGTACATGCATGCTAGGCAGGCAGTATACCACTAGGCCAAACTCCCGGCCCTTCACCCTGCATCTTAAAGCTGGTTGAAAGCAAAGAACAAGTCCTGATAGGCAACCTCAGGACTCTTTCCCCCTCTTTAGGCACTCATTTGACAGCCCCTTGGGGTTCAAGTGGCTGCCTGAATTGCAGGTCTCAGCTCTAGTCACTTCCCAGGCCCATCCCATCTCAAATTTTCCAGGTCCACTTGAGTGTAGCAAACAACTGCATGTGGTCTGTCTGAATGGATATTAGAAAATACTGACTCAGTTCCTTTACTGCAGTTGAGAGGGACTTTATTCACAAAAGCCATCAAGCATGCCAACTGCAAATATCTCAAGCAACTCATTGAAAGGAAAAAAAAGTAACAGGTAAGCTCAGTTGTTTCCTGCTTTTATTCTTTCTTTTTGGTGCTAGTCCTGGGCATTGAACTCAGGGTCTGGGTGCTGTCCCTGAGATTTTGTGTTTAAGGCCGGTGTGCTACCACTTGAACCACAGATCTACTTCCTGCTTTTTAGTGGCTAATTGGAGATAAGACTTTCATGCCACGGTTGGCTTCAAACTAGGCTGAGATCTCAGCCTTTTGGGTAGCTAGGACTGTAGCTGTGAGCTACCAGTGCCTGGCACACTTTTATTTTATTTTTAAACTGATACATTAAAACCCAAAATTGTGCTACAACTAGTGGGCTCACACTTGTAAACCTAGCTACTTAAAGGGCTGATACCTGAGAAACACAGTTTGAAGCCAACCTGGGCAGACAAATCTGAGAGACTCTTTTTTTTGGGGGGGGGTCAGTCGTGGGGCTTAAACTCTGGGCCTGGATGCTGTCCCTGAGCTCATCAGCTCAAGGCTTCTGCCCTACCCCTTGAGCCACAGTGCCACTTCCAATTTTCTAGTGGTTAATTGTCGATAAGTATCTCACAGTCTTTAGTGCCCAGGCTGGCTTTGAATGGCGATCTTCAGATCTCAGCCTCCTAAGTAGCTAGAATTATAGGTGTGAGCCGCTATGCCTGGCTTTTTTTTTTAACCTAAAAGTTGCTGATAGAACTGAAGCTGCTACTGACCAGTATCCTTTGAGATTTAATTTTTCAGATCAAACGTTTGGAAAGTATTTATACATTCATAATGTTGAATGTATACAGTACATTTCCAAGCAGGGGGAAGATGGAATGGTTCTACTCACAAACTAGCTGTTTAAAATGATGTTTTGTTTTACAGTCCCTGTTAATGAATATTTGTAAGGATTTCATGGGTTCTTTTACCTTTGGCCCAAAGCAGCTCCCTTACAACATAACAGTTTAATGGCTCTATTGTCATCTGCACTGTCAGTCATTTCCGTTTGCCTGGACACACTGTAGTGATTCCATGTGCAAACAGGAAGGTAAAGCAAGCTTAACCTGGGCGGACAGATAAGCTTAGATCTTAACACCATCTGTAGTGTGGATTGGATTGCTGAGCTGGGAGAATACCCCACAAGTATACAAAACCACCAAAGGGGTCACTGCAGTTCCCATCAGCCCATTAGTCCTTTATGGCCCAGGAGGAAAGCTGTCACACATGCTGGGAAGTAACACAGCTATGGGACCAGCTGAATACCCAGAAATACCAGCTAGCACCATCTGCCAGCATCTTTTGATAGTAATGCCCAGAGCACAAGTAGTGAACCTGAGCAGTGAGTGCCCAGATTCACTTGGGAGACAGGAGACCCAGGTGCGGGTATGTGTGGGGGGATGGGGATGATGCAGAACAATATATCACACTTCTTATCTGATCTGGAAGGACACTGACAGAGGCAAAGCTGCAAGTTCATTGAGTTGATCCAAAGTTTAAAGTTAGCAGGAAGTTGATTCTCCTCATAGCTTCTCATCATACTGGCTTCAAAGGCTGAAAAAAAATATGATTAAAACACACAGTGTCGGGCCGGGAGTTTGGCCTAGTGGTTAAAGTGCTTGCCTAGCATGCACGAAGACCCGGGTTCGATTCCTCGGTACCACATACATAGAAAAAAGCCGGAAGTGGTGCTGAGGCTCAAGTGGTAGAGCTCTAGCCTTGAGAAAGTCCAAGGACAGTGCTCAGGCCCTGAGCTCAAGCCCAGGACTGGCAAAAAAAAACAAAAAACAAAACCACACAGTGTCTTCCTGTAACATTCAGTCACAGCCCTGGAGGCTCCTTGGAGCCAAATGCCAGCAAACAGGGCCTTTGACATCAACCACTCTGAACCCACTTTGGGAGAGATTTCCCTTTGATGGTGAGGCCAAGACTGTTAGAACAAGCAGCTACATTTAGGGTCTGCCTGGTAATTTAAACACTCGGGAACTGTAGCCAAGGAGATAACATACTCCAGCTCATTATAGTATAACTTTGAATCTTTAAACAATGATTTAAAAAAATGAAAGCTGGCATAGTGGTAGAGTGCTTGCCTCGTATGCACGAAGTCCCAAGTTGAGTTCCTTAGTATCACATACAGAGAAAAAGCCGGAAGTAGTTCTGTGGCTCAAGTGGTAGAGCTCTAGCCTTAGCCTTGAAAAAGCCCAAGGACAGTGCTCAGGCCCTGAGTTCAAGCCCCAGGACTGACAAAAAAAAGAAAGAGAAAGCTCATTTTTTGAATTGCCCAACACTACAGTGTCACTTTTCTTTTTGTATTCAGTCATGGGGTTAGAACTCAGGGCCTGGGTTCCGTCCCTGACCTCTTGTGGTCAAGGCTTAGAGCTGTACCACTTTGAGCTACAGCACAACTTCCAGTTTTCTGGAGGTTCATTGGAGATAAGAGTCCCATGAACTTTCCTGCCTGGGCTGGCTTTGAATCAAGATCCTCAGATCTCAGCCTCTTGAGTAGCTAAGATTACAGGCGTGAGCCACCCTCACCTGGCTGTCACATGTTTGTTTGTTTGTTTGTTTTTTTAACAATTCTTTTTGTGTATGTTTTCAAAATATTGATAAACAGAAACTTTTATGATTCTTGACATGATTTACACAGCTTTACATTTTTTAATCTTCTATTATCAGACTGGATAGGTCTTTTTAGCAGTATGGGGTTGAACCAAGGGCCTTGCACTTGCTAGGCAGAGGCTCTACCATTTAACCTACATCCCCAGCCCATCCTCCACTCCCATAGATTTTTTTTATGGCTAGGCTCCTTTAGGAATGAGATCTTTCTACCTACAGCCTTCATTATAGCTGGGATAACAGGCACAGGATACTATGTCCCACCACGCCAGGGTTTTTCTTGAGATGGAGTCTCAAAAATGTTCTCTCTGGGCTAGTCTAGAACTGATCCTCTCAATCTCTGCCTCCCCGGTACTTAGTTTTTACCAAAACGGGCCACTGCACCTAGCAAAGATCTTTAAGTAGTTCCAATTACTCTCGACAGTAGGGAATATTTTCATTTTCTCCAGATTGTGGATAAGGAAAAATGGCTTTACCAAGAAGTTTATTAGCTTAGGGCAAGCTAGCTACCACTGAGCCACAAGAAACACCATCCACAACCTGAATTGTTCTTATTCTATTTCAGTTTGCAAAGACCTTTAAAAATAAATAAGCTAGGCACTGGTGGCTCATACCTGTAATCCTAACTACTCAGGAAGCTGAGATCTGAGGATTGTGATTCAAAGCCAACCCAGATACCAAAGTCCTTATGACTCTTATGTATCTCCAATTAACGATCAGAAAACTGAAGAGGTGCTGTGGCTCAAAGTGGAAGAGTTCTAGCCTTGAGCTGAAGAGCTCAGGAACAGTGCCCAGGCCCAGAGTTCAAGACTTGCGACCGAGGCAAGAAAGAGATCGACCTTCTAGTGGTCTAGAATTACAAAAAAAAATAAAAGACCCCATATGGCTGGAACATTTTCAGAAATGTCAGTTGTATTCCTATTCATTGTCCTATCAAACACCTAGGTGATGGCCGGGAGTTTAGCCTAGTGGTAGAGTGGTTGCCTAGCACACAGGAAGACTGCTCAGTACTGCATACACAGAAAAATCCAGAAGTGGTGCTGTGGCTCAAGTGGTAGAGCTCTAGCCTTGAGAAAGCGCAAGGACAAAAACAAACAAACAAAAAAGAAAGCCCAAGGACAGTACCCAGGCCCTGAGTTCAAGCCCCAGGACATGCAAAAGAACAAAATAAAACAAACAAAAAAAATACCTATGTGACTGAAGTTAATATTTGGAAGGAATAGGGTTATGGCTTTAAGAAAAATGGAGGAAACCTCTGCATATCAAATTTCTAAAAGTTGCTTAACTTTGCCTATGTCCAGTTTATCTTTTTTTCCCTTTTGTGGATGGTGCGCATTTGGGGCTTATGAATGTTTTGTGTATCAAAAAGTATATATCGATTTTTCACCTATATTTTCTCTCTATTTTTTTGCCAGTCCTGGGGACTGAACTCAGGGCCTGAGGACTGTACTTGCGCTTTCTTCAAGGTTAGTGCTCTTCCACTTGAGCCACAGCACCACTTGCAGCTTTTCCATATATGTGGGTACTGAGGAATGGAACCAGGGTCTTTGTGCATGCTTTAGCAAGCACTTTACCACTAGGCCAAACTCCCGACCCCGCCTATGTTTTCTTGTAATTTTTTTTATAACTTTTACCTTGGTTTTCTTCATAAATTTTAAAATAAGCTTGTCTGCATTCACTTTTTAATTCAATAACTTGTGATAGAACTGACCCTTAAACTCAGAGCCTTGGAGAAAGAAATCTGACCTTCTTGCTCATTGCTGATATTTAATCTGTTGAGCTATGCCTCCAGTATAACATTTTGCTAGCATTGCAGCCATGAAGCCACCAGAACTTGTATCTGTTCATTTTGAGTTTATTTATGTTTTTTAAGTGAAGTGTGAGGTTTGGGTCAAGGATTATTTGGGCCTACAGATGTATACATGCTCCAACATCATTTGCTAGAGCAAATGGTATGCTTGACAACAAAGGCTTAAACTCAGGTCTCATGCCCTCATATAGCTTTTTTGCTGTAGGCTGGCTCTCTTCCACTTGAGCCATGGCTCCATTTTTTACTTTTTTCCGGTTAATTGTCTCATGGTCTTTACTGCCTGGGCTGGCTTTGAACTGCAGTCCTCAGATCTCCGTCTCCTGAGTAGCTAGGAATATAGACATGAGCCAGCAGCACCTGGAAAATCAGTTCTATTATTATTATTTTAATTTTTCAAATTTGTTCAACTTTGTTATGTGAATCAATATATGGTGTACGTGATGAATGTTCCATGTATTCTTAAAAGGATTGTATATCCTACTGTCAGCAAGTGGAATGTTCAATAAATGTCCTTTAATCTTGCTGGGTTGAAAGTTTTCAAGTTTTTTTTTTCTATATCCTTGTTGATTTGCTGTCTAGTGACTCTATTAATTGTTGAGAGAGAAGTAATGAAGAGCCACACTACAAATATGGACTTATCTATTTCTCCTTTTCTGCCTGTGGAAGGTTGAAGCTTTGTTGTTTACTGCATATTCATCCTTAGAATTACTGTGTCTTGCTGATAGATTAACTCTTATATAATGAATTTGTTCCTGAAAATTTTCTTTATGTAAATATAACTATTTTCCCTTTCTTTCAAATATCTTTGTTTGTTTGTTTGTTTGTTTGTTTTTTTGGCCAGTCCTGGGGCTTGAACTCAGGGCTTGGGCACTGTCTTTGGACGTTCTCAAAGCTAGCACTCTACCACTTGAGCCACAGCACCACTTCCAGATTATTCTGTTAATGTGGTACCTAGGTATTGAACTCAGGGCTTCATGCATGCTAGACACTCTACCACTAGGCCATGCTCCCAGCCTGCATAGTATATCTTTTTAATCCTTTTATTTTCATCATACATCATTATATTTGAATCGAATCTCTTACAGACAGCATGTTTAGGTTGTTTAAAAATCTATTCTAGGGGCTGGGAGTTTGACCTAGAGGTAGAGTGCTTGCCTAGCATGCACTAGGTTCTATAGACCCAGGTTCTATTCCTCAGTACCACATACATAGAAAAAAAAACAAGAAGTGGTGCTGTGGCTCAAGTGGTAGAGCTCTAGCCTTGAGAAAACCCAAGGACAGTGCTCAGACCCCGATTCCAAGCCCAGGGCTGGCAAAAAAAAATCTATTCTAAGGATGGAGGTGTATCTCAGTGGTAGAGCACTTGTCAACCTGGCTTCTACTCCCAGCACTTCAGGGAATATATGCACATTAATGTGAATCATGTTTAGTTTGTTTGCTTAACATAAATTAGTCAATATTTGTACCTTAGGGCTTAAATTTGATATTTTTAGGAGCTGATTTACTGAATCCTCATTTTTGTTCCGTTTTCCTTTTCTGATAATCTTTGTGTGTTATTTGATCATTTTTCAAATTTCCTCGTGACTTATTTTCATGGCTTCTTTGGATAATACGTGCATACTTCATCATGGTCTATTTGTGTCAACGTTTTACTATTACTAGTAAAATATAGAAAGCTTTCATCCTGCTCCTTTTAATTATCTGATATATTTTCTTCACATATTGAGAACCCAACCAAACATAGTAATTTTACTTCAACCATCAAATATAATTTTAAAAATTCAAGAGTCTATTAATCTACTAATATCTTCATCTTTTCTGTTTTCTTGTTTCATTTGTGGTATTTTAAGCCTCATTTATCATTTCCTTTGTGTTGGAGGAACTTCCCTTAGCAGTTGTTGTACAGCAGTTCTGTTCGCAACAAACTATCTTTACCTTTCTTCTTTTTGGAAATTGTTTTCCCTTCATTCTTTTTTACATATATTTTATTGTAATTAATAGAAGTTTTACATTACATTCACCAGATAGAAGGTGCATTACTTCACAAACATTGATACCCTTTCTCATGTCTTGGTCCCCATTTTCTTACCCCCACCCCCCATCTTGTTTTCCCCCTTCCCTATCCTATTTCAAATAATCAAATAAACGTATACAATATATCAGATAACAAGGTAAAATACTGTAACCACATGAGATAACCAAGGGACAGCAAAAAAATGAGAGATAATATAGTACATTAAGGACAACAATCATTCATTATATGGCTTTTGTTTCTATATCCTGGAGGTCCTTTCATTGAAAGATATACCACGGGATATCAAAGTCTGGACTGACAGTTATTTTCTTTCAGAGCTTGAAAAATGTATGACTTCCTTGGTACTTGCATGAGTTCAGATACGGAGTCTGTTCACATTCACACTATCCCCATAAGTCATGGGCATCATTTCTTGCTAATTGCTATCAAGTGTTTTTTCCTAGAATGTCTTATTTTTCCCTAGTTTTGAGACAGGGTCTCAATGTGTAGTTGGGCTGGCCTCACTATCTTGCATGTAACCCTCAAGTGCCTATAATTAGGCATGTACTGCGAAGGACTTTGCTTTTCTGAAATGTAATGGTGTTTTATCTTGCGGTAGACTTCTTTGAGTTTGTTTGAAGTTTTCAGAGTTTGAATCTGTGGGTTTATGTCTTTTGCCAAGCTTGGGGAATTTTTGGCTATATTTATTCATATACTTTTCCGACTTTACTCTTTGAAGAACTCTGTTGACACAGATGGTAAATCAGTTATTGTCATAACACCAGTCCCTGATGCTATGTTTTTTCAGTTTATTTTCTGTTGCTGAGGCTGGGTAGTCTGTTCTACTTTCAGATTGAGTAATTCTTTACCCTGTTATATCTGTTCTGCTATTGATTCCACCAAGGTGGTATTCAAATTTTGGAAACTGTACTCTATGCTTCTAAAATTCCCATTTCATTAACAGATATGATGGTATACACCTATACTTTCAGCATTTAAGAGCTGAGGCAGGAGCATGGCACGTTTGAGATTAACCTGAGCCACATAGCAAAACCCTGTCCCACATCAAACCTTGGTTTTACATTTGTTTCTTGACTAAACTCAGTCAAGAATTTAATGTATAGCCAGGTGCAGTGGCTCATGCTTATAATCCTAGCTAATTAGGAGGCTGAGATCTGAGGATCACTATTCAAAGCCAGCCCAGACACTAAAGTCGGTGAGATGCTTATCTCCAATTAAGCACCAGAAAACCGGAAGTGGCACTGTGGCTCAAGGGGTAGCGCGGTAGCCTTGAGCTGAAGAGCCCAGTGACAGCGCCCAGGCCCAGAGTTCAAGTCCCACAACCGACAAAAAAATTAATGTATATCCTACAAAATTAAGAAAAGTGAAGGAAGAGGTGGGTTACGAGGGCTCAGTAAGAATGATGAAAAAGGTGGGACATTGATCAAGATGCATTGTATTTATAAACTGCTTTGTTAAATGACAACTTTTTTGTACAAGTGCTTAAATACAATAAAATATTTAAATTAAAAATACTTTCTGCCAGATGCTAATGGTTCACATCTGTAAAATCTTAGCAACTAAGAAGGCTCAGATCTGAGGATCATGATTCAAAGACAACTGCACAGTAAATTCTCTGAGATTCTTATTTCCAAGTAAAGAAGCAAAGAGCCAGAAGTGGAGCTGTGGCTCAAGTGGTAGAACACTAGTGTTGAGCCAAAAACCTCAGGGACAGCACCCAGGCCCTGAGTTCAAGCCCTAGGACTGACATTACACACGCACACACACACACCCTTTGTTGAAAATTTCTATTGAGTTTTTTTCATTTGTTTCAAGTACATTTATAGCTGTTGAGACATTTTAAAACCTGTTTTATGGGCCAGAAGTATGGTTTAGTGGTAGAGTGCTTGCCTAGCATGCAGGAAGCCCTGAGTTTGATTCTTTGGTACCACATACACAGACAAAGCCAGAAGTGGTGCTGTGGATCATGTGGTAGAGCAGTAACCTTGAGCAAAATGCTCAAGGAGAGTACGCAGGCTCTGAGTTCAAACCCCATGGCTGGCAACAACAACAACAATAAAACAAACCCTGTTTTACATGATTTCAAGATCACTGTCTGTGAGTTTCTTTTCTTTTTCAAGTTTTAATTTTCCTAGTTCTTGGTTTGATAAATGCTCTTTTTTGTATCCCGGACACAAAAGTAGTATGTTTGCATTACACCTCTGCTAACAGAAGGGAGTTCTTCCTGTGGTGCTTCGTTTTTATCTTTTCAGACTAACCTTTTTCCTATCTTTTGGCTAGCAACAACAGGCTTTTCTGTTATCTATGACCACGGTTGTTTATGACCTACTGACTTCTTCAGGGCCCATTCCAGAACACAATACAGCTGACAGTGGCTGGCATGACTCACTTTGAGTAGAATGACATAAATATACACATGGGAGGGTTGGATGGTGACATGGTCATTCGCTGAAGCTCTGACTTCGTTCGCAGTTCCTGTTATCAACCCAGAAGGCCCCAGAAAGCTCCGATCTCCTCACCAAGTACCCCACCACAGTAGCTGCACAAAACACAGCTACAGAATTGCACAGTATTGTATAGAGGGACTCCCCCTAGATGGGTCCCCCATATTCATCTTCCCCCCACCCCGGGGAACCTCGTAGGACACACTTTTGCCCTGACCCATCTTCACACTAGAAATGATCAGTACTGCCTCCAGAGGGATTTCCAGCACCTCATAATAAAGCTTAGATAAGGAAAAGTAATAGTTCATCATTAGAGAGCAACAGATTTTGTGAATTTCTGTGGGCTCAAGTTCAAACGTCCTTTGTTCTTTCCCTTTTAGGCCAAACACCATGACTGGACTCTCGGCATGCTGGCTTAGCTCTGCAGAAATGGCTCACTGGAGGCCATCGATCACCCTGTCACAGACTGGCATGACTTGGGACCAACTGCTGTGCAAGTCTGCTAAGCAAGAGCATCACAAGCTGTTCTGTAATGACAGACACAATGATTGAGATGAGGTTTCCAGAGAGGAAGTGACAGTACAATGTGGATATTTATGGCCATAAAATAGGAAGAGCTTAGTTCCCAGGCAGAACTCGCCTCCACTGGAACCATTTCAACAAGGCGCCTCCACAACAAAGAAGAGATGCGATTTGGTTCCATTTCACATCAGCAGATGTCTGGACAAAAGAATCAATGTGAACAAGGCTAAGGGAAGTACTGTCTGTCTTCATTAAACTACTTTATGTGAAACTAAAGGTCTGGTTGGTATTATTTTAAACTGACCTATTTATCTCTCTTTCAAATAGCTCCGTGCCCTTCTTAAAAGTAATTTTTCCTGAGGTAGACCAGCTACAATGAATGGAAACAATTTTGAATATTTGTTTTGTTTTTCTTTTAAGTTGTTCAATCTGATGTTTTCTTCTTAGACAAATGACTCTGGACTCACGCTAGGATGAGATTTCTTTTTTGCATGTAAGAAAATTGTAGCATGTGGTTCAATTGTATGGTTCAAATACAAGCTAATCTATATTAAAAGGAAAAGTGAAGACTGTGAAAGAAGCTCTATGTTTGGTTTAGGAATTTTAGCAGTCATTCAGTGAGAACCAAAGCAGCTGCAATGTCAAATTTAGTTTCCTGTAGCCAATCTGGGTGATGGCTTCATGGTTCTATACCCCAAGGTTGTGGAAATTTTACAAGACAAGAGGAATTTCTGGCAGAGACTAAGTTTAAAGCATTTATTTAAATTCTAAGGTACATTAAAAATTTCTCAGAAACCAGGAGGCAGTGACTTACTCCTGTAGTCCTAGCTACTTAGGTGGCTGAGATCTGAGGATGACAGTTAGAAGCCAGCCCAGTTCGAAGCTAGCCTTGGCAGGAAAGTCTGTGAGATTCTTATCTTCAATTACAGAAAAAAAAAACAGAAGTGGCTCTGTGGCTCAGGTGGTAGAATGCTAGTCTTGAGCAAAAGAAGCTCAGGGACAGTGCCCAAGCCCAGAGTTCAAGCCCTAGGAGTGGAAAAAAAATTCTCAGAAATCCATTGTCATTATTATTATTTTTTGTGGGTTATGGGGCTTGAACTTGAGATCTTCAGCTCAAGGCTACCACCCTACCCTTGAGCCAAGCCCCACTTCCCAATTTCTAGAGGTTAACTGGACATAAGAGTCTCAGGTCCTTTTGTGCCCAGGCTGGCTTTGAACCATGATCCTCAGATCTCAGCCTCCTGAGTAGCTAGGGTTACAGGCGTGAGCCACCCAGCTTATTATTATTTTTATACCTTCTTTTGGTACTAGTACTAGAGTTTGAACTCAAGACCTCATGCTTACTTGGTTTGCTTATTCAGCTAGTGCTCTACCACTTGAGCCACACCTCTAGTCTGGCTTTTTGCTAGTTAACTAGAGATGTAGTATTTTAAACTTTTTCCTGGCTGGCTTCAAACTGTGATCCTCTGAGTAGCTAGGATGAGTAGTATGAGCCACTGGTATTCTGCTCACCACTGCCTCCATGCACTTTCTTGGGGGACAGTGTTCTCACTGAAGCTCAGGCTGGCCTGGAACATGAGAGCCTCCTAGATCAGCATCCTTTAGTGCTAGGATCACAGTCATACACCACCATACCCAGTGACATCCTTTTAGTTTAGCTTTCTTTTTTATTTGCCATTCCTGGGGCTTGAAGTCAGGGCCTGGGCTTTCCTCAAGGCTAGAGCTCTACCACTTGAGCCACAGCACCATTTCCAGCTTTTTTCTATCTATGTGGTACTGAAGAATTGAACCCGGGTCTTCATGCATGCTAGGCAAGCACTCTACCACTAGGCCAAACTCCCAGCCCATAGGGACATCCTTTTAAAGCTGAACTTTTTCAAACATCTACATTGTGTTGGCAAATATTTTTTGGTAAAAAGCCAGATAATAAAGCCAGTTGTGGCTTTATAAGTTATACAGCCTCTGTTTTGACACTTTAGCTTCACTACTGCAGTAATATGTGCAAATGAATGGAAGCAATGGATGTCAATAAGATTTGTAAAAATGATTGTGGGCTAGGTTTGGTTCAGAGGCCAGTTAGTTTAGCAACTGTGGACTGAATGAATTCCATTAAAGAGAAATGAGCTTATACCCAGAAAAGAAGTAACTTGTCAGTGAGGGAAAGATACAAAGAATAGGATCACACAAGCCCCTTCTTGATGAGACAATACATTCAAAATACAAAACAAGATGAGCTCAGCCAGTTAATCATTTTATTTTCAGTTTTATAAAAAAAAAGCTTTGAGAAAAATGTGTTAGGTTATAAGTAAAGGGCAGGAAAACAGTAGCTAGCTTTATAATAACAATCTGAACATGTAGACAGCGGCAAACTTTAAGCAAAAGGTTAGGGAAAGATGCACTTAGGGACTTACTTCAGTTTTCTTTATTGCACATAGAAATTACACAAAGCTCCAAGCCTTTGATTTTTTTTCACAGTTAGAACATACTTCGAGGTCATTTTTATAGAACATGTTCATTTCTATTACATACTAGAATGTAATCTTATTTTTTTAAAAAAAAAAACCACCAGTTTGCTAATGTCTAATGGACATACAAGACAAAATTCTCCCCAAACCCAGTATGTAAACTCTCTATAAAAACTCCCCCACGTGAATTCATCCTATTCTACTTTTTAAAAATTGCTTTGCAGCTAATTAAATCTTAGCAGCTTTTCCACTTAATTACTCTAATAATGCACATAGCAAAACATTCCACATAAGAAGTTTCATGTGTATTTTATGTAAAAACTAAAACCAATGAAGGGGTAACATTGATCAAGATGCATTGTAGTCATAAACTGACATGGTGAATTGAAACTCCTTTGTACAACTACTTAAAGATAATGAAAATATTTTAATTAAAGAAAAAGAAAAACAAAAGACAGCCTAAGAGGAGATGACCCTCCTATGAAGTCATACAATGAGCAGTTTCAATACTAAATTACAAACGCACACACTTAACACCCACTGAACTGAAACACACTCCTGGTTTTCCAAAGCCTACGAGTAGAGCATAATCACAAAGTCCCCCCCAAAACGTCCATGCAGTTGGCCACCCAGTCACACCTGGATGGGAACTTTCAAAAGTGCTTTAGACAGCCAAAATGCTGAATGCCGTTTCCAAGTTCTCTTCAGTCTGAGTTCCTCCCACATAGAGGCCCAGACCAATCTTGATTGGCTCCCAGTTGAGAGTTGCCTGTGACTTTTGGCAATTCAGCCTTTTCATCTTTTAAAGTGGCTGCTAGAACAAGAAGTGAGCTTTTGCCACATGTGCACACACTCGTGTCCATTTGAGTCCTTTGCAAAAGGCAGCCCAGCAGCCACACCCATCGCTCATGTTCTCCCCGGGGTGCCATTTGGGCCATGGTTCTAGTATACCCTGCTTAGGAAAATAAATGAACATCAAAAACTTTGGTTTTGCTTTTTACAAGTTTTTTCTAGTATTGGAGTGAGAAGACAGGATGCTTTTGCTACTTATTTTGTTTTTACGTTCATGGGAATTGAAACTGGAATAAAATGGTTTGTTTCTAGGTCCTACTTTATTTACTTTTTGTGCTGGTCCTGGGGCTTGAACTCAGGGCCTGGGTGCTGTCCCTGAGCTTCTCTCTCTCTCTCTTTTTGTTCAAGGCTAGCACTCTACTACTAGAGTCACAGCTCCACTTCTGGCTTTTTCTGAGAAGTTTATTGGAGATAAGAGTCTCACAGGCTTTCCTGCCCTGGCTCATTTCCATCCTCAGATCCAGCCTCCTCAATAGCTAGGATTACAGGTGTGAGCCACCAGCACTTGGTTTCTAGGTCCTACTTTAAAAGGATTATCATAGTCTACCTGGTTCTTTTCCTGATTAGTCAACTAGCCAGGATTTCTACAGTTCTTCTCAGTATGCTTAAAGGAGGAGTAATGAAATCTTTTCTAGAGGTGGTCTCCAAACTAGGACTCCTGACCACTTACTAGGTTCATTTTGTTGAAGGTATCAGAATGTACCAGTTGGTACCAGTAAACCAGATTATCACTTCAAAACTGCAGAAGGCATCAAAGGTCAAGGGTTACAAGTCTAATGTACCTGGAAGCTTCATCCCTGTTCTAAGTCTGGACATCATCACAAGGTAGTTGCAAATGTGCTAAGTGCCCATTCCTGTGGAATAAAGAAGTACTTAACTTACCTACCTATCAGGAAGCTGCCTTCCAGCCACCCTCCACTGCAGGCTGCATTTCGTATCAGGTAGGGACAAACCCCTTAGAACTCAGCCCAGGTACAAGGCAGGTGTGC
Organism: Megascapheus bottae; assembly: GCF_031878675.1. NCBI lineage: Eukaryota > Metazoa > Chordata > Mammalia > Rodentia > Geomyidae > Megascapheus > Megascapheus bottae. The sequence goes on from NC_143547.1 coordinate 27,886,542, forward strand.
ACATAATTGGCACCTTTGATGAGCTGCTTAGATGCCTCTTCCTGTGGCACTTTCTTTCCTGTCCTTGGAAATCACTGCTTAACTTAAATTCATTGACATGATTAAAATAACTCCCACGGAAGACAAAAGGATGAGGTGATGGGGTGGAGAGCAGGCCTTGGTTTTGGAAGGGACTCTATTCTTTGCCTTGGACTATGGATATGTCTATGTATAGTTGAGATAATAGTTTGAGAGTTCGTTTGTCAACCAAATCACAGGGCACTTGGAGTCTAAAGGACATAGCCTAAGACGTTCCTTGCTGTTTGCTTGAAAAGACATTTGATGTCACCGTGTGATATTTTGGCTTCAAGGCATAGACATCCATTTGCCTGGTCATCCCAGGTTGTCCCTGGTTGCTCTTCTTGTGCTTGTTTCCTGGGAAGCCATGCAATCTTCCTTTAGTGTCACAATTCTCTAGGAAAGCTTCAATTGCCTTGTATCTCCCACAAAGTATTAATAAAAGGAACTGCAGGGATTCTTATTTTGCCTCTTTTGGAGCTAAAACTGTGTCTTCATGTGACCACAAATTGATTCTCTCCACCTGTGCTGTAGCAAGTCCTCCCTATTCTGAAGAATGAAACACAAATTCGTGCTTGGGAACAAAAAAAGGGACAAATTTGGACCATAAAAGGGACTCCTAATTCCATGTTAAATGGAAAAGCTTCAGGTCTGAGTAGATAGCAGTCCAGTTAAGACAATAGCCCCTCTCTGCAAAACAACCACAATAAAGACAAGTTTTAAATTTTACCCACACCTACGTGTGAGTCATCCTTCTCTACCCTTAATGGCTCTCTAGTACTTTACAGACAATATTCTTCAGTTCCCCCAAAGATTAGCAGGAAACTCTCCAACAGCTACCTAGCTTGTATTACTTATTGATTGCTACTTTGTAGGTTCCTCTGAGTAACCACTGCTAACAATTAACATAACAATTAACTTGCTAGGCCATTCTTTTAACTAAGGTGACAGGAGGGCTAACAGCTCTAGCCAAAAGGCTTTTCTAAACATTGGTTGCAAATGAGCTCCTGAAGTTCCAAAATAAAAACAACAACAACAAAACAAAGCCAGGCCTTACCCTGAAACTACTGAACCCAAATTTCCAATGGTAATGTAACTGCAGTGTGTGTGTGTGTGTGTGTGTGTGTGTGTGTGTCTGTCTGTCTGTCTGTCTGTCTGTCTGTCTGTGTGTTGCTGGGTTGGAGCCATCGTCTCCTACATGCTAGTTAAACATCTGCCACTGAGCTAGAGCCCAGCTTTGACTTTTTATAACTGGCAATTAGACCCAGAAATGAATGAAGACAGGGTGTAGCCTGCTTGCCTGGATTTTCCCTATGACTACTAGCAGAATTTTCCTATTCGTTTTTTTTTTCTCTTGAAAATTAAGAAATTAGCATAAGTAAGGCTTTAGAGCCCCAGTCAGAATCAATTAGCCTATTCCTCCTCTTTGAAAACTGCTAGAGGCAATGATGTACACCTATAATTCCAGCTATTTTGGGAGACTGGGGAAGGAAGATTGCACGTTCAAGGCCATTATGGGGCAATATAGAAAAAAGTACATCTTTAAAAAAAATTAAATTCTACTTTTTTAAAGTTTACATTATGACAGATCATTACTGAGAAAATTACTGTTAAAATACATATTCCTGTGCTGGCGCTAGGCTGGAGCACACATGTACATGGCCAACCTTTGCAAGCCAGGCAGCTACTGTCTCCCATCTAACCCCACTTCCTCAGAGCCTCCCCTCCAGGTTCCTTTTTTAGGAAGGAAAGAAGTGGGGGGAAAAGTACATCTTGTTTTATTTATACTGATAAGATATGAAAGTTCCTTTTCTGATTTTTTTTTAAAAAAGATTTGAATATCAGCAATTTCATATGGCTGAACATTTAATATTTTTTTCTTTAAGGGCACACATTGTCAATTCAGACATAAAGTTATGAAGCTTTGATCTGGAAACAAACATTGAGCGGGGTACTAGGTGGTACCTACTATAGTCCAAACTACTTGGGAGGCTGAGACTGGAGGACTCTTGGAGTCCAGTCTGAGGCCATCCTGGGCAACACAGTGAGACTCTAAGAGGAAAAAAAAGAAACATTAAAAAATGTTACCTCAGGAGGTTAAGGAAGTGATTTCATTATGATCTTCTAGAGTGGGGCCTCTAAAACTAGAGGTTCTTGTCTACAAGAAGAAAAATGCCCGTACGTTAGAAAAAGCCTGTTTTTAGAAACTGGTGGCCCCAAATGCTAAAGCACAGAGACAGAGAGAAACTCAAGCTTTCCCCAGCAGTTCTCATTTTGTTGGTTGCATGTATGGACAGGCAGAACGGCTCATCCAGAAAGATCTCAATCTACAAACCTAGATTTCAAGCCACACCCTCATTAACCTCGTAAAGCAGCCAGCCTCTTCAGATACCAAGAAAATGACTCTTCTGTACACAGCACTTGGTGTCAAGACACGTGGATTCCTAATCTGATAGAAGATAGAAACTTTCTATTAGGTTGATTAATGCATCATGGCTCATAGCTTTGCCTCTCATTTCTCATGTGGACACTGAAATTCCCATGCACACATCACTCAAAATTTGCAATTCTATCCAGCCAAGACTCCTAGCTTGTATTTTCTTTGCAGATTTTTAATTTTTTTCCTTCAGAAACTAGCTTGTGGTGTCTTTAGTTCCTTGTTGCTTTCTCTGCCCTAGGTAAAAGCATCCTACACATGGTGATATTTTTAACCCCACCGACAATACCTTAGTCTTAGTCTTCTTTAGCCATTTCCCAGACAGCCAGCCCTCAAAAATTGAACCATTTCTGCAATTACACCGTTATCATTTTTGAAATATCTCCTGTCCTCAGATTGTTCTTTTAAAAACCCACCAGTATAATACTATTTGCCTTTGGTTTTAAATATTTCAGTGACTTTTTCATGGAGATTTCCAGAGGAGGAACACTACTTTTTTGCCCCTGCTTTGCAATGGCTCATGGATACTTTTTGTAATGACCATTTTGTTAGGAGAAACACAGGAAGCCTAAGGCTAGGACTTCTGGTAGGAGACATTCACAGCACAGCCTGCAATCCAGTAGACTTTTCTGTCCTATTTTAACAGCAGCATCTCAGAATCCTTGGAGGGCCTATTCAATTGCCTTTCTCCAAGACTTTCTTGTAGCCTGTTCTCCCATAATTTGATATCCCAGAGCCAGCTAGACACACGGTGGCACACCTTACAGTGTCTCATGGGTGGCCAGGCAGAAGCCCTGTCTCTACTCCATCACCCTATGTTCAGATGCTGCGGGTGGATGAATTAAGAGACTGTTTAAAGCATGCTATTATTTTGTTTGCTTAAGTCAGAAAACAGCAGTACTATGTGGAAAAACTGGGAGTATGGTCTGTGTTTGTCTAGAGACATTTTAGCTTCACCATCTGTGCCTTGAGTTAAATTTTGAATGTTACGATAGCTTCAGATCTCAATAAAACAGAAGCATTTGTTCAATCCAGTCAACATCCCCACTCAAACACATTAGAGGGGGTACAGCCATCCTCACCCCCCAGGGCCTTGCCCTATCACTTCAGGGTTTAAGGATGGCTGAAAGTCATGCATTTTCCTGCAGAGGAAACACAAGAGGGGTGCCCCGGCTTGAAAGCTTCTGGTCTCCCACTCCCAGTTCTCGCTCCAGCATTTCTTCTGAGCTGCCCTTGGTTCTCCGACTGCCCTCCAGACTGGTAGAGGCTGTGTGGGAGCCTGAGGAGCCATTGGCAGTAACTGCACTGTCTCCATAGGTCAAGGTGAGGTCACCCTCAGTGAGGATGAAATCTGAGTCTTCTTCTCGCAGTGGCTCTTGGTTCTAAAAGATACAACCAACCAACATTAAAGATAGGAGACTAAGATCTTCCAGGGCTATAGCCAATCCCAACTCTAATTCAACCCAATGCCTCATCCCAAACGAGGATTGTATGAAACCTGCCTGTGCTGAGCTTCCAGCATGAACCCTGAATGTAACAGGAGAGTGTGTCAATGCAAGTGCTATTACTAGATCCAGGATTTAGAATTAAGGAAACAGGTAGGATTTCAAATGTCTGATGGCTTGGGGATGGAGTAGGGTTAGTGTTCAAGGAAGGAAGGAAAAGCAACTGGCTGGATTTCAGCTTCCTACTCTGCATGGGAACCTAGAGAAGGTTCAGGGAGGTGGGGGGGGCAGGGACAGAGGGCCCTTGGCAGGTCTTGTTTACTACATTTGAAAAAATATCTGTCCTGCCAGGTACTGGTGCCTCATGCCTATAATCCTATCTACTGAGAAGACTGAGATCTGATGATCACAGTTCAAAGCCAGCCCAGGCAGAAAAGTCTATGAGGCTCTTATCTCCAATAAACCACTCAGAAAAAGTTGGAAGTGGTTCTGTGGCTCAAGTGGTAGAGCTCTAGCCTTGAGCACAAAGAGGCTCAGGAACAGTGCCCAGGACCGGAATTCAAGCTCTAGGACTGTCCAAAATAAATATGGCCTGGGTCAGCTTTAGTGATGAGGAGGGTTAGGATCCTTTCCCTTTCCCCTTTGCTGTCTCTACAGAAAACCCAAATGAGTCCTCCTCTCTAGTTCTCAGGTAAGTAAATGAATCAAGGAAGCTCTATGAGAGATCCTGAGATGCTCCCACGGACAGGAAGTACAATGCAAGTGTGTGCTGCCTGTTTGTTTCGACTCACATATTGGATGTGAAGAAGTGCCTGGTGGGAAAAGGACTGGAATAGCAGCAGAGGCTAAAAGTACTTGTAGAAAAAAGTTATACAAAAGCAGTCATTAACAAGGTCATGGTCACTTGTAACTTCTACCAGATGGGAGAATGCCAGGAGATAGATAGCAGGAAGTCACATAGAATCTTTCACCGTCCAATGAGCTTCACAAGTACAACATGCAGAGGGCTGTGACCTCACTCCTCCACTGTTCTGAGGTGTATCAGACGTTCAAATGGTGCACGCACACAGTGTGAACACTGTGCTCTGGAAAACTGCTCTGTTTTGTTCTGTTTCCTTCCATCATGCCTTCAAGACCATAGGAATGGACCAGGGAGACAATGGACACTCCTTCTAGGTGACTAAGCATCCAAAGAAGATAATTACCTTCCTCAGAACTGTTCACCTCATGTAGGTCAAGCAGCATTAATAAAAAAAATCCTAACAATAAAGTATGTAACTTTGTTTTGTGTGCCAGTACTGGGGCTTGAACTCAGGACTTAGGCACTGTCCTAGAGTTTTTCTTTCTTTTTGCTCAAGGTTGGCACTCTATCACTTAAGCCACAGCTCCCATTCCAGCTTTTTGCTGGTTAATCAGAGATAAGATTTTCATGAACTTTTTTCCCCTGGCTATCTTCAAATCACAATTCATAGATCTCAGCATTTTGAAAGAAGGTAGGATTATGGGTACGAATGAGCCAATGGCACCCAGCTTAAAATTTAAAACTTTTTGAGTCCTAATGTGACCCAAATTTGGTCATTCAATATACACAAACTTTTGTTTTTGTGCCCAAAATTATTATAAATATTTTATAAGTTAACTTTTGGTTATTTGTACATAGTATATAGAAAACATGAGTAAATTGTATTTTTAGAGTCTAGATCTAGTTACGGGATATCTAAAGCTGTATATACAAACATTAAACATCTCAAAACAATTGGATATCCAAACACTTTTGATCCCAAGCATTTTGGATTAGGGCCTCTGCCTGTACTTGGAGCTGTACTACATAAAGGCCTGGAACATGCCCCCAAGCTGGGAGAGTCCTGGGGTTGAGCTTCTATCACTTCTCTCTCAGCCCATGTTTGCATTCATTCAGATGGCAAGCACATGCTTGTTTTCTACATTGTTTGTTAGTGATATCAGCTTCTCCACACGTCCACAGTCTGACTCTACTTAACCAATGCTTGTTCAGGCATTTTCAACAGGTGAGCAAAGCAACTCTTCTCAATTGCCCACTGGAATGAGGCAGGGTTCGAGACTTGATGATATGCAAATCGTACCCTTAGGCAGAAACAACACAGATTAAAACTCCTCCAAATTCCCCAGTGCCCTCCTGTGGTGTTTAACAAGTCCTGAAACTCTGCATGTGTTCTATGCTAATTTGCTTTACAGCAAATGACATCATGCAGCCTACTGAGTTTCCAGCTGCAAACAAGTTATCCTTTCAATCTGCTTCTTCTATTCACCTTGTGCTAAGCAATGTTTTTGCTTGTCTCTGCTGAAGTATCTCTTCCAGAGATCTCAGCTCCCAAGATGGTTAATACTGTTATTTTTTTGTTATTTATTTTTTTTTACTATTTCCAAGGTTTGGAACCACCAAGGGACAGATAGGGTCATCCTATTAATGGAGAAGAGTTCACATAGAACCAGGACATGAACTCTTGTTGGGTGATCACATGGCTACAATTAGCCAGCAGGAGATATGAAGACTGGATATTGATTTGTTCCACCTATAGAATGAGCTTAGCAGCCTAGGTCATTCAAAAGCAAGGACATTTTAGAGTCCAATGGAAAGCAGCAACTCAATCACAGCTTAATGAGTGAGTGCTACTGCAGATGGTAAAATCCAGTCCCTCCCTCAGCTTCTAGCAGACAGGATCACCAGGAGCTAGTTGACACCCTAGGCAGGACCCCAGACCAAACAGGCAACAACTGAGCACCCTGGGTGACTAAGTCAGCCCATCTCAGGTTGGCTATTTAGAGCCCAGATATCACTCCAGCAAGCAAATTTCAAGTAGTCTTCACAGGATTGTTAGAAGCTCTGTGTTTATGCGGATTCAAATTATTCCACGTGTTCCTCATCTATAAGCAAGTGTGTTCTGGGATTACAAATATGCACCACCATGACTGGTTCTGGGTTTTTGAAGCTGTAATTAAGTGGAGTTTGATTACTGGGAAAAGAGACAGTAGACAGTCATCACTGATGACATGTCTTGAGGTGGCTCACACTACCACTTTGAAAGGAACCAGATTGAGCAAACTGTTCAGCATCCACAACAGTGCATGCTGTGTGTGTGTGTGTGTGTGTGTGTGTGTGTGTGTGTGTGTGTGCACGTGCGTGCGTGTGTGTGTTCCAGACCTGGGTCATGAACTCAGGGTGTGGGCATTGTCTCTGAGTTTTTGTAATCAAGGTTAGTGTTCTACCACTTGACCCACAGGTCACACTTTTCTGTTTATTAATTGGAGGTAAGAGTCTCGTGGACTTTACTGTTTGGGCTGACTTCAAACTTTGATGCTCAGATCTCAGTCTCTTGTGCAGCTAGAATTATAGGAATGAGCTACCAGGGTCTGGTTCAAGTGGCTTTTTTCTTTTTAAAGAAAGCTAAGTAGCAGACAGTAAACTACAAAACTTTTCTCTACTGGCTTGTATCTTTCTTATAAAATATAATTGTTTAGGCTGACAGATACTAGATTAAAAGGTTATCATGGCTGGAGACATTGTCCAAATGGTAGAACATCTGCTTAGCAAGTGTGAGGCCCTGAGTTCAAGCCCTGGTACTGGTACACAAAAAAAGTTACTGTGAATATTACAAATTCTGTTACAAATGAGGAAACATTCTAGAGGTGATCTCATCCTTCTATTAGGTCTCATTCTCCAGGGGAAAGTTCCTAGGCCCTTGCATGTGCTAATTAGGTGCTCTACCACTAAGCCATAACACAGTCCTTGCACTAATTAGCATACTGCCCAGGAACTTCACTCTATGAATTAATCAATTAATTAATTTACATGCCAGTAGTAAAATTTGAACCCTGGCAGTGAGTACTGCCCCTTAATTTTTCACTCAAGACTGCTGCTCTACCACTTAAGCCAAATCTCTACTTCCAGGGTTTTTGGGCCAGTCCTGGGGCTTGAACTCAGGACCTGGGAACTGTCCTTGGGCTTTCATAAGGCTAGCATTTTACCAGTTGACCTGCAACACCACTTCCTGCTTTTTTTGTGTATATGGTACCAAGAAATTAAGCCCAGGGCTTTGAGTATGATAGGCAAGCACTCTACTACTATGCCAAACTCCAGGCCCAACTTCCAGCTTTTTGTTGGTTAATTAAAGATAAAGTGTCTTGCAGACTTTTCTGCCAGTGCTGGCTTCCAACTGATATCCTTAATTCTCAACTTCCCTGAGTAGATAAGATTACAAGCATGAGCTACCAGTATCCAGCTCATCCTATTGGTCTGATATGGCTGGCCTTCCCCTCTGCCCCTATGCCCCTTGTTTGCTATTGTATCCACATCTCTTCCTCTTTGTGTCCCTTTGTGAACACATGCCAGATCTCCCCACTACACTTCCCCACCCCCACCTGTTCGGAACTTACTTGTTGAAGTCTCTTCTTTCCACAGACCCAGACTTAGTGGTATGTTTTTACACCACCTAGCAGGTAAACTGCAGATTATCTGCTTTTTGAAGACCTTTATTAGGGTCTCAGCTCTGTCAGTTATTAAGTGAGGGCTCATGGGCAACTCATACCATACTGGAGGCTCAACTGAAGTATCTTCAGAATTCTTTATGGCCTTTGGGGACTGTTAGCTGCACACAAACCTACGAATTTCTTTTCTCCTAGGGCATAATAGTTGTTTTGATTCCAAGATGATTAGGTGGTGAAGTGATGGGAAGGGGGAAGCCTCTGCCTTCCCTTCACTCCTTCCATGTCATTTGCAGCTGCTTGTTCTTACCACCTCTCCCCTGAAACCCATATCAATGAGCTCAAGTTGGTCCTGCACTGACCTGTCCACAATGGGCTACTCATTTCTGCTGTGCAGTATTTATTTTTCACATAAGAAAATGGAGAGTAATGACATGGCCACATCAACAGAAATAAACCATTTACAAAAAGAACCCTTACATCTTAAATGATCTGTAATTCAGTGTACAATGCTCACAGCCAACCTCCTCTACTTCCATGTCTAGAGCACTTCAAAGGCTTGGCATGGCTTGAATTCCAATCAGTTGTTATTTTTCAATTTTGGTGTGTGGGGGAGGTGAAAGGGGTGTGCAGGTGCACTAGTACTAGGGCTTGAAGTTTGAATGCAAGGGTTTTAGGGTCTTGCTTATATTTTTCACTCAGGGATGGTATTCTGACACTTAAGCCACACCTCCACTTCCAGCATTTTGTTGGTTGATAGAGATGAGTCTCCTGGGTATTTCTGCATAGGCTGTCTTTGAATTGGGATCCTCAGATCTCAGCCTCCTGAATAGCCACGATTATAAGCATGAACCACAGGCATTAGACTTCAGTCTGTTCTGATTCTCAACTCAGCATTCTTTCTAATACCACAATGGCCCATGTTGGGAAGTTATAGCCCTGGTAAAAGGTTCAAGTGGTTTGTTGTAAGATCTATAAATATATGGAACCTGGCTGTTTCTAATTATATTATTAGACAAGCAAAACTTAAGGGGTTGGAGTCTTAGTATGATGGATTTCTTTTTCTAAGGAAGAGACAATCTTGGCATGGTGAGCATAAATACAATTCTCGTGTACAGTACTTACATCATATACCTGGGGACTGGTCAGACATCGAGCTAGCAAACCACACCAGGCTGGAAGAGTAGTGGTTAGTGGTGGACCACTGTGGGTGAGGATAGGCTTCAAGTAACTTAAAAAAAGAATTAAGGAAAAAATGGCTACAAAGAAAACACATACATAACAAAATGTGTTTATGGCCATGTGATACAGGCTCATGCCTGTATGTCTGACTACTCAAGAGGCTGAAATCTAAGGATCATGGCTCAAAGCCAGCCCAGACAGGAAAACATACAGGAATATTATATTCACTGACCATCAATAAGCTGGGAGTGGAGGTGTGACTCAAGTGGCTTGAATGAAAAATCTAAGCAAAAGCACAAAGCTATGAATTCAAAACCTAGTATTAGAATAAAATATCTGTTTAAAAATCCCAGAGAGTAGAAAAGTAAATTATCTGACATTCTGTAATCACAAGAAGCCCTTTCCTCTCATTGTACCAGGGTACACAGAGGAAATAATTGCCACCTGCCGAATCAGGGATGAAATATTAAGATATACTCTATCCACAAGAATAGGCCTGAAGACCAATGGAATAGAACTGAGGACCCCGATATTAACCCACAGACCTACGGCCACCTAATCTTTGATACAGGAGCATAAAAAATAGAATGGAAGAAAGACAGCCTCTTCAACAAGTGGTGCAGGCAGAATTGGTTAAGCACCTGCAGAAAACTAAAGTCACCCTGCACTAGGATTAAATCCAAATGGATCAAAGATCTTGAGGTAAAAGCAGATACACTGAAAACTTTACAACAGGGGATAGGAGATACGCTAGGTCTCCTTGGCACAGGTTGAAACTTTCTAAATAAGAACCCAGAAACACAAAAAATCAAAGAAAGTCTGGATAAGTGGGACTGCATTAAACTGCAGAGCTTCTATATGGCAAAGGACATAGCTAGCAAATTAACTAAAAAGCCTACAGAATGGGAGAACATCTTCACTAACCATAAAATGGACAAAGGCCTCATATCTAAAATATATCAACAGCTCCAAAAATTGAATCACTCCAAAACTAATCTCCAAAGAAACAACCATCCCATTAAAAGATGGTCCAAAGACTTAAAGAGAGTCTTCTCTGAAGAAGAAATAAAAGTTGCCTATAGACACATGAAGAAATTCTCGACATCTCTGGTCATAAAAGAAATACAAATCAAAACAACTCTACAATTCCACCTCATTCCAGTTAGAATGGCTAGGATCAAGAAATCTAATAACAACAGATGCTGGAGGGGATGTGGCCAGGAGGGATCACTACTACACTGTTGGTGGGAGTGCAAACTTGTTCAACCACTATGAAAAGCAGTATGGCAGTTCCTCAAAAGACTAAACATAGAACTCCCCTATGTCCCAGCAATTCTACTATTTGGCATTTACCCAATCGTCCAGAAACAAGGACATACTAAATCCACTAGCACAATGATGTTCATTGCAGCACTATTTACTATAGCAAAGATGTGGAACCAACCCTGATGTCCCTCAGTTGATGAGTGGATCAACAAGATGTGGTATTTATACACAATGGAATTCTATGCTACTGTCAGAAAGAACAATATCGCCCCATTTGTAAGGAAATGGAAAGACTTAGAAAAAAAATCATATTAAGTAAGCCAGACTCAAAGGAATGTAGGCTCAATGGTTTCCCTCATTTGTCATAATCAGTAGAAACCTTGGGCTCTCCTAGCAGAGATTTACAATAGAGTAAAACCTAGATACATAAGGCCATATAGAAAGGACCTCCAGGATATAGAAGCAAAAGCCATATAATGAGTGATTTTTTTTCCTTATGTACTATGTTATCTCTCATCTCTTTTGCTGTCCCGTGATTATCCCATATTGTTACAGTATTTCACCTTGTTATCTGATATATCGTATATATGCTTATTTGTTTATTTGAAGTCTGATAGGGAAGGGAGGAAACAAGATGAGGGGTTGGGGGGAGGGAAATGGGGACCAAGACATGAGAAAGGGTATCAATGTTTGTGAAGTATTGCACCTTCTATCTGGTGAATATAATATAATCCTTCTATTAATTACAATAAAATATATGAAAAAAGATATGCTCTATCAATTTATATGATAATCAGAACCTCTCATATTAGTGATGATTCTGTCAGTAAAAACGACATTGGAATAATTAAGCTAGATATGGTGGCACACATGTATCTATATCCCCAGTTGGAAGGCTGAGGCACAAGGGGATCACAATTTCCAGGCCAGTCTGGGCTACATAAGTAAGATTCAAAACTACAGCAAATGAAACAAGACATTGGATTAGTAGCCATTAGCATTTGAATTTTTGACAAAGTAGTTCGGGTCTTGGACAGGAAATTGTGTCCTTGGAGTGGAGAGCTGCAGCCCACGGACCTTCTGTTTTTGCTTTTTGAAATCACTTTATGTAGAGGGTGCATGGTATATATAGTGGCCTTAAAGATTAACCTGGGTCCACTATCTATGCATGGAAGGATGCTGAACAACATCCCTCGCCTCTACCATTGGATGGCACAGCACCCATCCCCACTCCCAAAATACATCATTGAAAAGTTTCCAAATGTCCCCCAACAAGAAAATTGGCTCTTGGTTGGGATCACTGTTTTATGATGATGGTTAACAGAGAGCACAGGCGTTGTCAAATGATGAATATCTATGCTGTCAAATGTTCATCCTACAACAAACTCACCACCTATCCCATTATGATAGCAGTTGAACAACTTCTGAGACCTACAGTCAAAGTGGTATGGGAAGGTGGCATCTCTACAAGGATGATTTTTAATCTCCTATAATCAGCAAATGACTCTTATATAGGACACAGAAAGCATATTTATAAATCAGCATGGAAAAGGTAAATAACCCAATAGAAAAGGAGGCAAGAAACTTAAATACATAATCATAGAGGAGCATATCAAATAGCCAGCAAATATGTGAAAAGGTATTCTACTATCAGCCATCAGAGAAATACAAATGAAAAGCACAGTGAGATGCCTCTACCAATCCATTAGAACAACTAGAGTAAAAAACAAAACATTAGCTGGTGGTAAAGATGCACAGCAACTGGAACTTTCATGTATCACCATTTTGGAAAACTAACACAAATATTTGCATAGTGCATCAGAGCCAGGTACAATAATATTTATAGCAGTAATTTTCATAGTAGCTCCATGTGATAGATAAGGCATATGCTTTTTGGCAATGGGGTGGATAAATTGTGATGCATTCACACAATGAAATACAGAGCCACAATGAGAACAAATGAAGTAGCGTACACAAAAGATGGATGAATCATGTATTTTAGACACTAAAATACATATAACTATGTAATTTCATGTATATAAAACTGAAAACCGAGTAAAGTTTAAAATGTTGCTAGAAGTCAAAAGATATTTCTTGATCAGTTAGCTGTTAAATGAATGTGCTCATTTTGTAACATGCAGAACACTATGAATTGTATAATGGTTATACCTATTCAAAAATTGTCTTCACATTTTCTTTTTTGTTTGTTTTTGTACTGATACTAGGGTTTGAACTCAGGATATGGGTGATATCCCTTGGCTTTTTCATTAAAGGCGAGTGCTCTAGATCAGGTGTGGCTAGAGTCAGACCTTATCTTCCAGCTTTTTTTGGTAGAAATTGAAGATAAGTCTCATGCACTTTCCTATCCAGAGTAATTTCAAATGGAGATCCTCAAAGACCTCAACTTTGTTTATAGGTATGAGCCATTGGCTTATCTGATTATCATACCAGTTTTAAAAATTATTAGGGTTTAATGTTTTTTAACTTTAACAAGTAAATCTACCAGTATAGGATGTACTCTGTGTGTGGTTCCATTATGCCAGTGTTAAAATCAGATTTGGCAAAGTTGAACTAATAGGAATGATCCTTCCCACATGGATGAATTGCCCAAGTTCACTTTCCTTCCTGACCACAGCATGGATCACTGTGTGATTTTAACTAATTCACAAAGACATAGCTCCCCTAGACACAGAACTCTTCATGGCTATGTAGTATTCCAGTTTACAGTTGCCTATTTTAATGACATGAAAACATTTATCTTGGCTGGAGAGATGCTTACCAGGACCACTTATAGTTAAATAATAATACATGAGTCCCAACAGAGGATGGATGATATCGGTCCTGAGCACACATCTTTCCTTGATTATCAGGAGTTATTCACCAACAACTCAACAAGCAGATTACATCTTAACACAGAAGATACTGCATAAAAGGATACTTGTGATCAAAGCTGTACCATAGCCTGAATATCCATGCACTCTCCTGCTTGGTCCGGTTTCCTCCAGCAGAATCTGATCCATCCTAGGAACAAACAAGGGAACACATAATTATTTGCAGAAAAATTATCTGAAAGAAAGGGTGAGGGAGAGTAGGGTTTTCTTTTTTAACTTATAAGTTCTTTGTGGTAAGTGCTAGGATGGAGCCCATGGTTTTATGCATGCTAGAAAACCACAGCAACATTGAAGTACACCACAGCTCCATAAGCTATAACTTTTATAGATCTAGAGCTTATTTTCCAATACCTGATGTTACCAAGTTTGCAAAAATACATCAAGCACACACAGAGCAAACCCCAACAGGCAGAAAAATTAATTTCCAAAGTAAATGGTTTGGTTATGTTTATGGGCAGATTAACCCAGCATTAGTGCAAAATTTTCTTTTGGCATTCCTATTATCATTTTCCTCAAAATACCTTTCTGTGGCTTAATTACCCTAAGGTAGTCTCGATACTTACAGGTCAAAATCAGTATACAAGTTGGGCTATAGTACCTCACACCTGTAATCCTAGCTACTCAGGAGGTTGAGATTTAATGACTGCAATTCCAAGCCAGCCTGGACAGAAAAGTCCAAAAGCATCTCCAATTAATTTCCAAAAGAAAGTCTGAAGTGGAACTGGGACACAAGTGGTAGAGTACTAGCTTTGAACAAAAAAGCTGAAGTTCAGGACTGGTAAGTGTGTGCACAGATGCTCACACAATGATGTGCAAAGAATAGTAAAGAAAGTTTCTATGTAACCAACTTCTCATGTTCCCCCAAAGTTGACCTAGACAGGCCACCATGTTGCATTTTCTGAGAAATACATCCTTGCCTAGGTGGCACCAAGTGACACTGTTGCTGTCTCCCTGTCAGCTTTAGGAAAGCAGAGTCAGTGGGTAAGGAAAACAGTCATTAGCAATCCTTGTTACTTTATCTATCCTGAAGTAGCAAGTTCCTGTGAAGTTATTCCAACTCAAACATCCTCATCATTTAATGTTTTTTTTTTTTTGCCAGTTCTGGGGCTTGAACTCAGGGCCTGAGTACTGTGCTAGGGCTTTTTCCTCAAGACCAGAGCTCTACCACTTGAGCCACAGCACCACTTCCAACTTTTCTATGTATGTGGTACCAAGGAATGGATCCTGGGTCTTCGTGAATGCTAGGCCAAACTCTCGGCCTGTCATTTAATGTTTTAAAGTTTCATGATTATATATTTTTTCAATATTTAAGAAGTCTGTTCTGTGCAAATATTAAAAGTATTACTTTTTCATAATGATAAATCAGCAGTTTTGGACTGGGAGTTTGGCCTAATGGTAGAGTGCTTGCCTAGCATGCACAAAGACCTGGGTTCGATTCTGCAGTACCACATACATACATAGAAAAATCCAGAAGTGGTGCTGTGGCTCAAGTGGTAAAGTGCTAGCCTTGAGAAAAAGCCCAAGGACAGTGCTCAGGTCCTGAGTTCAAGCCCTAAGACTGGAAAAATAGTTTGTGCAGTACTACTAATGAAAGGTCCATTTCATCTTTCACTTCTCTTTTACACCATAGGGACAGGCAACCCTGCAAGAGAGTAACAATCCACAATAACCAAAGAAAACCGAACCCTAATCACAAAGAATTCTAAATCATATAGAGTACCCATTTTATCCATAAAAGCAATGCAAATGTTAACCAAGATCTTTGAGACTATGAACATATAGATGAGGAGCCTTAGCAAGGGCTATTTAGATTCCTAAAGTTCCTAACAGCAAAGATTATTTTTAAAAATCAAGTCCCCATGGTAATTGAAGAATGTTAGGTTAGAGCCAGTTATGGAAATGGTTTGGTTAAATGTGCCCTTCTGTGCCTTGGGAAATGTAAATAGGGAGAAACTTCAGAGAGAAATTTTGTTTTATTTTTATTTTTATAAAACATGTGGAAGAAAAAAAAGGCAGAAAAATGTTTCCATTTACTGATAACCATTTCTTTGGCTAATAGATTGTTAACTAATGATAAAGCTAGAAAGTGTTCAAAATGTCATATGAGTAACAAAGTGGTAGGTGAGCTTTCTGGTAGGCATATTATGTCTTAATAGAAACTGTAAAGGTTTTTTTTTTATAAAAGCATAGGTTTCAAGCTTCATTTTTGCTGTGTGAGTGCATGCAGGGTCCTTGGGCTCTTGCTTGTTTTTAATTTCTCCTCAAGGATTGTACTCTACTTCTTTTTTTTTGCCAGTCTTGGGCTTGAGCTCAGGGCCTGAGCATTGTCCTTGGACTTTCTCAAGGCTAGAGCTCTACCATTTGATCCTCGGCACCAATTCTAGCTATTTCTATGTATGTAGTACCAAGTAATCGAACCTGGGCCTTTGCACATGTTAGGCAAGCACTCTACCACTAGGCCAAACTCCTGGCCCCTGTACTCTACTTCTTCTTGAGCCATACCTCCCATCCAGCACTTTGATGAGCAACTGGAGATATGAATCTTAGAGATTTGTTTGATTGAGCTGGCATTAAATCTTAATTCTAGGGGCTAGGATTTTGGCCTAATGGTAGAGTGCTTGTATAGCATGTATGAAGACCTGGGTTCAATTCCTCAGTACCACACACATATAAAAAAATCCGGAAGTGGTGCTGTGGCTCAAGTGGTAGAGATCTAGCTTTGAGAAAACCCCAGGACAGGTCTCACACCCTGAGTTCAAGCCCTGCACCCTGGGACTGGAAAAAAAAATTAGTATAAAAATCTTGATTCTCAGATCTCAGGCTCCTGAGTAGCTAGGATTAGAGGTGTAAACTATCAGCATCTGGCCAAGCTCTATTTCAAGTGCCTGAAGAACTTTTACTAAAGAAAAAAATGAACCAACTAAGAGGCATTATAAACCATCAGGGGCATATTAAGTCTCCCATGGTGAGTGGTTTCTACTTCTCTTAAATCAACAATAACAAAAAACTCCCAACAACTCCTATTTTGTGTCACTCCTACAACGCATTTATTAGCCCCTGAAACTCTTCAATTCTTATCTTCTCACCCCTTAGAAGCAGCAAGAGGCTTCTACAAGTCCCCAAAAGGACAATTAAAAGCAATAAAACAAGACTAGGGCTTTCATATAACAACAAACTAACCAATGCTCTTCTCCAGCTACAGAGCAATATGCTTACAATCCACAAGTAAGATAAAGTAACCTGGATTTTCAAAAACCAAGCTGTAAGAAACAGAGATAACCCTGACAGGCTACAAGGGTAAACTCAGGACAAGTCCAAGGTGCTATCTTTGCAAAAAAAAGGATGGTAAACAACTTATTAGTCCAAAATGTGGTGCCAGAAGCATGATTAGGTACAGGCAGAGCTTAGGTAAATTCACATACGGTGGCTTTGGAGAAATCAGGGCAGTTCTGAACAACAGGGCTGATTTTTTAAAAAGATAACCCAGGTGACCAACAACTATTTTCCTATGGAGAAGTCATAATGGCCTTCCTGTGGGTTCAGCTCAGGCAGGGATGTGGGGTCACTGTAGAGACAGGTGTGGCTTCCTTCTTATGTACTTGGAGATTCGGGGATTCCCATTCCCAGGCTGCCAGCGGAAAAGGAGGGACTTAGTCTCTCTACACATTCTTTCCAAATCTACTTTCTTTCCTACCAGAAAGGTTTCCAGAATCCTGTCTTCATCTCAGGCACTTTTGGGGCCTACCACACTCCTTCTTCCTCTCCCCTCTCTCCTCTAGTGAGTACATATCTGGATTTTCTATGAAATAGTTCAAAAGCATCAGGGCATATAAGAGGCTGTGATGTGAACATCACACAAGCATGCTACAGACCACTTGTGTCCTGACTCTGACTCTTCCACTGCCTTGCAGTGAGACTCTGTGGAAGTTACTTAAGATACTAATAAATACTTTTCTTGTAGGGTCATTATGGAGCTGTGATATAATAAGAAATTCATATTTGAATTTCACCTCAATCCTTGGTAAAAAAAAACCTTGGAATTTGCAGATAGGGTAAGAGGAACATCTTTTATTACTCATAATAAAGTCTATTTCAATTATACTCCATTTATGCTAATGAGGTTATGGTCACTGTTGTAATCTGGGAACAAACTGTCAAAGGACCAAACATGTGATTAGAATGTTGGAATTTTTCAGCTCCATTCCCAACTTCTAGGGAGGAGAAAGAGGACGGAGGAGTATGTCAATCACAGTAATTGCATCACTGGCGCATGCGCATGTACATGTGTGTGTGTGTGTGTGTGTGTGTGTGTGTGTGTGTGTGTGTATGTGTAAGGTGATAAGTGATAAGGTGTTGAGAAGGTGATAATAAGGTACTGGAAAAGGCCCTGTTCCCCCCTTCACATTCCCCTCCCCACACCTTGTCTCCTCCATCTTTTCCATTTGGCCTTTTCTGAATTGTCTTGTTTACAATAAAGCAGTACTGCTAAGTATAGTGCATCCTGAGTTCTGTGTATTGTTGTAGTAAAGCAGAGAACTTGAGAAGGGAATTGTGGGAGTTTGTGGTCTATTGCCCATCATTCAGGGACTCACAACTGGCATGTAAAGTCTGTCAGTTGGTCATTCTTGTTAGGCTAGCCCCAGTCCATTTGTGCTTAGACTCAAGTTCAACTGGAGGACACCCAGCTTATATTCAAGCTGGAAATACTGTGTACAGACTGGGACTGGTGGCATACATCTGCAATCTCAGCTACTTGGAAGGTAGAAGGATCAAGTCTCAAGGCCAGTTTGAACAAGTTAATGAGACCCAGTCACCAAAGCAAGTTGGCTCTGGTGTACATGCCCACTGTCTCAGCTACTAAAGAGAAAGAGGATCAAGGTGTGAGGCTAGCACAGATAAAAGCATGAAACCTTACTTGATACACAAACTAAAGGCAAAGAGTAGAGGCAGTGGCTCAATGGTAGAACGCCTACCTAACCAAGTGCAAGGTCCTGACTTTGAAGCCCAGTACAACCAATAAAAACTACTGTGAATACATAAGAAAAGCAGTTTTAGAGGTATAAATAATTTTTACATTTCAATAACTTGGGATGCTGATTTATATATGGCATGCATTCAACACAAATTATTACTATTAGCAATGTGACTCTTTTTGATGATTTGATATTTGTAAAACATTAGGCATAGTAAAGGGTAGTTAGAGCTCATATTGTTAATTAATTTTCAAAGACTGGATGTCATTTCACGTCTACAAAGCAAAAAATGCATGGCCATTAACCTCATTGGCCATCTTGTGAATCTTTTTATGCAAATGACTCTTGCTAGATTTTTTTTTAGCTAATAGTATTGCTAAAGAACTTCTTTCAAAAACTAAATATTACTGCCAGGAATCCATGGCTCATGCCTGTAATCCTAGCTAGTCAGAAGACTGGGTAAAATCCAAAGGATAATGATTTAAAGACATGTGGGGCAGAAAAGTCTGAGAGACTCTCCCATCAAAAAATTCAACAAGCTGGATGCTGGAGGCTCACTCCTATAATTGTAGTTACTCAGAAGGCTGAGATCTAACGATCACAGTTCAAAGTCAGCCCAGGTAGACTCTTACCTGCAATTAACCACTCAACAACCAGAAGTGGTATGGTGGCTCAAATGGTAGAGTGTTAGCCTTGAGTACAAAGAGACTCGGGGCAGTGCCAGGCCCTGAGTTCAAGCCCCATAACAGACAAAAAATAAGGTAAAATAAAATTTAAAAAATGCTATCGAGCAAGTACAAAGCCTTGAGTTCAAACTTCAATACTGGCAATAAATAAATACTGCCAACCAGCTCATTGTCATTTTGAGCATATAGCAGAGGGTCTATTTTTTTGCATTCATTAAGTACCTACTATGTACTAGGCTCCATGACGGATGTTAGAAAGACAGAGAAACAAGACTCAGCACCTGCCCCTTTCCAAAAAAAAGAAATTGCGTACACACACACACACACACACACACACACACACCCCACAAAGATAAAGAAAGCTAATTAAAAGAACTGAGGGGGGGGGCGGGAGTTTGGCCTAGTGGTAGAGTGCTTACCTAGCATGCATGAAGACCCAGGTTTGATTCCTCAGTACCACGTACATAGAAAAAAAAAGCCAGAAGTGATGCTGAGGCTCAAGTGGTAGAGCTCTAGCCTGGAGAAAGTCCAAGGACAGTGCTCAGGCCCTGAACTCAAGCCCAGGACTGGGAAAAAAAAAGAACTGAGGGGGCCAAGAGTTTGGCCTAGTGGTAGAGTGCTTGCCTAGCATGAACAAAGACCCAGGTTGGATTCCTTGGTACCACATACATAGAAAAGTCAGAAGTGATACTGTGGCTCAAGTGGTAGAGTGTTGTCCTTGAGAAAGCCTAAGGACAGTGCTCAGGTCCTGAGTTCAAGCCCCAGGACTGGCAAAAAACCCCAACAAACTGAGAAATGTTTGAGAGGCCAAAGGAGGAACATCATAGTCTGAAGCAAATGAAATTGTATCTGCAAAACAAATGAAAGCAAAACGGGCTGGGGATGTGGTAGATTAAATTCAACACCTTACTACCACAAAAAGTCAAGTAGCACTATTTTTGAAATAATTTTCTAGAACATTATAATGGGTAATGATGTATTTACAATTATATTTAATCTATTCTAAAAATGATGTTTTGTTTTTTAAACAGCTTGTTTCTCCCCTCCCCCCAGGATGGAGCCTGTGGCAGGTAGAACAATGTCCACCAAAAGACTTTTTTTTTTTTAAAAAAAATCCTGGTCTTGAACTCAGGGCTTGAGCTTTCTTGCTCAAAGCTAGCTTTCTACTCCTTAAGCCACAGATCTACTTCTTGCTTTCTGATGTTTAATTGGCAGTAAAGGATGTCACGAACGATACTGTCTGAGCTATCTTTGAACCATGATCCTCAGATCTCAGCTTCCTGAGTATCAAGGATTACAGGCATGAGCCACTAGTGCCTGGCTCATCCGAAGAGTCTGACATTCTATTCTTTGGAGTCTATGTTATATATCCCCCAAAAAGGCCTCATGGATGGATTTATAGTTATCTAGGTAGGTGCAGGTTAATCACAGAGGCCCTTAAAAGTGGACAGGAGTGTAAAAAAGAGGCAGAGAGGTACAATAGAAACACAGCAAAGGCTTGTCCTGATGATGCTGGTTTAAAGATAGAGAGGGCCACAAGCCAGGGAATATGGGTGGCTTCTAGAAGCTAGGCACAATTCTAAACAGACAGAAAAGATATGGGACCTTCTTCCTGAAGGGAAGTGAATTCTCTCAACAACCTGAACAAACCTGCAAGTGGCTTTCATCTCTAGACCACAGCTCTACCCACACATGGAGAAGCCAACTGAGCTGTACTCTTCTGACCTACTGAACTCTCAGACAGCTGTGAACTTTGTGGTAATTTCTTACTTTAGCCGCCCACCCCAACTAAAATGGAACAAATAAACTATGTGACTTGATTGGCACTTTTTCAAAATGTCATGGACCTAATCTCAGTGCTTGTAACAAAGTTGATAAAACTAGGAATTAAGTCCCTGAAGGTGCTACATTGTTAATTTCCTTTCCCTTAAAACTCTTCAGATCTTCATCTTACCTAACCCAGGACTACTTCTTGTCTTACACACAAATGACCTGGGGAAATGGCAAAATAGAAAGAAGGAAAGAAAGAAAGGAGGGAGGAAGAGAAAGAGTATTTTCAGACTCTGCTTTTGCTTGATAGGGTAAAGTGTGAGTTTACACTTCTAGAAAGTTCTCTACTGGGCTGTCAGCACATTCAGAGTAGCCAGGATGGGTTTGAGATCCCTCTTCTCTTGGTATACCAATCTCTTAGGGACAGAGAGTTGTCTATCTTTTGCAGGCACATTCCTAAAACGTGATAGAAAGTCTGATATATAAAAATGCTCCATAAGTATTTGTCAAGTGCATGAACAGTTTAAAAATTTCAGTTTTTAGAAAACAAAACCAGGGAACGGGAAATCAAGGGGACCAAAGAAGGGAATTCCAAGGCATAAAGGGAAAGTTTTGAGGGGTGGGGAGGGAGGTCAGATAATAGTCATTTGAGCTAAGTCATTTCACCAACTGTTTTAAAGTTAAAAATGTAGGTGGTTGGGTATCAGATTTCAGCTTGCAGGAAGACTCCAGAAACAAATGATGGCAATTTACTCACAATGTCCTAGGTCCTTGCAACTATAAACAGCTCCTTTCCTATGGTACACACACACACACACACACACACACACACACACACACACACACACACACACGATTTCCTTCCCTTCACATTCCATTAAGGTGGATCCTGTGGGATGGTCAGATTGCTACATTAAAAGTGTTCCCAAGGGGGCTTCATCAATGAGCACTTTTCTGGTAACATGAGGAAGGAAGTGAAGTGTCTGTAAGTCCGGCCAAAAGACATCTCAGCTGTGTCTGGTCTGGCATGAAAAGTTCTCCCCCTTTTCATGGGGTGAGAAGTCACCCCTGGGGGCTGGGCAGCTAGCTTACTTCCAGCTGGGCTTGTTTTTGTTTTGGTTGCAGAGTCACCAAGACCTCCTGAGAAATAAAGCAATAGCATTTTTCTGCTCTTGTTTGTTCTAATGAGTCAAAGTTGCCTGGGACACAAAGTTTGAAGTCTGCTCACAATACTCTTATGCTTTTCTTCACTCAGAACCTAAAGTTCCAACCAACAGCGCCTTTTCTGGTCCCACATGAGCTAATGGTCGGCAGCTCTGTAGCCATGACGCTGTTTACAATTTCAAGCTTCTAGACGTAGTGAGGAAAAATCATCCTTGCAAGAAGAAATGCTTTCCCTCCAGATATCTCGATTGCTGTCTGCTTGATGTTTTTAAGTTGATCATGTAGAAACAAAGAGGTCAAGAGAAAGGGCTATTCTTTCTTTCCCAGTGGTGGACAACCAATAAAACTGTCTCTGCCTATGATTTCAATTTCATACGTGATCTGGACCTCCTTCAAGGGAGACTGCCAGGAGTCAAGATTTCATCCACAGTTATCTCCCTTGTCTCCCCACTATAGCTGAGCGCTCCCAGTCCTGCTGCAGGAGACTCCCAAGGACAAGGTCAGGCTGTGAGGATGTGGAGAGTCTGAGAAAGCTCTTTCTGCAATAAGGACGTGAGTCACTGCTGGAGCCTGGGGAATAAAGTTGGAAGGTTGCCTGCTTCTCCAAGCCTGGCAGCCATCCTAAGGGCTTTGCAAAGGTCAAGGGAACAAACCTTAAGGGCCCTTCTTCATGATTGAGAGACTGGAAAGGAGGTCAGGGAAAAGCTGTGACATAGCTCCAGGCTGGTAAATGGTAGGGGCAGAGAGAGGCATGTAGACTGTAGCAGAAGTCACTGCCAGCCCATCCAGTGTGTGTAGACAACAAATGGAGGGTCCCATTCCTTTGGAGAGGGGGGCTATTTTAATAATCATTGCTTAGAGTAAATTCCAGAGCCTTGAGAACTTCTGATCTGCTGTTCTTCAAATATTTTCACAGAAAAGTGTCAGAAAGTTCATTATTAAATCTAATTCCAAACAAAGCATTTCTAGTGTGCAAGGTTTTACTAGGTATATAATAAGATCTGTAGTAACCCAGCAAATAGTTTCACTTCCTTCAGCAGGGGAGGGAGTACAGAAGAAGGAGCCACAAGTAACAGCATGCTATTTCGATTGGTCAGGAAGCTTCCAGATGAACTCTCTTCTCTATGCTGATATCCAGCTACTCCTGGGTATTTTACTTTTAAAATGTCAGTCTTTCTCATCCCTTAGTCTCACATAACTCCCCAACATTCTCCCTCTTCAGCTTCTACCCTGGAAAACAGAGGTAACTGTAGTGACCTCAGAAAGTCATGGTCCAGATGACAATGAGGGAGTCCAAGTAAAGTACACCCATGGAGCAATGGATCCCTCATTGGTAACTTCTTTTTTTGTTGTTCTGTGCCAGTACTGGGCTTGATCTCGGGGGCTTCAGCACTCTCCCTAAGCATTTTCACTCAACACTAACTCTATCACGTGAGCCTCATTTCCACTTTTGGCTTTTTGCTGTTTAACTGAAAATAATCCCATTTAGTTTTTAGACTTCAAACAACAATCCTCAGATCTTAGCTTCCTGAGTAGCTATAATTATAGGTGTGAGCCACAAGCATCCATCAATTTTAACATTAAAAAAAAAAAACAAAAACAATTGTGTTAGGCCTGGAGCGTACCCTAGTGGTAGAGTACTTGCATAACATGCACGAAGCCCTGGGTTTGATTCCTCAGTATCACATACTCAGAAAAAGCCGGAAGTGGTGCTGTGGCTCAAGTGGCATAGAGCAGAAAGTGTACAAGGACAGTGCCCAGGTCCTGAGTTCAAGTCCCAGGACTGTCAAAAATAAAAATCATTTCTTCCCTGAAAAGAAGCATTTCTTATGACTTACCCCTTGCAAGACTTGAAAGCTGTCATTGTTGGGTGGTGGGTCTTGATCTGGATCAACACCAACTCTAAAAGTTGCCACAGAGAAAGACAAGGAGAAAAGCAGAAGCATTAGCTCAGTCCACAGCAGCCTTGTAGGCTGAAAATCACCACCATCTTCCAAAGCAGAAGGAAAGGAAGGCTGTCATGCGGAAGTCAGGTGATACTCCACAGCAGATCCCTGACAGCCAGGGGTAATAGAGCCTGTGTGTTCACACACTAAGCAAGGCCTCTGGGAAAACAGCAATGGCGGACAACTTTCCAGCTGCCTTCCTGTACCAGGTGATCCTCATTACCAAAATGTGGGTCCCTCCTGCTTAGCTATGTCCTCACTTCTGCCCTGACCTACTTTAATATCCTTACCATTTGTCATGAAATTCCTTCAGATACACAGGGAAATATTGAAGAAATCTATAGGAAACGCCTATATGTCTACTGCTAAGATATAGTCAGTCATGGTGCTTGAACTCAGAGCCTGGGTACTGTCCCTGAGGTTTTTTTTTTTGTTTTGCTCAAGGCTAGCACTCTACCACTTTTAGCACAACTCCACTTTTAATAAAAGATAAAAAAAAGTCTCACAGACTTTCTTGCCCTGCCTGGCTTTTTGAGCCTTCTGTAGCTTGGATTATAGGTGTGAGCCACGTGTGAATAGCCAACGTTTTTTTCAGCACATTCTTCACTACCCATCTATCTATAAATCTCTCCATCCCTCATGTTATTTGGAGGATATATTGAAACAAAGCAACAGATATCAAGTACACATTCCTGATCTGAGCATGGGTAGTGACAAGAGTTTTTCCTTGATCACACTTGAGAGAGACTTCTCTTAATCTTCTTCCCACTTAGGCCCTGACTTCTGTCTCTGTCTTGTGGGTACACTGGATTTTAGCAAGAGCTTTCTTAAACTGTTTAGCCTCAACCCTCTACCCTTGATAGCTGATTTCCCTCAATCTCTGATGGGAGTTTTCCTCCATCATCCCCAGGTAGTGCTTGATCCATCACTCTGGCCTGCCTTCAGCAAGAACACTGGTAGGTGGATTTAGCCAGAATCCCCATTACCTCTGATGTCTCGTCTCAGCCACTTTCTATCTATTGGTTTCTCTCACATATACTTTCACAATCCATCAGAACAGTCCCTATATTAAACATGATGATCCCGAATGGAGTCTGCCTTACCCATTAATCAGTGTCACTGTCATGTTAGGGACCAGAACTGCTTGGACTCTTCATGCCCTGCCCCCAGCATCAACAATGACCTGAGACACACACTGCAGAACAAGAACTAGAAGAAAGAAAAGGGAAAGTGGCAACATGCACTTACAATGAATTCCCCAAAAGTCCTGGGGCAATTGTTTGGCATAGTCATATGTTACATGTTGCTTTATGTACCTGTTAATCATGTAGCCCTGCACCTTCCAGTCTCTGAAGCATAGAATTGTAACATGAACACTGGGTACCAAAGAACAATGGGGGAATCTTAAAGATATTAGTGACATCCTCACTCTATTCTTTGTTACAAGGAAATAGAAGGTATAAGCTGGGTGCCAGTGGCTGAGGCCTGTAATCCTAGCTACTTCAGGAGGCTGAGATCTGAGGATCTCAGTTTAAAGCCATCCCAGGCACCAAGAGTCCATGAGACTCTTATCTCCAATTAATTACCAGAAAACCGGAAGTGGAGCTAAAGTAATAGAGCGCTAGCCTTGAGGAAAAGAGTTCAGGGACATCACCCAGGCCCAGAGTTCAAGACCCATGACTGACAAAAAGAAAAGAAAAATAAAAAAAAGAAATGAAAGGTGTCATAGAAGGTCAAAAGAGAAGGAAGAGAAACTGGAGTGTTTAACAGATTACATTGTGTTTGAACAGGAAGAGAGGTGCCAAGTGGGCTTCAATGGGGATGTCTTTGCTGTCTCTGTTGAATCCAGTGAGCAGACACTGGACACAGAAAGTCCCATGTTCTCTCCTCTTCCTCTCCTCCCATCTTTCTGTTTTGTTTTGTTTTTTGCCAGTCCTGGGCTTGAGCTCAGGGCCTGAGCACTATCCTTGGACTTTCTCAAGGCTAGAGCTCTACCACTTGAGCCTCAGCACCACTTCCTGCTTTTTTCTATGTATATGGTACCGAGGAATCGGTAGCATTACAGGGATATTTGGACCTGAAAAACCTTCTATTTCAGAGGTTCAAGGACTGACCACGAAGATCACAAGATAGCTATAGGGCCAAAGTATGTAATGCATACAAGTGGTTAAAAAAGAGGCCACATATTGAATTCCTCATTGCTGACCTTTAACCCACAGCCTTTTT
Organism: Megascapheus bottae; assembly: GCF_031878675.1. Lineage (NCBI taxonomy): Eukaryota > Metazoa > Chordata > Mammalia > Rodentia > Geomyidae > Megascapheus > Megascapheus bottae. The sequence continues at coordinate 27,913,046 of NC_143547.1, forward strand.
TTTTAACCGTCTCTTAATCTGTGTTCTACATGCTGTTAGACTCTCTAAGACCAATAGCCAAGAATCCAATATTAGGCCACTTCATGCTAGATTAATTTACTGAGGATGAGCTGTCAGGTGCAAATTTTGAGAGGCAGAGCACAATAACAACAGTAACTCACAGAAACCCACCAGGAGGCAAAGCTGTCCCCAGCACAGTAACTACTGAGAACATGAAGTATAGTATGGCAAGACTATGTCACTTCAGATCTATCACTGATAATCCCTCTGTTCTGCACTGTGAGATTTGAAAGAGGTGCATGCCTTAGTTCTTGTAAATGGCTTTCACATAAGTAATGATAAAACAATCTAACTTTATCAGCTCAGATGAAATAGGGGACCTATAGATAGCGGAGAACACTTACAGGTATAACCAACATAGTCACACATGAAATTTACCTCCATAAATTCTGTACACTCATCTCTGCTAGGAGAAGAAAATCTGTATAACAAAAATAAGTTCAGTTTAACAAGAATTGCATAAGAATACTAGACTTGGACTATTTTCAGTTAAGTTCTAGAAACATCAGTGGAATTCTTCTATTCATCATAAGGCAAGGAAGCCAGATGTAGGTAGCTAATGCCTAGGAGGGTATGGTGGTACACAGCTCTCCTACATCAGGAAACTGCTTGACATAGGGAGATTGCAGCTCCAGGCAGGCACTTGGGCAGGAAGTAATCCCTTATCTCAACAATAATAAATTTGCAAAGGGGCTGGAGTTATGGCTCAGTGATTGAGCACCTGAGGAATAAGCACAAGACCTTGAGTTCGAAATCCTGTACCACGGAAAAACAGCAAATGCAAGGATAAAAACGCTAGTTAAATGAGACATGTTGTAGTCAAATTTCAGACAATGCAGCTGTATTCAAATCTGACTGTGTATATCCCCTGCAAAGCTGTTCTTCTGAAGACAGTACCACCCAGTGGCCTTCTCTGTAGACACTTGTTATCAAACATCCTTCTAAATACAGTCCAAGCTCTTGACAGTACAGAAGGTAAAGGACATCCTGTGCTTTTCCCACACAGTGGGATGTGGCAAGGCCCCGTTGGGTCTCTTAAAGGTGCCTACTATGGGCACACATGTTTAATAGGAGAATTTCAAGAGAAGACACAGACACCTGCTTCCCAGCTTGCTACTATTTGGTAAGTGCTCCCGAAGAAAACAAACCAAGGGCCATGAGAAATATTATGTTCTTCTGCAATGTCTTTCCAGTTCAAGGCTGTTTCCGTTAGGGTGATTTCATAATTACTTTTCTGGCAGGCTCAAGGGCTCCTTGGACCAGTCCCCAAGGATGACATAGAAACCTTGGGCTCTCTCTACAAAAGGCTCCACCCTTGGGGTAGAGCCCAGAACCAAACTAGTGTTCTGGAAACAAGAGATAAAACAATGGGCCAGAGACCTTGGTGTGGTGCTCGGCAACAAGAAAAGATCATTGACAGGATTTCAGGCACAAATTTGAGGCTGAAGAAGACTTGATGTAGTCCCCTAGCAACTTTCTGAAATCTCTAGCTTCAGACAATTGTCCAGAATATCTATTTCTCCTGCTATAATGCTTCCAATCCAGAACACTGTATGTAAGTCTGGAGGTGTTGGGCTGCTTTATTCGATTGTAGTTTAACTTGAGCTCATTGGAATATACACACAATGCTCTTTCCTTCAAGAAGGAATTGGATGATCATTATTTTTCATGACAAATGAGACAAATGTGAAAACCCCATACTTAATGAGAAAAAAGCAATCAAAATGATATGCTCATTCTGGAAGGAACCATTTCCCCTTTAGTAAATTTTTCCATTTTGATTAATGGATGAGTGTCATGAAATCTCAGACAATTTAGATGTGTTGTTCTCCTTGATTCTACAGTATTGTGGAGATGCTGAGGAGGGACACCAGGGCCTTGTACATACTGAGTATGTGCATCATCATTGAGTTCTATCCCTAGCTACCCATAACTTTTTAAAGAGTTGAACAGCCCATTTTGAGGAATTGAGACACACACCTTTGTTCATATAAAACCGTGATCATCATATTCTAAGTGGAGTCTCTTCCCAAGTGTTAGAATTTAACACTTCCCTAAAAGACCTTCCTTCTTGAAGGTGGGCTACAAAACTGGTACTTAATGTCACATCTCCAAACATGAAATTTTGAGAGAAAGAGAAAGACAGTGTGTTAGTTTTGTGCAGTAAGAAAAAAATGTGTGAACTCCTTGAGTTCTTTGAGTACTTCGGTTAGGGCTGGGAGCAAGGCCCTGAGATCAAATTCCAGTATCATCAAAAGAGAACAAAAGACAAACACTACAATTAATTTTTTTGGTTAGTTGTGGGGCTTGGAATCTGGACTTCGCCGCTGTCCCTGAACTCTTCAGCTGAAGGCTAGCACTCTACCTCTTGAGCCACACTGCCACTTCTTGTTTTCTTGTAGTTAATTGAAGATAAACGTCTCATGGACTTTCAAGCCTGGGCTGTCTTTGAACCATGATCCTCAGATATCAGCCTCCTGAGTAGGTAGGATTACAGGCATGAGCCACCAGAGCCTGACTAAAATTAATTTCTTTTATGTCATTACAGTGTGTATCTGGGACATGATAGTTCAAGACCCCATGCTCCATTCAGGTTTTTGTCACTGTCCTCAGGGAGTAAAATATTTTCCCAGTGTCAAGAACAGAGTTAGTGCCTATTTTGCATTTGACATATCCTATCAGCACTGCTGATGCCACCTAGAGACCCAGAAAGGGAAGAAGAAATAGAATGATTCACTTTGTTTGCTCTTACATCACCACTTACAAATAGAAGTATATCATAAAATAACTGGATACTGAGAAACAAATTTCATTTATCCTTTTGTTTAAAACATTCACTGTATCTCCTGAATCATCATGAGAAGGTACAAATACATAACTGATTGACTTCTGGCACTAGGGCTTGAACTCAGGACCTTGAGCTTTTGCTTGGCCTTTTTGCTCAAGGTTCATACTCTACCACTTATCCTACGCCTCAATTTTTAGCTTTTTACAGGTTTATTGGTGATAAGAGATGTACAGACCTTTCTACCCAGGTTGGCTCCAAACCTGAATCCTTAGATTTCAGCCTCCTGAGTAACAAGGACTACAGGCATAAGCCTCCAGCACCCTGCACAAACATACATTTTTCAAAATTAGAACAGCACTGCTACTTTATTACAAAGATGTAAGTTCTAAGGAGATAATGGCTGGAATATGAAATTTTGGTTCTCTGAATGAGTTACAGGCCTTATTTTCTAGGTCTTAAGCAGACCTGTACAGACAACATCTCTGGCTCTGAAGCTAGGCTGCTCCTAAGGGGGCACTAGTGGTTCACACTTGTAATACTAGCTACTCAGGAAGTGGAAATCTGTGGTTTGAAGTCAGCCTAGGTAGGAAACTCTGTGAGACTCTTATCTTCACGAAAACGACAAAAAAGCAGGAAGTAGGGCTGTAGCTCAAGTGAGGAGCACAATTCTTGAGCAAAAGAAGCTCAGGGATAGCTTCCTGGCTGAGTGCAAACCCCAGACCAACACCAAAAACAAAAACAAACAAACAAACAAAAAACACAAACAAAACCACCTAAGCTCATTTGTATGAGAAGATATTTGCCAACACAGGCTTTGGATTTGACAACACATGATCCAAAACAAGGAAATAGCGGGAAGCAGGAGATTCCAGGAACAATGACCCCACCAATGAACCCAGAGTAAATGTAGAAAAAATGATTAGAATTAATTTAATTTGTTGCTAGAAGGGCTGAGAGCTAGTGCACACAGGAAAGAAACAAATCATATGAAGAGAAATATATCAGGTTAGAAAGAGGAGAAAAGCTAGGCCCAGTTAATTGTTTTCTGAGGATGCTCTTGTGTCACCTGAAATACTGCCAGCGGTGTGCGCTCTGATCCTCTTCGGAGGGCTCCTCCACACCAACTCTGGGCAGCAGAAAAGGGTCCATGAGTATGATGGGAACAACAGGGGAGACAGGAACCCTGGCCCCAATAACCCAAACCATGTCCACGAAGAGGCCATTTTACTTTCTATGTAAATTCAAATTCTCTTTTTTTATTTCTGTTTGGGAATGGGACCCAGAGTCTCATGCATGCTAAGCAATCTCTAAGCTACATAGCCATTGTAAATTGTCTCCATTCTCTAAGACTCAAAGAGATCCAGAATTGGTTAAAAAATTGCTTCTCAGCTTTGTGGCTACAGTCAATTGCAGAAGTGGCTACATTTAAGTTTATTTATTTATTTTCTCCTTTTTGCCAGTCCTGGGCTTGGGCTCAGGGTATGAGCACTGTCTTTGGGTTTTCTCAAGGCTAGAGCTCTGCTACTTGAGCCACAGCACCACTTCCAGCTTTTTTCTATGTATGTGGTAGAGAGGAATCCAAGACAGGCCTTTGTGCATGCTAGGCAAGCATTCTACCACTAGGCCAAACTCCTGGACCCAAGTGGTATTTTTAAACTGTTTCTTTTTCACTGGGAAGTAATATTTTTATTTTCATTTTAATATCTTAACTTTCTTTTCATTGTAATTAGCCAAGGTTTTTTCTACATGTATTTTAACAGTCTGAAGTATTTTATTTTAAAACATGAACTAATTAACAGAAAATAGTTTAATAATTTGGAATATTGAATTTCCAGTTTTAACATTCAGCAAAACTTTGCTTCACAAATTTGTTTTAGAATGACAGAAAATATATACACCTCAAGTATGTATTTAGACAAACACCCTTTTATTGCCTCAAAATAAATGTTTTAAAAAGAGCAGTGTAAAAGTTTTAGATATGAAGGCTCTGCAAAACCTACATCATAAGCTATCTTTCTTACTAACAAGAGCCAAATGAAAATGCGGGAACATTAATTTTCAGAGCTTAAGAACTGTTTGAGGAAGTACCTAGCTCTCATCAAAAGAAAGTACACTTTGACCCACCTACTTAATGAAATTCTTTCCCCAAACTGCTTTTCAAAAACATATCTGGAAAAACTACCTAGAATATGTCAAGTGCAAGTATTCTTGATGGTATTCTTCATGAGTGTCAGAGGATATTGAGAATACTACAAGTGTGAAAAAAATAACCTACTTCCAAAATAATATATTATAAAATTCTTTTTTTAATATCCAAACTGTGTTTATTGGGATGATTTCCCACATATCTTGGTTCACGGTGCTTCTTTCTGAAAGAACATCCTTTTTTGTAAGCCTCACTTTTCCTCCTGTAGGCTGGCAGAGAACAGTGGAGCAACCAACATACAAAACTACTGTTTGTGCATGGTTGAAGACCGTGGTGATTTTATAGCATCCTGGGCATTTCACATCCATGAAGTAGGAAATTAGGGCTCTGCACTGAGCACTTCTTCGTGTTTCCTCTTCTCTTCTTCAGAAGAAGGATGAAGGAGATCCTTTGCGAGAGGCATGTTTTTAGGAGTCCTCACAGCTGGAAAAGCTGTATTATAAAATTCTTAAAAATGTATCTTAGAGCTGGGCGTGGTGGCTCACCTCTGTAGCCCTAGTCACTCAGGAGACTGAGATCTGAGGATCAAAGTTCAAAGCCAGCCTGGGCACAAAAGGACCTAACACTCTTATCTCCAATTAACCTCTAGAAAACAGGAAGTGGGGCTTTGCTCAAGAGTAGGATGGTAGCCTTGAGCTGAAGAGCTCAGGGACAGCATCCAGGCTGAGTAAAAGTCCCATGACCCACAAAAAAATGTGCCTTAGTAATGTACTTTAGAACTCTTAAAACTATTTAGTTACAAAGCAGTGCATGGTAGTGCACACCTACCATTCTGTGGGCAAAGAATAAATGGGAGGATCATAGTCCAGGCTGGTTTGGGAGAAAAGCAAGATCCGATGTGAAAATGGTCAAACCAAAGAGACCTGGAAGCATGGCTAAAGTGGTGAAGTGCTTCAAGGCCCTAAGTTTAAATCTCGGTACTAAAAAACAAATATCCTGTTATCACTGCTCTTACCTAAAGTCCTCTCTCCAACTTTATCCTTTATATTTTCTTGTAAACAATTCATCATAAACTTTTTATACCTAGCAAAGTGTTCTTACTGTGTTTTTCAGTGATTATATCACTGCCCTCTAGTGTGTGAAAGTAACCTGTTCATTCAGCCGGCAGGCTGTGTGTCCTTCCACTTGTTCCCCACCTCATCAACACTGCCACTTCGTGGGTGTCCCTTTAAGTTGGAGAAATCCAAAAGGATGTATAGCCACAAAAAGTTTAACAAAAATAATTGCTCATGAATTTAGCAATATACACAGTTATGTACCACAACCAAGAAGCATTTATTTCAGAGAAGCAAAACCAGCTCAGTGTTTGAGAACTACTCAATGTAACCCACCATAGTAAAGGGCTAGGCAAGAAAAAAGAAACATATGATCAAGTGGTGGAGAAAATGAATTTGACAATAACATGTTCATGATAAAAAAAGAAAACTCTCAAAAAAATCCAAATAAGAGATAGGAATTTCTTCAATGGGATGATGAATAGCTATAAAAATCCTATAGCTAGTATGAGGCCTAATGGCAAAAGACTGAATGTTTCCTTTTTCATATAGAGAGCAAGACAAAGGTATCCATTCATATTCTTGTCATTAAACATAGTTGTAAAAGTCAGGAATAAGGTAAGAAAAAAAAGGCACACTGTTTGGAAAGGATGATATAAAATTGTCACTATTTGCAAATGATGCAATGGTCTATGTAGAAAATCCCCAACAATATACTAAAACAAAAACATCCCATCAGTGCTCCTCCTAGAACTAATTATTTTAGTAAAGTGACAGGATCTAATATCTAACAAAGTACATGATAAAACAACAAAATACTAATGAAAGAAATCAATGAAGAGCTAAATAAATTGTGAAATATACTCTGTTCCTGAATTGGAAGCCAGAATATAACAAAGATGTAGTTATTTGTTTTTGGAGGCAAGGACTCTCTGTATAGTCCAAGCTGTCTACAAACTCCTGTTTTAATCTCCTGAGTGCTGGGATTAGAGGTGAGTCATCATGCTTGGCCAGAGAAAGACTTTATTTTAGATACAGATAAGTTTATTCTAAAATGTATATGGAGCAGAACTAGAGTAACTATAATAGTTTTGAAGAAGAATGAAGTGGGAAGAATCCATTTACTGGATTAACTTATGCCAAATTATTGCATAGAGTTAAACAGTGTGGAGCCAAGCACTGGCAGCTCATAGCTGTAATCCTAGCTACTCAGGAACTGTGATCTGAAGATTAAAGATTGAAGCCAGTCCTGGCAGGAAAGTCTACTTGACCAGTAAAAAGTCAGAACTGGATACATGTTTCAAGTGATTGAGGGAAAAAGTTAAGAGGTCCTGAGTACAAGGCACAGTACTGGCACAATCAAAAAAAACCAGTATGGTATTATTGAAGGAATAGACACATAAATGGATGGAGTCAAACAGAAATAGGGTTGACTATATTCAGAAAGCATGTAGCATACAATGTCTCTCATCATGTGGTGCTGAAACTGAAGGTAGGGGCAGCACTATTGGTTGCCTCTTCGATAACCATTCTTGCTTTCTCCTTCCAATGAGTCCTCAGCTTAGTTTAGGCATCCTTGTCTTGTGCCTCAAAGATAGCTGTCCCTACTCTCAGGTTGGTCTAGGACTGTGTATGTATGTATGTGTGCACTTGAGTGCAAAATGCATATGTGTGGGCATGTGTGGGTGTGTGTGTATGTGGTGCTGGTCCTGGGGCTTGAACTCAAGGCCTGGGCACTGTCCCTCAGTGTTTTTGCTCAAGAACGGCTCTCTACCACTTAAGCCATAGCTCCACTTTTGACTTTTTGGTGTTTAATCGGAGATAAGAGTCTCACAGATTTTCCTGCCTTGGCTGGCTTTGAACCATGATGCTCAGATTTCACCCTTCTGAGTAGCTAGGAATTACAGGTGTGAGCCACCAGTGCCTGGCTTAGGACTGTCTTAAATGCCTACCTTTTCTACAAGGTTAAAGCAGTGCCAACAAGTCAATTCTTACTTCTCTGAAAAAATAGCATGGTCTTCCATGTGTTTGGGGGATGTACAACAGAAAAGGGTTTATAAAAAACATATAAGTAGGTATGATTTCATTGGGCACTAAGTGGTGAGGGAACCGAGTAGGTGACCAGATAAATTGAGGTGGAAGTAACCTCAGAGGTCACTAAATGCAAATATCTTAGCATATGGAAGGTCCGCCTCCTTTCTTGTCCTCATCCTGTCTCAAGGTTATTTTTTTCTTGTTTACTTGATTGTTTTGTTGCCAGTAATGGGGCTTGAACTCAGGGCTTCATGCTCTTGCTTGGCTTTTTCATTAAGACTGGCACTCTGCTTTGAGCCACACTTCCACTTCTGGAAGTAGCAGTTGCTTAGAGATAAGAATCTCACAGACTTTCCTGCCCAGCCTAGTTTCAAAACATGATTCTCAGATCTCAGCCTATTGAGTAGCTAGGCTAAAATGTGTGAGCCTCCACATACTTAGCCTATCTCACATTTTATAGAATTTCAGAACTGTTAAGTTTTTCTTTAGGTTTATATTAACAGTGACATTATTTTCCTTAATACACACTTGGGATTCATATCAGAAAGTAGAAATTCTAATCATCAGACGAAGAAAACATGCCTGAACATAGCAATCTTCTTAGAGTCCTCAGTGGGGAAAGCCTGTGAAACTCCATAAGACTTTCTGGTTTCCAATTCAAGCTCTTCTACTTAAGATGCTAAGACTTTGGGCAAACTTCTGTTCTATGTGCCATTTTCCCTAACTGTTATCTCCCTTATAGGAATTCTATAAGAATTTTCTTGAGTAGTACCTGCAACCCAAGTGTTAATGTTGACCGTTACCAAAAAGCCTTTACTTAGGTCCCTGTCTGTTACTCTAAAGCACCAGTCCAGAAATGTTGTAGCTGGCAGCGGTGAAGCCCAAGAATTCCTGCTTCCCACTAATACAAAAACCTCAGATGGAAGAGAGTATTCTCTCAACTTCAAGAATGGTTGGGAGATCCTGGTTAATTTCCTTATCTTTGAGCTAGGTACAGACTGCAGCTGACTCACAATTATAGAGGGAAATATAAAGTAAAATAGTAAAGAAACAAATGTCGCCACCTTGTGGATTGTCAGAGAATGGTGGATTGTCAGAGAATGGTGCCACATACTTTTTTTTTTTTTTTTTTTTTTTACTGCCCAAGGGCCTTTTCTTTTTTTTTTTTTCTTTCCCTTCCTTCCTTCCCTCCTTCCCTCCCTCCCTTCCTTCTTTGTGTGTGTGCTGGTACGGAGGCTTGAATTCTGAGCCTTGCACTCTCATCTCATCAGAATTTGTCTGCTCACAGCTAGCACACTAATATTTGGGCCACTTTTCTACTTCAGCTTTTTGCTGCTTAATTAGAGATAAGAACCTGATGTGTTTGTCTGCCTGGGCTAGCTCTGAACCTCAGTCCTCTGATCTCAGCCTCCAGAGTAGCTAGGACTACAGGTGTAAGCCACTAGTACCCCATACAAGTACCTTCTTAATGGTTTCAGGTCACCCTATGGGGACCTGACACTCACTATGACAGGTAGCCAGAGCGCATCCAGTGATGCCAAGAGCAACATATGGAGCCACAGGACCCTACAAGGAGTCTGACAGCCTTCATTTAATGCTTAAGGGCCCAAAGATGTGAGGGGTGTGTCTTGAGCCAGTGCTAGAGATGGGCTGATGGGATAGGGGGTGAGGGGGAATCCTAGAGTCTTATTTTTATGTCCTATTGACCTATGAGCTAGAGCTCTTAAAATTAGAAATTGAAATGCTTTTTAAAAATCAAACTCAGGTGAGTGGACTTCTGTTTAGGAAAAGAAACACAGAAAGGCAAAAGGCAACCACAAGTATAACACATGAAGCTTCCACAGGAAGTGTCACCTACTCAGTATAGTCAAGGAAGGAAACACTCAGCATGCAGCTTCATGCTCAAGCAAAGCTATACACGGTTCTTTTTTTAAATCTTTGGCTGAGGGGCCTAAGTTTCATCAAAAGGGAATGGGAAGCCTGCCACTGGTGGCTCACACCTATAATCCTAGCTACTCAAGAGGCTGGGATCTGAGAATCACCATTCAGCCAGCCTGAACAAAATATCCTGCAAGCCTCCATCTCCAATGAACCAGCAAAATGTCAGACTGGCGGCATGACTCATCTAGTGGTAGAGTTGTGAACAAGCAAAGGTGAGAAGCCCTTAGTTCAAGCCCCATACCAGTATAGAAATAATGTGAAATATTGGAAGCTGCAAGAACAAACAGGTCTGATCTCATTCCTGCAGCTTGAAGAGTTTTTGATTTCCTGCCCTGATGTCCTTGTGCTAGCTAGCAAGACCCAGGTGTTTCTAATTTCCTGTGTATTCTGAAAAAAATAATGAAAACATTTTTTCTCCTAGAAAACCCCAATGCTTCAAGTTTTTAATAAAAATTCTAATCTCTCCCCCTAACAACAACAACAACAAAAAACCAGAAAAGTCTAGAAACCTTACATGAACTATGTTGTCACACACCCTATACAGTATATTGAACATTCTCCAAAACATTTTAGATACAAAATTGGACTTGGTTCTGCACTAACCTTATATTAAGCCAGGACAACATGGGTGTTGTCCCTCCACCAATGATCCAGACAGTAAAGAATACAATGAGGAGTGTAGTTGTGAACATCATCTGGCGAGCATAGGAGGCTGTGTCACGGATGGCCAGAGCAAATGCCATTGCTCCCCTGAGGCCTGCAGGGACCAAACAGAAAGACCAGTTTATCTTTGTATGCTTTTTATTAGTTCCTTTCTATACTTTGTTTTTTTTTCTTTTCTTTTCTTTTTGCCAGTCCTGGGCTTGTACTCAGGGCCTGAGCACTGTCCTTGGACTTTCTCAAGGCTAGAGCTCTACTACTTGAGCCACAGCAACACTTACAGCTTTCTTTTTCTATGTATGTGGTACCAAGGAATCAAATCCAGGTCTTTGTGCAAGCTAGGCAAGCACTCTACTACTAGGCCAAACTCCTGGCCCTATACTTTGTTTTGTAGTAAAAACAGAATCCAACATGTTTAATGTATAACAAATATAAATTCTCACCCAACATAAGAATGGAAAGCTAGGTCTAGTCTATACCTGTTCCCTTTCTCAACAATTTTATCATTATCAACATAAACTGTGAGTGTCACTATCATTCACTAAAGGAGATTGCCTCAAAAAAAAGTTACATTAAAAAACAGCATAGTTGGGACCAGGAGATTGGCCTAGTGGTAGAGTGCCTGCCTAGCATGCATAAAGACTCGGGTTTGATTCCTCAGTACCACATACATAGAAAGAGTCAGAAGTGGTGTGGTGGCTCAGGGTAGAACACTAGCCTTGAGGAAAGCCCAGTGCTCAGGCCCTGAGCTCAAGCCCAGGACTGGCAAAAAAAAAAAAAGCCAGCATAGTTGCCAGGCATGGTGGCTCACGCCTGTAATCCTAGCAACTCAGTAGGCTGAGATCTGAGGATGGGGGTTCAAAGCCATCCCAGGCACTAGTCTTATCTCCAATTAACCATAAGAAAACCAGAAGTGGTTCTGTGACTCAAGGGGTAAGGCCGTAGTCGTGAGCTGAAGAGCTCAGGGACAGCGGCCAGACCCAGAGATCAAGCTGCACCCCCCCACAAACAAATAAAAAAAACAGCACAATTAACATTTCCTATTAGCCTATCCTAGTGAAATGTACTGACATGTTATTCATCTAGACTGGTAATGGCCAATGAGGTCCTCAGGACCAATACTGAAGCCTTTAGTCTCAAAAAGGAGAGTTTGTGTGTCCAAGAGAGAGAATGTATGATACATGTCTTTAAAGCAATATTAAGTTGGAGCCTCGGGTATTCTGAAGCTTTGCATAATGGGTTTCTTTCAATGGCCAGATTTCTTCCAACATCAAATAACTGTGTTGGTGACAGCTTTAAATAGTATTGTATATTTTTCAGCCTTCTGGTAAAGAAAATGCTGATTGCACTTGATGTTTACCTAAATTTAGACAGACATCTCTGATTTATCTTTGCCTTATCTGTCAGCATTTTCCTAGTGCAGACACAAGTGCTAGCCAGGACCCTTCCTTATCAAGTTCTCAGTGTTTCCCCACTGACCCTGGTTTAAAAACTCAAATTCTCTGACAGAGCCCTGGAACTTCCCTGTGGTCTTAGCTCTAAAACAGTGGTTCTCAAACTGTTGTTCTTAAAACAGCAGCTGCAGCCTGTGAGAATGTGCTAGAAATGCAAATTTTAGAGGGGCACACACCCTAGAATCCTGTAAGGAGGCCATAGGGCCTACAATCTGTGCTCTGACAAGTCCAACAGGTGGTTTTGTTACAACCAAAATGTTTTGAAGCCATTTCCACACTATTTTCCTTTCTCATCTTTCCCTTACTTACATACTTACTTATTTATTTACTTAATTTTGGTGCCAGTACGGGGACTTGAACTGAGGGCCTAAGTACTGTCCCATCATTTTTGCATTCAAGGATGACTTTCTACCACTTGAGCCACAGCTGTAGTTCTATCTCCCTTTTCCTGATTGTTGCATGTACCTAGTTTCAACCAGGCTGTGGCTAACTCTGACCCAAAAAGAGACCTGGACTATGCTTTTATGTTTTCTACCCAGTTCCTTCCTGGAGTGCCATTTCTTCCAGGAATAGTTTAAAGACTAGTCTTCTCTGTGCTGACAGCCTTGAGCCCTCTTCTTCTTGTCGCTCTGTCCCTTATATCTTTTTGTGCAACTGCCATCTCTTAAGAGTAAAGTAGTTTTATGCACCCAATAGACTGTGGGCTCCTTGAAGGAGGCCAGTCTTTTTATTGTCTACAGTCTGTAACTATGGATTTTCTGGGGGAGGGTGTATGCTGGTTCTGCGGTTTGAACTCGGGGCTACAAGCTCTTGCTTTAGCCATTTTATTCAAGGTGGGCACTCTATTACTTGAGTCACATCTTCTACAAACTGTGACTTTTTAAGAAAACAATGTGCACCAGGTGTCAGTGGCTCATGCCTGTAACACTAGCTAGTAGGGAGGCTGTGATCTGAGAATCACAGTTTGAAGCCAGCCTGGGCAAGAAAGCCCATGAGATTCTTATCTTCAATTAAATGCCAAGAAGTGGAAGTGTAGCTGTGACTCTAATGGTAGAGTGCTAGCCCTGAGCAAAGAAGGTCAGAGACAGTGCCTAGGCCCTGAGTTCAAGCCCTAGGAAGGGCACATACAAAAAAAGATGATGTGGACGTGCAGATCCAAGATTATGCCCCAAATGGTAAGTGTTTTACAGAGCAATGCCATTTGGTGTGAGGCTCTCCAGAACCACTGTAAAAGCAGTAAGGGCAACTACTACTCACTCTTCCTTCTGGTTACCCCTCCCCTCCTCACAGGTCAGGGGGACCACTAGCACCTCTGATCTACAGAGGTGCTATAACCTGGGTTTCATTCTTTCAGACATTTGTGCTAGTTGATCTCACCCTTCTTCACTTCCACAACTTGCTTTATTATCTTCTTCCCCTCACTGGCTTCTCTAGAACTTCCTGCTTTATAGTGAGTGTAATGAAGGGCATGGGGGTGACAGTGGAAAAGTGAACCAAGTTGTCACAGTTGTTACGTTTTGGTTTTGCGCTCATCTTGCTTTGTGAGTATATTTTGTTCCTTTTGCTCCCCAGAAAGTCACAACTAAAATGACTTCAGGTAATTAGTTCAAATTCATTATTTTACAAGAGAGGATATTACAGTTGGGGAGAGGTTAAGTGATATAGCTGGAGGTTTTTCTCCTTAGGAGCTATTGATCTTTGTAAAGTTTGGTCTGGAGCCCTTCCAGATGTCTAAAGATTATAAATATCTACTAGAAAACAATCAAGCATTTTGAATGCTCATATATCTTCAGGCCCCTTCATTGACAAAAATAAATATGCAAACATTTCAGGGGAGACTGTTCCCTTGGTACTATGGCTTACACATCAATACTAATTCAGTTGAAGTCTGCATCTGTCTAATCAGTACTATACAGGATACCAAAGAGCCAGAAAATGGAGTATCTTTTATGAACTTTACTGATTGTATTTTAATCATCCTATCATTGTTTGCTAAATAAAACTAATCTGCTTTACATTTACACTTTTATTTTTACCTGAAAACATCATCATGTGTTGGAAATTCCAGCCAATCTTGTGCCTCCTGCCTAAGTTGAGAAAGAAGGACAGCGGGTAGATATGTGCAGCTCTGCCCAGGAAGATGGCAACCTGACCACCAGGTGAAGGTTAAGGGGGGCCAACATCATTCCAGAATAGCATGTTTACACAAATTCGACTTGAGTAGGAAATGGGTGTATGCATGAGCGTGTGCACGTGGGCACACATGCATGCCAATACTGAGGATTGAACTCAGAGCCTGGGCACCGTCCTTTACCTTTCTCACTGAAAGCTGATGTTCTACCACTTGAGCCATGCCTCCACTTCCAACGTTTTAGTGGAGATGACAGTCTCACAAACTTTCCTGCACAGGCTGGCTTCAAATTACGAGCTTGAGGTCGCAGCCTAATTAATAGCTACTATTACAGGCATGAGCCTCTGACACTGGGTTGACCAGGGAATTTTAGGAATGCTATGATTCAGAGAGCTACCCCAAAAAGCCAGGCTATCAAGTTTCTCTCTAGACAAATCTCTCAGTAATAGAAAGGAAATCATCTGGCTAACTTCCCTACTCCCTGGTTTACGAAGATAAGCTTTAGCTGAGTAAACACAGTGTACTTTTGACTTTAATTCAACTGGTATGGACCAACTTCTCAATGTCCAAGGAGTTCAGAGATAAGCTAAAGTTCCATGACAGCAGTGGGAACTGAGGGAAGACAGTGTGTCAGGCTCTACTTGAAGAAAAATCATAAGAATGAAAAAATGACTAAAACTGGAGTCAAACTCTACAGAGAATGTCTTCTAGAAAAGAGCCTGCAAGCTTCACTTATAAATACACCGCAGAGACTCCATTTTGCAGGAACAGCCTGCAAATAAGAGGTAGGGAAACAAAGCATTCAAACCATGAAAAAACAAGAATCAACTCAATGAGACTTGCCTACTTAAGTAATTTGCATGTTCTTTGGACATTTAAGAAATGGCAAAGGAAAAGGAACTTGACTGTGGGCAACAAAGAATTCAGGGAAACTGGTCATCTCTCACTTGCCAAGTTTAGACAGTGCCCAATAGAGAGAGCTGCACAGTCCCTTGGTCAGAGAGGGAAACCCCCATGGGAGCCACAGGAACAGGCAGCTTCCGTTTAGGCAATATACCAGCTGCAGGAGCTCAGCTGTTTCAGACAGAAGCCAGGGCTGAACTATCTTCTAATTTCTCCAGGGTAGAAGAGCATTGAGTTCTTTTCTTCTTAACATTGTTGTTTCTTCATGTTTTTTTTCTTTTTGTAATGTTTTGTTTCTAACAGAAGGCGTCAGGTTGTACTTATAAAGCACATTGTATCCCAGAACTGAAAGAAAGTCCACAAGTGGTTTGTAGCCTTAAGGATTCCCAGGAGACCCAGCTCATCCCACACCCAAGAACAGGCCCTGCTCTGTAAACAAGAGCTGTACTCTCCCTATCACTTCCAGGGTGTTGTGCTAGGAATATAAATCAGAAGAACATGCCAGGTCTTTCTGAATAAAGAAGAAAACACTTCAGCCTGCAGATTCTGAGCCATTTGTCTGGCAAGTATGCAAAGCCATTCATTTAAACATATAGCACTCTAACTAGAAGGAAGCCAGCCCTGGCACTGCCTGATAGCTTATGAGGGCCAGCCATTCCTGTGCAGGGACTGGAAAGCCTCAGAAACAAAAACACTCCTCCGCCAACATTCCAAGAGCTAAGGATTCCCACAAGACTCCAGAATTAGTGAAAAGGAATGGGAACTTCTGCTCAGGATCTTGAAAGTTTATTTTAAAGACAACAGTGGTATCAAAGGCCATGCTAGTTAAGCCCTCAGATACTGATCTATTGCTCAGCACTCACCCTTTCCTTTCCCTTCCTTCTTTCTTTTATAATAAAGGAGTCTTTCTCATTGTGATCCATTGCAGTGTTCAGGGCAGCTGCAAGTGTTCATTTCTGCCGGTACCTCATGCATCCCTTGGCACCAAGAGGAAGGGAGGCTATTTTGGTTGTGAAGTTGAGGGCAAGAAAAGTTAGAACCTCTCAGCTGCCTAACTCAGAGAACATCTTGGTTAGTAGTTCATGAATTCTGGGGACTAATAGAGGTGCTGATTTTTAGATGTGCCCAGGAGGGAACTCTTGAAAACATCAATAGCCAAATATAAAACAGTAGAAAAGATGGGCCAAGCATGAACAGCATCCATTTAAATCATTAAATGTACTCAGAAACATCACTCAGACCTTCCTTTTCTCATTGCAAAACTACCATGAACTAGATAGCACTGGCTTTGTCATTTATCCAAAACAGAAATAATCATAAAAAATAATGAGAAGGAGAAACATAGCTTTTCCAGCAGTGTTTGCCTCTGTGGAAAACCGTAGAGCCAGAAAAGGATACAAAAGCACCGATGATAAAGATGGGGCTGAAAACGTGTTTCTGAAAGGTAAACAATGCCAGGCCCATGTAGGAGAAGATGAAGTTCTCAGCCAGGAAGTGTAACACCTCAAAGAGCTGCACAGAGAAGGTAAGAGGATGCCATAAACACTGAGCTCTTTCACTGTGCCACACCAGGCTAACAGTCAGCACCAATTCCTACTCACCTGTTTTGTTCGACTTCTTGATTCCACAGACAAATTGTTGTAGGTATAATGTGCTTGTGTGATTCCACAGAAAAGGACAGCTACTACACCTAGGAAGAGATTTAAAATAAATGTCATGTACTGGTGGATCACACCTGTAATCCTAGCTCCTCAGGAGGCTGAGCTCTGAGGATCATGATTCAAAGCCAGCCTGAGGGGAAAAAAAATCTGAAAGACATTTATCTCCAATTAACTAGCAAAAAGCTTAAACAAGAGGCATGGTTCAAGTGATAGGGCACCATTCTTGAGCAAAAGAAAATGCCATGCAAGAGTGCATGATTTTGAGTTCATGACCCAGTTGTAGCATGCACACGCATGTGCGTACACATGTACACACACATATCTGATATCCAAAATACTTATAGTTCCAAGCACTTCTGGGTAGGGACACTCAAGTCTATGGGAAACTGGCACTATAAAAGCATGATATTGCCAGGCAATGGTGGCTCAAGCGTGTAATCCTAGCTACTTAGGAGGCTGAGATCTGTGAATCAAATTTGAAGCCATGCTCCAGCCAGGGGAGCAGGGAGTTCATGACTTTTTTTCTCCAATTAACCACAACAAAAACCAGAAGGGGAGCTTTGGCTCAATTGGTAGAGCCCTATTCTTGAGCAAAAATGTTCAGGAATAGTATCTAGATCAAGTTCACACAAAAGAAAGCATAGTAATGAAAAACAGTGATTATCCCAGAGACAAAACAATGAAAAGTTGTGTTCTGCACCATCTGAATAGGTGCAAAAAAGTGACCTTTAAAGGGCACATGTTGTGGGTTATTGCTAATGTTTATAGTGAAGCATAAATTGTGGGAGGATAGACATTAACATTTAAACATATTCAGTTACCTCGACAACTGAACATTTACTTTATAGTTAGAATGAGGATGCAAAAACAAAAAAAGTGATTCATAATAGTAAAGATTATCTTTAAAATAGTACAAAGGTCCGAGCAATGGTGGCTCACATCTGCAATCCTAACTATTCAGGAAGTTGACATCTGAGGATCATCGTTCAAAGCCAGCCTGGTCAGGAAAGTCTGTGAGACACTTATCTCCAATTAACCACCAAAAGCTGGAAGTAGAGCTGCGGTTCAAGTGGTTGTGTGCTATACTTGAGAAAAACAGTGTGGGGCAGTGCCTAAGCCCTGAGTTCAAGCCCTAGGACCAGCACAAAAGGAAAAAAAAGGTTTTTTTTATAGTTTAATGTTTCATGAAGACAAGACACTATTTTGGCTCTGCAAACATCCACGCATAGTTAATCACCTCTCTGTAGCTGTTATAGAAAGTCTTTCTTCTCCCCGTCAGGCTCCCACAGTACCAGGTGCAGTGAGAAGAGAACTCACCTGTAAATCCACAGGCTTCTGCCAAGAGAAATGTGCTCCAGGACATTAGGAAGAAGAGTGCGGTCTCGAGTAGGGGGAAGCAGTGCAGCTTTGTAAATTTGGTCACGTCAGCATCCCGTCAAGGACCACAGTTCCACACATAAGTATGGAAATCATTAGCACAGGACCCCTCCATCTAGAAGCCCTAAGGATGCCCTTCTTTTTGTGGTGCTGGAGATAGACTCCAGGACTTTGCACATGCTAGACAAGCCCCCTACCACTGACCTTAGCCCAAGTATTGTAGTGTGTGTGTGTGTGTGTGTGTGTGTGTGTGTGTGTGTGTGTGTGTGTGTGCGTGTGTGTGTGTGTGTTGGTTCTGGAGCTTGAACTCAGGGCCAGGGCTATGTTTCTTAACTTTTTCAGTCAAGACTGGCACTTAATCACCTAAGCCACAGCTTTACTTCTAGCTTTTTGGTGGCAAACAGGCAATAAGTCTCTTGAAGATGTGTCTTCCTGGATGGTTTTAAACTTCAATCCCCAGATCTCAGCCTCCTGAGTATTAAGTAGCTAAGATTACAAGTGTGAGCTATCAGCACCCAACTGGTTGTTCTTGATTTTAAAAACATTTTTTTAGCCAACCCTGCAGCTTCAACTTAGGGCCTAAGCACTGTCTCTGAGCTTTCTTTGCTCAAGGCTAGTGTTCTGCAACTTGAGTCACAGCTCCACTTCTGGCTTTTTCATGCTTAATTGGAGATAAGAGTCTCATAGGCTTCTTTGTCCAGGGTTGAACACAACCTCCTCAGTTGCTAGGGTTACAAGTATGGTGAGCCACCAGTGCCCAGCTGATTGTTTTAAACTAAATATGTTATCGTTTGCGAGTGGAAGGTCTCTGTGCAGACATTCCCATGGATAGCCTCCAGCTAGTTATGGCCACATAACATCCAAATGGCCCAGCAGAGCAGACAGCAGCAGCAGCAGCAGCAACAGCCGCAGCCTGGGGCTGAAGTACTTCCCAGCTAGTGGTCCCTGATACCTAGCCTCCTCTAGATTCCTCAGTTACATTCATTCCCCTAAAATGGAGGCTCCAACTGGTTCATAAGGGAGGAGAGCAAAGGCAAAGCTGCAAAGCAAGTGGAGTCTAGTTATATTCTCAGCCTTTTAGCTACAGGCCTCACCAATGGGACTTTCAGAGAGCATAATATCAGGGTGGAAAACAATGTATTTAAGATTCTAAGATGAAAGGGAACCCTAAACTTCCTTTTTGTACAATGTCACATATATATGTGTGTGCACAATATCACAATGTGTGTGTGTGTGTGTGTGTGTGTGTGTGTGTGTGTGTGTGTCTACATACCCAGGCAGCAGCAGCAACTATCAAAAAGGATATTAGAGCAGTCACAACACCAGTTACAGCTCCCATTGTAAAAGAGCCACTAAATATACCAAGAAAAATGCCAACTGACTTAAAAAAGGCAGCAGCATCAAAGGCATGAGTGTTCAGTCCTGCTGGCTGGTAGGCAACAATAGACCTGAAGGTGACAGGGGGTGGGGAGGAAGGAGGGGGGAAGGGAGAGAGAGAAAGTTAAAAAACAGACTGCACTGGTTTTACATCATGCTACAGTAGCCCCTCATCCATAATCTCAGTTTTCAGTTTCATTTATCCAAGAGTTCACACAGAAAATTACAGAAATAACTCATAAGTTTTAAATTGTGTGCTGTCCTAAAGATCATGATAAAATGTCAATCCACCCAGCTTTATCCTACCCAGGACATGAATCATTCCATGTCCAGTGCATACAGGCTATATTTACTAGTTGCCCTTATGTGGCTATCCACATTATTAGATTGCAGTGCCTGTGTTCAAATAACCCTCATTTTAGTTAATAATGGTCCAAAGAGAAGAATAGTGATGCTGCAAATCAAATATGCCAGAGAAGCCATAAAGTGTTTTTCCTTTGAGTGAAAATGAAAGGGTAAAGGTACAGTAAGACACACACACACACACACACACACACACACACACACGTACACACACAAAAAGATATATACACACACAAGATATGCTTCTCATATACACAGAGAGAGAGAGGGAGGGAGGGAGGGAGGGAAAGAGACAGAGAGAGAGAGAGAGAGAGAGAGAGAGAGAGAGAGAGAGAGAGAGAGAGAGAGAGAGAGAGTGAGTGAGAGAGGGAGGGAGAGAGAGAGAGAAAGAAGAAGAAGAAGAAGAAGAAGAAGAAGAAGAAGAAGAAGAAGAAGAAGAAGAAGAGGAAGAAGAAGAGGAAGAGGAGATGAGAGGGGAGGGGAGGAGAAGAGAGGATAAAAGAGGGGAAGTGTGGGAGTGTGGGAAGGGAAAGGGAATGGATGGGAGAGGAGGGGAGGGGAGGGGAGAGGAAAGGGGAAGAGAGGGGAGAGGAGAGGAGAAGAAAGGAGGGAGAGGGAAGGATATAAAATTTTTGTATATTGGCATATTGGCACACTGGCATAACTTTTTGTATATGTGATACATAAAAATTTTTGTAACAATCATTTAATTTTATTACCAGTATTAATCTCTTTGTCATATATATGTATGAATATGAAAACTTACAGTATATATAGTGTTCATGTAGAAGAGTAAAAGCTATTTTTACCTCTCACCAACTCTAACATAAACATTTATTGTAAATAGTTTATCCATATTAGTAAAAATTGAGAAATTAGGGACATCAACAACAAGGACAGAGGGACCCTGAAGGCCATGTGAGATGATTCAAGGAAAGAACACATTCTTTGCTATTTGGCCTTCTAGCTGCACTAATATAACTAAGATCAGGACATCCTGAGAAAAATATGGTTATATTACACAAAATTACAAGGCTAACCACAAAATTTTCTTTCTGTCACTGCTTGCTTGCTCAAGCAAAATCTGCCTGGCAACCTGCATGTAGTTTTTGCCTTTATAGACCTAACCCTGCTAAAGCTTGGGGCTATGCTCTGAGATCCCGACCTTGAGGTGTAGTCCTGGCTTGTTAGTCCTTCCCTTGTTCAACAAATTTTTAACTCCTCCATCATATTCTGAGTGGTCTCATTGCTGCCAGTCTCTGGAACCCATAACATTCAGTATTCTCTGTGGTTTTAGGTATCCACAGCTGCATAAAAGGACTGCTATGAGCGAAAAATACAAACAAATCTAGATAATCTATCCTCTGACAAACACTGCCCAGGGTAAAGTCACTGAATTTAATCTGCAGCTTCTGTATTTGGCGGGTGTCTGCCTTCTCATTGCAGCTAAGCAGATTAAAGCTGGGCTTTATTACCAAGGCCATTAAGTCTCATTTAGAATAAAGCCTAACTCAATATGAAACACTTTGAAGGCAGCCCTCCGTATTTGGCCTAAAGCACACAGGAGCCCAAAGTCTCTCTACTCCAGCAGGATCATTGCTACTTACGATGACAGTACAATGGCAACAGCATCATTCAGGACGCTCTCTCCAAACAGAAGTGCATACAAATCCACGTCAGCATGCAGTTCATTAAATATTGCCAGCACAGTCACTGAAAAGTGGGTCCAGAGCAGAGAAATTAGTTTGGGTTTCTGCCTATCATAGGCAGACAGCAATGGAGTCAACGATGTGCTGTTTGTGTCTGCCAGAAAGAAACTGGCCATCTTCCCCACTGGCATGAGGTTGGATGCCAGTTGGTTACACCTACACCTAGCTTCCCACCTAGAGAAGATTCAGTACAGATAAGTAAAAACCAATCATCATTCACATGGTTTGGGTTTCTGCTGAGCATTCTGTACCCAGAATCCAGCAGGCTCAGACACAAGGTGTGGGAAATAATGGAAATCTTCATCAGTGACAGATTATATGCAATTGGTTTTTCGAGTCATGGTCTTACTATGTAGTCCATGCTGGCCTGGAACTTGCTATGAATCCCTGGCTGGCCTAGAACTTTGCATCTTCCTGCCTCAGCCTCCTGAGTGCTGGGATATATAGGTGTGCACCACTATGCCAGGGCCATAACTATACTTCTCAGAATGATAATATTTGTTATGTATTTAAAAATTAGCTGCTCTCAGCCATGTTCACACTAGCCAAGGGATAGAAACAACTGAAATGACCCACTACAGATAAATGGATATAAAAAATGTGGTACATATATATATTCTACATAGCCAACAGAGAAGATAAATGGCATTTCTGGGGAGTTGATGGAACTAGAGCAAATCCTGTTGAGCTAAGCCAAGACCAAAGGAACAAAAGGTACTTGATCTCCTTGATAAGCGGATATTAGATCTAAACAATACAAGAGTGATGACTCAATACTCAGGCACTCCAAGTCATTGACATGAATTTGGAGATATAAATATATCTATGTAGACATTTGAGTTTATGATGGGATATATAGTCTATAGACATATGTTGATATATAGATTGATATGTATCTAACTTCATAGCTTAAATCACTCTGCTTTTCTAAATCTCATAAATAGTTCCAAACCCTATGCTGAGGGAGGTAGATTCGAGACCTAGGTCTACCACCTCCACATTCAGATGTCTAGTAAATAAACTCTTTGACTTTGCAAAACTTGTTCAGTGATTGACGTACTTGGCTGCCGACAGAATGGGCCTGGTTTAGTAACACCCTCCAATGCTACACTGAAGTTTTAATCTATTTTATGACCCACGTTTTCAAACAACAGATTTTTTTAAAAGAAGGCTAGTAAAACACTTTTAATTTAACAAAAAGCATTTTACATTTCAGAAAAATTTCCATTTCAAAAGCAGTTAAAGTTAATGTCTTGATGGCTAACAAGTTATTTTGCAGAGTAAAAGTTAAAAGCTCAAGTTCCCAGCTGGGCACCATTGTTTCACTCCTATAATCCTAGCTAATCAGGAAGCTGATATCTAAGGATTGTGGCTCAATATACAAGTCTGACAAATATGTCAGACTTCTGTCTCCAAATAACCAGTAAAAAAAGCCAGAAATGGGGGCCAGGATTTTGGTCTAGTGGTAGAGTGCTTGCCTAGC
Organism: Megascapheus bottae; assembly: GCF_031878675.1. NCBI lineage: Eukaryota > Metazoa > Chordata > Mammalia > Rodentia > Geomyidae > Megascapheus > Megascapheus bottae. The sequence continues at coordinate 27,936,188 of NC_143547.1, forward strand.
AGGCACAAAGACCCAGGTTCCATTCCTTGGTACCACATACATAGAAAAAAAAGCTGGAAGTGGTGCTGTGGTTCAAGTGGTAGAGCCATAGACTTGAGAAAGCCTAAGGACAGTGCTCAGGCTCTGAATTCAAGCCCCAGGACTGGCAAAAAAAAGCCAGAAATGGATGCATGGCTCAAGTGGTAGAGCATGAGGTCCTGACTCCAAATCCTAGTACTGGCATAAAATCAAACAAACAACCCCCACAAACTCACATTCCCTTGAAAAGAATGTCATCTCTTCCTATGCAGAGGATTGCAGAAGGGCCAACATATGCAGGCAGCTTGGAATGACTGACATGCTTTGAAATCCAAAGGAAGTACAGTAGAAAGAACAAGTACTCAAATGCCTGATTGCAATGGAAACTCTGGTACCAACCCACAAATGGGAACCAAGATAAATATCTATTGGTTGAAGCAGGTATTTGTTAGGTTTTTCTGTTATTTGTAGCAAAAGTACAACTAACTGATATAATAAGAAAACCAAACCGAATTAAAGCTTAGGTAAATGAGATGGTGTGTGTGTGTGTGTGTGTGTGTGTGTGTGTGTGTGTGTGCGCGTGCGTGCGTGCGCGCGTGCGCATGCATGCACACATGCAAGTGCCAGCCTGTATTGTGAGTTGACTCAGGGCCAGAGAGCTTTCTCTTAGCTTTTCTACTTAAGGCTAGTACTTGACCACTGAGCTATTCCTTCACTTATAGCCTTTGGGTGGTTAATTGAAGATAATCTATGACTAGGCCAGGAATTTGGCCTAGTGATAGAGTGCTTGCCTAGCATACATGAAGACCCTGGTTTGATTCCTCGGTACTACATACGTACAAAAAAAAGCTGGAAGTGGTGCTGTGGCTCAAGTGGTAAGAGCCCAAGGACAGTGCTCAGGCCCTGAGTTCAAGCACAGGGACTTCAGGCATGAGCCATCAGCATTTGCAATTGAGTTATTATAAGCCAGTTAATCATGTTGCCTCACCTAGTTTAAGTATCAGCCAGCCTCCCCAATAGCCACCCATCCTTGTATGCCACATCCCAACCTCAAACCCTTCCTCAAAAGGAACCACATCTGGATTTTAAAGTAACTATTTGCCTTTCCTTAGTTTAATTGCCCAAATGTACATTCCCTGGATACTATCATTTAAGTTTTCCCTTTATTTTTGCCAGTTCTGGGCCTGTAACTCAGGGCCAAACACTGTCCTTGGGATTTCTCAAGGCTAGAGCTCTACCACTTGTGCCACAGCACCATTTCTGGCTTTTTTCTATGTATGTGGTACCGAGGAATTGAACCCGGGTCTTTGTGCATGCTAGGCAAGCACTCTACCACTAGGCCAAACTCCTGGTCCCTAAGTTTTCCTTTTTTAAAGAAAAGGGGTCAATTATATATGTGTCCATTCTCCTCTCAACACTTTGCTCAGAATAGCCTATTGTTCAGTAGTCTCATTTCTGAATTTTCTAACCCTAATTCATGTGGGCTTTTTTCCCCCAGAACTTCCATTTGTTTTAACTTCCTTTGGAGTTGCTTCATTTTTTTCCTTATGATATGTTTACATAACGTTTGATCTCAAACGTTATTTATATCTAAGGTGAGAGGTTAAAAAAAAAAAGGTTCAAAAGGGATTTCCTACTTTTGTGGCTCTAGGGCGCCCTCTTCTGGTTCTAAATGGAACTATTGAAAACCTGGGCTCCTTCCCAATAGTTTCTGGGAGTCGTTGATTGCCAGGCCTGCTCCTCCATTAGTATCTACTGTAATTTGTTTTCCTCCTTTTAATGCCATCAATCAAGTTTATAGTCTGAGAAGTTCCTCTTTAGAGTGTGACTGACCAGAGAGATCTTGATTGGAAGTTTCTAAGAGCCCTGAAGTCCCAGATCATTAAAGTAGCTTCCAACCACCTATAGTCTCCTTACATTCACCCATAAATTTGAGCAAGGAAACTGCCTTTCACTTTTAATTATAACCAGATAGGCCCACAGATCTCTACTCCCAGTAGAGACTGTTTCTTTAAGCTGTAAAGGCTGGGGGCATTCGGGGTTCCAACCAGTCAAATGATTAAAATTATCACTTGCCCCCTTTTATTCCCTACACAGCCACTATTCTTCTTTCCAGGTCCCATGCTGCCACTGAGATACTCTATTAGATGGTTTTAAGTCTGCATTTTTTCTTATCCTGTCCTGCTTTTCTAAATTTGCTAGGGGTTAAGAAAGACTTCAAAATGACACTGCCTCCAACATGACTTCCTTTTCAAAGTTTAATACATTTATTGTGAATTTGCAAAAAACAGATTTGAAGCATGGTGTCAGTGGCTCATGCCTATAATACTAGGTACTCAAGAGGCTGAAATCTGAGGGTCATGGTTTGAAGCTGGCCTGGGCATGAGCGAATCTTATCTCCAATTAAATCACAGAAAAAGCTGGAGTGGCACTGTGGCTCAAGTGGTAGAGCACTAGTTTTGAACAAAAGGAGTTCAGGGACAGGACCCAGGACCAAAGTTCAAGCCTCAGGACTGGAGAAAACAAAAAACAAAAACAACCCCCCCAAATAGATTTGGAACATTTTTGCTATATCACAATATAACCTGACATCAACAAGGTGCTTACCTATCAGCTATAATTCTTTCAGGATATGCCATTTTCACAACACAGCATTAATGAAAGATAACTTCAAATACAATTTAAAACACTGTACAACAGAGACAAATCTGTAGCAATGAAGCTTTTTAAAAAGTTATTTTCTGGATTATTTGTACACGAAAAATATTTGTATCTTCTGATATTAAAAAATCTTTAGTAGTTTAAAATCTCATTAGTCCACAAGAAAGCCTATAAGGAGGGTAGTATTATTACCTCTCCCAATTTAGAGGTTCAGGCTCTATACTACAGCAAAAGTCAGTGGCTGGGAAAAAGAGAAGTTTCACTCCTCACTCCTATCATGTATCTATCTTAGGTTGCCACAGAAGGCATTTGTCCATTACAAATAGCAATTGTATATGGACTTACTAGGCTTTGACTGTACATCCAGTCCTGGCATGGCATGATTGTATAGTAGGTCTAGTTTTGCGTGCGTGCGTGCGTGTGTGTGTGTGTGTGTGTGTGTGTGTGTGTGTGTGTGTGTGTGTGTGCGCGCGCGCGCGCTGCTCCTGAGGCTTGAATTCAGAGCCTGGGTGCTGTTTCTTTTGGCTCCACAACTTGAGCCAAACCTTCACTTTCAGCTTTTTTTTTCTTTTTTGGGGGGAATCGCAGGGAATTAAATGGATATAAGAGTCTTACAGACCTTCCTGCCCAGGATGGCTTTGAACTATGATCTTCAGATCTCAGCCTTCTAAGTAGCTAGGATTACAGATGTGAGCCTCCAGTGCCTGGCTTATATTTTTAATTTTTTGTTTTTGTTTTTGTTACTGATGAACATCCGTACTGACTTCCCTAGTGAATGCACTAGTTTACATTTCCTCCAACCTTGTTTAAGGATTCATTTTTTCCCTTACAAGCATTAGCTGTTGTTTGTTTTCCTTGATGATAGCCATTTTGAGCAAAGTAAGGTCAAATCTCAGTAAAGTTTTCATTTCCATTTCCTTGATAATGCCATCATTTTCTGAACATGTACCACAAATAGTCATGAAGATTTTCCTGCATTTGAAGACCCACTAATTGCATCCAATCATCTAACTTCATAGCTTAAATCACTATGCTTTTCTAAATCTCATAAACAGTTCCAAACCCTATGCTGAGGGAGGTAAATTCGAGACCTAGGTCTACCACCTCCACATTCAGATGTCTAGTAAATAAACTCTTTGATTTTCCAAAACTTGTTCAGTGATTGACATACTTAGCTGCCGACAGAATGGGCCTGGTTTAGTAACACCCTCCAATTCTACACTGAAGTTTTAATCTATTTTATGACCCATGTTTTCAAATAACAATTTTTTAAAGAAGGCTAGTAAAACACTTTTAATTTAACAAAAAAAACATTTTACATTTCAGAAAAAAATTTCCATTTAAAAAGCACTTAAAGTTAATGTCCTGATGGCTAACAAGTTAAAATGTTCAATTTTCTGGAACCTTCATTTATACAAAAGCTGTACTGTGTCAAACTTTACAGGCTAAATAAAAATGATGCAGCATGTTAATGTCTTCCATTCTTTTCTCTCATAGGATAGACACAATAAAGGGAAGTAAACAATTACACAGATAAGGTTGAAAAAATAAGAATTTGTATCCAACTAAATGAAGCAACTAATAGCTCAGAAAACTGTATTAGTAATCTGTGCCGGGAGTTTGGCCTAGTGGTAGAGTGCTTGCCTAGCATGCATGAAGACCTGGGTTCGATTCCTTAGTTCCACACACATAGAAAGGCCAGGAGTGGTGCTGTGGTTCATGTGGTAGAGCGCTAGCCTTGAGGAAATCCCAAGGACAGTGCTCAGGCCCTGAGTTCAATTCCCATGACTGGCAAAAAAATAATCTTTGTGACATGAAACTCCCTTTACTACTACTAAAAAGGTAGTAATGGAGCCAATGAAAAACATAATTAGTAAGTTTTCAGGCAGATTAAATGTCTTTCTCACACCTATGAAGTATCTGTTTCTCAACAGACTCTCACCTGGAGACAATCACAGAACAGTCTTAAAATCACAAAGCTACTTTTCAGAGTTCTGTTTAGAAACATGCTTGGATAGTGAGGGTCAGTTATTTATCTTTTAAGGAAACATAGAAAAACAACAAAACAACCCCTTTGCCTGCATCAGATAGATACCAGGGCCAACATAACTAACAGATGCCATGCCCAGTGCTTTACATGTGATATGGCATTTGATTGTCACAAAAGTATTAGGAAGCTGGGACAATTATACCTACTTAGGAAAAAACTGATAGGAGGAGAGAAAGAAGGCCGGATTACCTGTTCAGTGAGTAGAAGAGCTAGTCTTTTAAACTGAGACCTATGACTCCACATTCTATCTTTCCTCTTTCATGAAAGAGAGTGTCTACCCAGGTAATACCACACCTCCAGAATGCTAATTTATTTGGGTGTGTTTGCCAGAAAATATACAGGTGAGAAAAGTCCATTTTTTGGCACACCGAGATTCTTCAGGACCATATAGCTGTTTCAGTGCTGTGTTGTCCAACGTTGAGACATCAATCACAATTAAAATTGTCTAGCACTAAGTGAAACCTAAATATCAGAATTCCATTTGTACTACACCACATTTCAAGTGTTTAGTATCAGCCTGAAAACTGGGCACTAGTGGATCACACCTGTAATCCTAGATACTTAGAAGCCTGAGATATGAAGATTGAGGTTTAAAGCCAGCCTGGGCAGGAAAATCCTTGAGACTCTTATCTCTAATTAACTACCAGAAAATCAGAAGTGGAGCTCTGGATCTGGTAGAGTGCTAGCCTTGAGTAAAATGGCTCAGTGACAGTGCTCAGGCCCTGAGTTTAAGCCCCACAAGTAACAAAAGTTTAAAAAAGTGGCCTGTGATTAGTGGTTGCCAAAATGGAGACGATTATACAATCTTCTATGTTACAGAAGATCTACGAGATAACACAAATCCAGTGGATCCCAAAGAGGCATGGGTGAGTGCAAAATAATGATAACTTCAAGATTATCATTGTATATAATGTTACTGAGCATTGCAGCCATCACAAAGCACTTTCCCTCTCTACAGTTAGGAAGGACCAGTCCTTTCTCCATACATTCTTTCCCAAGGTAAACAGTCAGTTCTATAGGACCCTCCTTGACTCATGATGCCCAAGACCCTTATAGAAATTGGTACAGGATTTGCATAGAACGACTTATTGTATACTTTAAATCACCTCTTCATTACTTATAACAATTCAATACAATATAAATCCTATACAAGGGGTATAGTGTATTGTTTAGAGAATAATGACAAGAAAAAAGATGTCTACATTTTTGCAATTTAAAAAAACCATGTGGGCCGGGAGTTGGGCCTAGTGGTAGAGTGCTTGTGTATCATGCACGAAGACCCAGGTTTGATTCCTTGGTACCACATACATAGAAAAAAGTGGAAAGTGGTGCTATGGCTCAAGTGGTAGAGTTCTAGCCTTCAGAAAGCCCAAGGACAGTGCTCAGGCCCTGAGCTCAATCCCAGCACTGGCAAAAACAAACAAACAAACAAACAAACAAACAAAAACGTTTGATCTGCAGCTGGTTGAAAATTGGTGGGTGTGGAATCTACAGAGAAAGGAACAGCTCTAAGTACTTTATAAAATTGCATTTACTGCTGGGCACCAGTGGCTCACGCCTGTAATCCTAGCTGAGGATCAAGGTTCAAAGCCAGCCCATGCACAAAAGGACCTGAGACTCTTATCTCCAATTAACCTCTAGAAAATAGGAAGTGAGGCTTGGCTCAAGGGTAGGTAACCTCTAGAAAATGGGAAGTGAGGCTTGGCTCAAGGGTAGGGCGCTAGCCTTGAGCTGAAAAGCTCAGGGTCAGCACCCAGACTGAGTTCAAGCCCCATGACTTCCCCACTCCAAAAAAAAAACAAACCCCAAAAACATTTATTTTTCTTTTTTTTTGTTGGTCATGGCACTTGAACTCTGGGCCTGGGCACCGTCCCTGAGCTCCTCAGCTCAAGGCTACTGCCTTATCCCTTGAGCCACAACACTACTTCCAGTTTTCTGGTGGTTATTTGGAATTGAGTCTCACGGACTTTTGTATCTGGGCTAGCTTTGAATTGTGATTCTCAGATCTCAGCCTCCTGAATAGCTAGAATTACAGGCGGGAGCCACCAGCACCTGTCTCATGTTAACAATTTTTATCCCATGGGGCCGAGAGTTTGGCCTAGTGGTTAAAGTGCTTGCCTAGCATGCATGAAGACCCGGGTTTGATTCCTCGGCACCACATACATAGAAAAAAGCCGGAAGTGGTGCTGAGGCTCAAGTGGTAGAGCTCTAGCCTTGCTCAGTCCCAGGACTGGCAAAAAAAAAAGAATTTTTATCCCAATAACAAAATAATAAGTCTAAAAAGTCTGTCAGTGTTCGATTTTTCTTACTGCAAAAAAAGTTCATGACTGTTCTGAACTCTGTAAGATTTACATACTAGAAAATCATAGTGATTAAGCCAAATACACCAATACCTGGGTCAGTAGCAGAGATAATTGCTCCAAAAAAGAGACAATCTGTGTAGTAAAATTTATCAGAGAGCTGGCCCACAATCTTCATTAGCTTCACCACGCCATACATGAGGTTTCTATAAGGAAGAAGGTGAAGAATATCATGAGAACTGTTTGCAAGCATGCAAGCAGGAGATCTGTGAGAATAATAGGCAGTGGCTATGTCTAGAAACTTAACTAGGATTGTAAGCAAATAGGACTTTAGTAAGGCTTGTAGCTAACACCATTACACTGAAACACATAGCTACCTCAGTTTCACCGTGATGCTCACTAACCAGTGCAGCACTGAAGTACATACAGTGTTTGATCAGCAACAAAAGTAAGGTCTCTGAAGCCACTGGATAATAGAAGGAATAGGAAATATCAACCTCAAAATAATGTGTAAGAAAATGCTAGGGGGGGAGGGAAATGGGTACCAAGACATGTGAAAGGGTATCAATGTATGTGAATTAATGCACCTTCTATCTGGCAAATATCATGTAACCCTTTTACTAATTACAATAAAAAAAAGAAAGGTAAAAAAAAAGAAAATGCTAGAAAACACAGAATAGTATATTTCAAATCACAGGAATAAATAGGCGGGAAGAAACTGGAGAGAAATGAATGTGTTGGTCACAAAGATCCTAGTAACTGATCTATTTATCATCTTGCCAAGAATGATTGCAATGGAGGTTTCCTACTGAAACCTTGAGTTCCACCAACCCATATGGCCAATTGCTTTCGCTGGGGAGGGGCACACATCCACAATAGCCTTTTTTGTGTTATGTGGAATACAACCTGGTACAACAGGGGCTACCAAGATCATTTTTTTTTTCAGTCCTGGGGATTGAACTTGGGGCCTGACCTGGGCTTGTTTTCGCTCAAGGCTATCACTCTACCACTTTGAGTGACAGCTCCACCTCCAGTATTCTGATAGTTAACTGGAAATAGGAATCCCACAGACTTCCCTACATGGGCTGGCACTGAGTCTCATTTTCAATTCTCTGCCTCCTGAGTAGCTAGAATTACAGGCGTGACCCACCAGTGCCTGGAAAAGTTCAATTTTTCAGCTCAAACATGACAGCTTAGAAACTGGGAACAGTGAGGGATGCTAATTTTTTTAAAGGCCTAGCACATATTACAAGTGTGTGTGTGTGTGTGTGTGTGTGTGTGTGTGTGTGTGTGTGTGTGTGTGTGTGTGTGTATGTTGGCAATAGCAGTAGTAACAGCAGCTACAGAGGTTAGGAAAGTAAAAACAACTGTGGAATTTACTAATATCCACCGGCCAAGCCTTTATAATTTGAGACTCGTGATGAGGAAGGACCATTCACTGGGTACCTTTATATCCTGGACGCTGGCACCATAGATTAGCTAAGCTAGAAGGAACCCAAGAATGATCTGCAGAATGGAATCCTTATGAAGAGAACTGGCTAGAATTAAATGTTTCCCTCATGTTAGCCAGGCATTCTTGCAGACACTTAACCAGTCCAATTTCAGTCCATAGCAACTTTGCAGTAATTGATTTGATTTGGCCTTTGTTGCTCCTCAAAGGCCTCTTTCACCTACCTTGCAAATATTTCCAGAAATTAGATCTTCCCCTACAATTCCTTTCATCACAATCTAAGACCTGGGGTAACAGACTTCTCTGCCAGACTTTCCCCATCTTGCAGCCCCTTGTCACTAATGTGTGCTGGGTAGACTGTTTCTCTTCCAAGACTCATCACCTTGTAAGCAACAAACTCTATATCTCTGCTTTTTAAAAAATAAAATAAGGTCAGGCGCCAGTGGCTCACACCTATAATCCTATCTACTCAGGAGGCTAAGATCTGAGGATCGTGGTTCAAAGCCAGCCTAGGTAGGGAAGTTTGTGAGATTCTTATCTCCAATTAATCACTAGAAAACTAGAAGTGGTGCTGTGGCCCAAGTGGTAGAGCACTAGCTTTGAGATGAAGAGCTCAGGGACAGCTCCCAGGCCCCAAGTTCAAGCCCCATGACTAAATAAATAATAAAAAGCACTTAAAATAAATAAACAAAAATCCCTTGTTTTATCTCTAAAAGTTTCTGATTATTATTATTATTTTGCATGAAAGTTCTGGGTTGGGCATGATAGCTCAGCTATTCAACAGGCAAAGATCAGGAGGCTGTAGTTTGAGGCCAACCCAAGCAAAAAGGTAATGACATTCTCCTCATCTCAACAAATAAGCCAAATATGGTAGCACTTGCCCATTGTCCTAGCTACAAGGGGGAGGTAGAAATGAGGACCATGGTCTAGGCTAGCCCAAGCAGAAAGTGTGAGATCCTATCTGAAAAGTAACTATAGCAAAAAGAAGAGCTGGAGGAATGGCTCAATAAATAGAGGCTCAGTACTACAAAAAATTAAAGTCCTTAAAAGTTTTCATATTTCCTTAGTTTTTACTTAATGCTCTTTTTTATTTCAGGGTTCCATCTAGGCTATAACATGACTTTAGTTATCCAATTTCTAAATTTATTCTCCCCTGAATTATAAGCCTGTGTTTAACAACCTTGGCAATTTTGAAGAGTATTGGTAAGATACTTTGTAGAATGCCCTTAGTTGTTTTTTCCTCATAGATAATAATAGTGATGTTCTAGGGTAGAAAACAAGAGAGGTAAAATGCCCTTCTCATCACAAATATTGAGAGCACATACTAGCAAGGCTAGTATGACTATACTACAATGACTATGATCCGAGCTACTTGAGAGGCTGAGATTGGGAGGACCATGGTATGAGGCTAGCCTGGCAGAAAAGTGTGAGAGACCCCTTCTCAATGGATGGCTGGACATAGTAGCATGTCTGCTACCCTAGGTAAGTAGGAAAGTAGTCTAAAATAGGTGGCTCATGTCCCAACATGTACTCAGGGAAGTGAGACTCTATCTAAAAAATACTCAGCAAAATCTGGGCTTGAAACAATGCTCAGTGGTTAGTGTACCTGTCTAGCAAGCATATGGCCCTGAGTTCAAAGCCTATTATCTCCCCCCTCAAAAATCCAGTACATGGTATCAACATGGTTCATTGATACCAATGTTGACCTTACTCACTTTGATCAGCTTCCTCCATTTAAAAACCACTCTCCTTCTGTATTCTTTGAAGAAATCACTATGCACAGCTCACACTCAAAACTAGGTTGTGTGAGGGGCTGGAGTGGAGGGAATAAGTTCTCAAATAACTCCATATTTGGAATGTGGCACAGGACATCTATCTCTTCTCCACTCATTTATTCATCTAACCATTTATATCGGTGTGGCCTCAAGGGTATTTATTGTATATTTTGGGTGATGATCTACTAGAAAGCTATTTATTTCATTGGTTTTCAGCCAATGTAAGGCCCTTCCACTTGTCTAAATGTCTTCTGAGTACTTGATTTCTTTCCTGAATCACAAGATGCCTCATTTGTATGTACATTTCCTGTCCTGGATCTAGAATATGCCATTTCCACAAGAGGCTCTCATTCTTTTTATAGGAGAATGACATTAGAAACCAATATCTGGGAATTAGAGCTATTTAATTTAATTTAGGTTAATTTTAATTGTCAGTAGAATAGCCACACATGCCTAAGAGCTCCAGTACGGGCACAGAAACATCTGGACACCAGACTCTAGGCAATCACATGGATCTTATCCCTTTTGGAATTTGAGTAGATAGACTATTATGACCAAGATTCACTTACCCAATAATGAAGCAGGAAACAGCAGTTCCCAAAAAGGCATAGGCCAGAATAGAGCCAAGATTTCTGAAAAAATGTCTCTGAATAAGACAAAAAGAAAAAAAACAGGAATTATATTGTGATTTTGATAGTGGGCATAAGAAACACATGAGTTTCTAAAACCTGAAATTTCAGCTGAGGTTATAGTTGAACTGGTAAAGTGCTTGCTTGGCATGCACAAGGCCCTGAGTGGCATCCTTAACACTACAAAAAAATACCTGAAACTCTACCTAGTGCTTCTATTACCACAAGTAATGAATGACTCCTAAATAATGCCCTAAACATCATGGTTTTAAAATATTCTCTACACTGTCAATCACTGAGCAAGTGAGGAATTAAGGGCTTAAATTCTCAGATAAAATTACTCTGGCTGGCTATACTATTAAGTATGTGTGTGTGTGTGTGTGTGTGTGTGTGTGTGTATGAGAGAGAGAGAGAGAGACAGAGAGACAGAGAGACAGAGACAGAGAGAGACAGAGAGAGAGAGAGAGAGAGCGCTCAGCTGGCTTTTATCTAGGATCCTTACATCTCAACATCTTGAAGCTAGCATTACAGGTATGAACTACTGGTACCCAGCAGATAAATCCTTTTGATAGATTTGACTAACATCATTTTACTCCATGATTCAACCAGTCGCCTCCAGTTCTAGAGGAATCTTAGAAGACCATTGTAGATAACTTTGAAACAAATAGGGGAGGAAAATGCCGCCTAATGGGGTTCCTGCTTAATTCAGTATCAGAAAACAGTGCTACCCATCTCCATATATCCATCTGGATTTAGGAAACCTGGGAAAGAAGGACAGATAGAGATGGCAATGTAAATAGGAATACGCACTTATTGCCATCTGCTGGCCTGTGACACAAAAAGATAGGGTCAGACGATTGCGAGTTAGCTAGCCTAGGTTAGATTTTGAAAGATGGGTCAAGTTTAAATGAAGAAGAAAAATGAACATAAAATTCAGCAATCATTTATCAAGCAGTGTCAAAGCAACAATCTCCTTGATGTTTCTATGCAATCACTGGTACTTGAAAACACACAGATCTACTTTTCCCAGTGTGAGGCCTGCAGGACATGCTGAGCATAGGAAGCTATTTTATGTCTGTTTTTGAGATCCTGAGCCACGGTTCTCACTTCTCTAGGCAGATTATTCTCCTTTGAAATTCAGAACTACTTAACAAAAACAGATACAAATATCCTAATCAAATAGGTGCCAGAAACATTTAAGCTAAGTTTTTAGCTACATTTTTTTAAAAAATTAGTTTTAAGTACTTACACAGTTGCCACGGAACAGAGCAGTTTATGAAAATAACACATCTTCTTTAATGACCTCCCTTTTCAACTTCTCACCCATCCCTCTCAACCTACTTCACTTAAGTTTTGAATTTGTGCTTTAAGAAGTCATTAGAACTCCAAGTTATCAGCTGAACAGTATCAGGGAAAAGACAAGAGTACAAGAAGGACAGTCAGGCTAGCATCAGGAGTCAACATGAACTATGACAAGACAAAAGATTGCTGGTATTCTGTCAGCTGGGTCACAGAGGGGCTGAGACTTTGGCTTCAGGCTTCTACAGTGCTTGTCTTTGTCTGAGGCTGCAAAAATGTTAAGCAACATCCAGTACCTGAATCCTTCAGGGGTTTGCCATGCCTACAGTCACCAAGTGGGGGCGCTGCTTGGACACATTACGGGCACATACTTATGTTTACATAGTAAAATTTTGCTTATCCCGTCTTTTTAAGCTAAAGAGGTTTTTAAGTCATTAGCTTTTTAAAGATAATTCTACAATACACCAATATTTAGGGAGGAAGATTAAAAAATTGGAGTTGGGCTAATAAGGAAGAATGAGGATAAATGTGGTCAAATTAGTTTGTTTGCATATATGAAACTACAACGAAGAAACTGATGAAATCCAAGACTTAGAAACAAGAGGTTCTTTTATGTCCTGTATGAGGTTATTTCTATTTTTTTCTTTCTGTTTTAGTTTTCTGTACTCTTTGTCTTGTATCTGATGGGTAGAAGGGAAAGGGAATCACAGAAACAGTAGGACAATGGATGGACTGATGCAACAATGATACTCAGTAGCTACTATGTTGGAAATGTACTCTACATTGGGGATGGGGGAAAGGAGTCTGGAAGTGTAAGCAGGAGAAAAAAAAAGGAGAGGTAACAATGTTTAAAAAGAAATGTATTCATTACCTTACTTTTGTAACTTTACAATAAAAACAAAGAAAAATGAAATTCTTTTAAGAAAGGAATAAAGGAATAGGAGAGAATGATAAAGAGGGTGAGATTACCTGGGATACATTGAATACGTGTGGAAATGTCACAACAAGCCACACCCATTACCTAATACATGCTAATAAAAGGGTATTATGTAGAAAAATAAATTGCTGGGAGCAACTTCCCTCTGGAAATTCCATTGGGGCTTAAATCAGAGAGCATTAGTGAATGAGGATGAGTCATGAGACCAGTGCCACTCATGAAGTATCAAGGAACAAATTTCAATCCCAGGTGCACTTTCCCTCCCTTGTCACTCAGCATTCTTTTGGGTAGCCATCACCATGAATAATGTAAATATATATGACAAATTCATATTTGTAGTATTAGCCAAAGCATAAAATTAGAAATGTATATCTATCACTAAAAATGCATTCAGTACTTATTCTAGAACTCCATACACAATTTTCTCCTTCCTCCATTCATAATCTACTGACGAGAATGGGATTTTTTTCTGCATCTTGAAGAGATAGATCATTTGTTTGTGTACTATATTTAGCATTTAAATATATACTTCATACTACATTGATTACTTTTACCGTCATTTGCTTATTCAGTTCTCATAATGTTCATACTATATAAAGCTGTTATTTGAACCATTTTATGTGAGACAAACTGAATAGCTTCTAAGTTTTTCTAAAGTCTTCTCTTCACCGAACCACAGCCCCAGAACTGGAGAGTCCAGTACATTGCACACTCAACACAAGCCACCTTCTAGCCAGTTCCTCTATCCCCACCATTTCCTTACAGAGAATGTAATGCTGCACTGCTTTGCCTATTCTGACTTGGTTGCAGCCATGGCTGCTACAGTTTCCCTTAGGTGTCACTTCCGGGTACAGATGGCAGAAAGAGACAGAAGATGTTAGCAGAATGCCCTAGTAAAGCCTTCAAGAATCTAAGATCAAGAAAACTCAGAAAAAGAAAGTTTGCTATTGGTGAAAATCTAATTGGCTTCCCAATTCCAGTGTACTAGTCTAAGCTTTATGTTCCTGCTTCTGGATACCCATTATGTGTCCTATTCCCTATAGACAAGGTTCAGTGTATGTGGTATGTATGTGTGCACTTGCATGTGCATGCACACACATATGTATAGAAGTTCACCAAAAATGACTTCTTCTGTGTGGATTTCATTATGACATTTCATACTTGTATATAGTGTGCTTGGATCATTTTCACCTCCCCCCATTTACGTTCTCTTTCTCCCATTGTCCCTATTACTCTCTCCTTCTCATGGGTCTTCTTCCTTTGTCCAAGACATCACCCAAAATGGAGCCTCCTTTAGGCAATTTCTTTTCCTTTGCCAGTGCCCTATAAGTAAACCTTGAGTGGTGACCCCAAATCAAAGCTAATCTCAGTGTTCAAATTTTTCAAGTCAACAAAAATGACCCATGTTTCCATGGTAACTATATGGACATGGATCAAATGGTATGAATACATCTGCTTGTAAATCATTAGGTACATGGTGAAAAATATTATTACACATATAATTGACAATGTGTTTAATCAGAAATGACAACCATAGCAAGGACCATTTATTTAGTACACTTATAAGCATGATTTTTTCTGCCTGTACCAGGGCTTGAATTCAGGACCTTGTGGTCTTACTTAGCTTGCTTGCTCACAGCTGGGCCTCTAGCACTTGAGCCACACCTCCAGCCCAGTTCTTTAAATTTTCTTTTTCCTGGTTAATTGGAGATGGGAGTCTTTCTTTTTTTTTCTTTTCTTCTTTCTTTTTCTTTTCTTTTTTTTTTTTTTTTGCACAAGCTGGCTTCAAACTATGATCCTCTGGATCTCAGCCTCCTAAATAGGCAGGATTACAGGCGTGAACAATTAGCCTTTGATTAGGGCTAATTTATAAGGAAAGAGAGTAAGAATGTAAGAAAACAACCTAAACTGGGAACTGGCAAAGTCTGTAATTTGTTTCCTTTCAAGAAAATTTTCCGTAAAAGGAAAGTTCTACAAAATAAGGGGTTTCTGTCAATAGAGTGGATTTCCCAACCAATGGACTGATTTCATTTTAAAGCAACTATGGTTTTGATTATATATTGATTAGTTATTCAAAATACAAAGCTATTCTCACTCATTTGATCTGAAAGGCAAAACTAAAGGACTATATAGGTAAATTAACACAGATTCATGTGTGTTTTAAATTTTTACTGTCAAAGCTTTCATACCTTCTTTAAACTGTATCCGGCATGGAAAATTATTGGGGGCAGCAGAATGTTGAAAAATACCTCTGGATCAAATGTTACCTAAATGTTTAAAAGAGAAAACAAGCCAAATATTAGTTTTATGCCAATCAGTGATATAACTTTTGTTTAATATTGGAAGCTACCAACTAAAATTTGAATATACAAAACAAATAACATCAATGTGACAAATCATTCCAGGAGAAAAGCCATAAATTCCTCACAGACTGGCAAGCTGTTCTCCCCACAGTATTTCTGGCTTAAATCTTAGTAGTTGATTTAATACACATTAAGACAACAGTTAACAACAATTTTGAGAATTCAAAGACAGCTTCTGGCCAATGTGTTTTTCATCTAGAAACCGAAACAACCTGATTTTTCTCACAGTTTTGTAAGGCTTATCTGCACTAAAAATGTTGTCATGATTCTTCCTAGATATCTCAAATGATTCTTCACAGATATAATACTACTGAACTTAAGTCTCTTTTTGTGTGCTGGTACTAGACCTTAAACTCGGGGCCTCTGTACTTTTCTCACTCAAGTCTGGTGATTTACGACTTGAGCCACACCTCTCCACCCCGAGCTTTCTGCTGGTTAACTGGAGATAAAAGTCTTAGATGTCTGCCTCAACTGGAATGAACTGGAACCCTTATATCACAGCCTCCTAGGTAGTTAGGATTACAGGCACTGGGTTTAAATCTGTTTCGAGTGACCACCTTTCTGTGTACTTGAATTGGCCTACCTAAGCCATCAGTGAGTCTTATGCCTTCCTGACAACATAAATTAACTCACTCTAAAGAGACTGAAATCATCTGCAGAGTTGACAGAGGAAAATCACCTTGAACTAAATAAGGAAAGGGTCTGTAAATCTGGGGCTATAACCTCAATGAAATATCAGTCTCATGGGTTCACCTGTCCTCCATTTCCCTTCAGGGGAGTGTGGGGTACCTCTTTGGACAACAACCATAGGCTCTGCTGCATGGAGCAAGGGAAGAGCCATGTTGCCATGTACTATGGAGCCTGGCATTCAAGGGCATTGAATAATCCCCACTTTCCACTTTCATTCTTTTTTCTGTGAGTCATGGGGCTTGAACTCTGCCTGGATGCTGTCCCTGAGCTCTTCAGCTCAAGGCTACCACCCTACCCTTAAAAGATTAAGGGGGCTCCTCACAGTGTAGATCTCCCAGACTGCTATACAGAGGCCTTTTGCTAATAAGCTCTGACTTGTAAGATAAAGGAATCAATACAGATATCTTGTTCATCCTGAAAGTCATCCACATAAGGATATCTATCTATCTGTCTGTCTATCTATCTATCTATCTATCTATCTATCTATCTATCTATCTATCTATCTATCTATCTATCCGTATGTATGTATGTATGTATGTATGCATAATCTTTTTAATCTGGAACATTTTTGCTACACCAAGTGAAAAATATGCTTGATCTGGGCATGGCAATGTATAGTTGTAATTCTAGGAAGATTGTGAAATGGAAGTTGGCCTGAGCTACAGAAGATTGTCTCAACTTTAAATTTAAATTAATTTAAAAGTGCAAATTATATAACAAGCCCCCCCCCCCGTTTTCCCCTTAGAAACTGTTAGGCTTTTGTTCAAGAACAATTATGAGCTGACTGCTGGTGGCTCACACCTGTAATCCTTACTAAGAGGCTGACATATGAGAAACATTATTTTAATCCAGCCTAGTCAGAAAAGTGTGTCAACTCCTATATCTAATTAACCAGCAGAAAGCCAGAAGTGGAAATGGGTTTAAATAGTAGAACAACAACAACAAAAAACCCAAAAGGGCTTGGGGTTTGCCTAGCATGCATGAAGACCCGGGTTTGATTCCTTGGCACCACAAATACATAGAAAAAGCCAGAAATGGTGCTGTGGCTCACGTGGTAGAGCTCTAGCCTTGAGAAAGTCCAAGGACAGTGCTTAGGCCCTGAGTTCAAGCCCCACTACTGGCAAAAATTACCAACCCCATGATTATTAAATATCTGTAGAGTATGGCAATATAGCAACTAAGCACTAAGAATTTACTTTCTGAACATCGCATGAATATGCTAAAAGTGAAATCAGTGTTATTTTAAAAAATGAAACAATCTCATCTGTAAACCACTGAAAGGACAAGAGAAATCAGTAAAGAAGAGATACTGGTTGGAGAAACAAACTGACTGGGGATGTACAAACCACTGGACAATCAGTAATCACCTTATTCACAGATCTCAAATAAGCCTAGATCAGAAAGCTTGAATGCTCTTGTTAAAATCAGATTCCTTCTTTTCCTCATCATGGACACAAAGCTTCCTAGAGAACCTGTAAAGCTGTAAACCAGGAATGTTCCTGCAATTGGCAATTGGAAGGGTTGCGGTCTATAAGGTCACCATGGAATGCGGGAGTTAACATGGACAACCATGTCATGGCCAAGGATGTAATGGATCATGTGCCTGCTCACCTTCCGCAGCATGTCATTCTGCTCTACACTGTTGATCTTGCCCGGACTGATTTCTCCCTTCAGAGTGTATTCGAAGAACTTCCCACTGACATTCACTAATAAAGTGCTGAATGCCCTGTCTTCCTGAGTGCAGCTCAGTGATTTGTCCCGGCCACTGGTTGCAGGGGTTCCATATCTCAGGATCACCCCTACGATGAGCCCTGAAATGGAGTGACAAGAAAAAGATATCAGGAAGAATCAAGGGTGTGGAAATAAGATCACTACCAATTTTTAGCAATAAGAAATATGGAGAGCCAGACACGTGGCTCACATCTGTGATCCTAGCTGCTCAGGAGGCTGAGATCTGAGAATCAAGGTTCAAAGCCAGCCCAGGCACTAAAGTCCATGAGACTCTTATCTCCAATTAACCATCAGAAGACCACCAGTGGTACTGTGGCTCAAGGAGTAGAATGCTGGCCTTGAGCTCAAGGACAGCACCTAGGCCCAGAGTTCAAGCCCCATGACCGATAAAAAAGAAAGAAAAGGAAAGGAAGAAAGGAGAGAGGGAGGGAAGGAAAGAAAGACAAAATGTAGAAAAGTTAAAAACCAAATATTTGAGAATATAGTCCTTTAGAAAGGATTAGCATCACCCATTGTGGTCCTACATAAGTCACTAAAAGGACAAGAGGCAACAATACCTTGATGGCTATACTGGTACCACGAGCAGTTTGGACACCCTCTCAAGTCTCATGACTGAGACTTTTGGTGGAGGACTATGGAATGGTAGGCAATGAGCTCTGGGCCTGGGTAGTCTCCCTTGGCTTCTTTGCTCAAGACTGGTACTCTATCACTTGAGCCACAGCTCCACTTCTGACTTAACCACAAAGGATAACTGAAGATAAGCAGCTCATGAACATTTCTGCCTGGACTGGCTTTGAACTGTTATTCTTCAAATCTCAGCCTGCTGAGTAGCTAAGATTACAGGTATGAGCCAACAGCATCTGGCTTTTTGGTAGCTAATTGGAAATAAGAGTTTCAAAAATTCTCCTGCCCAGATTGGATTTGAACAGCAATTCTCAGATCTCAACTGCTTTAGAATTTCTAGGATTACAGGAATGAGCCACGAACAGCCAGCTCAAAAGAGTTTTTTTTTAATGCCCAAGACAGCACAAGGCAGGACTGCTGAATCACTGATTTTCACCACAAGTGTCCCTCAAGCCAGTCCTGTCCTGCTGCTGTTTGTAGCAAGAACCAGGCCACTGGAATTTCAAGTTACTATAAATGCCACAAGTTTTGCCACACTCCAGGGGAAGGAGGAAAATAAAATAGATGTTTTTGCGTAGGTCATTTCAAGCACTGGGTATCATGGAGAAAGTAATTACACCCCTTGGGAAGCCAAATGCTGCAGAGTAAATTTGAGCAACGATGATTCAGGGGCTAGAGAGCTGGCTTCTTAGGGCTGGGGCTATGAGACAGCTAAGATAATCAACTTCAAGTCCTATACTCTCAGTCACTTCTTAGCACGGCTTTTTTAATCAGGGAAAAAATCTTGTTTAGGCTTTCAATTCCTTGAATGAGGAAGAAGGGTTGCACTCTTGAGTCCTGGATGCGAGTTAGATGTACCAAAGCAAAAGTGACTGAAGTCTAAAGAACAAAAACAGCAACAACAAAACCAAGACATAAATGCATACCAGACAATTCCTATGACGATTCCTCTCCCTTACAATGAAAAGCTCACATTTCTCTTGAAATACAGTTACTAGCTAGAAATAAAATAGGATAAAAGAATAACATACTTACTCATCCCCATCTCATTTGCCATGCATGGGCAAAAGGTATACAACAGAAAAAAACAACAGAATGATTACTTTATTCTATGTGCTATAATACAGAAATATGGATCTTGACTAACCCCCAGTTTGGGACTATTGGGAAGTGATGGAAACCTTCAAGAGGTTGGAAGCCCAGTGAGACAACGTAGGTCACTAGAGGTATGCCCTTAAAGGGGACGCAGGGACCCCAGCATCTTCCTCTTCCTTTGTTCCATCCCCAGCTATGAAGTAAACAGGTCACCCTAACACCCACGCCTTTTATGATGTGCTTTCACAAGCCAAAGCAATAGAGCCAATTAGCCATAGATGGAAACCTTCAAAATCATCACCCAAATACACTGTTTCTCATTTAAAGTTAATTATTGGGGCCAGGAGCATGGCCTAGTGGTAGAGTGCTTGCCTAGCATGCACAAAACCCTGGGATCAATTCTACGGTACCACATACACAGAAAAAAGCTGGAAGTGGTACTGTGGCTCAAGTGGTAGAGCACTAGCCTTGAGCTAAAAAGCTCAAGGATAGTGACCAGGCCCAGAGTTCAAGCCCCATATTGGCAGTAAAAGTTTTACTATGAATTTAAAATGAGGTTCTAAATCGTTCAACCTGACCACATAAGAAACACTTAGAAACATTTTAAAGGTACATTTTAAAAATCAGACATTAAAAAATACGTTTGTTATTACCAAAATGAGAAGTTTAGGGAAAAATAAAAAATGCCATAATCCAGATGTGATTCTAGTTGTTTGGTGAATATACAAAACACAAGCCCTTAAGTGTGCTCAGGTCTCCCTACCGCAATTTCCACTCCTTTTCTTTTTGTGGGTTGACAAATCTGATGATAGTAGACACAGGCAACTGACATTTACTCACCCCTGCCTTGCTTTTGTTTCAACAATGCCCTATCCTGAATCCAGCTCCTTGGCCACCTTGGGTAGTTTAGGACTATGTGGGCATCTGTGCTCATAACGAAAGCTGTGGGATACCTACAATGAGGTGGCTGCTGGCCTTGGTGTCACTTCTTGGGTGGTGGTTCTTCTTTTTCTCCTTCTTCTTCCTCTTCCTCTTCTCCTTCTCCTTCTCCTTCTCCTCCTCCTCCTCTTCCTCCTCCTCCTCCTCCTCCTCTTCCTCCTCCTCCTCCTCCTCTTCCTCCTCCTCCTCCTCCTCCTCCTCCTCCTCATGCTCCTCCTTCTTCTTCCTTTTTGTGGGTCATGGGGCTTGAACTTAGCCTGAGCGCTGTCCCTGAGCTCTTACAGCTCAAGGCTACCACCGTACCCCTTGAGCCAAGCCCCACTTCCCCTTCTCTAGAGGTCAATTGGAGATAAGAGTCTCAGGTCCCATTGTGCCCAGGCTGGCTTTGAACCTTGATTCTCAGATCTCAGCCTCCTGAGTAGCTAGGATTACAGTTGTGAGCCACCACACTGGCTGTTCTGGTGACAGGCCCCTGTGATGCAGATAGCATCAAAAAATTCTTTTTTTGTCAGTCCTAGGGCTTGAATTTAGGGACTGGGCACTGTCCTTGAGCTTTCTCAAGGTTAGCACTTGACCACTTTAGCCACAGTACAACTTCCAGCTTTTTTGGTGTATGTGGTACATGCTAGGCAAGCTCTCTACCACTAGGCCATGCTCCTGGCCCAACATCAAACAATTATGGTATGCTTTATCGTTACCATTGGAACTCCACCAGGGCCTGCAAGCACTGCTATCCCTGGACCACTTTCCCTTCAACAACATGGAATGCCATAGATTTTCTATCTCCTGTCCTATGAAGGCATTTTCTTTTTTTTTTAGTATTTTTTATTGTAACTAATAAAAGGGTTACATGATATTTGCCAGATAGAGGGTGCATTAATTCACATGCATTGATACCCTTTCACATGTCTTGGTCCCCATTACCCTCCCCCCTGTCTTGGTTTTCCCCCCACCCTATCCAATTTCAAATAACTAAATACAAATAAATCCAATATATCAGATAACAAATATATCAGATAACTGTAACAATATGAGATACCCAAGGGACAGCAAAAGAGATGAGAGATAACATAGTACATTAAGGACAACAATCATTCATTATATGGCTTTTGTTTCAATATCCTGGAGGTCCTTTCAATTAGCTTCATACTATATGGCCTTATGTATCAAGGTTTTGCTCTGTTGCAGGTCTCTGCTAGTAGAGCCCAAGGTTTCTACTGATTATGACAAATGAGGGAAACCATTGAGCCTAAGTTCCTTTGAGTCTGGCTTACTTCACTTAATAGGATTTTTTCTAAGTCTTTCCATTTCCTAACAAATGGGGCAATGTCGTTTTTTTCTGACAGCAGCATAGAATTCCATTGTGTACAAATACCACAACTTGTTGATCCACTCATCAACTGAGGGACATCTAGGTTGGTTCCATATCTTTGCTATGGTGAATAATGCTGCAATGAACATTGTTGTGCTAGTGGATTTAGTATGCCCTAGTTTCTGGATTTTTGGGTAAATGCCAAGTAGTGGAATTGCTGGGTCATAGGGGAGTTCTATGTTTAGCCTTTTGAGGCACTGCCACACTGCTTTCCATAGTGGTTGAATGAGTTTGCACTCCCAGCAACAGTGTAGTAGTGATCCCTCCTGGCCACAGCCCCTCCAGCATCTGTTGTTATTAGTTTTCCTGATCCTGGCCATTCTAACTGGAGTGAGGTGGAATCTTAGAGTTGTTTTGATTTGCATTTCTTTTATGACCAGAGATGTTGAGCATTTCTTCATGTGTCTATAGGCCATTTTTGTTTCTTCTTCAGAGAAGACTCTCTTTAAGTCTTTGGCCCATCTTTTAATGGGATGGTTGTTTCTTTGGAGATTAGTTTTGGAGTGATTCAATATTTTGAGCTGTTGATATATTTTAGAAATGAGGCCTTTGTCCGTTGTTTGGTTGGTGAAGATCTTCTCCTACTCTGTAGGCTTCCTATTTAATTTACTAGCTATGTCCTTTGCCATACAAAAGCTCTGCAGTTTAATGCAGTCCCACTTATCCAGCCTTTCTCTGATTTGTTGTGATTCTTGGTCCTTATTAAGAAAGTTTCAACCTGTGCCAAGGAGGCCTAGTGTATCTCCTATTCCTTATGAATGCATTTTCTGATGGTTATTCTTCTCTGTGGAAATCTGGTGTACAAATACATTTAGCTTGAGTGTCTGTCATTCCTCTGGGGAAATCATATCTGTTTCTTACATTGAATCACTTTACTGTTCCCAAACTTCCATTGCACAAAATGTCTCTTTCCATTCTGAGGGCTGCCACTCACTTACTCACTCTGCCAGTTGTGCCATGTTGAATGTATCAGCTTTGTTGCTTCTGGCAACAGGGCTACTTAGGGATGTCCAGGCTTTACTTTGCACTCCAGAAGGAATGCTAATGATTTGTGTGTGTGTATGTGTGTGTGTAGTGCTTGTTTTGAGGCTAAAACTAGGGTCCTGGGCACTGTTCCTTAGCTTTTTTGCTCAAGTCTGGCACTCTACTACTGAGCCATACTTCCAATTCTGGCTTTTACTGGTTAGAGATAAGAGTCTCATGGACTTTCCTGCTGTGATTTGCTTCATACCTCAATCTTTGGATCTCAACCTCCTGAGTAACCAGGAGTATAGGTGTGAGCCATAGGCACCTAGCTTCTATTGCTTCTTTTTCGGTACTGGTCCTGGGGCTTGAACTCATGGCTTAAACACTCTAATGCTTCTTGTTCTAATTTCATGCCCTTGTAGGGAGTTATATTCTGAGAGTTTACATGACAAAAGGGATCCCAGGCTAGGTGTCAGTGGATCACAACTGCAATCCTAGTTACTTATGAGACTGAGATCACAGTTCAAAGCCATCCAGAACAGAAAAGTCTGTGAGACTATTATCTCCAATTAACCACCTGAAAATTGGAAGTAGAGCTGTGGCTCAAAGTGGTAGAACACTAGCCTTGGGCAAAAAAGCTCAGGAACAGTACTTAGGACCTTATTCCAAGCTCTATGACCATTTTTGACTTTACAAAGTTTAATAATAGCAGAGCTATTGGAAATCTAAATCATACAAACATTTACAGACAAATCCTTCAAGTAGTATGTATACTCTTATAATCCTTCTCAATAACCATCAAACCATCATGATCATCTTTGTTGGAATGTTTTTGTTTTGTTTTGTTTTTTGGTGGTATTGGGTTTTGAATTCAGGGCCTTGCATTTGCTATGCAGGCCCTCTATCAATTTGCCATGCCTCTAGCCCCATCTAGAATTATTAATAGATGAATATTGTTTTTGTAAAATAAGGAAACCTTTCAGTCTCCACCATGGGTCCAAAGCAACTCTATTACAGATGGGAGACAGTTAGGGTTATAATGTGGCTGTCCTTTTGGGGTTAAACATGTGAACACAAAACACCCCAGTAAAGATGAATGCTCAAAGAATGGAGGGACAAAGAGAGAACAAATGTAGCAGTGGTAATCACTAGACACTATATTGAAAATGAACTATACAACTTGTGGGTAGAGTAGAGACAGGAGGGAAAAACAGAGGGGGGGGCAGAGGGGGAAGGGATGACATTGGGTGACACTGTCCAAAAATGTATGCCTTATCTGACTTATGTAACTGTAACCCCTTCGTACACCACCTTTATAATAATAAAGACATAAAAGCATCCTGTGACAGGAAATCATAAGACTATAACTAAACAGAATTCATACATGCTTGAAGAGTCTTGTGGCTTGACCTCAGGGCCTGGGCATTCTCCATGAGGTTCTTTTGCTCATGAGCTTCTTGTGCTCTACCCACTTGAGCCACTGCTCAATTTCCAAATTTTTTGGCAGTTTATTGGAGATAAAAGTTTCATGAGGGCCAGGAGTTTGGCCTGGTGGTAGAGTGCTTGCCTAGCGTGCCCAAAGACCTGGGATTGATTCCTCGGTACCACATACCTAGAAAAAGCCGGAAGTGGTGCTGTGGCTCTAGTGGTAGAACTCTAGGCTTGAGAAAACCCACAGAGCTCAGGCCCTGAGTTCAAGCCCCAGGACTGGTAAAAACAAGTTTCATGAACTTTCCTGAACAGACTGGCTTTGAACCACAATTTTCAAATTGCTATGATTACAGGCATGAGCCACAGGTGCAGCTTAAGTTTTTTTAAAGACTCACAAAGTTCAGTAATTACAAAAAAATGAGAAAAAAACAATAGGTAGCCACAGAGGCACTGATTTCAAAGAAGCAGCGGTGCAGTGCTCCAGAGTGCAAACAGAAATAACCCACTAAGTCTGTAAGCCAGAAATAATAGCAAAAGTTATACTTCCCAGATCTATGATTAACATCAGGAAATAACTTGCGTTTGAAACCTTTATGGAAAGCAAATATGGATGAAATTTATTTGACATTTCATGTGGCTAAAACCAAAATGATGAACTTAAAGGCACAAAAAATTTCAAGAGTCTTTTTCACCTTCTGGGTTTGAAAAAAAAATAACTTACCAACTGTATTAACATAGTGCCCTAGCGGTATATAATTGTCAGCTTTTCTACTTTTTTTTTCCAGTCCTGGGCTTGAGCTCAGGGCCTAAGCACTGTCCTTGGACTTTCTCAAGGCTAGAGCTCTACCACTTGAGCCTCAGCACAACTTCTGGCTTTTTTCTATGTATGTGGTGCCGAGGAATTGAACCTGGGTCTTCGTGTATGCTAGGCAAGCACTCTACTACTAGGCCAAACTCCCAGCCCACAGCTTTTCTACTTTTTAAAAGGCACGACCAAAAAGAAGGAATAAAAATCTGAATATTGTTTATATATGTGCACATACAAAAATAAGTAGTATGAGGAATCACGAGCCAAGTGTGGCTTACCAACCTACAGAAGTTCATTAAAGAGACCAACCTCCATTAGTCTGGTGCCAAGTTCCCTTGTGCAACTGAGTTTTTTGGGAGGGGAGTGGAACGAGTGGACTTAGGGTGAGATGTAATTCTACACAGCCAACTACCAGCTGCAACATGTAAATGTTATTAAGTCTTCGTTTAGCTGGATGGAAACAGGTGCATGGATATACTGTTCTCTAGTGAGACCTTACCTCTACCCCTTTGGTAGTACTGGGGTTTGAAATAAGCCTTGGGCTTGCAAGGCAGGTGCTCTACCACTTGAGCCATGTCTCCACCTACCTTCTTGATGGAAGCCACTGAGGGCAGAGGTCACCAGATCGTATTGGCCACCACTTTGCTATTGTTCAGAGCATAGAAAGGATTGTTCTGGGTTCTAGAGATCCATGTGAAATAAGAAAAGAAAATATCTATTTCATGAGGTTTTTGAAGGTAATGATAACTACAGATGGAGAATGTCTCATTTGAAATGCTTGGGAACAGAAATGTTTCTAATTTTCAGAGGTTTGGGGGTTTGGGGATGTTCACTAAACTGAGCTTCTCTAATTTGGGAGTCCAAAATCCATCATATTGTATGTCATGTTGGGTCTTCAAAAGTCTCAAGTTTTTGGAGCATTTCTGATTTCATGATGCTCACATTAGGGATGCCCATTTGCTATCTCAACAAATTACAAAGTACAGTGGAGTCCATAGTTACAATTACTTTTCAGGTTTTGGGTTCATTTACATGTTTATATGAATTTAGGATAGACAATGAATGTTACAGGTCTTTCCAATGCTTTATTCTGCTTATTCTAGAGCAGTGCTAACTCAGTGATATATTAAAATTCACTCAAATTTTATTGCTTGTCATTAAAGAATAACTTATACACCACAAAATAATGTTTGTTAGTATATTCACAAGATTGTGTTCCCCTAATCACAATCTGATTTAAGAATGTTTTCATTTGTGTTCATTCCATTTCCTGCTACTATTCCCACACAATTACAAGTTTGCTTTTTGTCTCTATAAAGTTAACTTTCTGGACTTTCCTATTCTCTTCTTTTCCTTCTCTTCCTTTTTTTTCTCCCCCCTCTGTTTATCCTTCCTCCCTTCCATCTACTCCTTTCTTCTTTCTTTTTTATGGCATTAAGTTTTGAACTCAGGGCTTCAGATTTGCTAAACAGGCACTACAACACCTGAGCCAATGCCCTTAGTCTTCTGGATTTCATATAAATGGCATCATATAATGTGGTCTTATGTGTCTGGCTTCTTTCATTAAATACAGTGTTTCTGAAGTTCATCCATACTGAAAACATATAGCAGTACTTCATTCCTCACTACTATGGACATCCCACAGCAGTAACTTTCTTTTCTCTAGGGAAGATAATCTAAGAGGGGAAATACTGTGTCAGATGGGCAATCCATGCTTAGGATTTTGAGAAACTGCTAGACTAGACTTTTCCATTTAGGAAACTATAGCATTTTACATTCCCACTAGTGATGTATGGGAATTATAACCTGCTAACAGGCTCAAATATGATGGCATCTGTCTTAGTGATAAGTGATGCCTTACTGTAGAGTTTTAATTTGCATTTCCCTGATGCCCAAGAATGCTGAGGATCTTGTATGTGCCTACCGGTCATAGTGTATATAATTTTTTTTTGCTAAAATGTCTATCCAATCAAAATTTAGTTATGTTTTCAATTGAGTTACCTATTAAATTGTAAGAGATCTTTATGTATTCTTATTAAAAACAAATAAAAATAGGATTGAGCCAGATGCTAGAGGCTCATTCCTGTAATCCTAAGTACTTATGAGGCTTAGATTTGAGGATAGCAGTTCAAGGCCAGCCCAGGCAGGAACAACTATGAGACTTTTATCTCCATTAATCACAGAAAGCCATTGTGGCTCAAGAGGTTGAGCACTAGCTTTGAGCACAAAAGCTTAGAAACAGCACCAAGACCCAAAGTTCAAGTCCCAGGACTGGCAAAAAGGAAAGCATTGAAATTATTGTGCTGTGCCTGGAAGGCTTATGTTTGCCTTTTCTTTGTAAGCTCGGTGATGCTGACTTTATTTTTTTAACCTTTTTTACTATCATACAATGAAATTGATTTTATATCTCTGATATCACTTGTTTTGAGGATGGTTTCAGGCTAGGGGCCAGATTCGTCTTTTTTTTTTTTTTGCACTTGGAGATCCAATCCAATAGTCCCAGATCAGCTGTTGAAACAAGCCTATTCTTTTTCAAATGAATTTACTTGACACCCTAATTGTCATTACCTATTCCATCAGTTGCAACACAGATTGAGGACAAGAGTGCAGGCCCTCATCTAACCACCACTGCACATCTTACCCACTGTTCTTAGCAAATCTCAGTATAATTTTCTTAATAAATGTTCTACTTGGCCAAGCACTAGTGGCTCAGGCCTGTAATCTTAGATACTCAGGAGACAGAGATCTGAGGATAGTGGTTTAAAGCCATCCCAGATAATCAAGTCTCTGAGACTCTTATCTCCATTTAACCAGCAAAAAGCTAGAAGTGGAGCTGTGGCTCAAGTGATAAAAACACTAGCCTTGAGCACTAAAGGTCAGAGATAACATTCAGGCTCTGAGTTTAAGTTCCAGGTCTGGCCCACACAAACAGCTAAAAAGTTAATTGTGCTGTTTGACCATCCTTTTTATATACTTTTATTCTTTTTGATGGTTTTGTCCTTTTTGTTTGTGCTGGTACTGGGGCTTAGACTCAGGTCCTCATGCTCTTGCTTAGCTTTTTCACTCACAGTTGAGCCCCACTCTACCCCAGCTTTTTTCTGGCTGTTTGATGGGGAAATAAGTCTGGAGTCACACAAACTTTTCAAACTAGGCTGGCTTCAAACTGTGATCCTCATATCTAAGACTGTTAAGTAGCTAGGATTATAGGAATGAGCTATCAGAACCTGGCTGGTTTTGTCCCATTTATTGCTATATTGTGAGGAAAGTGTTTGAGGTCTCACATGACCACTCCAGAAGTCCCACATAAACCATCCACCTTGCTGCATACATAGACATAAACTACTGAGTCTTTGCATACTTAGTTTACTGTGTTTATTAAAAACGTTTTCATATTGTACCTAATGAATTCTAATGCACTATTTCTCATTTCCTACCAGGTTTGGCTGACCAATTTATATTCTGCCCAGTATAGAAGTTCACTTTCCTCTTAGTTGTGATGAGGAGCAAGATTTAGCTCTCCACTGCTCATTTCTAAAATTAGGCTGTCGTGAGAATAAACTTTTGAAAGTGTCAAACACTGCACACATGCTACTTTTCATAAGCCCTTCAGAAAAGTTCTTTTTCCTTGCATTATTTTGATTTCTGTAAACTCTAAAAATAGCACATATTGGGGATTGGGAATTAAGAAAGCGAAGTGATGTGTGGGCAAGAGCAAAGCAGGAAGAATATTCCAGAAACTTTGCTATAGACCCTCTGTTACTGAAGTTACCTTGTATACTACAGAGATAGAATGCCATCATTTCCTTCTTGTCTTTCTTGCAGCTTCCTGGGCACAAGTAAAATGAATATTTATGTGAACATTTACAGTTACAGAGTGTTTAACCAGAGGAAAATTTCAAGGATACACATATTTCATACTATCTATAAATGCCAATTTGTACTTTAGAAGATTCTTCCAGAAATTTACCCAAATACATAACAGTCAATAATAAAACAATAAAATCATGTGATGTATCATCACATGACCCCCTAGGACCATAAACAAAAATTAAACAACCTTACCAGTTTTCTCAGAATAGTAAATAAGACACTATTTTATGTAAGAGCCAAGCTATGGAATCAGTCCAATAACCCAAGAACCAAAGAATTGATAAAGTATGGTAGTGAAGGATGTGGCTCCAGCCTTGAGCAAAAAAAGAATGTATGGGCATATACATAATTGACTATTATTTGCCCATAAAAGAATAAAAGTATGTTATAATTTCAGGAAAACTGAACTGGAGATAATCATGTTTAATAATATAAGCCAAACCCAGAAAGACAAATAAAGTATGTTTCTACCTATATAGAGAAAATATTACATATTATAAGGGGGTGAACATTGGAGAGCAACCAGTGGGAGGGGAAAGGAGAGGGTATTGAGAGTGAATGTGATCAAGTACATCACATACATGTATAAAAACAGCATAATGAGATCTACTAAAAACTGTTCAAAGGAAGGAGAATGTAGGAGGTTAAGAAAGCACAATATATGTGGGGAAGATGGGACAAAAGTACATTATACACATGTATATAAATATCACAATGAAAACCTCTTTTCTATGATCAATTTTTCCTAATTAAAAAAAAGAATTAAAAGTCTACTGCCAATGGCACATGTCTGTAATTCTAGATACGCAAGAGGCTGAGCTCCAAGGATTGTGGTTCAAAGCCAGCCTAGGACGGAAAGTCCATGAGACTCTTATCTCCAATTTACCAGCAAAAGGCCAAGTTTTATGAAGTCAATAATCACACTATGTTTTTCTCCTATTATAGCTGTACCTTTTGACTTCTATACCTTTTGCCTTTTATCTAATTTGGGGAGGGGAAGGGGAAGCACAGAGAGGGTTGGATGAAGTGTAAACAAATGCAGCAGTGATACTACACACTTTGTTGAAAATGATCTCTACAACTTGTGGAGGGGAGATGGCAGGGATAAACAGGGAGAAAACAAAGGAAAAGGTGACACTGTTCAAAAAGAAATGTACTCATTACCTGACTTATGTAACCGAAACCCCTCTGTATGTCATCTTCACAATAACATTTTAAAACATAAAAGTACCATTTGCATGGAAAATAAGGATCAGCCATATAATAGGCTAAACCTGATGTGACAAAAACAAGCCACTGAGTATAATTATACCAATGTACAGTTATCTTGTTCAATTTCTTCAATGCACTCAGGTCATTTAAATTTAGGTGGTCTGTCCTTTATTGATCAGAGAAAGTCTTCAGAACTGCTTGTGATTCACATTGGTGCTGACCCATCAGAGGGTGAGTTCCAAAGCCCATCACAACCAGAGCCACAGTCCTGCTTTCCAAGAAGTCCTGCCCTGTGCTTCCTTCATGCCTAAGGTATGGCTGTGCTGGCCCCACACTCATTTTACTCAAATCTCATGCTACCATAAATTGTCATGATTGTAAGGAATGATACAAGTCTTATTATCCGTCACACAACACACTATATACACTATATAAACAGGGACTTGGTTTCAAACCATGATCCTCTGGGTCTCAATTTCCTGAGTAGGTAGAATTACAGGCATGAGCTGCTTGTGTATGGTCATTTGTTTAAATTCTATTTGGTCCTTTACCTATTATGTCTGACTTTCTGTTTGTTAACAGAATCTGAATTGACAGTGGTAATGTAGTTCCAACCCTCAACTCTGTACTGTATTGCTTTTACTCACTTTCCTGACCTAGTGCATAGGACAGGTAAGAAACCATTATTATGAAAGGCCCAAATGTCTCCTCTAAAGGTATCAGATAAACAAACTCATTCACATAAAAAGTCTGCAACACTATATTAAAAAAGAATGTGACAACTCTATGGCGTATGTACTAGGTTGGGAGAGGGAGTAGTCAAGATGTAGAACAGACTTTGTAGCATGCTACCTTTCTTCAGCATGGGACATGAGAAAATAAAAGGTGCTTCCAGTCTGCAAAAGCATCACAATGCTTTGGATAAATATTCCCAAGAAAAGCTAACAAGAGCTGTCTTTAGGGAGACATGTGTGCATGGGGATCATAGGAATCCTAGGACTTAACTTTCGTTGTCATGTCACTTGAGTTGGATAGCATATGTGGTATGTATTTCCTACTGAAAATGCAAATGAGAGCTAAATGCTAAAGTAAACCTGTCCACTGTTGACAAACATGGTCTTCTGTATAAGGTGTGTCCCTCAGTCCCCAGCCTTTCTTGCTCCTGTCTACCTGATCAGTTCCTATTCACAGTACAGGATTCAGCTGAAAGAGAAAACAACCCTTGAGTGCTGCCACCAACCTAGAACATTCTTGCACATTTACCCTACAACCCAGCACAATGGCTAGAACACGGCTATCTTTTGATAAATTATTTACTGAAAGCAGGAAATCATAAAAAATAAAAACTGGCTGGGTGCCAGTGGCTCACATCTATAAATCCTAGCTTCTCGGGAGACTGGTATCTGAGGATAATGGGTCAAAGCTAGCCTGAGACAGAAAGTCTATGAGATTCTTTTCTCCAATTAATCACCAAATTGAGAAGTGGAGGTGTGGCTCAAGCGGTAAAGTGCTAGCTTTGAGCAAAGGAAAAAAAAAAGCTTAGGGACAGTACACAGGCCTGGAGTTCAAGCCCCAGTACTTGTACAAAAAATTAAAAACTTTAGTTTGGCCTCAAATAAAATTAACAGATTACAGATTACACATATGTGGAAGCTCCAGTTTTCTAAATTATAAACATAATGCTCCCCCACCCTACAATTCATGTCCAGGTTTTGGCAGAAAACCAAACAGTATCTGGGAAGATTCAAGTTTTATGTTCTTATTGCAATTTCCTGAGTCATAAAATTGATGGCTGGGAAGCAGCCAAAGTCAACAATCAGAACCATACTAATGATACAAGGAGAAATGTTTGTCATCCTACAGCCAACAAAACCCTTCATATGTTTAAAATGGCAGAAGAAAATGTAATATCACCATGGCTTTAATTCATCCTAACTCTAAACTATGTCATATTGAATAGACTGGTTGATAAAATTATTTTCAAATAAACCTGAGGCACATTTGCTGTAATTTTAAAAACTCTTGTTCCCAACAGGTAGTTCCTGTGTGCCAGGAATGAACAGCTCTGATCTGGGTGTTTCCAAGGGGACATAGAAATTGACACACCACAGACACATACACCTGTCCCTCCTAGGCACACCTAACAGGATAAAGCCAACTAAGCTGCCATGGTCACCAAAACAAAAACCAGGATAGTGTATGTGAGGGAAAGAGGAAGGTGATGTGGACTAGATCTGAGCTCTCACTTACCAGGTGGCAGACAGTTACCAGCAGGGGGCAGTAGCATAACTAGAGTAGGCCCACGGTGGAGGGGAGGTGGTGGAGCCCAAGTTTCAGAAAGTTAAGTTGGTTAGAAACTGTTAAGTTGAACTGAAGTTTCTTTGTATGGTACAGCTACTTAAGGGGGGAAGGAAGTTGGAAGGAAAGAAGGAGAGAAGGAGGGAGGGAATGAAGGAGGGAGGCAGGCAGGCAGAAGAAGCCAGATTCACAAAATCAGCCTTTACCCATCGAGGAAACAGACCACAAAGGCTTCTTGGCTAAGGAATGGGCAAAGCTAAGATACTTCTGGAAGATACTGTAGCAGCAGTTTTTAGAAGGAACTGAGTGGGGGACAGGTTACAGTTCAAGAGCTTGGACAGATTTATATAAAAGCATCACAGAGATTCAAATCATCCTGCCAACAGAGATTTCTGATAGCCTCTCTCCTCATTGATCTCTCTTTCATTCAAGTGCTGATTCTGTTTAAATTCACACAAAGAGATCCCAGAATGGTCTGAAAAGTTACTCCCCACCCAGTTCTCCCAAAGGAGGATTTATGAGCCAACAAGTTGTATCACCCAAATGAGGTTGAAGGGCATTATTTGAATCTTCAGTCCAACTAAATTAAAAAAAAAAGTGAGTCGGGGAAAGGTGAGCTCACTGTGGATATGAGAAATACAACAGAATTCACTCTGATCTTTATTGGGTGGTAGGTATTATAGTTCTATTATTTTGGGGGTCAGTACTAGGGACTGAACTCAGGGCCTGAGTGCTTTTTTGTTTTTGTGATGAAGGGTGAGCCACACCTCCACTTCAGCCTTTTTGCTGGTTATTTGAAGATAAAGAGTCTCACTGTCTTTCCTGCCCAGGCTGACTATGAACCAAGTTTCCAGACCTTAGCCTAAGCCACAAGTACCTATTCTTAAAAAACATTTCTGGGGGGGGCCAGGAGTTTGGCCTAGTGGTAGAGTGCTTGCCTAGTAGGCACGAAGACCCGGATTCAACTCCTCGGCACCACATACATAGAAAAAAGCCGGAAGTGGCGCTGAGGCTTAAGTGGTAGAGCTCTAGACTTGAGAAAGTCCAAGGACAGTGCTCAGGCTCTGAGCTCAAGCCCAGGACTGGCAAAAAAAAATATTTCTGGGCTGGGAATGTGGCCTAGTGGTATAGAGCTTCCTTAGATACACGAGTCCTTGATACCCATACACAGAAAAAGCCAGAAGTGATACAGTGGTTCAAGCTAGAGCTCTAGCCTTGAGAAAGCTCAAGGACAATGCCCAGGCCCTGAGTCCAAACCCCAGCACTGGAAAAAATGTAAACAAAAATATTCCTTAGTTTGCAGAGACAAATATTGAAACAGTTCAAATTGAAATGCTGTAATGCCTAGGATTTGTATGAGGCATCATGTTGGCTTGAGGCAGAGGAAAATAGTGGACCAGATGAAGTAAAATGGACCAACCAAATTACCAAGCAGAGTGGTGGGCACATATAGGATTTACTATATTAGGTTATGTTCTGCAAACTTTCCATAATAAAAAGGGAAATTGTAAAAAGCACCCAAATAAACCAAAGCTTTAAAAAACTGGGACCATTAACCACAAGTTGAGCACAAATCTCTTCCCCCAGTGGTCCAGAACCTTGGTCACAATATTTCCCACTTAGCAGATCCAAGGGGTAGCTCATTTCTCCCTTCCAGAGCTCTCTGTCTCTCTGTCTCACTTCTCTGTCCCTCAGTCTCTGTTTCTGTCTCTCTCTCTTTCTTGGTCTCTTTTTCTCTCCCTCTCTCCCTTCCTCTCTGCTGTTCCTTGTCTCTGCTAGTGCCAGCTGCTTAGTTGCCTGTGAGTCACCCTTCACTTATTTACACCCCCAGGTGTCACTAGGTTCTGTACAATGACAGCCATTCTTCTAACATAAGCCTTTTCTTCTCCCGGCATCCAGCTACCCCTCCACAGCCATCTACCTCAAAACCACTGCTATGACAGGAATTAGGAAAGCAACATCTTAGCTTGGCTAAAGGCTCCTGAAGGCTTGCCAGTTGGTGGACCAAATCCCAACTCAGCAAAGCAAAATCTGCTGATCTTTTCCTGTCTACAAGGGACTGAGATTTTTCTGATAACATCTGAGTCAACCAATTGTCACAAAAGACATGAAAACCATTTTTAAGCCAATTAAGAAAGTGGAAGTGGGTATAGGCAACTCATGCCTGTAATCCTAGCTACCCAGGAGGCTGAGATCTAAGGATCAAAGCCAGCCTCAGCAAGAAAGTCTGTGAGACTCTCTTATCTCCAATTAACTAGCAAAAAGCCAGAAGTGGAGCTATGGCTCAAGTCATATAGTCCTCACCTTGAATGAAGACAGAGACAGTACCCAAGCCCTATGTTCAAGCCACAGCATCAGTGTGCGTGTGCACACACACACACACACACACACACACACACACGCACACACACACACACAATGTGCCTACTGGATCCACAGTCACAGGAAGGAATCTCTGGCCAGGTAATTTATACTGGAAAGCAAATGTCACCAGCCAGCAACCCTGCAGTGCTCTGTCCATGCCAAGGAGCACCTGGTTGCCCCCTCAAGCGACTGAATCTATGTCCTTTCCATTCACAGCAATTGCCTGACTTGTTGGGTGAAAGAGATGTTTTTCTGTGAGAATAAGTGGCTGATTGAAGGCACCAACTTCAATTCAATCCATTAACCTCTTCCTAAGTATCAGAGAAGCAGTATCCAAGCCAAAGGAACAAAACGAATAGGGCAATGGTGGCTCACACTTGTAAATCTAGCTACTCAAGAGGCTGAGATCTTGGGATTGCACTTTGAATCCAGCCCAGCAGAAAAGATCTCAAGACTCAATGTCCAATCAACCAACAAAAGGCAAGACTGGAGTAATGGTTTAACTAGTAGAGCAACAGCCATGAGCAACAAAGCTGAGCAAGAGCTCAAGGACCTGCATTCAAGCCCCAGTAATAGAATGCATACCAAAAAACCCCAGAAACATTATGCCATGCATAGAAAGAGACATTTTTTGAGATGAGAACTGCAAATAGGGGCATGAATCATCTTTCTGACAGGTACTCAAAATAGGTTATTAAAGTACAGGTGGGAAGTATGTAGAGGATGCATGAGCTGTTGAGAGCAATGCCTTTGACTGAATTCCTTATTTCTTCCTTCTGAGTGTCTCTTGTCCCTCAGCTCCAAACTAAAGGTTCTATTTGCAGAGAGATGGCTTCATAGAAAAGGTACCAGGAATGCTCAACCAAACAAAGAGAAATCCAGGTCAAGTGACAGTAATCTGGGAATATACCAGTCAACGATAAGGAAAAAAGTCCTCACTTTTCTTTATAGGCCTTACATTAAATTGAAATGGTTAGGTAAAACAGTACATTTCTCAGCAGCAAGGTAGGGAGTAAAGAGGGGGAAGGAATGGGGCAAGTGCCAGGAGAGAAGCTAGGGTAGGATAGTAGTTTAATACCAGAAAACCAGGAAAGATGAAGTTCATTAGGAAAGAAGGCAATAGACCATGAAAGAACAGCAAATAGGCTGCTTACCTTGCCATGTCATTCTCTGCCCACAATCACCTGTTTTCATACTTAATATGCCCATACCTATTACTTGAACAAAGGATAGTGTTCATCTCATCACTCCACACACAGAAGGATCAAGAGACTATATATGCAAAAATGCATATGGGAGAAAGAGAGAAAGGGAGGGAAGGGGAGAAGTGGGGAGACAACCCACTCTATACCTAATACTGTGTAAAGGTACAAAAGAGGGATAGGCCAAAAATAATATACCATTGTCTGAGGGCCCACAGCCCATTGGAGGCCAATTATGCAAAAGAGCAAAAAGCATTCAAGAATTTCCATTTACCATCATTCTAGTTTATGTTTCAGCAATGGGATGCTCAAAATTCTCAAGGGAACTATCAGACAGCTGAATTCTATGTGGGGAGGGCACTCCACCATCTGGCTGCATGCAACAACAGTCTACTGCTACAGAAGGAATATATAATAAACACAAACCAGGAGGGATGATATGGAATACAGTTATCAAGAAGATAGTAGTAAGCCAAATGAACGTAGAAAAGTATAAGGAAAAAATCAAGCTGAGAGATGATGGCTTATACCTGTAATCCTAGCAACTCCAGAGGCTGAGATCTGAGGATTGTGGTTTGAAGCCAGCCTAGGCAGGAAAGTCTGTAAGACTCTTATCTCCAATGACTAGCAAAAAGCCAGAAGAGGAGTGACTCAAATGGTAGAGCATGAGCCTTGAGTGAGAAAACAGAAACAGCACTCTACTCAGAATTCAAGGACCAGTACCATTACAAAAAAATAAGAAACATTTGGGGCCAAGAGTTTGGCCTAGTGGTTAAAGTGCTTGCTTAGCATGCACGAAGACCCGGGTTCGATTCCTTGGTACCACATACATAGAAAAAAGCCGGAAGTGGTGCTGAGGCTCAAGTGGTAGAGCTTTACCCTTGAGAAAGTCCAAGGACAGGGCTCAGGCCCTGAGCTCAAGCCCAGGACTGGCAAAAAAAAAGAAACATTCAAGGCTTTGGTCTCAGATGACCAGCACGATGTGGATACCATTTTAGAGGATGGTATATCCAGATGGAAAGGCCCAACCAAAGAGACTATCTGTCTCCAGGAATGAGATTATCACTCTCCAGGGAGAAAAATAGGCTGATTTTTATCTGATCTTGTGACTTGAATTTTGTACTACAGTATGAAATTATCTTGTCAAGAATCATTTTAAAGCCATGCCACGTATCTGTAGTCTCAACTTTTTGGGAGGTTGAGCCGATGATAAAGTTCAAGAGCTTAAGTCCAGAGTGGGTTACATAGTGAGAGTCCACCTCTGAATAATATTATTTGTTAAAATATTTAAATTTTATTAATAAAAATTTAGAACTAGTAACTTTTAGGATACATTGCAGGATGGCATTCAGGAATGAATATAAAGACTTGGAAGCTATCTATATACAATGATTTAGGCCAGTGGACTAAAAGCGGGCTGAGAAGACATGACTACTGTGCTCGAGAAGAACATTCAGGCTATTCACAGGGACTTATGCCTCTGATCCCAGCTATTTTGGAGATATAGCTTGGGTGGATTGCAGTTTGATGCCAACCTGGGCAAAAAGTTACAATAGACCTCCCCATCTCAACCAATAAAGCTGGGCATGGTGGCAATTGCTTATCACACAGCTAACTAGGAGGCATAAACAGTCGACCATGGTCTAGGCCCAGCTAGGGCAAAACACAAAACCCTATCTGAAAAACAAAAGTAAAAAGGGCTAGGGGCATAGCTCAAGTGGTAGAGCACCTGCCCAGCAAGGGCAAAGCCCTGAGTTTAATCCCCAGTACTGTCATGAAAATATATGATGTGTAAATTCACTGGGGAGTGAATACAAAATAAGGGAATAGACAATGAGAGGGCCCTATAGACCTAAAGGTAAGAAAACAAAAGCTTTCTTCAAGGTTAGTAGCCAAATTGCCACAAACTGGTTGTGAGTGACAAACGTGGGAATCAACCAAAAGCTTAAATGTCTGTGTGGCCTTCAGAGCCTGGAAATCCCCAAACCATATGGTGACTCACCTGGAAGGTACCTGAGATTCGCATAGGGAATTCAGTCCACTGTGTGGTGTCCAGTTTGGAAAAATACTGTGAAACAGAGGAAGGAAAGCAATCTCCAAAAGGTAGGTTGGAGGGAGGCAATCCATCTAAGGACACAAGGCCTGGCCTTGGCCAGTCTGGGGTAGGAAGAAGTAAAGGTCATGGACAAAGTGATGGACCCATCAGTCTCTTTCAGTTTATGGAAGAGCACACCAGAACCAATCAACTGTGTTATTTCCTGTCTCCTCTCTAAGCAATACTGTATCAGTAGCCTGGGGCAGCCTGCTGCTTGCCTACATACAGAAAATGAATCTCAATGAGCAAATCTCTTATCAGAAATGAGTTGTTTAGTTTCAGGCTTTCTGAACCTGAGAGTCAATTTCAGCTTTTAAGACAGCAATGTCATTGTTTGGAGACTGGGCTGAGGTGCCTACCAGGCTGTTTTATGTGTTTTTTTGCAGTCTGTTGTCACTGGCCATAAAGCAAGCTACAATAGCATTGATTTTCCCGGTTCTGTTTCCCAGCTCCCTCCTATAATGACAACTAGAACTCCATCATCTGGGGTTGGTTAAAAGATTAACCTACAAAGTTACTATTTTATCCTATGTTGATCATTTCATATGGGGTAAACGTCACTGCTAAAAGCCACCAGAAAACAGCTTGTCTTATCACAAAAATCTCAAAAATATACTCTATAATTTGTTACTTCATTAACTGACCCTTTTTGACATGGCTTCCTGTGTGAAAGAGAATCCAAATGACTGAGAGCAGATAGGGAGGGGGATACATCTTCCCCCTCTAATCTTAAAGCCTCTCTTCTATCTCTGAAGCAATTATTAGCCAAATGTTTACTAAATACACACATCTAGAAATACATAGTATTCTTCTGTTTGTTTATAAAAATATCTTCTAGAACTAGGAA
Source organism: Megascapheus bottae (assembly GCF_031878675.1). NCBI lineage: Eukaryota > Metazoa > Chordata > Mammalia > Rodentia > Geomyidae > Megascapheus > Megascapheus bottae. The sequence continues at coordinate 27,975,214 of NC_143547.1, forward strand.
GTAGGTTTAGTTATGGAAAAAAAGATCAAACAGTGGCAGACAGGGTTTCTTTCTTTCTCTCTCTGATAAAAGAGCCTAAGCATTCCTAGAGTAAAATTGGGGCTCCCCATGTGAACATCAGACATAAGTTTTAGGTAGAGAAATGAGGGGGGAATAAGGGAAGATGTTACTTTTTTTGTAACTAGTCATGGGGCTTGAACTCAGGGCCTGAACACTGTCCTTGGGCTTTCTCTAGGATAGAGCTCTACCACTTGGGTCACAGCACCACTTCCAGTTTTTTCTATGTATATGATACCAAGGAATTGAACTTGGATCTTCGTGAGTGCTAGGCAAGCACTCTACCACTAGGCCAAACTCCCAGCCTGGGAAGATGTTACTTTCCCTTGATATATTGAATTTATTTGTATTTGGTTATTTGAAATTTGATAGGGAAGGGGGAAAAACCAAGAAGGGTGGGGGGTGTGGGGGGGAGGGTAATGGGTACCAAGACATGTGAAAGGGTATCAATGTATGTGAATTAATGCACCTTCTATCTGGCAAATATCATGTAACCCTTTTATTAATTACAATAAAAAAATAAAACATAAAAAAGAGTATACCCTCTAAACTGCATACACTACTTTGCTCATATCCTATTGGTTAGCACTTGGTCATGTGGTCACATCTGGCTATAAAAGAGGCAAGAGACAAAGTTGTATTTTTGGGAGGCCACTTTACTTTGCCCTCTAGGACTCTCCACTACCATGGAAGAAATGGGGTACAGATGCGGAGAAAAAAAGGAGTATTTACTGTCCTATTTTCTGACAGATTTTTACAGCATTTCCCTTTGATTTACACAATGCTGGGTTGTTTTTTTTTGCCAGCCCTGGGCCTTGAACTCAGGGCCTGAGCACTGTCCTTGGGCTTTCTTAAGGCTAGAACTCTACTACCACCTGAGCCTCAGCACTACTTCCAGCTTTTTCTGTGTATGTGGTACCTGGGAATCCAACCAAAGGCTTCATGCATGCTAGGCAAACACTCTACAGCTAGACCACACTCTTGGCCCCATCAATGCTAGTTTTTAGAGTTCTCCCTACTGAAGCTCATAAATCCACACATATACATTGCTGTTCAGCTTCATACGCCATTCCGAGTTGTATACAACAGCTTGGGTGGAAAATTCACTTTAGACACAATCTATTATTTCAGTTGTAAATGTACTAGATGAATGCACCATAATTTGTTAAACCATTCCCATACTGCTAGACACCTGGGTGTTTTAAAAACAATATATTTACAAAATGTTTGACTCAAATCAGGAGAAATGGTAAATTAGTTAAATGCTAAATTACATAGTTGAGTTTCAGGTACACTCTGGTTTGTTTTATAGAGCTTTTAAAGTGCTCTACAGCAAACCAATTAAAACAGAAACTGACAGTACTGAACAACACACAAGGAGGAAATAAATCTATGGTCCTCTTAGACTTTCTGTTTATAATTCTAATCAGCATTGCATGCTGTTCTGAGTTGCTTGACAAGAGAAATAAAATGGAGACATTACATGCCATTTAATTCTCATCTGATAAAAAGAAACACACCAGTCAGCAGAAACAAATGTTTGTGTAATCCTACATTCTAAACTCAAGCTTTCATATTAGTCCTTATCAAAGGTTCAGTTATCAAGAAAGGATAACATCTGTATATAACAACTAGTTATATAGAAAAGGAACAGAGGCTTCTCTAGAAGAATGATTCATGGCTGACCCTCAGCAAACAGAGGGCTTCACATGGAGTGGGTATTGATGTTTAGCTTCCTAGGTTCATGTCACTTTAAAAGTTCTGCCTAGAAGGGGCCACCCATGAGGAAGAGCCAAGTCTCCTCCAAAGCCTTGTGGTTTCTCTGTGGTATGGGACTTTCAGAGAAAAGTCTATTAGTGATTCTGATATGTTAGGGGTTTTTCCTTCTCTTCTATAATTCACTAAAGATTTTAATCCACTTTAGATAAGTGAAAAGACACTGTTTATGTCTGTTTTCCATAAGAATAAAACACCCCAAAATAGCATCTCCATTTTCATTTTCACTTGCATCTGGCAGTTATTATACATACTACTGTTTTAATGATAAGAATTATGATAATTTGATGCATATATACAATGTGTAACAATCAAGTCAGGATAGTTAACATTTCTAACGCTTCAATTTTATTAAGATTTAATTAAACCATAGATAAAAATATTCAACCTAATATATTACTCTCATTTCTGCTTCTTTCTTTTACTCTAAGTAAGTTGCCTCAAATAGAAAAAGTATGTTTTAGTATTTTAAAAGAATCTCAAGTTAATCAGGGAAGCCTAAGAAATACTGAATAACCACTTATACTAAGGATTTTACTTACAATATCATCACAAAATTTTTAAGATGACTTCATGAGATAAGAATTACTAACACCATATCCACTTAAGAAAACAGGATCTTTAAATAGCCCCAGAGTTCAAGCCCCATGATCCATTCCCCCCTCCCCTCCCCCCCCAAAAAAGAGTAAATAGCTTGCCTAAGATCACATTGCTGATAAACTGTGAAGCTAGGATTCAAATTCACCAAAACTAAAGTCAGAGCTCTTTCTGTTCATTCTGGGTAACAAGTAAATTATGGGTATAATTTTATTCACCTTTGTAAATAATACACATGTACACTATGTTGAAGCCCTTGTTAGGATCCGTGACCAAAGGAACGAGTCTGACACAAAAGCAGAATTTGGAAGTTAAGTTAAACAGAGTTTTATTCCGCGCCCAGCATCGAGAATTATATTGACCGGTCAGGGCCGCCTCTAAGATGTGAGTGGGAGAGAGCGACCCCGCCTGATCTTACAGGCTACTTTTATAGGCCCCAGCCATGTGGTTGGGCTGGCCATATACAGGTGGCCAATGGAATTCCGCATGGTTGATTGATGGCTGGGGCAACCACTGACACCTTTGCTGTTTGAACTGACGTATCATTTTGGTGGGCTTCAGGCGCACTGCTCTGACGACAAAGGAAGGGGAGGGAATTCCCTGGCAGGCCAAGGGGGGTGGGGTGGGGAGGAATTCTGGTAACTCCACCTGGTTTAGCTGCTCTTGTAATCTGAGCTGTTATCAGAGATTCTGCAGCCCCTTCCTCAGGTCAAGTTCTCCTTTGTCATAAAGATGGGAAATGCCTAGAGTGGATGGATTTGGGGAAGTCAAGAAAGGGGTCCCTTCAGCCCTAAACCTTCCTCCACCCAATACAAGCTACTAAGAATAATCTACTCATAATGAAGCCCTCTTCAAAAATCTTATTTCTGGACTAGGAGTTTGGCCTAGTGCTAAGAGTGCTTACCTAACATGCATGAAGATCTGGTTCAATTCCTTGGTACCATAGAAAAGGCTGGAATTGGTGCTGAGGCTCAAGTGGTAGAGCACTAGGCCTTGAGAAAGCCCAAGGACAGTGCTCAGGCCCTGAGTTCAAGCCTCAGGACTGGCAAAAAAAACCCCGTATTTCCTACTGGAGTGTAAAGGACTATGACCCCATCTCATCTGCAAGTTTCATTGCCTGTACATTTACAGAAAACACATTTATTCAACAATTTCTTGAGCTTCTACTATGTCCTAGGCACTGCTCTAGCATTTGGAGACATATATTGGTGAATTTAAGTACATTTCTAGTATGAGGAGAAATTTTAAAAAGCAAAGTAAGATTATATACTTTAGTAAACACAAAATAAAGAAGGAAAGGGTGAGGGAGAATACTGTGGTGCAGAATGCTGGAATTTTGGAAAGAATGAAAAGAAACTCTAGAATAAAGAAAAACATGATTTTAGGATTTTAACTCTATTTTCAGACACAATAATAGACTAGACACACTAAAAGAGAAATAGCACACTAGATGATACAAATTTATGAAAACATTCATTCACCAAGCAGGTAGTTACTTTGTTTGAGAATCTAATATATATAAGTCCTTGTGCTAAATACAATGATCACCTTTATATCTTCAAAAAAATTCCATTTTAGGGCTGGGATGTAACTCAGTGGCAAAGCACTTGCCTAGCAAGTGCAACATCTTGGGTTTGATCCCCAGTACAAAAAAAATTCCATTTCACTTGCATCACCGTCTCAGTTTTAACTTTCACCCTCTAGTCACATGAATCATTCATTCTTCTTAACAAGTATACTACATAGAATCTTTAAAGAATAAATATCTACTTGCATCACAGATTAGTAAAATCTGGGGATTGAACTCAAGGCCTTGATGCTATCCTTGAGTTTTTCCCCTCAAAATTAGCACTCTCTCATTTGAGCAACAGCTCCAATTCATGTTTTTTTTTGAGGGGAAAGGGGTGGTAATTGGAGGTAAGAGGCTCATGACCTTTCCTTCCCAAGCTATCTTCAAACTGCGATCCTCATATCTCAGTCCCTTGAGTAGCTAGGATTATAGGCATAAGCCACTGATGTCCAGCTAAAGTTCTTTTTGTATCTTTTTTAATGTGTGTGACACTACTGGGGATTGAACTCAGGGCATCGGTACTCCCCCTTAGTTTTTTTTTTTCACACAAAGCAGGTGTTTCATCACTTGAGCCACAGCTCCACTTCTGGTTTTTGGATGGTTAATCGGAAATAAAAAGCCTCACAGACTGTCCTGACTAGGCTGGTTTCAAACACCAGTTCTCAGATCTCAGCTTCCTGATCAGCTAGGACTACAGGAGTTAGCAACCTGTGCCTGAATAGTAAAGTTCTTAAGTCATTCTATCTCCTTAAGGAGATAGGCTCACAAATAAAATTATTATATTTATCACAAGGACCAGCATAGTACTAATTCTACAGTATACAATCACTTAGCTCTTGACCAATTCGAAATATTTATTGGTGACAATAATAGAATAGGTATTTCTTCATACTATCTCAAATTGGCCAAGCTTCTTCAAGTCCCAATATTGTAAATAACAAAATTATGATGATTTATATGAAAAGGAAAATTAATCCAGTGAATCTAATCAATTATTTTGGGAATGCATACCCATTTAGTATAGATGAAAATGACAAATGTCACACCCAGTGTATTTTTCAATGTTGACACGTCTTTATACATGCATTACTAATTAGATTCCTGGCAAAAACTCTCAAATGTAGGCAAGGCACATAATAACCTCATCTTTCAACTGAAGACATGTAAATGCAGAGGTATTAAATGTTCTTCTCAAGTACAAATCCTTACTGACATGTGAAGCCATGATTTCAACTTAAGAGTTCTAAACAGTATGTTGTCAAGGTCATGAGGCCTTACAAGGCCGAGGTTCAGTAACATAGGCTAAAGGTATACCTCATTAGAGTAGAAATCACTGTAATCCTGGCTACTTAGGAGGCTGAGAGGTGAGGATTATAGTTCAAAGCTAGCCTGGGCAGGACACTCTGTGAGACTTTTATCTCCAATTAAGCACCAAAAAAGTCAGAAGTGGAGGTGTGGCTCAAGTAGCAGAGTACTAGCTACGTGAAAAGGATTAGGGACAGTACCCAAGCTCTGAGTTCAAATCTCAATACCAATGCACACATGTGTGTCTGCATGTTTGTGTTCATGCACACAGAGTACAAAGCAGCCAGTTTCTTTAGATAAATACTGTGGCCTGCCTTCATTTCATACACATTCGACGGGCCTATCCCATCACTACATGCTACAGGCTGGGGAGAACACTGATGGACATCTTCAGATGACCAGAAGCTGTAATTTACTTGGGGCTCTTGAGCTTTGAGATACATCAGCAAAGCAAGTAGAGGACCACTCCAGCACAGATCTACAATCCATTGCCCGCCCCACAGCTTCAGCCCCAGAATATCTTCTAGGAGTATGTAGACTCTAAATCTGTCATGAAGACATGCACTTCCATTTCAAAATGTGCATTATAACCACAAGCAAATTGGAGAGCCAAAGGATATATATCCCATACAGACAGGGATGAACCTGACAGAAACAGGCAAATTCTATCCACATGGCTTTAAAATTATCTTTGAAACTGATTCTGTGCGCATATTGTTCCTAGGAATTGAACTCAGGGCCTAGATACTGTTCCTTAGGTTTTCCACTCAAAGCTGGACCTCTACCACTTTAGCAACAGCTCCACTTCTGGATTTTTGCTGGTTAATTGGAGATAAGATTCTTACAGACTTTCCTGCCCAGACTGGATTTGATCACAATCCTCAGATCTCAGCCTCCTGAATTTTGGAACCTATTTGATTATAATTTAGTTATTAATTTCCTCCTTTCTTCTCCATTTCTGATTCCAGTTCTTTACCTGTTGCCTCAAGAAGGGAAAAGCATCTTGAAAGTTCACTAACTTATGGATAATGCTAGAATTCTGATATAGTCAGGATAAAACCAAAACAAGTACCTTACACTTAGTTCTCCATTGTGGATATGCCAAGAGGCATATAAACACTCTGTTTTCTAAAGAAATAATAGAACATTTGGGAAGAGAATCCTTACTGTTGAGCAAGTAGCCTGCATGGCAGACAGGAACTGTCATAAAAGCAAAGTAGCAGAGCCGGGAGTTTGGCCCAGTGGTAGAGTGCTTGCCTAGCATGCACAAAGACCAGGGTTTGATACCTCAGTACCACATACATAGAAAAAGCCAGAAGTTGTGCTGTGGCTTAAGTGGCAGAGAGCTAGCTTTGAGGAAAAAGCCCAAAGACAGTGCTCAGGCCCTGAGTTCAAGCCCCAGGACTGGCACTAAAAAAATTAAAAGCAAAGTAGCGGGCCGGGAGTTTGGCCTAGTGGTTAAAGTGCTTGCCTAGCATGCATGAAGACCGGGGTTCGATTCCTCGGTACCACATACATAGAAAAAAGCCGGAAGTGGTGCTGAGGCTCAAGTGGTAGAGCTCTAGCCTTGAGAAAGTCCAAGGACAGTGCTCAGGCCCTGAGCTCAAGCCCAGGACTGGCAAAAAAAAAAAAAAAGCAAAGTAGCAGCTACATTATATATTCCTGGAGGATAGACAAAATTTGTTCACACTCTTTCACATGAACACATCTATAGACATTAATTATATAAGGATCCAGGTGACCATAAATGCCACATCATATCACAGAACCACCCCAATGTTTCTGTTACTAATTATTTCTCTCATGTTTCATAAGTTATTTTAAAGTTATTAGGTTAGATTTACTGGGAAAAAGTCTGACCTATCTATTCAGGAAGCTGACATCTGAAGATCAAAGTTTGAAGCCAGCCTCCTTGCAGACACATATGAGAGACTTTTGTTTACAATTAACCAGCAAAAAGCAAGAAGTAGAGATATAACTCAAGCAGTAAAGTACCATAAAAAGGCCACATAAGAGCACAAGGCCTTCAGTTTAAGCTCCAGTTTCAATAAAAAAGTGAAATGAAATAAAATATAAGGATATTTGAGTAATCCCTTTCTTAAAAATATCTCTTTTAAATACTAATGTACAATCATCCAAAATCTTCATTTACCTTAGAAACTAATTATGTGGCTAAGTAATTAAGACAAGTAAAAGGAAAAACACAAATACAATTAAAACAACGGTGAGCGAATAAACAGAAGATAAGTTATAATAATAATTAAAAATTGCTCACAGGAAACAATACAAAAAATCTTAAAACTGGGGAACAAAATGCACAATACTAGAACTAAAAAAGATTTCCCATTCTAGCCTCATGTGTGACAAATCCAAAACTTGTTTTATTGGTCTTGTACACTGAGAAGAAACTTTATCGGGACTTTATGCTTTTTCTCAGTAGTTTTCTCTAGAACAATAGGCATTCCAAATGTAATTATGCTGAGCAGAAAACTAAAGACATATGTTAACTTAGTTCTATAAGGACAATTCAGGGCTGAAAGGCAAGAGGACAAAAATAGATGAAACCTGTCATTTCCTCGTGCTTTGGCATAATATTTGAAAGAACTAATAAGTAATATACTCCTTACAAACATTATTCTCTCTAATACCATACTTTTCAGACAGGTGTCATATAAGAGCAAAATGAATGACAAACATAATAAGGTCATAACTGAAGATCCCAATAATGAGATCTTGATAAGGTACAGCTTCAAAGTGTGTTGAAATATATCTCAAGTATAAAAATACTGGAAATTTTTTAAAAAGGTCTTCATTAGAATATTCCTGCCTGTTGGAGAGAGATTCTGAAATCATTTTTTTAAAAAAAAACACTTTTTATTCAGAAAGCACCTCTAGTTCAAGGACTTGAGTTCAATTATTTGATTCAAGTACAGATACTTGGTACCACTTAGCAATACCTCATTTCCCACCCCACCTCACCCCCCAGTCCTGTCATTTCTGGGTCCTATCAGCTTATTTCACAAGTATTTTTCTTGCCATTCACTCCTCTCCTTACTACTATTATTCTGGTTCAAGTCTTTTCTTTTGGCCTAAATTCTATAAACTATGGTCTTATAACTAATAACTAATAATTCTTTTTTGCTAGTCCTGGGGCTTGACCTCATGGCCTGAGCACTGTCCTTGGACTTTCTCAAGGCTAGGGCTCTACCACTTGAACCACAGCACCACTTCCAGCTTTTTCTATGTATGTGGTGCCAAAGAATCGAACCCAGGGCTTTCTACCACTGGGCCAACCTCCCAGCCCCAAATAACTATAACTCTTTAAACTACTGTCTCTGGTACTTACTGGTCCCGACCTTCCCTCCTCTAACAGCTACCAACAATTATCTCTTAGAATCATAAATGCAGCTAGTCATGCATGGCCCTGCCTAAAACTCTCCACGATTTCATTGTCCTAGGGGGAAAAAAATTCAAGGTCCTTAACATGGTATTCAAGACACTCAGAGACTTAGCATCTTTGACCTCTCCAAGTTCACTTCCTCTACCATCTGTCCCAACACGTAAACACCTTCATGTTCACTCTCCAGAATGACTTCCTGTCCTCCTCTATCTGGCAATATTGTTCTCCAGCTAATGGAGCCCAGCATTCAACAAACCAGAAGATCCTGGAGAGATGTATCTCAGCAAAGCCACTGACATATTTACACTGCCAAGAATAGTATATCCTGAATTCCCAGAACAACATTTCTAAAATAATTGCTAAGTCATCATGAGTAGAAACTGAAGGTGCTGCTTCCCAGAACAAAGGGCCTGAACAAAAGACTTCAAGTCAGCATTGCCACAAAGTGATCGCCTCTGGCCCAAATACATATGATGATACTATTAATAGATTTAAAATACTCCTCTTCTAGGTGCTCATTATTTTTGTGGCCCTACTGGAAGATAGAATTTGGTTTATCCTGGAGTTAACTTCAAATTTTCAGAAATAATTATTTTAAAAATAACATATTAATGTACAAAGAAGGAAGCTCATATTGACATTTCCGTACATGTAAGTAAAATATACTTTGATCACATTCACCTTCTTTATTAACCTTTCTTATTCCACACCCCCTACTTTCTCCTTCCACATTCCTAATAGTTTCCCTTTTATTTTTAGCCCAGGAAGTAATTCTTTATTCTTTATTTTATTTTGGTCACGGTGCCTGAACTTTGGGCCTGGGCACTCTCCCTGAGCTCTTCAGCTCAAGGCTCTACCACTTGAGCCACAGAACCACTTCTGGTTTTCTGGTGGTTAATTGGAGATAAAAGTCTCACATACTTTCCTGCTTAGGCTGGTTTTGAACCACTATCCTCAGATCTCAGCGTCCTGAATAACTAGGATTACAGGTGGATCACACCTGCAATCCCAGCTACCAAGAAGGCTGAGATCTGAGGATTGTAGTTCGAAGATAGCCTACACAGGAAAGTCCAGAAGTAAAGGTAGGTGTGGGATAAGTGGTAGAGTGCTAGCCTAAAACCAGGTAAAAGTTCAAGGCCCTGACATCAAGCTTCAAAGCTAGTACAAAAAAAGCAAAAACTCCATGAAATGAGGAAAGACTTTCATCAAACCTTTTTATGATGTGATTTTGTTTCTGTGTTACATACAAGGAAACAGAGTAAGAAATAGAACAACCATATGAGAGACCAATGTTTTAAAATGTCAATAAACCTCTAATCCTTGCCACTCAGGAGGTTGAGATCTGAAGACCATTGTTCAAAGCCATTCTAGGCAAGAAAGTCTGTGAGACTCTTACATTCTATTAACTGCCAAAAAAAATCAGAAGTGAAGTTGTGGCTCAAGTAAATGGTAGAGAACACCCAGCTCTGAGATTCAAGTCCCAGAACTGGGACAAAAAGGTCAAAAAAAATTCTTATGAGCTGAGAAGTGCCAAAACATAAGTGACAACTTTATTGCTTTCTGTGTCTGCATGTCACTATACCACTGGGACTGCAATTTATACAGGCCTCACACATGTTCTACCGTATGGCCTCAAAGCCCAAGCATAAAAATAACCTGCAGAAATGTCTGCTTTGTAAGCAGGTGATTTTTTGTCACTGTACACCACCACATGTAATCCATTGGCACTCCTAGCTTGTGTCACAGAGTGAGATATGGATTATTGTATTTGGTGTAAAATATGACAATGAAAAAAATTCACTTGTTCAATCTTTTACCATTGTGTCTGCTCAGTTCACATCATAAGTTGCTAGGGAGTTGTGCCAAACATTGGGCTGCTCACCATGCAGATCTGGAAACCAAATGTAGCCTTGCTAGCAAGGACTATAAACCACAATGGAACAGCTGCAGTTAATCTACTCACTGGGCACAGCAAAGATGGATGAAAGCCAATGACCACCACATACAACTGGCAGGCTTAAGATCAGGGGGATTGTAATCATGCATGTATTGTTCAGCTTACTTTAAAAAAATGAATGCTTAGCTTCCTTCACTGGACTTGCTAAACAGTATGGCCTATGTATCCCTGAAATGTATCCCCTCAAAGTGTAAACCCCTGAGCCAGCCCCAAGCACACATCCATAGCTTACATCTTGCTTGATTTCCTCCCTAGGAAACTGCACTCTCTGAAGAAAACGCAAGGGGTGAGACTGTCAGAGCCCTGAAAGGGAGGCCAGGAGAAAGCCGAAATAGGCTTTGTAATTTCAAGAATTTTGGAGGGGCATTCTTCATAGTAAAAACCATAGTGTTGGCCTTTCCTGGAGGTGAGGCCAGACACAAGCCAGAGTTGATGCTCACTCAGGCAGTTTGATGATGTTGTCCCTGGCCCTGAAACCTGCTGGACCATTCTTACTGAGTTATAAACAATGACAATGAAAGGTTATTAATTCTCTCCCTTCCTGGAAAGAAGGGGCAGAAGCTTGCAGAATTAGGAGTACTGTGAGCCGGAAAGCTGGAGCTAGACTGTCTTATGTAAAACTCAGCTTCACCATTTAGTAAGCCACATGATCTGGCCATGCCCTTTGGTTTCTCTGGGCCTCAATTTTCTCCTCAGGAATCTAAATAGTCTTGAGCTGTCATGAAGAATCAAATGTGTTCATCTTTGTAAGATGCCTAAAAGGGGGCTGGACACCATCAGTCTCTCTGATTTACAATGATTCTGCTTACAACTTTTCACTCTACCATAGTGCAAAAAGTGTTATATATTTAGCAGAAAATATACTTTTAATTTTTAATGGAATCTTTTCCCAGGCTAGTGAAACTAATACTCTTTCCCAATGCTAGATGATATTGGGTGACAGTTTCCACAACTCAGCTCTATGTTCATGGTGGTGGAGGGGGGTTTGAGGGAAGCAACAACTAGCCTCTACAGTACTCTGTGAGCCTAAGTCAGGGTATTCAGTTCAATATATTTTCTATTTATACTATTTTTCAAATTGATCGGTATAGCAGGTCATATGGACATCTTAATTTGGAAAACATGTATATTAAGCAATCTTGGGGAATGTTTTTTAATTAATATGAAAACACAGACAAAATTTATAAGATACTCATCTTAACTGAAAGCTGGGAGCAGTGGTGTGTACCTGTTATCCCAGCTATGCCAGAGGCTATGATTGAGAGGGTTGTAGTTCCAAGGCAGCCTGAACAAAACGTTCCTGAGATCCTTGTCTCAATAGGAAAAAGTTGGACATGGTGTTGTATGTCTGTTACCCTAGTTGGGTGGAAAATTATAATATATATATATGGATCACAGTATAGGCTAGCTTGGATAAAAAGTGAGACTCTACTCAGAAAAAAAAATCAGAGCAGAAAGCGTTGAGGATATGGCTCAAGGAGTAAATAACTTGCCTAACAAGCATGCCAGCTTATTGTCTGATGATTGGCTTACTAACTTTTTGCATGGTCTGGCTTCGAGCCACAATCCTCCTGGTCTCCATCTCCTAAGTAGTTAAGATTATAGTGAGCCAATGCACTTGATATGAAACAGTTCACTTGTCAAGAATACAATAGATAAGCATAAAAAGACAAAACATAAAGGAATGAAATTGAAAATTCTGACTTTATCAAAATTTAAAACATCTGTTCTGAAAAAGGCAGTGGTAAGGAAATGAGAAGACAAACTTCAGATACCTGATAAAGGACCAGAAATCAGAATATATAAACCATATCAGGTACTAAGAAAGTAACAAATAAATAAAAATGGATACAAATGCAAATAGACTTCATAAAATCATACAATGACAAAAAGCATAAGATTTTCCATGGCCTTCATTAGTAGGAAAAGTATATTAAACAGTAAGATACAACTTGACATTATGATGGTTAAAATTAAAAATTCCTTAATCACAAACAGTGGTATGGATGCAGAGCAGCAGGAAATACTTTAGGCTGCTGGTAGGAAAGCAAACTCTTCAGACCCTCTGAAAAAAGGTTGCCAGGTTTTTACAAAGTTAAATATACACTTACCATGCAACCTAGAAATTTCATTCTGGGGTATATATCCAACAGAACTGAGACACATGCCCACACAAAGATGTGTACGGAAGTGTTCACAACAGCTTTATTTATAATACCCCAAGACTAAAAACAACCCAAATGTCAACAAATGAAAAATGTGGGACTCAGCAACAAAAAAGGAACAAACTATTGATATATACAGCATGAATGATTCTCCGATGCACTATTGTATGCAAAAGAGGTCACACACAAAAATATACCTACTATTTACCTATTATTCATATAAGCTTCTTTTAAAAAGGCAAAACTACTACAAAAAAACCCAGAATACTGTAAAGACACATGCATATTCATGTTCTTTGCTGTACTATTCACAATAGCCAAGTTATGGTAACAGCCTAGATGCCCTACAATAGATGAGTGGCAAAAAATGGGATACCTATACATAATGGAATTTTACACAGTCTTTAGAAAGAATAATATTATATCATTTTGAGGGAAATGGGTGGACTTAGGTTAAATCATGTTAAGTGAGGTAAGCCAAGCTCAGAGAGACAAATAGCACATGATTGATTATACAGGACTCTAAGGCAGTCCTACTCAGTGAGGCCAAGGAGGATATTCTTAGAAGAGGAACACAAAGTCACAATGTCGATATGCCTCTGATTATTATTTATTGAAATGAACTCCAGGAAATGGAAATGACATTTTTTTCTTTGTTGTTGTTTTTCTTTTCTTTTCTTTTTATCTTGTTTGTTCATTTATCTGTCTTTGGGAATATAAGGGGAGGCACAGAAATGGAAGGACAAAGGATGAACAAATGCAGCAGTGGTACTCAGTAGACACCATGCTATATAACTTGTGATGGAGATGGGAGGAAAAAACTGGAAGAGAGCAAGGGAATGGGTGACATTGTCCAAAATGTACTCTTTACCTCTGACTTATGAAATGATAACTCCTGTGTACATCACCATTGTAATAACATTAAAAATGAAATACAAATTAAAAGGCAAGACTATAGAGACAGAAGGCAGATTTGTAATAGCCAGGAGGCAGGGAACAAAAGGAAGGCTTGGTCTATGAAAGTTCATAAAGACTTAATCACATATACCTATATTTCTCGCTACTCAGGAGGCTGAACTTTGAGGATCAAGATTCAAAGCCATCTTGGTCAAGAAAGTCTAAGAGATGCTTCTCTCCAAATATATAGTAATTTAAGGATATACTTGCTACTGAATAAATCTTTTTTTCCATATATTTTTATTGTAATTAATAGAAGGGTTACATTATATTCACCAGATAGAAGGTGCATTACTTCACATACATTGATTCTGAATAAATATTAAAATATGCTTTAAAACATTTTAACTTAAGCTAGGTATCAATAGCTCATGCTTGTATTCCTAGCTACATAGGAGGCTAAGTTCTGAGGACCATGGTTCGAAGCCAGCCCAGGCAGTGAGTCAGTGATAACTCTTAACTCCAATTAATCACCAAAAATCCCTAAGTGGTGCTGTGGCTCAAGTTGCAGAGTGCTCACTTTTTTTGTCAGTCGTGGGCCTTGGACTCTGGGCCTGGGCGCTGTCCCTGAGCTCTTCAGCTCAAGGTTACTGCCCTTCTCCTTAAGCCACAGTGCCATTTGTGGTTTTCTGGTGGTTAATAGGAGATAAGAGTCTCACAGGATTTTTATTGCCCAGGCTGGTTTTACCACAATCCTCAGATCTCAGCCTCCTGAGTAGCTAGGATTACAGACATGAGCCACTGCACCCAGTAAAAGTAATTTTTTAAAAAAGAAAAACAAGTTTTTATTGTTTTTAAGCATTTGCACAAAGGGGCATCAATTCAACATGTCAGTTTATACATACAATTCATATTAATTAATGTTACTTCTTCCATCATTCTGTGACAGGCAAGTATCTGTGCCAGGCTGATATCTATAATCCTAGCTACTCAGGAAGCAGAGACATAAAGGATCACAGTTTGAAAACCAGCCTGAATAAAAAATTCCAAGACTCTCTTACCTGCAATTTAACTGCAAAAAGCTGAAAGTGTATGTATGGCTCAAGGAGAACAATGCTACCTCACTGTATAAGCCCATAAAGATCATGAGACCTTGAATTCAAGCCCTGGTACAGGCAAAAAAAAATACAAAAAGGACACACTATTTATATGTCTATTGTGTATTATTTGGTATTATTTGTAATTTTACCAAAAATAAAATAGCAATCAAAGTATTATTTATTTAGGATTAAATTTGCGAAGTGTGCAAAGCTTAAGAGGACAAATCAGAAGAATACTCCAAGAGATAGAAAGGTGTGAACCAAAGAAAAGGCATAGGAAGTCCTTGGCTAGAAACACTCAACATCATGAAATGATCCTTTCCATGTTGACTTATAAACTTAATGTTATCATAATAAAAATACCAAAAGGAATTTTGATAGCAACTAGACAAATGAATTCTAGAATCAAATACCAAAGCAAACAAGAACCAGAAAATCAGAGGGAATGAGGATGAGAAATATGGGGCACTGGAAGTGGGGTTGAGGCTCTAGGGGTAGGGTGGTAGACTTGAGCTCAAGAGCCCAGGCCTAGAGTGCAAGTCCCATGATTCCCCCCCCCCCAAAATATGAGGGCACTGTCCCTTCTAGGTTTGATGTTTTATTCTTTTTTTTGTGATTGTTGTTCTTTTTTTTTTGGTCTATTTTTTCCACATATTTTTACTGTAATTAATAGAAGGTTTACATTATATTCATCAGATAAAAAGTGCATTACTTCAGTTTTAGTCTAAGGGCTGCAACAGTTAATGATGAAGTATCGATTTAAGAATAGATTTAAAAATGAGAAAGATACCATTGGACTAGACCACAGGAGAGAAAAGGCATCCCAAACACGTGATCAACACAGATTTTTTTAGTTCACTGTTAGGATCCAGAGAAACCATTTGATACATATCATACACACACACACACACACACACACACACACACACACACACACGCACACGCACGTACATTGTTTTGATCAGTTGTGGGATTTTAACTCTGAGCCTGGGTACTATCCCTGAGCTCTTCAGCTCATAGCTATCATCCTACCCAAGCATCCACTGACAATTACTTCAAGAATAAGAAGTTGTAGAAGCCCAGACACCAGGAAGATGATATCTTTAATGCATAAAAAAGGAGAAATATAAGATACAGAGCAGTGCAAATTTGATAAGAAAGCTGTGGACTCACAAATTCTACCCCAAATCAAAGCTATTCTGCAGCTCCAAGGCTCCATGTAATCTCTTTTTTCTCTAACAAATGCAATTTATTCTCACAAAATAGTGTTCTAAACTTACCAAGAGCTTAATTTTTACATTTAGAAAAAAGTAAGAAAGGAATAAGAAACAACTCCTTTTACTAGTGGGGTAACAACTCCAAGAGAACTTCCATGCTGGAAAAAAAGCTTGTGACAGAAATTGTGGGAATTGGCACAAATATTTCTATTTGCTGAAATAACAAACAATAAAAAACAAAATGAAGGATAAATGGAGAAATATATCCCTTTAAAATTTCCTTTAATACATGGATCATGCAAATGTATTACTTATTCAAAAAATAAAATTAATTGTGCCAAGTGCAGTTGCTTAATCTGAACGCCTTGCTACTCAAGAGGCTGAAATCTGAGTATCAAGGTTTGAAGCCAGCCCAGTAGACAAATCAAAGAGACTCCTATCTCCAATTAACAACCAACAGAGCACTAGCCTTGAGGGGAAAAAGCTAAGCAAGGACATGAGTCCCTAGGTTCAATCTCTAGTTCAAGCAGAAAAGTAAAATGAAAAGTGCAACAACAGCAACAAAAACAGCTTGGGGCTGCACACACCTGAAGTCTCAGGTACTTGGGAAGCTAAAGTTGGAGGAATCCCTAAACCGAGTAGTCTAGACCAGTCTGGACCACATGATGAAAGCCTGTCTCAAAAGAAATAATTTGAAATAAGAAGAGAGAGCATTCAAAAAAGGGCCAAAACAAGCAAAACCAAATAATATATTACTAAGGTCCACACATGCATTCTAAACCCTCAAAGACTATCTCAACATTTGCAGGATTTCTTTTGTGTTTTGTGTTGATATAATTAGGAGGTCGAGTTGGTTTGCAGGTCCTTGATTCTATGGTAACCTTCAGGGCACAAGTGCCTACAAAAGCCTCTAGTTATATCTTGTCTTTGTGAAGAAGGGTAATTTGCCACAGTGTTTTTCTCAATTATCCTTTACTTGGCTTTCAGTCTTGGATCTCACCATCAGCTAGCTCTCTTGAGTGTTTGGCTATTTTCACTTGTTGTTTGTTAGCATGTATGTGGGGAAGTGGATGGGCCATTCTTTGATGTTCGCACTGGTCTTTAAAATTAAGCAGACAAGGGCTGGGAGTTTGGCCTAGTGGTTAAAGTGCTTGCCTAGCATGCATGAAGACCCGGGTTCGATTCCTCGGTACCACATACATAGAAAAAAGCCGGAAGTGGTGCTGAGGCTCAAGTGGTAGAGCTCTAACCTTGAGAAAGTCCAAGGACAGTGCTCAGGCCCTGAGCTCAAGCCCAGGACTGGCAAAAAAAAAATTAAGCAGACAAGCATCCTGCTTTTCCACATACAATGCTAGATTTTCCAAAGACAAAGAGTAGATCTTTGCTTTTCTCTATGGCCTTGTCCTATCCTCAATGGCTTCCACCAATGCCCTCAGTTTTTGTTATTCTTCATTTCACAGATGGAAACATTTGTTCCTTAGGACTAGGGTGCTGGGAATTATCTCCAGGCAGAATTGGGCAATGGTTCCTAGCTCGCTATTCCAGCCAGCACATGAGGGAAACTTGTTCAGGATATTCTGTGATCTTCCCTTTGAACATCTGATGGGAATCCTAGGGGGAAATGCTACAAGGATGTGGGAACCTAAAGCCCTCAAATTTTGGAAATTCATTAGTAACTTCTAGTTTGATCTTCCTATTGGATTATGAACCATTCAACAGCATCCGTTCTAGGTAACCAAAGGCTTGAGTCCTGTTTCTTCCTGCAGTAGTGAATGTTTCACTGATTTGGGGTTTGTTGTGTGCCCTGAAACCTCAGTGTTCTCTTTGATTTAAGAAAAGTCATTACATTGTCATTTGTCCAGCTTTTTCTCATGATAAGGATGGGAGGGAGTTCTATTTGCCACATCTTTGTGGAAACTAAGAGTCTATTCCTTTCTCAAATGCACCTAAAGATAATATAAATACTTTGGTACCTAAAGTATACTAAAGGTAGCCCTTTCCCATAAGGACTGAATATTTCAAATTCTAAAAGTTGGTGTCAAGAAAATTATATTAAGAAAAAGTTTACTGAAACTTTCTTAATCAGACATAGGCAGCAAATTTGGAAATCTCTACAGTATGAGTCAAGGATTCTGACCAATTAAAGAAAGCACCTGTGCCTGGCATGGTAGGTCATGTCTATAATCCTAGCTACTCAGGAGGCTGAGATCTGAGTATCACCGTTCAAAGCCAGCCCGGGCACTAAAGACCAAGTGAGTTATCTCCAATTAAACAATAGAAAACCAGAAGTGGCGCTGAGCCTCAAGAGGTAGGGCCATAGCCTTGAGCTGAAGAGCTCAGGGAAAACACCCATGCCCCGAGGTAGGGCAGTCCTGAGCTGAAGAGCTCAGGGTCAGTGCCCAGGCACAGAATCCAAACCCCACAACCAACAACAGCAACAAAAAAGATAGCAACTGCCCTCATTAACCTTTTTTATTGAAAGAATTTATTAACATTGATTTTACATTATATTTCAAATGACGTGTTTAACAAACAAATATTCAAGAAGAGAATCTCTATATACAATCACTGGCACTTAGAATTTAGAACATTATTAAAATTAGGCTGAGGGTTTGTATGCCATAGATACATATTAATCTATGTAATAAAACATTATGTCTGTAGAGCCATAAATTTTTA